>NC_133128.1:147431619-148042452 GCF_048418815.1 Hemitrygon akajei | reverse complement strand
CCTGACTGTGTGGTATATTGCCCAGGTATGTCTTGGACACAAATGTCAAGGCAAATCCAATCCAGTAATTACCATTCCAATGGTCTCAATTACCAGCCAGTGATGCAAGGGCTAATTGATAACATTATCAGGTGGCACTAAGAACAATCTGTTCACAGAAGCTGTGTGGGTTTCATCCTAGTCCAGGGGTTCCCAACCTTTATTATGCCATGAACTAATACTATTAAGCAAGTGGACCCTAGGTTGGGAAACCCTGCCCTAGTCATCCACTTTCTGTCCTCATTGTAGCCTCAGCCCAAACATGAACAAAACATGAATGTGGAATCAAGAAGCCCTGGCTAACAGGAGTCAGTGTGAATCAGGTTGGGGGGGGGAAGAGACCGTAACCTAAACAAAATCAAACTTAGCAGAAGAAGCCGATTGTGGTGGTTGAAAGGTCAATCAACTCAGCCACAGGATATCTCTGCATTGGTGTCCTTGACCCAACGATCTTCAGCTTCAGAGGTAAAGATATTCACTGATGATTGCATAGTGTTCAACACCATTTGTGAACTTCTCAGCTATTGAAACCATCCGCATCCAGGTGCAGTAAAACCAGGACAATACCCAAGTTTTAGCTGATAGGTAGCAAGTAACATTCATGCCATAAGAGTACCAGACAATGACAATAACTAACAGAAAGTCCAACTATCGCTCTCTGACCTTCCATCACTGAATTCCCCACTATTAATATACTGGAAAGGGATGGGTTACCATTGCCCAGATTGTGGACTGGAGTATCAATTTACATAATATGCTACAAGAGCAAAAGCCTTGCCACCGTCTACAAAACTCAAGTCAGGAACGTGAAGGAAAACTCTCCACTTGCCCAGATAAACGCAGGTTCAACACTGAAGCAGCTCGACACCATACAGAACACAGTAACCCAATTGACAAATGCTCTGTCAATAATCATGCACTCATTCCAATGCAAAGCAAGAGTTTGCACTGGCTACAGGGTGCACTGCAGCAACTCACCAAAACTCCTTGGACCAACTTCCAAACCTACAAAATCCACCAGATAAAAGGACAAGCGCAGCAAAAGTACGGTTCCCTGCGGCGCTCCTGTGCTGCTGACCACCGTGTCAGACCTACAGTCTCCCAACCGCACATACTGAGGTCTATCTGTCAAGTAGTCCACTAAACAATCCACCATGTGAGAGTCTACTCCCATCTCCGTTAGTTTGTGCCTTAAGATCTTGGGCTGGATGGTGTTAAAGGCACTAGAGAAGTCAAGGAATGTAATCCTCACAGCACAACTGACCCCCTCTAGGTGAGAGAGTGATTTGTGCAGCAAATACGTGATAGCATCCTCCACTCCCACCTTCTCCTTATACGCAAACTGAAGAGGATCCTGGGCGTGCCTGGTTTGTGGTCTCAGATTCTGTATTGTAATACATCATTGTTCCTTCAACGCTGGGCCTAAATCTGGAAAACCCTCCCTAATAGCAGCATTGGTATATCCACACCTCAAGACTGCAGCAGATTAAGAAGGCAGCTTACAATCACCTTCACAAAGTCAATTAGAAACAGGAAATTAAATGCTGGCATAGTCTGCAAAGGCCGCATCCCCTTAATGAATAAAACAACAATGTCACTTTCTGTGAGAGTCCAATTATCATTCCCAACATAAACCAACTTACTCTTGTTAACCCCAGTTGTTCAGTCTTCTGTTTCTTCCTTGGTCGATTTTCGGACTCTTCCTCCATTTCTTCATCTTCATTGGGAACTAATAAAATACAAAGCCAGGATAATGAGGTGTTGGTGCAGCAGGGAAACGAGGTTTACACATACACACTACTTACATAAGAAATGAGTAATTTTGAGGTAATCTGTAAAACAGAAAGGGATACGTTGGATTACACAGTATGACTGTAAATTTAAGTTGTACTGGCAGTGGCACATAGAAGTGACCAATACATCCCTGTAGCCAGGATGCGATGCATTGTCCTTCAGACATGTGGTGGGGAGAAATAACACTATCCATCTGTGATGTGATTACCCTACTTCCTTAATGCAACTCTACATGGAATTTTTCAAGTGCTCTTGGCTCCTAGGGACCATTATTATAACAACCTGTAAGTGTTACAAATACCTATTCTCACAAGAGTTTTGAGTAACTCAAGTTCGATGGATGAGGTAGATAGAACTGTATTGAACAGCATCAGATTTTTAGACATATGGGCAATTCAATGGCCTAGGAAAGTTAAGGCATACCCTGAGGTTTAATTACACCAATATAACATCAGTTATACTATGACTCTATTTAGCACAAAATGAATACTGCTGATTGTCAGCAACTTGTGTCCTTGC
Source organism: Hemitrygon akajei (assembly GCF_048418815.1). Taxonomy (NCBI): domain Eukaryota; kingdom Metazoa; phylum Chordata; class Chondrichthyes; order Myliobatiformes; family Dasyatidae; genus Hemitrygon; species Hemitrygon akajei. The sequence goes on along the minus strand of NC_133128.1, from coordinate 148,040,100 downwards.
AAATGGCTAAGATTGATTGGAGAACAAAAATAACAGACAGTTCAGAAGGTGGCTGAAGTTGTTGAAAATTTAATGAAAAATACTTTGAATCCAAAAAAGACAAAATTATCCAGTACCTGTTGACCAAATCTTCACCATCTTGTCCCACGAGCCACTGCAAAACTAAAAAAAAATGCATTATTAAATGAGATGTGAAAATAAATATTCCACACAACAGTGGTTAACAAAAATACCATCATAATTATACTAACTGCAGGGTCATGAAAGGTTATTAAATCTATCATGCATATCCTGGTACAAGAAGCCAACACATTTCTCAAAACAAAATTGATATAAATATGAATCCATCTGTCATGGGCTTTGCACTTTGTCTATCTGTGCGGAATGATCTGTCTAGATGCTATGTAAACAAATGATTTTCCACTATACTGTGGTACATGTGACAATAATTTCTCTGTCTGGTAACAATTTTGATGTTAATTCTGGACTATGGAGAAGTGGACAACTAAACAAAGAGATGGGGAGAAAACAGCTTCCATCATATCCAAGAAGTGGTAATGCAAAGACTTACGATTTTTGTGGTTTGTGAACAGTTGGAGCCATCAGCTCCCAGCAAAGGACCATCTTCCCTGTGTTGGTTAGGGCAAGTCCAAACCCCATACCTCAGGAATGAGGTGACACACTGCTCATTTCTGGCCTGCCCAAAACCAGCTTCACAGTCAGCTTCCCTTGACTGAGTCATGAACCATGTATTACATCTACATAGATTTATTATTCTCTTAACACTGATTCTCCAACTTCAGGGAATACACTGTGACTTCCTTTTTTACTGACTTATCAACTCTCTCCATTTCCTTATACTTTTATAGGAAAAGTATTATCAAACCAAAATAATTTCAAGAAGAGATAAACTCACTTTAGTTTTTGAGTTGTCCACAGCAATTGATTCCACACTACCAGCGTGTCCTCGACAAGAATGCAATGCTTTTACTTTGTTCTTTTCACAGTTCCATTCCCATAAAATAACACTCTGGTCCTGCGATGCAGTGAGCAGCAAACTGCTGGGACCACCTAACAGAAAGAATATGCACAACTTAAATAAATGAAGCCACACAGAAGCATATGAACAGCAAATAGCCATCTAACTGCACACATAATAATCTGCTGGGCTGGTGCATAGCATAAATGAAGGTCTACCTGTTAACAGTAATCGCTTGATGGGCTTTGCCTCAAAAATAAACCAGCATTAATCACATATAAAGCAGCAATTTTCTTCGAGTACAGCAACCAGTCATCAGCGGGCATGGTGGCATGATCTAACAACTGCTGGTGTGAAGAACCCAAAGGTAAGAAAATACTGCCTCCTGTCCAATGGGCCATGAATAACAAGTCTGTTGTGTTCTCCTTTCATCAATGAGTGTATCACTTGCTTTTGTTTTTAATAAATCTGTAATTGAACCAGGACCTTTGGGCTTATAGTCAAATTCTAACTATTTTGCATCTACAATGCCTTTGAACTTTTCTTTCCCTCACCAAGAGATGATATGCTCAGCTCTTTACAGCAGCAGTGGAAGAGAACTGGAACGCCAGCTCACAGACTGAAAAAATTAAAACTACGGTAGGTCCGCAGAGAGGCTCATCTCATATTGAAAATTAGTTCTTCAAAATGCTGAATTACAGGCAGCACACACTGATCTTGGCAGGAAAAATAATAATTATATATTTCATTCTAATACATTTAATCATCTTGACAACATTCCTTCAAATTTTATTAACCTATTTGTCAACAGTACACAAGATACTGCCTTCACACTGATGTCTTGTTTTACAAAAAATGTGAGGGCAAACATTGACATGGTAACAAACTCGAATGCACTGGATCTATGTGTTTACATTCTAAAGGACAAGTGAAGGTGACATTATATATGACACACCTAACTTTGTACTTAATGATGCCAATGTGCGTAGTATAAGAAATAAGGTGGAAGATCGTGTTGCACTTTTACAGATTGCCAGATATGACGTGGCCATCACTAGATCGTGACTGCAGGATGGTTGTAGTTGGGAGCTGAATGTCCAGGTTGCATATTATATCGGAGGGATAGGAAGGTAGGCAGAGGGGGTGATGTGGCTCTACTGGTAAAGAATGGCATCAAATCAGTAGAAAGATGTGACATAGGATCGGAAGATGTTGAATCCATGTGGGTTGAGCTAAGAAACTGCAAGGGTAAAAGGACGTTGATGGCAGTTATATACAGGCCTCCCAACAGCGGCTGGGAGGTCGACCACAGGTTACAACAGGAAAAAGAAAAGGCGAGTCAAAAGTTATGGTAGACATGGGAGATTTTAACATGCAGGTCGATTGCAAAAATCAGGTTGGTAATGGATCTCAAGAGAGTGAGCTTGTTGAATGCCTAAGAGATAGCTTTTTAAGAGCAGTTTTTTGTTGAGCCTACTAGAGGATCAGCTATACTGGATTGGGTGTTATGTAATGAACCGGAGTCAATTAGGGAGCTTAATGTAAAAGAACCCTTAAGAACCAGTGATCACATTATGATTGTGTTCAATTTCAAATCTGATAGGGAGAAAGTAAAGTCTGATGTAGCAGTATTTCAGTGGAGTAAGGGAAATTACAGTGGTATGAGAAAGGAGCAGGCCAAAGTAAATTGGAAAGAGCTGCTGGCAGGGATGTCAGCAGAGCAGCAATGACATGCATTTCTGGGAAAAATGAGGAAGGTGCAAGACATATGTATTCCAAAAATACTCAAATGGTAAAATAGTACAACCATGGCTGACAAGAGAAATCAAAGCTATTGTAAAAGCAAAAGAAAGGGCATACAACAAAGCAAAAATTAGTGAGAAGATAGGGGAAGTTTTAAAAAAACCTCCAGAGAGCAACTAAAATCAATAGAAGGGAAAAGATGAAATATGAAAGCAAGCTAGCCAATAATATCAAAGTGGATAGTGGAAGTTTCTTTAAGTATGTTAAAAATAAAAGAGAAATGAGAGTGGACATAGGACTGCTAGAAATTGAGGCAGGAGAAATAATAACAGGACAAGGAGATGGCTGATGAACTAAATGAGAATTCTGCATCAGTCTTCACTGTGGAAGACACTAGCAGTATGCCTGATGTTGAAGGGTGTGAAGGAAGTGAAGTGGGTACAGTTACTATTACAAGAGAGAAGGTGCTCAAAAAGCTAAAAGACCTAAAGATACACAAGTCACCCGGACCAGATGAACTGCACCCCAGGGTTCTGAAAGAGGTAGCGTTAGAGATTGTGGTGGCATTTGAAATGATCTTTCAAAAATCACTGGACTCTGTGGCATGGTGCCAGAGGACTGGAAAATTGCAAATGTCACTCCACTCTTTAAGAAAGGTGGAAGGCAGTAGAAAGGAAATTATAGACCATTTAGGCTGACCTCAGTGGTTGGGAAGACATTAAAGTTAATTGTTAAGGATAAGGTGATGGCATACTTGGGAGACACAGGACAAGATAGAACATAGTCAGCATGGTTTCCTTAAGGAAAAATCTTGCCTGACAAACCTGTTGAAATCCTTTGAGGAGGTTACAAGTAGGATAGATAAAGGGGATGCAATATTTGGACTTTTAGAAGGCCTTTGACAAGGTGCCACTTATGAGGCCGCTTACCAAGTTAACAGCCCATGGGATTACAGAAAAGTTCCTAATATAGTTAGACCATTGGCTGTTTGGTAGGAGGCAGTGAGTGGAGTAAAAGGATCCTTTTCTGGATGGATGCCAGTGAATAATGGTGTTCTGCAGGGGTCAGTGTTGGGACCGCTTCTTTTTATGCTGTATATAATTGATTTAGATGATGGAATAGATGACTTTGGTGCCAAGTTTGCAGATGATATGAAAATTGGTGGAGGGACAAGTAGTGTTGAGGAGACAGGTAGGATGCAGAAGGCCTTGGACAGATTAGGAGAATGGGCAAGAAAGTGGCAAATGAAATACAATGTTGGAAAATGCACAGTCATGCACTTTGGTAGTAGAAATAAATGTGTGGACTAAACAGGAGAAACGGGAAGAAAATCCAGGAATCTGAGATGCAGAGGGATTTGGGAGTCCTTGTGCAGAACACCCTAAAGGTTAACTTGTGGGTCGAGGCGGTGATGAGGAGGGCAAATCATTTCAAGAGGTCTAGAATAGGTCTAGAATGAATTATGTGATGCTGAGGCACTGGTGAGGCTGCACCTTGAGTATTGTGAATAGTTTTGGTCCCTCATCTTAGAAAAGATGTGCTGGCACTGGAGAGGGTCCAGAGGAGGTTCACAAGGATGAGGGTGATTTCACTGAAACCTTTCAAATGTTGAAAAGCCTGGACAGAGTAGATGTGGAAAGGATGTTTCCCATGGTAGGAGAGTCTAGGACAAGAGGGCACAGCCTCAGGATAGAGGGTCGCCCTTTCAAAGCAGAAATGCAGAGAAATTTCTTCAGCCAAAGTGTGGTGATTTTGTGGAGGCCAGGTTGTTGGGTGTATTTAAGACAGAGATTGAGAGGTTCTTGATTGGACATAGCATCATATGGGGAGAAGTCCGGAAACTGGGGTTGAGGAAGAGAAAAAAAGGATTGGCCATGATTGAATGGCGGAGCAGACTCAATGGGCCAGATGGCCTAATTCTGCTACTATGTTTGTTCTTAAATCTAGAGGAGTTCCAACAGCATAAGAAGTCAAACTAAATGTGCAATGAATATTTCTATTATTACCCTGTATAAATATAGCCACAAGATTTACAGGCTGGGCAGCTGCTCAGACGCAGAAGTACAGAACTACATTCCGTTGCATTAAGAAATTTTACCAATCACAAAAAATGGGCATCCAAAATCTAAACCTTTAAAATAGTTAATGGGTCCACATGAGACTCTTAGTAAATTATATACAGCTAAAGGTACCCTATTTAGAGTAAACACAATATTCTAACTTAATGACTGTCCTGAAAAAAATAAAAGAAACCCTGCAAATTGTATATATGCAGAATTAAGACAGAACTGAGTTGTAACTGCCTGTGACAAGACAATTAAAAACTCACTTTTCCTTATCCATGCCACATCTTTGACTACTTCAGTATGTCCAGAAAGAGCTACAAGTGGTCGGCCATCTAATGTCCAGATACGAGCAGTTTTATCATATGAACCTGTAAGAATCCTGGGAGAACACAAATTAACCACATTAATACTTTAACTATTGCCATTGTACTACAGGCAAGGAACTGATATGTCGTGGAACTCAAATGTGTGGCCACTGGGAGATCCTGCTTTCTCTGACGGACCGAGCGTAGATGTTCAGCGAAACGGTCTCCCAGTCTGTGTCGGGTCTCACCAATATATAAAAGGCCACACCGGGAGCACCGGATGCAGTATACCACACCAGCCGACTCACAGGTGACGTGTCGCCTCACCTGGAAGGACTATGTGGCTGGTGTGGTATACTGCGTCCGGTGTGGCCTTTTTTATATACTGGTGAGACCGTTTCACTGAACACCTACGTTCGGTCCGCCAGAGAAAGCAGGATCTCCCAGTGGCCACACATTTGAATTCCACATCCCATTCCCATTCTGATCTGTCTATCCATGGCCTCCTCTATTGTCAAAATGAATCCAAACTCACGTTGGAGGAACAACACTTTATATACCGGCTGGGTAGCCTCCAACCTGATGGCATGAACATTGACTTCCCTAACTTCCGTTAATGCCCCTCCTCCCCTTCTTACCCCATCCCTGACATATTTAGTTGTTTGCCTGTTCTCCATCTCCCTCTGGTGCTTCCCCCCCCCCCCACCCTTCTTTCTCCCGAGGCCTCCCGTCCCATGATCCTTTCCCTTCTCCAGCATCTGCAGATTTCCTCGTGTTTGCTCTTTAAATTTTCATCCATCATCGTTTTTATATGCACTAGGAGTCAATGATTGCACTATTCATTGCACAAGACACACGAAACTATGATAATTTTTCAAAATGCTTGATTAAAATGACAAATAGCCTAGTTGCTCAACAAAATTTGTTCAGGTCTTCTGCATCTTGCGTTAGAACCATTTTGTTCCAGCCATCTTAATGCCAAACAGTTTTAATCTTCTCTTTTCTTACCAATCAGCTTGTGCCTCCACGGCACTGACCCAGTCATCGTGGAAGAAACACTCCTCTGGCTGAGGGGCACTATATCGTTCTACATATTCAATCTCAACCACCTCTTCCTAGTACAGTGAGAAGAAAAAGCAGTGTTCTTTACTTCAATTCAGTCAACAAAAGAAAAAAAAAACATACATCTTTCAAACATCAATTTTGTTTTCAATTTTACCCTGTAATTCTATCGATAATGATCACTGCATTACTAAGCTTCATCAATATCTTATGTGATGACTTACTGTTGAAATGTTCTCCAATTCCATATGTTTACCCAATGGCACCCGTAGGAACTGGCCTTTGATGAGGAAATCAAAGTCTGCATGCTTGTGATTAACTGCAAGGCAAGAGATGACTGGTAATTTACTTTACAGATTCTAGCAGAAAACACACTCACCATGCCTAACACCAGTACTACATGCTACAAATTGCCGTTGCATATTATTCAGCTCTAATCTCACATGAAGAATCACACAAGTCACTCTTGTGGAGTTCGTCAAAGTGGAAGCCCTTGAGGCATAACCCCTTTCCTCCTATGCCTCTTGTGAACTGCATATACTATAGCATGGCCAAGTATACTGTAACATTTTGTTCTGTTTTCTCAACCTAACTCTAAACCAAATTAGTTTCTTCACATTTTCCATTCCACTCATCACAGAAATCTGAGAAATTTAACTGGCACTTTTTCCAAATATCAGATGTTAAGGAAAGCATTAAATGTGATTCCTCCTTGTTATATGCTAAAGTAATATGGAATTCTGTAAGACAAAATGGTCTTGGCTTAGAGGAAGTACAAGAGAACCAGTTCACAGCAATGTTTTGAAAAACATTTGTCTGCACTAGACTTCATAAGAGATAAGACGGTGCAGCAGGAATGGAAAAGTACTAGTGTAAGGGGTTCTGAAGGGTATAAAAAGTGACGTTTTAAAAGTGGGAGAGTTTGTCTTAGGCTAGGTCACAGTCAATGCTTGTGCTAAGAAAATAGGGGCAAGTACGTTGAGTAGTTAGAGAGACAGAAAACAGGCTATGTGTAAGATTGTCACATCTGTAGCTCCCATCTGACATTACAGAGATTGGCTTGCTTTGTGGATGATGACTATTATTTTGATTTCTGTACTGCTACTACTGTATACTTTTTGTTTTCCTTTCTGTAGTGCACTTATGCCAGTTCTAATAAAGGGTTTTCTTGTGGCCTTGAACACGTGCAGTTTCTCTGTTGTTAGCAAACACATACATTAATAGTCTGAGCTGAATGAGAAAAGAACATATAACGGATTTTAAAATAATTTTCTATACATCAGAATACCTGCAAAATCCACTGTAATTGCATATCAACGGACTAGCACGTTCTACAGATAAGCAAAGGATTCAAATCCAGACAGAATACATTTTCACACCCTTTCATAGAAAAAGACTTTGAAATATAGAACTGTACAACACAGGAACAGGCCCTTCAGCCCACATCTGTGCAGAATACTTCTATTCAGTCCCCAATGGGCCACTGAGCTTCCAGTGATTTAATTCTCAATCCCATTCTTGACTTTGACTTCTGTCTTTGACCCCTACTTTGCTCCAAGGATGCCCAGTAGAAATTTGAGCAACCCCACTGTTGCTGCCTGACCCAATGGATGCTTCTAGCAATGTTTTTATTTGGAGTACTGATCTCAACAAGTGCTGGTTGACAAACACCAATTAGAAAAAATGCCCAAAATTTGTGTACAGCTTAAACTCACCATGTTTAGCTTCTAGTAGCTTATTGATGATTTTACTGAGGTCAGGAACTTCAGATGCAGCTGGCACAGAGAATGGTATGTCATCTACTTCATATCTGTAAGCAAGAAAACATAGCAGAAGTCACAATCATTTTTAACTATTGACTCCCTCACCTTTTGATACCTAAAAACAAAGACAAATACTAAGGAATGTTGACGGCACTGGGGATTAAGTCCACAGTCCTTAAAATGTGGGAATACACGGAGATAGGGTGGTGAAGAATCCATATAGCCAGCTTGCCTTCATAGACTGGTGACGGTGTAGAGGAGATTCAAAAGGATGCTCCCGGATCGGAGGACTTTAAAACGGGGAAGGATTGGATGAACTAGGTTTGTTATCCCTGGAGCAAATGAAGCTGACAGGTTATCCAATGGAAGTACATAAAATTCTAAGGAGCATAAGCAGTATCTTTTTCCCAGGGCAAGGATATCAAAATCAAGAGGACATGTTTAAGGTGAGAGAAAACAATGAGGGGAAAGGTTTTTATTTAACAGAAAATGATTATTATCTGGAATTGGCTATAGAGAAGCCAATCAGTGTGCTTAAAGTTAGAGATCAGCTTTATTTGTTACACATAATTGAAATATACAGTGAAATGTGTCGTTTGTAACAATGACCAACACAGACCAATGATGTGCTGGGAAGCAGCCTGCAAGTGTCATGCTTCTGCACTAACACAGCATGTCCACAAATTACTAACCCTAATCCATAGGTATTTTGGGAAGAAATTCACCTGGAGGAAATCTATGGGGAGAACGGACAAACTCCTTACAGAGAGTGGCTGGAATTGAAGCGTGATCTTCTGATCACTGGCTCTGTAAAAAGTGCTACACTAACCACTACACTACCTTGCCATCCCTAATGTTTATGGGATACTGACCCAGGCACATGAAAAGACTGGCTTGGGATCAAGCGCCCATTTTTGTGCAATGCAACTCAATAACTCAAAACTCACACTCACTGTGATATCCACAAATGAGCAAGGCACACAATCAATTATACTGACAGCTAAAGACACCAATGAAATTCCACTGCAACACCCACAAAATGCTGGAGAAACTCAGCAAATCAGGCAGCAACAATGGAGGGGGATAAACAGTCAATATTTCAAGCTGAGACCCTTTATCAGGACTAGAAATGCCGCGACCCGAATCATTGACTATTTATTCCCCACCATAGATGCTGCCTAACCTGTGGAGTTCCAGTATCTGCAGAATCCCATGAGTCAGTAACATTCCACTGATGACTCTTTTTCTAGTGATCTATTTTATTAAATGATCAAACAGTACAGTATGGGCAGTGATCATTTGACACAGAATCTGTCTCACTCCCCTGGTCTTATTTTATTCCCATGTTTTTCACCTTCAAAGTATTGATCCAATTTCTGATCAAATTTAAATAAAATAAATGTCAGTGCTCTCATTACCAACTCTTCAATCACTGGAAAGTTTGTTATTTAACAGTTAATGGTTTCGACATCTGTAATTAGGAGGAAATTTTTTAAAAAACGCATCTTAGTCTCTGCTCTTATGAAATCAAACGTTTCTAATTTCGTGCCTCCATATATTTGGATCAGGGTGGGAAGAGCGGAGTGTGCAGTTGGGGGATACAGACGAAAGAGAACATATAAGTGATGGGAAAGCCAGAGGAAACTGGGGAGGGGGCGGTGTTGTGGTGAGGTGGGATTAGGGTGGGTAAGGACCAGAGACAACAATGGAGGGGATGAGGGGCACACCGGGAGTGGAGAAACACTGGGAGTTAGGGGGTCCGGGGATTGGAGCATGAAAGGGTGAGAAGAGGGGAGAGCACAGGAAAAGGGACCAGAGCAGCAGCGGGCAACCCCTCTGAAGCCGACACCAGGTGGCTCGGGGCCTGATAGCCCGTCTCCAGCGGTCAGAGCAGCCAGGCCGCCGGTGCTGGGTCATGCCGGGGAGGGGGCCTGGATGTTAGGGAGAAGGGGCGTACGGGGTGTCTCCTCACCTCTTGTCATCAGTGTGGAACCGTACCTGCACCTGAGCCATGGCGGAGCGTGAGGCCTGAAAACGCATGCGCAGTGACCGCCGGTGTCACAGACGGGCGGCTGCACGTGGTGCGCCAGGCACAGCCAGTCGAGCGCCGAGCCATCCGTCGCCCGTCCATTGGTCGAGCCTGAGAGGCTTCGCGTCCATGGCGACAGTGAACGTTGTCTTGGGTCCCCGAAAGGGAGGGCAGAGCGGAGAGCGCAGCCCATCCAAATCTCCAAGGTTAACAAGGACTGGCGGAAGGCCAAAGCAGTGGGGCGGTTGAAGGAGGCAGGTGGGAGCAGTGGTTTGGAGTGCGGGCATAGTCTAGTTTCACACGAAAGTCAGGTTGGACCTATTCACATAGATACTGACCCGGTCACCGAACCTACAGAGAAAGGTAATTGTGTTCATTGGCAGAAAAGTATCGATTCGTCGTTAAAGTCTGTAGTATTTTGTGCCGAAATTCACGATCGATCATGGGGGTGAAAGTCAACCGACCAAGCAGATATTCACAATGTCTTTATCCCATAGGAATGTGAGTTATAACAGCAGTGAAATGTTGCATTATTCGATTATTACGAGCAAATTGTGTTGTGTTAAGAATCAAATATTTTGCCTCCCAGGTCCGAAAGGATTTATTACCACAGCCACCAGAAGAACTGCCTGCTTATATTTTTTTTACAGCGACAAATTAATCTAATAAAGGGAACAAGAAAATTCTTCCAATTCGCTTGCAATATTTCACCGTATCAGTGGAAGCATCTCGATTTTTGCGAAGATAGCGATGAAACTGCAGAAAACATTCATGAACCTTGTAGATAAATATTAATTTAATGTTAGATGGATTACAGAATATTCTGCAAACAATGCTGAAACAATTCTCCACATCATTTTGAAAGCCAACTGTGCATCAGATTACACACAAGTCTTGCAAAAACATGCAGGTTATCAGCTGTCAGTTGTTATAATACGTTTATATATTTATAAATATATAATATACTCTATATATAAATATAAATAATATATAATACATGTTTTTATGTCCACAGCACATACACGAGAATCCTTTTTTCTTTTAGAGTTTGTATATATCTGATGGAAAGAGCTGCTGGACTTCTAATTTATGCAGCTGTTGGTCAGCTTTAGAGAAGCTGGCCAACAACTACAACCTATTTCAAGTCACTGTGTGAATCTTGTCCAATAGCACTAAAGAACACATTTACAGTAGATGGAGATTATATCTGCATCATAGAAATCTACACACTTTTTCTCCAGCACTTCTTCAATTTTGATAAATTTGTAAAAAAGGTTGAAAGAATCAAAAGTTATACACCTCTGATGTATTTGCCATTTTAGGATAAAGATGTTCAACAGGAAAGAGGAAAGTTTCTTAGCTTTTGATCCAACATCTGATGTAAAGTTACCACCACCAGTACAACAAAAAAGTGAACTTCATGAAATACTACTACTTTCTTTTGTACATTGATAAATTATTTGATTTTTCTGCTGACAATGTAGTGATGTGGCTGAAATCAATTGGCCTCTGATAAGTGAACTGCAAATTTGCATAAATTTTATATTGCCTTGCAAAGATTTTTCACTTAAAGATCAGGAGTTCAAAGTAAATTATCGAAGTACATACATGTCACCATATACAGCCCTGAGATTCATTTTCTTGCAGGCATACTCAATAAATCCATAATAGAATAAATGAAAAACTGCACCAGCTTGAGTGTTCAACCAATGTGCAAAAGACAACAGACGAACAGAAATAAAGAATAGTAAAAATAAATAAATAAACAAGCTATAAACATCAAGAACATGAGATGAAAAGTCCTTGAAAGTGAGTCCATGGGTAGTGGGAATATTTCAATAATAGGGCAAGTTAAGTCATCCTGTTTGGTTCAAGAGCCTGATAGTTGAGGGGTATTAGCTTTTCCTGAATCTGGTGGTGAGAGTTCTGAAGCTCCTGCAGCTTCTTCCTGATGGCAGAAGGGAGAAGAGAGCATGGCCTGAATGATGGGAGGTCCCTGATGATTGATGCTGCTTTCCTGCGATGTTTCGTGTAGATGTACTCAATGGTGGACTGGCCATGTACACTGTTATTTGTAGGATTTTCTGTTCAAGGACATCGGTGTTCCCATACTAGGCTATACTCTCTACTACGCATCTGTAGAAGCTTGTCAGAGTTTTAGATGTTATGCAGAATCTTTGCAAACTCCTTAAAGGAGGTTGAGATGTTGCTGTGCTCTCCTCATAATTGCACTTACATTCTGGGCCCAGAACAGGTCCTCTGAAATAAAAGCAGCAAAGAGTTTAAAGTTGCTGACCCTCTCCACCTCTGACCCTTTGATGAGAACTGGATCATGGACCTCTGGTTTTCTTCTCCTAGAGTCAATAATCAGATTTTCAGTCTCCCTCCAAATGCTGATTCATCACCTACAACAGTGCTGTCCATCACCAAATTTGAATACAGCATTGGAGATGTGCTTAGCCACAGAGTCATAAATGTAAAGCAAGTAGAGCAGGGGGCTAAGCACACAGTGTTGTGGTACACCCTGTGTTGATGGAGATCATGGAGGAGATGTTGCCAATCCGAACTGACTGGAGTCTGCAAGTGAGGAATTCCAGGATCCAATTACACAAGGAGCTATTGAGGCCCAAGTCTTGGAGCTTCTTGATTCATTTTGAGATGATGATGTAATTGAATACTGAGCCGTAGTCAATAAAGAGCATCTGAAGTATGCATCTTTGCTGTCCAGATGTTCCAAGGTAGTGAAGAGCCAACGAGATGGCATCAGCTGTGGACCTTTTGCTTCCATAGGCAAATTGGAATGGATCCAAGCCAGTTGTGGATCCACAAAGCAATGTCCCCTTGGATCCCATGGCTCCTTACTTTCTCAATAACCTTGTTAAATGCCTTGCTGAAATCCATATACACTACATCTACTGCTCTTCCTTCATCAATGTGTTTAGTCACATCCTCAAAAAATTCAATCAGGCGCGTAAGGCCCGACCTGCCTTTGACAAAGTCATGCTGACTATTCCTAATCATGCCTCTCCAGATGTTCAAACATCCTGCCTCTCAGGATCTTTTCCATCAACTTATCAACCACTGAAGTAAGACTCAGTGGTCTATAATTTCCTGGACTATTTCTACTCCCTTTCTTGAATAATGGAACAACATCTACAACCCTCTAATTCTCCTGAACCTCTCCCATTGATGATGCAAAGGTCATCACCAGAGGCTCAGCAATCTCCTCCCTTGCCTCCCACAGTAGCCTGTGATGCATCTCATTTAGTCCCGGTGACTTATCCAACTTGATACTTTACAAAAGCTCCAGCACATGCTCTTTCTTAATATCTACATGCTCAAGCTCATGTGCATATCCATTAATAAGACCATATATGATAGGAGCAGAATTAGACCATTCAGCCCATCAAATCTGCTGTTCCATTTCAACATGGTTGATCCATTTTCCCTCTCAACCGCATTCTCCTGCCTTCTCCCAGTAACCTTTTGCATCCAAACTAATCAAGAACCTACCAAATGCTGTTTTAAGTACACCAAATGACCTGATCTTCACAGCTGCCAGTGGCAACAAATTCCAGATTCTTCACCCACTAGCTAAAGAAATTCCTCCTCATCTCTGTTCTAAATAGGACGTCCCTCTATTCGGAGGCTGTGCCCTTTGGTCCCAGACTCCTCCACTATGTCTCCACATCCACTCAAACCAGGCCTTTCAACGTTCAATAGGTTTCAATAAGATTCTCCCACCACCTCACCCCCATTCTTCTAAATTCCAGTGAGTACAGGCCCAGAGCCATCAAATGCTACTCATACATAGCCCTTTTATTCCCAGAATCATTCTCGTGAATCTTCTCTGGAACCTCTCCAGTATCAGCACATCCATTCTTAGATAAGGTGTCCAAACTGCTCACAACACTCCGAGAAGCCTCACCAGTGCCTTATAAAATGCTTTACATCCTTGCTTTTAAATGCCTTATAAAGTGTCTTACATCCTTGCAGTGTTTACCTCCATTTATAACTCTTCAGTAATTCAAGCTGTTCAGTTATGGGCCAGTTTGTAACAAATATGTTACTAGTCACTGAAAAGAAAGGGAATTTCTATCTCCAGTGACTTGTGACTTTGCAGATGACACCAAAATTGGGCTAATGGACAGTAAATAAGGACATCAAAGATTACAACAGAATCTAGTGAGCAAAGGATTGGCAGATGTTATCTAATTCAGGACGAGTGTGAACTAATGCATTTTGGGAAGTTAAACCCAGGCGGAACACACTGTAAACAATACATGACACCACCATGGTTTTAAAACAGATTTGTTTTCTGAAAATTGTGATATGGGGAGGCAAGACAATGAAGATGGCATATACTTGCCTTCAATGGACTGGGCATTGCTAACTGGAGCTGTTACACAATGTTACAGCTCTACAAGACATTTATGAAACCACAACTGGAATACTGTTCTCTGTTCTAGTCGCCAGAATGTAGGAAGGATATGATTAAGCTACAGAGAGAGTGCAGAAAAGATTCGCAAGGAGGTTACTAGCACTGGAGTTCTTCAGTTATAAGGAGAGACTGGGTGGTCTGGGACTCTTTTCGCTGGAGCAAAGGAGGCTGAGAGGTGACCATATAGAAGTTTATAAAATTACGAGGACCATAGTTAAGGTAAAATGGTCACAGCCTTTCCCCCAGGGTTGTGGAAAAGATTTAAAAGGAACCTGAGGGACATGATTTTCACAGAAGGTGGAATGAACTGCAAGAGGAAATGATAGAAGCATGTACAATTACAACATTTAAAAAACAATTGGACAAGTTCATGGAAAGGACATGGGCCAAATGCAAGAAAATGGGAATAGGTCAGAAAGGCACCTTGGTTAGTCATTTTTAAGGCCAAAGGGCTGACTTTGATAATATATAACTATAAATATACGCCTGTTAGGCAGTGCACAGGTGGATGAAAGCAAAAGGTTAAGTGCCAAGCAGGTATCACCTTTACTCCACACTTACCATGTAAGCTTTTTCTGACACTGGCCTCCTTTGGCCAGTCCTCGTGTGATTTTTCAGGGTCACAGAATCATAAGAAGTTACAGTACAGGAACAGGCCCTTTGCCCCAAGTCCACACCAGTCTTCAATCATCTTTTTACACTCATCTCACATTAATTCCACTAGGAGCAATTTACAGTGACTAATTAACCTATCAACCTGCACATCTTTGGGATGTGGGAGGAAACTACACCCTTGAGAAAAAACTTAACAGTCAAAAGGGAGAACAAGCAAACTCCACAGAGACAGCACGCAAGGCTAGGATTCTACAAGCTGCACTACTCTCTTACCTACATCAGAAGTACTAACTGCATTTATCCTCCAATATGCTAACAGAATGGATTTCCTTCTCTTGCCTGACAGGGGAAGAGAGATGGGTGTGCACATGTCTGCCAATCAATATAGTAGACTGAGGGTAAGGCAGCACATCCATCGCAAGTGCAAATTTACTTTCACAGATCCTGTGATGTTGCTGAAGGATTTTGATGCACCGTTTAAAACAAACACAAGGGTGATGTGCAGAGCTGTTTCAACAACATTTGGTATCAAGAAAATTTTAGGACAAGTCCTTACTTTAAGCAGTGAAAATGATCAAATTGCTAAAGTTCTCAAATCATGAAAAAGTGTAAAGCATCATATGACAATCTGGCATAACAGATCTGTACAACAATCTCCCTTACTCCTCAAAACAGAACTGTATTCCAAACATAACTTTATAAATGAAAAAATACAAATAGAGAATTTACAATTAAAAGTGTCTTTATTTGAATTATTTTACTTTTGTAAACAATGCAATCTTCTGCAAACACTGATGTACTAAACAGTATCTGTGATCAAACCTCTGCAGCAAAAGTACTTTTTAAATGGCTCATGTCAGGTAGATATGTGTAATCAGAAAAACACATTTAATCCTGGTTGGGTTGAGTTGTTCTCCGACCTTGGCAATTTGCTGGTAAACATTTCATCACCATGGAAGGAGGCATCGTCAGTGCAATGTTGATTGTGGTGTGTCCTCTGAATGCTTGGCCTTTATATACTGAACTGATTGGACAACATTGGGGAAGCAGGGAGGGGATAGGCAGGAAAGGTGAAGACATTCCTTCTTCCAAAATGACGTCCAATCAGCTGATTGAAAAGCATATGAAGGCCAAGCATTCGGAGGGCACACCACAATTAACAGCGCACTTATGATGTCTCCTCGCATGGTGATGAAACATCTGCAAGCAAATTGCCAAGATCAGAAAACAACTAAACCCAACCATCAACCACCCAAGCTACACATCTTCCAAATTATTTCCAACAATTAATCCTCGTAATGCCCATATTAAAGTTTGTGTAGAGTATAACGGCAGTTCCCAATAAGCTAGCTATAAGGCAGGACAACAGAAAAGTTGGTCCTACTTTGGCTGAGAAACCCATTCCAGTTGTTTCACACCACTGGAATAAGTTTCACCACTGAAAATGTTCTACCGATTTAATCATTCGATCGTCTCCTGAGGAGGCACACTTTCCTTATCTATTTTTTTCTTTTAAAAAAGTTGTGTATGTGTTTCGAAGATCTGTAAGGCTTCCCAAATATAAATGACAAAATTTTAAATATGATTGCCCATGGCATCGAAAGATAAATACACATTTTAACTTTTATAGTTAATTAGATAATGATACGAACTGTCAAATCAAATTGTACTGACATAAATGTTTGGAGTAATTCTCTGCCCCCTCAACATTTGAGAGTCATAGCCTAAAATATGAAAACATCTGGTGGTAGTTTTGCCACGATTGCACATGCACTGCTTATCACTAACTGTCTAAGACATGTGATTACAAGGGCATTATTCCATAGCCTGACTGGAAGTAATCTCCTTACTCCCAAACAAACATCTCAATCACAATCACACTAGTCTAGATGGGAAAGAGCGCCACATCTCTCACAAACTCTTACACCCTTCCCCCTCAAGAGTATTCTGCAACTACAGCTTATCTCTCAATAAATCACAGAAGTAATGTTTTCTTTAACTGTAACGTTAAATTTCTGTATTCCTGCTGTTCATGCTACAAGCAAGTTTTTCAAAACACAGTAGGGGTTGCCATTGGCAGGAAATCATAACGCACAGTAGAAATTAGCTGCAACACATTAATTCATCTTACAGGCTTCAGAAGAATGCTTTCTGATGGTAAACTCTCATTGACTGTCTGTTCCAGAATGAAAATCTAACCGCATTTCCAAGCTCTGCCAGCTAGATGTCTGAATTGTAATCCTGAGAGGCTGCTCAAGAATTTTGAAGATAAAATGAAAGACCTCAATTGTGCCTCCATCTCTGACACTAAACAAACCATTACCAATATAAAATGTGTCCACATTTGCCCATTAAAAATTTTTTTGAATAAATATATTAGTCTGATCAGATGTGGCATGCTTTTAATTCTTGTTCTTTTATCAGCATAATTCTGGTACCAGCACCAGAAAAGACATTAGCTAACACTGACAAGCATCGAGGACAAAAGAACCTTCAATCAAGAGTTGCAGCAGTCCTGTAGTAGAGATCAGTTCTGAGGATGATCTTTCATGTTGCTGGCACAGGCTCCAAAACCAGTTGGAAAATACTGAGCTGCACAACATGATCTATTATCTGCATTTGCTGATATTTCAAGAAAAGATATTAAACTGACCATCAAAGCTGATTTCTTTAAGCAGCCAATTTTTGTTGAAGTGTTCGCTGCCCCCACTGTTGATACTCGAGATGAACGAGTAGGAGGTCCATGCATTTAATAAATTTCTCTTCAAAATTACCTCCTTCAAAACAGGCAAACATTCCTGCTATTTGAGTGGAAGATAAACGTTAACCAGGTTTGTGTATGAAACCAGGTTCCTTCCTGTTCTACGATAGTTTAGGAATTTCCCTCATGCCAGGTGCTATTGAACTCTCTGTACCAGGTGATTTTTCTGGTCGTGCACTTGGAGTGAATGAAGATCTTCAGTCTCCTGGTCTAGCTATTTCAGGCATGCAGGGCTCAGATGCAGGCAGAATCCCATCTTCAGATTCCTCTTTCACTTGGCTGATGTAACTGTCTTGTGCTAGAATCACATTGAAAAAAATATAAAGTAAACAATAGTGTCAAACACAAGATGTTAACTAAAACAAACATTTCCCCCCAAGAGGTATTTAGAAACAATTTACATTGATTTTGTAGATACAATTACGTATTTAGAACCTAAATAAAAAATGGCAAGTGCTAGAATACTCTGTTGGGCAAATGGCATATGCGGAGAGAGAAGCATAATTATAGGTTTTGGGTCAATGTCTTCTGAGCATTAATTCCACTTGCCTCCCCAGATACTGCCTAGCTGGCCAAGAATTTCCAGTATTTCCTACTGAATTCTATCACAATACTATAGAAAGGATGTGATTAAACTAGAGAGGGCATAGAATAAAAGTCATGTTTGTTACTAATACTGGAAGCTGAGTTGAGGAGAGACTGGACAGACTGGAGCTATCCTTGGAGCGAAGGCCGAGGAATGACCTTAGCATTTATAAAATCATGAGGGGCATAGTTAAGGTGGAGAGTAACACTTTTTCTCCCTAGTGTAGGGGAATAAGTTTAAGGTGAGAGGGGAAGATTTAAAGAGAACCTGAGGAGCAATTTTTTCAGTGGGAGTTGGGGATATATATCAAACAGTCAGAGGAAGTGGTAGAGGCAGGTACAATTATAAAACTTAAAGGACATATGGACAGGCACATGAATAGGAAAATGGGATATGCAGGCAAACGGGACGAGCTCAGAAAGCACCCTGGTTGGCATTGACAAGTTAGGCTGAAGGGCCTGTCTACATGCCGTATAACTCAATACTCTAAATTAAGTCAACAAGAGTTAATAGGAAGTACAAAATGAACATTTTTCTCAAAAAAAAAGCAACAAAGGGCAGAATGGGAGGTGAAACAAATAAATGTTAATGGGCTTCTAAGGAAGAACTCGATCGGTAATTTCTTCAATATCAAGTTTGCCTTGCAGCTTTTTTATGTCCACAAGTCACTGCTGGATACTAACATCAAGTACTGCAAGGCTATTCTACCAGTGAGTTGCTCAATACTGGACTTACTGTGTATCATTGTCATGTTGTCACCTGGATTTTCTGAGCTGCTTTGTGCTGAGATGGTGCGATCCAACAAACAGAGCAAGCAATTATCTTAGATGTTTTAATGGGAATTGCAAGATCCTGTTGGGCACTAGTAATGCAGAATACTGCATGTCTGTTCATTGGCGAAAAAGATGGCGGGGAGCTTCATTGCCTTCGTTGTGATGAGGACTAGGCCTTGGCGTCACCTTGGACATAGTGGCCTGTTGCTACCACCCAGGGGAGAGAGCCAAGTGCCTCTGCTGGGCATGCTGTATTGTGGGCTGGCCCCTCTGGTATTCATTCCTTGGAAGAACAAGTTGGACCAGGATGGTCTATAATTGTGCCACTGACTTGGGTTATCTTTTTTCTTTGTGACTATGTTTTTCCTGAAATTGTAACCATATGTGCTATTTATGCTATAGTACTTTGCAAAAGTCACAGGTACATATTATAGCTGGGGTATCCAAAACTTTTGCACAGTACTGTATATTGGTTAAAATAGGAAGGTGGTTGGGAAACAGAAATAAGAGTGCTTAGCTTTGTATTAGTTCTGTAGTATTAAGTATTATTTCATAACAGGAAAGACAATATACAGTACTGTGCTTATTTATTCTTGCAGTGTCCTCTGTGCTGCTGGTAATGTGTTTTGCAGCTTGACCCCAGATGAACGCTGTTTTGTTTGGTTTTATTCATGTATGATTGAATGATAGTTAAACTTGAACTTATTGACCTGTACTTTGCTATAATGTACTTGACCACATTTAGAATATTATGTTCAGTTCTGGTTGCATCATTATAGGAATCATGTGGAAGTTTTACAGAGGGTGCAGAGGAGATTTACCAGGATGCTGATTGGACTAGCGGTCATGTCTTATGACGATAGATTGAGCGAGCAAGAGCTTTTCTCTTTGGAGTGAAGGAGGATGAGAAGTAACATGATAGAAGTGTACAAGATAAGAGGCATAGATAGAGCCAGATACAACTTCCCAGAATAGAAATGGTTAATACAAAGAGGCATAATTTTAAGGTGATTGGAGAAGAGTATACAGGGTTGGCAGAGGTAACACATAGAGTGATGGGTGTGTGAAATACTCTGCCAGGGGTGGTGATAGAGGCAGATACATTAAGGACATTTAAGAAACTTTTAGATAGGCATATGGATGATAGATAAATGGAGCATAGGAGGGAAGAGTTAAATTAATCTTAGAGTAGATTAAAAGGTTGGCACAACATCATGAGCCAAGGGACCTGTACTTTGCTGTAATGTTCTATCCCTTACCTATCAAAAGGTATGATGACTGTTGTCCCTAAATGGCCCTACTTCTGTTCTGTATAACTAAATAATATATTGTACAATCAATAGAGCGAAGTTACTAAATTACATAATCATAGAACACTTATAATTAATAACTTTTATGAAATGAATGCACTGCAACCCAATAATCAAACTGTGCATTTGATGCACTAAGATCAAGCTACCCACGCCCACACTTTCTTAAGTCTGATCACCTGACTGTACTTTTACTCTGTGTATAGTGTTACGTTCCCCAGTAACCGGGTGGTTTTCCAGCAAAGATAGATGGATGTACCGAAGCCTGATGCTACTATTTTCAAACGTTTTATTCAAAAAGGGGCACAAACGTATGGTTAATACAAAACATTCAGATCATATACATCGTCAAAACTCAATCTAAAACACCGGTGTAATAATAATCATTCAAAACACAAGCTCGATCGTCGTCTAGGGGTAATGTAGATTTTATATCGTTCGCTGGATATCTAAAGATCTTTTAGATCACGGCAGTTTCACTTAGTTGCTGGCGGAAGTGTCGCGTTGGTGCATTTTGGTTAGAAAGACAGAGAGAGGGATTTAAGAGTTTACCCGATCGGGTTTCCAACCTGGAGTAGTTCAGTTTGTCGGAGCCTCGTTGGGGAACGAACGCTCATCGGTGGCCTTCCCCTGTAGCTAGGCCGTCTTCCGTGGTGAAGTCGCCAATCCCAGGCAAGGGAAGGACGCACATGAACCCCACCACCGGCTGTAGCTAGTAAAACTCTGTCGCAGGATTTCTAGCGTTTCTCCTTCGTGTGTTTCCTTGGTGCGTCTGAGGGGCCGTCTCTCCAGCCCCTCTTTTATCTGGACTCACGGGGTCTCAGATGTCAATCAGGTTGAGATGATGCAATCTCTCCCCATCACCCAGCCCACATTGCCCTGAGGGCTTGCACGTAGCTTCATGAGACAATAGTCAGAGTCACTTTATTCTGCTTCTCGGGAGAACGTGGTCTTCCGCACGTCTCCCTCTCTTGGGTCAGTTGACCCCCCCTTGACTAGGGCTCTTGCGATTCTCACAAAGGAGGGGGCTGAGGTCATAACAATAGGCAGAGACTGAAGACTGCAGCACCAGTAGTGAGGCCCAAGAAGGAATGGACTAGGGAGTCACAGGAGCACTTACAGGGCTGCTTTGAATCAGTGGACTGGACTGCGTTCAGGGAGTCATATTCAAGCCTGGATGAGAAATCCACAGTCGTCACTATCTTCATTAAAACCTGTGTGGATGAGGGTGCGTCTATGAAAACTTGCTGTACATTCCCAAAACAAAAGTTGTGGATGAACCAGGAGGTTTGTAGTCTGCTGAGGGCTAGATCTGCGGCATTTAAGTCTGGTGATCCAGGTCAGTATGAGAAAATCAGGTATGACTTGTGGAGGGCTATTTCAAAAGCCAAGAAACAATTCCGGGACAGGTTAGAGGTGACATCGGATGCATGCCAACTCTGGCAGGGTTTGCTGGCCATTACTTCCTACAACGCAAAACCCCAACATCATGAATGGCAGTGTTGCTTCACTACCAGGCAAGCTCAGCACCTTTTATGCTCGCTTTAAAAGGGAGAATAAAACCATAGCTATGCAGATTCCTGCAGCATCCAATGACCCTGTAATTTCTGTCTTGGAGACTGATGGCAGGCTGTTTTTTAAAAGGTTGAACTCTCACACGTTGGCAGGGCCTGATGGGATACCTGGTAAGGCTCTGAAAATCTGTGCCAACCAACTAGGAGGGGTACTCAAAGATGTTTTCAATCTCTTACTGCTACAGTTGGAAGTTTCCACCTGCTTCAAAAGGACAATTATACCAGTGCCAAGTGTAGCATGAGCTGCTCCAACGACTATCATCCAGTAGCATTCACATCTACGGTGATGAAATGCTTTGACAGGTTGGTCAACACCTGTCTCAAGGAGGACTTGGACCCACTACAATTTGCCCATCACCACAATAGGTCTACAGCAGATACGATCTCAATGGTTTTCCTTGAAGCCTTGGATCCCCTGGATAATGCAAATACCTATGTCAGGATGTTGCTTATTGACTATAACTCAGCATTCAACACCACCATTCCTACAGTCCTGATCAAAAAGCTACAGAACCTAGACCTCTGTATCTCCCTCTGCAGCTGGATCCTCAACTCTCTAACAAGACGACCACAATCTGTGCGGAGAGGAAATAATATCTCCACTTCGCTGACATTCAACACCAGTGCACCTCAGGGGTGTGTGCTTAGCTCACTGCTCTACTCTCTCTACACCCGTGACCGTGTGGATAGGCATAGCTTAAATTCCATTTATAAATTTGTTGATGATAAAAAGCAGTTGGCAGAATTTCAGATGGTGATGAAGGGGCGTACAGGAGCAAGATATACCAGTTAGTTAAGTGGTGTGAGTGAAACAACCTTGCAGTCAATATCAGAAAGGCCAAAGAGCTGATTGTAGACTTCAGAAAGTACAAGACGAAGGAACACAAACCAATCCTCATGGAGGGATCAGAAATGGAGAGAGTGAGTAATTTCAAGTTCCTGGGTGTCAATATCTCTGAGGACTTAATCTGGATGCGACATATTGATGCAGCTATAAAGAAGGCAAGACAGCCTTCTCATGTATTTCATGAGGAGTTTGAGGAGATTTGGCTTGTCAACTAATAAAACACTCTAAAACTTCTACAAATGTACCATGGAAAGCATTCTCACTGACTATAAATCACCATCCGGTAATATGGGGGTGGGGGGGTGCTACTGAAGAAGACCGAAGTTGCAGAAACATGTAAAATTAGTCAGCTCCATCATGGGTACTAGTCTCCATAGTATCCAAGATAACTTCAAGAAGTGGTGCCTTCGGAAGGAGGGATCCATCAGTATGAATCTTCACCACCCAAGACACTCTTTACAGTTACCATCCGGAAGGAGGTACAGAAGCTTGAAGGAACACACTCAGCGATTCAGGAGCAGCTTCTTCCCCTATGTCATTCGATTTCTGAATGCTTTTTTTATTTCTATTTTTTGCACTACTTATTTTAACTATGAGATAGACAGACACACACAGAAATAGATATAGATGTGTATGTGTATACACACACACACACACACACACACTTAATGTAATTTTGCTCTATATTTGATCAATCATTTCATTGTACTGCTGCTGTAAAGTTAACAAATCTCATAACGTATGCCAGTGATATTAAACCTGGTTCGGATTTCATCATGGACAAATGCAATGCATACATTTGCTTGTTGGATAGTTCCTCTGACACTAGCAGCCTACATATTCAGATCAAATAGAACACGTTAAGTCCATTATTGGATTAATAAACCTCATAATATTTTCTTATCCTTCTCTTGCCTTACAAGAGAAGGCAGACACCGATGCCTGGCAGATGCCCGACGCCGGCCCCCCCAGGCCTGAGTCGACGTAGTAGTATCCTTCTCATACATAGCTGCTGCAAACTAATGACAATAGAGAACATTTTCAGAAATAAAAAATAAATTTTGGGGGAACCATACAAAATTATGAATTCATTAAATCTAGAATATCTCAGAGTTCTATTAACAAAGGCAATTAAACTTACTGACTGTTGGTGGTGATGATGCTTCCATAATTTGTACAGGAAAGGTCTGCCCAGGTCCAAGCAAGATCTGGTGAACTCCTCCATCTAAGCCAGAGTCTCCACTAATCGATGGCCCCACTGTTACCAGCTGTCCCATGCTGACCATATTCTGTTCGGATCCTGCCACACCCACCAAGGTTGAAGCTGCAGAGTCACACTCTGACAGTGAACTGCTGAACTGCAAGAAGTGAGCTTGGCTAAAAACTTGCTGCTGTGCAGTGGGACTGCTAGAATCCAGCACTATGGAAGAGCTACTGATTGCAGGTTGATGGGAATTCAATGTAACTACTGCTGTGGCTGAGTCAGTAGCAGCAAAAGCTGGCTGTAATTGTAAACCCTTAAAGAAAGAAAATGTGCAACAGTAAATTACAAGACACTGATGCTTTGCAAGTTGTTCAACATTCTACATCAAACAGAAATTGCCAAGAAAAGGAAAATCACTCAGAGTCAAATTCCTACGCCAGATTGCAATGAACTGAGTGAAACAATTTCAAGCTCCATTTCAATGATCTATTGTTTGCAATACAAAAAAAAGGTCAGTTGAACTTGAAATTTAAATGTCAAAATTCCTAACCCATGAAGCAAATTTCTTTCTGTATATACTGTACTGCAAATACAATACCAGCAACTTACATAAATATACATAAATAAATGTAACATTAAACAAGTCAAAACATAGTACAACATTTCAATAGGTACATTTAATGTCAGAGAAATTTATACATTACACATCCTGAAATTAGAATAGACAGAAAGCCAATACCAAGAAAAACAACTAAATGTTTTGTCAAACAGGAACGCTTTAACTAATGCCGACTGTATTGGGGGGTAGGCACCAATGCGGGCCTGATGGGGCAGACAGACTGAAGGAAATTGCAGGCTGAATGGCAAAGGATTCTGCAATGGTAGAGTTAAGGAAATAATGAATATACAAGTGGCCACATTTGAAAAAGGTTATAAAAGCAGGAAGGGATAAACACAGTGAAATAATTTGGGCAAAAGAATGAGAACTTAAATGGTGGATGGATCAATTAAAATCTATTGTCAACCAGCAAGAAAAGGATAGTGGTTCAAAGGACTTCATAATCAAAGGCAGAAGAATGAAGGTCGAGTTTGTGGTAAGTGGATGCTGGGAGTTCTAATCAGGAGGTGACACTGTTTCTGAACAGAGGAACTCAAGCATCAGGATGCTAACAATTTCTGAAGCCAAGCTTAAAGGCCAGACCTTTCCTGTTGGGGAGGGGTAAAGTTGCAAGTATACAAATCAACAGCTCACTGAAAGGTGAAAGATTTAAATCTCTTTTAGCAGAATATGTCAATTTGACCTGTAATTGTGCAAAAAGCTTTGGCTGCAATGAGGAGACTGAAGAAATCTGTGCTGCCTCTGGTGACAGTGTATCTGTTAGCTGGGCTGGCTCCACCTTTGTGATGATTGAATCAGCTGTAGTACTCTCTGTGGATGAACAACATCCATGTTAAGATGTATAATGTAATCATTTTATCTGCAATTTTATTAAAATTAGCTAAATTCTGTTATCCAACAATATCCCCCAGCATAGAGTAAGATGAGGAGGCAATTTGGTACATAAATACCAATGAATCTCTTCAGAACAATGCAAGTAACCACAAAAGTCACTGCCTCTCATCATCATGATTGCAAAAATACAATGCTTTGGAATTGACTGAAGCAGGTGTTGCTGTGGATACTTGAGTAACAGTAACACTCACAATTGAAATATAATGAAATGGAATACAAGCTAACCCTCCTACTGCCTTTTATTGGCTTTATTTTGTGTTTATTTTCTTATGGTAAAGTTCGATTTTAGCATGGTTTAAGATGCAGAAGCCTTCTGAACAAAAGCCTTTTTCCTTACAGAGCCCAGGTTGAGAGTCTGGTATGAAACTTGAATATTTAACATTCTGAATTAGAGGTATGAATACTATCACTCTCCAACAGATAACTTTGCTGTACTCTTACATTTAAATCAAAACTATAAAGTTGTCAGTCACTTCCTGCTTCACAACATAATTATAGACTGTGGACATTGAAATGATAAATAAGTTTGTATCAACAATTACCATCCCCAGGTGCAGATGCAAGTGTGACTGTCACTGTCTCTGTGTGAAGACTCCCATTGGAAGCCGTCCATTGCAGCTGGAAAAATAAATTTTATCATTAGAGTTGGTGACCCAGCCACCATTACACATGCACTTGTGCTAAACATTTAAAAGGTATCATAATCCAGTGTTAAAGACAGAATCAAAGACAGAATCCTAGTCAGAATGGAAATGGACCCTTGAGCCCATCTAGGCCACTCTGACAAAGATTCATATCTAAGACACTCCCATTTGCCTGTGTTTATATCCCTTTATATTGTTCCTATTTCCCCTAATACTCTAGCTAAAATTTATTCTCTTTACCAATATCAATAAAGCAAAAACTAACTGCTTTTTGACTGCTTTATCTGGGACCTCACTATTAATAAATTAGCTTAAAATCTTTGTTTCCCTTCTGGAGATTTTAACCATGCAAACCCAAATTCCATCAGCATGTGGACTTTGCAACAAGAGGGGCGAACGCGTTGGATCTTGTTTACACAAACATCCCCGACACGTACCAGGCTGAGCCCTGCTCCCACCTCAGTTACTCAGACCACATCTGTTATGCTAATCCCAGCATACAGACCGCTCATCAGACGTTCCAGACCAGTTCTGAAGCAGGTGAAAACCTGGCCAGCAGGAGCCATCTCTGCTCTTCAAGACTGCTTTGAGCACACTGACTGGCACATATTCAGGAAGGCTGCACCCTATGGCAACTAAACCAACTTACAGGAGTACACGGCATCAGTGTCTAGCTACATCAGCATGTGCATTGATGACGTCACTATGTCCAAGACCATCACTACACGCTCCAACCAGAAGCCATGGATGACCGCGGAGGTGTGTGCGCTGCAGAGGACCCAAGATTCCACCTTCAGAGCAGGTAACAAGGCAACCCTAACAACAGCGAGGGCCAAACTGTCCTGGGCCATCAGAGGGGCAAAACGTGCACACACCCAGTGAATCCTCAGCCACTTCCAGGACAGCAGCGACACGCGGCGCATGTGGAAGGGCATTCAGGACATCAACTACAGGACAACATCACCTGCCTGTGCTGGTGATGCCTCCCTCCCAGATGCATTGAACAACATCTATGCTCATTTCGAGGTGGAAAATGACATGGTGGCGAGGAAGACCACTCCTTCTCCCAATGACCAGGTGCTGTGTCTTACCATGGCCGATGTGAGGAAAACTCTATGCAGGGTCAACCCACAGAAGGCTGATGGACCAGACAATATTCCTGGCAGAGTGCTCAGAGGGTGTGCAGACCAGCTGGCAGATGTTTTCACTGACATCTTCAACATCTCCCTGAGCAGTGCCAAAATTCCAATGTCCTTCAAGGCCACCACCATCGTTCCCGTGTCAAAGAAGTCTTCAGTGTCCTGCCTCAACGACTACCATCCCATTGCACTCACTTCCATCATCATGAAGTGTTTCCAGAGGCACATCAAGACCCTGCTACCCACCTCACTGGACCCCCTGCAGTTTGTGTATTATCCCAACTGCTCAACAGACAATGGCATCGCCACCACCCTCCATCTGGCCCTCACCCAACTGGACAAAAAAGACATGTATGTTCAAATGCTGTTCATAGACTTCAGTTCAGCATTCAACACAATCATTCCTCAACACCTGATTGGAAAGCTGAAACAGCTGGGCCTGAACAACTCCCTCTGCAACTGGATCCTAGACTTCCTGACTGGGAGACCTCAGTCAGTCAGTCTGAATCGGGAGCAGCATCTCCAACACCATCACACTGAGCACAGGGCCCCCCCAGGGCTGTGTACTCAGTCCACTGTTGTTCACTCTGCTGACCCACGACTGTGCTGCAACATACAGCTCAAATCACATCATCAAGTTCACCGATGACACGACCGTGGTGGGTCTCATGAGCAAGAGCGATGAGTCAGCTTACAGAGAGGAGGTGCAGCGGCTAACGGACTGGTGCAGAGCCAACAACCTGTCTCTTAATGTGAACAAAACAGAAGAAATGGTTGTTGACTTCAGGAGAGCATGGAGTGATCACTCTCCGCTGAACACTGATGGCTCCTCCGTTGAGATCATTAAGAGCACCAAATTTCTTGGTGTTCACCCGGCGGAGAATCTCACCTGGTCCCTCAACACCAACTCCATAGCCAAGAAAGCCCAGCAGCATTTCTTAGTTTGTTTCTTGCTTGAAGAATACTGACTACATGAACTAAAGAACAAAATTCTCATGGCCTTCCATAACCTCCTCTAGCTTTACAACATTCTGATGCCATCTTCTCATTGTTACCATCAGGAAGGAGGTAAAGAAGCCTAAAGGTACACACTCAGCAATTTAGGGATAGCTTCTTCCCCTCTACTATCCAATTTTAAAATGGTTATTGAACCCATGAATAGTACCTCACTACATTTTTTACTTCTTTTTTAAAAACTATTTAATATACATTTATACTATCTATAATTGGGTTTTTTCCTATATTTATCACATATTGTACTGCTGCCGCAAAGTTAACAAATTTTGTGAAATATGCTAGTGATATTAAACCTGATTCTGATTCCTGAACTCTTCCACTTCTGGTTTGCTGCACAAGGAGTTTATAGACATTGGCCATGTAGTCACTACCTAGATCTAAGCTTGGAAATTATCCCCTCAACTGCTATTACAACCTTTTAAAGTATTTTTGTATATTCTCTAAGCTATGTGGTCTGGTTCAGAATAGAAACTATCTGAAAACACTTGTGAACAACTTTGGAGCTTTTTCTTTTTAATTAAATAGCATGGTAATTGCTATTAGTACATCTGACAGATAAACAGCAAGACTTTATACCCTAAAAGGCATCTGAGAACCATGAAGGCAAGATGTTCCTGAAGTAGCAAGTCAAACCTATATTTTTAATATTAGATATATCCCACGCGTGACTGAGTAAAATTTTTGAAGATATATTCACAAGGTCCAATAGTGATTCTTGCTCATCTGTGTTACATATCTGAATCCCTATGCATGAAGTAATCCTTGTAGTCTGCTCATCAAAATGCCTACACTGAACTGGGGATCGTACCCAAAGACTCACATCAAGATCCAAGGATGTTATGGGAATCTCTTTTTTCCTTATTTCCCTATACTAAGCCTCTTCTCCATAACAGAAGGTAAAAAATATTCTTGGTTATCTTCATTGACTAACTTGTCATAATTCGTAACTTGAATGATGTTCCAAAACATAGATTTTACTAATGAAACCAAATGTAGATAAAAAGATGGTGAAGACATGAAGCTAAAAGAGCACAGAATGGGCTTAATTCCTTGCAAAAGTGTGCCAATGGATAATCTATTATATTCTGCCTGGACGTTCTTCATATCTGAACCATGATGGTATGTTGTAGTGGCTCTTGATCATATAGAACATACAAGTGATCACGTTTTCACCTAATACTCACACGCAGAGATGACTAAATAACATTCAAAGACATGAACTCTGATTTATCTCTCACTCTATTTAGCTCATCAGAACCAAGGAGAACTGAAGGACCTCAATTTCTTCCCTAACCAACTTCACCTAATGAATAAATGGTGAATAATAACATGTCTACTTCTCATCTGCAATAGATATTTCCACTCATATTTTTAAGTACATAGTTTTTATAACTAAGGCTGGGCAAGCAGAGTGGCCATTGTTGGAGTTGGGCAGCGTTAGAATGAGGAGAGTTTTGGCTTTGGTGACGTTAATATCTGGTAAGGTTTTTCTTGCTCATTCTTCTTCTGTAAGTGTATAGTTAGGGCAGTAAGAATGGCCCCGGGGCTGCTATTTGTTCTTTGAGTGAGATATGGGTATTCTGAGAGTCTTCCGGAAAACTACAACTGCATTAGTGCACTGAGCTGCAGCTCCTCAGAGAACACGTTAAAGAACTGGGGTTGCAACTTGATGACCTTTGGCACACAAGGGGAAGAGAGGAGATGATAGATAGGAACTACAAGAAGGTAGTCACCAGTCGGTTGCAGGAGGCAGGTGAAACGCTGACTGTAAGGAGAGGGAAGGGAAACAGGCAGACGGTACAGAGTTTCCCTGTAGCCATTCCCTCAATAACAAGTATGCTGTTTTAGATACCGTTGGGGGGGGCCTACTGGGGGGAGTCACAACGATCAGATCACCAGCACTGAGCCTGGCGCTGTGGCTAAGAAAGGAAATGGCAGAGGAGGAATGCAGTGGTGATAGGAGATTCCATAGTTAGAGGAGTAGATAGGAGAGTCTGTGAATGCAATAGACGGACTCAAATGGTTGCCTCCCAGGCGCCAGGATCAGGGATGACTCTGATCGTGTCCATGAGATTCTAAAGGAAGAGGGTGAGCAGCCAGATGTCTAGGTACATATTGGTACCAATGACATCAGAAGGAAAAGAGAGGAAATTCTAAAGAGAGAATTTAGAGAGCTAGGTAGAAAGCTGAAAAACAGGACCTCCAGGGTAACAATCTCTGGTTTGCACCCTATGCTATGCACCAGTGAGGGCACAAATAGGATGATTTGGCCGATGAATGCATGGCTGAGGAACTGGTGCAGGGGGAAGGATTTCAAATTTATGGATTATTGGTATCTCTCCAGACAAGGTATGACCTGTACAAAAGGGACAGACTACACCTGAACCTGAGGAGGACCAATATTGTTGCGGGCAGATTTGCTAGAGCTGCTGGGGAGGATTTAATCCATTTGGCAGGGGGATGGGAACCAGAGTGATACGGCTGAGGAAAGGGATGTTGGGTTACAAGCAGAGGCAGTGTACAGTGAGACTGTCAGGAAGGACAGGCAGATGATGGGGCAAAATTGCAGTCAATGCGATGAGTTGCAGTGTAAAAGAGGGACAAAAATTGAACAGCATAACAATTACAGGACTGAAGGTGTAATGTTTGATTGCACACAGTATATACAAAATAAGGTAGATGATCTTGTTGCACAGTCAGAGATTGGCTGGTATGATGTTGTGGGTATCATAGAGTCATGGCTAAAAGACAATTGTAATTGGAAGCTTAATATCCAATAATACACAAGCAGGTAAGTGGAGGAGGAATGGCTCTGCTGGTAAAAAATGAAAATCAGATCTTTAGAAAAAGGTGATATAGGATTAGACGATACAGAATCCTTGTGGGTAGAGTTAAGAAACTGCAAGGATAAGACAACCCTGATGGGAGTCTGAACAGTAGCAAGGATGTTGTCTACAACTTACAGTGGGAGATTAGAAAAAGCATGTCAAAAAGGCAATGTTATATTATTCATGGGGAATCACTAAGCACATAGATTGGGAAAATCAAGTTGATACTGGACCAGAAGGGACAGTATTTGTAGAATGCTGCTGACATGGCTTTTTGGAGCAACTTGTGGTTGAGTCTAATAAGAAATCAGCAATTCTGGCTTGGGTGTTGAGTAACAAACTGGGTATGATTAGGGAGCTTAAGGTTTCTTAGGAAACAGTGACCATAATATGATAGAATTCATCCTGCAATTTGAGAGAAGTTAAAGTCAGATGTATCAGTATTAGCAAAGAGAATTATAGAGGCATGACAGAAGAGCTGGTCAAAGTTGATTGGAAAGGGACACTAGCAGGAATGACAGTAAAGAAGCAATGACCGGAGATTCTGGGTGCAATTTGGAAGGTGCAGGATAAATACACCCCAAAGAAGAGGAAGTATTCTAAAGGCTGGATGACACAACTGTGGCTGACAAGGGAAGTCAAAGCCAACATAAAAGCAACAGAAATGGCATACAGCGGGACAAAAATTGGTGGATTGGGAAATGTTTATAAAACAACAGAAGGCAAATAAAAAGAAACAGAAGGGGGAAAAAGATGAAATCTGAAGGTAAGCTAGCAAATAATACAAAAATAATGCTGGATATATAGTAATGGGGGACAAAGAAATGGCAGACAAACTGAATAAGTATTTTGCATCAGTCTTCACTATGGAAGATACTAGTAGTATGCCAGAAGTTTGGGTGTGTCAAGGTGCAGAAGTGAGTACAGGTGCTTGGGAAACTGAACGGTCTGAAGGTAGATAAGTCACTGGTCCAGATGGGCTACACCCCATGGTTCTAAAAGAGGCAGCTGAAGAGATTGTGAAAGCATTAGTAATGATCTTCCAAGAATCAATAGAACCGGACTAGAAAATTGTAAATGTCACTTCACTCTTCAAAAAGAGAGGGAGATAGAAGAAAGGAAATTATAGGCTATTTAGCCTGAGCTCAGTGGTTGGGAAGATGTTGGAGTTGATTGTTGTGGTTTCAGGGTACTTGGAAGCACATGACAAGAGAGGCCAAAGTCAGCATGGTTTCCTTCAAAGAACATCTTGCCTGACAAATCTGTTTGAATTATTTGATGAAGTATGAAACAGGATAGACAAAACAGAATTGGTGGATTTTCAGAAGGCCTTTGATAGGGTGCTGCACATGAGGCTACTAAACAAGTGCCCAGGGTATTACAGGAAAAATACTAGCATGGATAGAGCATTGGCTGATTGCTAGGAGGCAAAGAGTGGGAATAAAGGGATTCTTTTTGAATTGGCTGCTGATGACTGGTGGTGTTCCACAGGGGTCTGTGATGGGACTGCTTCTTTTTTACATTGTATGTGAACGCTTTGGATGATGAAATTGTCGGCTTTGTGACAAAGTTTGCTGAAGATGCGAAGATAACTGGAGGGCAGATAGTGTTGAGGAATCAGAGGAGCTGCAGAAGGACTCAGATAAGGTGAATGGGCAAAAAGGTGGCAGATGGAAAACAGTGTCGAGAACTATACGGTCATGCACTTTGGTTTCTAGATGGGCAGAAAATTAAAAAATCCGAGGTGAAGAGGGATTTGGGAGTCCTCATGCAGGATTCCCTAAAAGGTAATATGCATATTGAATCAGTAGTGAGGAAGGTGAATGCAATGTTAGCATTCATTTCAAGACAAGTAGAATATAAAAGCAAGGATGTATGCAGAGGCTGTATAAGGCACTAGTGAGGCTTCACTTGGAGTATTGTAGGCAGTTTTAGGCCCCTTATTTAAGAAAGGATGTGTTGATAATGGAGAAGGCTTATGAGAATAATTCCAGAGAAAAAGGATCATATCAGCAGCTATTGATGTCTCTGGGCATGTACTCACTGGAATACAGAACAATGAGGGGGATCTCATTGAAAACTATCGAATGTTGAAAGGCGTAGGTAGAGTGGATGTAAAAAGGTGGAGGTGTCTAGAACCAGTGAAGGGACATCCATTTAGGGCAGAGATGAGGACAAAGTTCTTTAGCCAAAAGGATGGTGAATCAGTGGAATTCCTTGCCACAGGCAGCTGTGGAGGCCTTGCCACTGCGTGCATTTAAGGCAGATGTTTGATAATTTCTTGATTAGTCAGGGTATGAAAGGTTATGGGGAGAAGGTAGAAGAATGGAGTTGAGAAGGAAATGGATCGATCATGATGAAATGACATAGCAGACTTGATGGACCAAATGGCCCAATTCCGTTCCTGTGTCCTATGCATGGATCAGATATATCCGCTTGAATTTAAGAGAAAAAGAATTGGGGACTGAAGAAGAAAAAAGGTCGGTGCTATTTCTAACTACTGCTCAACATGATATAGCCTTGGGACTCAGACAAACTGGATACTGTTCAGGAATTTAAGTCAATTACTGTATGTCCAGCAAAGATGGCTAATATAGACATTAGGCCCAGAAAATGTCCCTTTCTTTTGGTTGGCAGCATGTAGTACTTGACTAAGGTGAACTTAAGTCTGTTAGAAAAGAATGGAGCATTATTTGTGGCTGGTATTCCAGTTGAGTGACTGAAGTCATCTAGTGTACAATGATTTTAAGGATTTAAGTTTGGAAAAATTATGAAAAGTAAATGCTGTGCATGCCTATATTTAGGGAGCTGATCCCAAAGTTCTGAAATTCATTATTAGACTGACACAGAAGGAGTTGAATGGCCAGAATATCTTAGATGGAATGATTTAAATATATATTTTTAAGAAAACAACCTATCAAACAAAATATCAAAGAATTTTAAAACAACTGTTTCCTTGAGACCACTAAGATATGAATGAGAAAAGAAAATTTATGTACAACACAAGCCAGTAACTGTTGGTAAAATTTTGCAGGTGGCTAAGACAAGATAATAGGGCAGACGTCCATGCAATATATGGAATAGAAGGCAAATCACAGATGCCACTGACAGTGATAGTAATTCCTATTTGTATGGAAAGGTTAACAATTCAGGAGGATATTCCATTCCTCATCTTAGCAAGCTATTTGCAAATCAGAATACACAGATCTTACTGCTGCAGTCATGGATCCAGATGTGTACTCCAACTCTCCTCTCTGTAGTGCCAGCTGTGCTTCATGGATGTGATTTTTGATGTCATTGACAGTTGGAAAAAAGGAGAGATTATGTCTCTCAGGAACATCATCTGGTTTAAATAGTTCCCTTTCCACAAACTTTCTGCACAAAGAAATAAACAACCATCAATTACAGCCCAACACATCACTTCTAAAGACAAGAGAGTTAAATTGATATAATTTTTTGATAATGAACCAATCCACTGGCCTTTGTCACATACAATCATTACAAAGCAAACCAAACAGCACAGCTCGACCTACCTTACATATCCTGGCAAAAAAACCCCTCAAAGTTTAGTTAAAAGCCAAGCAGAAATGAACAAATTATGATTAAAAGTAGGAACAACAAACAAAACAGATAAACAAATGGCCTGATTTCGACCTGCTTGACTGCTTCCCCATTCTCCTCCTAATCTATTTGCAGTTGACGGATAACAAAAGATATTTCTGCAGGTCTTTTACTGTTACTCTTGGGTTCTTTTTCACATCCTTCAGCATTGCAGGTTTGCTCTTGATGGGATCTTTGCAGGATGCCCACTCCTAGGGATAGTGGCAACAGTACTGACTTTCCTCCATTTGTAGACAATTTTTCTTTTGCTGTGGACTGATGAACAGTCAGGTCTTCAGAAATGCTTTTGTAGTCTTTTCCAGCTTCATGCACCTCCACAATTCTTCTTCTAAGGTCCTCCGGAAGTTGTTTTGATCAAGGCATGATGCACATAAACAGATCTTTCTTGAGAAGAGCACGCTCTGACAGTAACCTGACTTTGTGTGTCTTTTTTTTATATATAGGGCAGGGCACCTCTACAACCCACAAATCTCATCTCATTGATTGTAACACCTGACTCCAATTAGCTTTTGTAGACTGTATTACCCCAGTGGTTCACATAGTTTTTTGAACCTAGACTGTGACTGTTTAAATGGTGTACTCAGTCTTGATAAGTACAATTATTTATGTTATTAACTTAGACAGATCAGACCACATTTTATGAATAATTAATGCAGAAAACTGGGTAACTTTTTCTTGCAACTGTATTTACTTCACATTTATCCATGGTTGTTGCTAGAACATTAAATAGGTAAAATATACTCAAACTACTCAAAAGGATTTTAATCACAAATCTCAACTTTTAATAACAAGTCTTGTTAGTATTGTTCACTTTAAGATGCAATATCAATTTAATTCTTGTACAGACGTATCCATGGGAAAACTGGGTAATTGAAAATCAGATATTTTAAAATGCTGAAGAAAGCAAAAGATAAAATGGAATAAATTTTAACACCATTAATGATACACTTTTTTTTAATCTTCTATCTTTAGAATCACACTGACACTGGAAGAACGTGCTGATTTTAGCCAACTGCCAATTTATATTTTGCTTGGACAACATGCAAGGGAAAATGTCAAAATGAGTTTATTTACATACAGGAGTGACAAAGGATTCAATATTGTTGAGTTGCTCTACAGGTACAGTTTATACTTAGCTCTCTTGTGTGGGTTAAATGAAACAGAAAATGTAAAAAAGAATTT
Source organism: Hemitrygon akajei (assembly GCF_048418815.1). Classification (NCBI taxonomy): domain Eukaryota; kingdom Metazoa; phylum Chordata; class Chondrichthyes; order Myliobatiformes; family Dasyatidae; genus Hemitrygon; species Hemitrygon akajei. The sequence goes on along the minus strand of NC_133128.1, from coordinate 148,004,098 downwards.
TCAGGTCCAGTAAAATGTGAAACAGAGCTCACATATAACTCAATGATCTTTCGTCAGGACTTTCATCAATCAATTCCAAGTAAAGCTCTTAACCCCAAATGTTAGAGTGCTCTCTCTCTCACTCTCCCAAAGATGTTCTGATTTGTTAACCATATCCACTATTTAACATTTCCAGATTCGCAGTATTTGCTCAACTAAAACTATACCTGAGCTGCTTCCGAACCATGTAGACCTGGTCAATTCCCTGAGCAACCAGTTCTCGAATCTTCTCAGTGACCCGTGGGTGCAAACGAGATGGAAGAATCCCATTTTCATCCATCATACCAATATCCTCCTCTTCAATGGAGACATATGTCGGTGGTGGTGGCAACGGAGGTGGTGGCAAATAGGAACCATCTTGATCATGATACTGATGAGCCTGTGGTGTAGGTAACTGCACGTACCACCTATGACAAAAATGGCTATGGTTAATGGCAAAAGCCTCCAGCTGCCAAAAAATTCTTTAAGCAATAAAATCATTGCTCAATGAATTGTGTGAAAATCTTGATGCCTAATATAGTTATTTCAGTCTAGAGATAATGCCAGTGAAATTATCTGGGATTAATACAAGACCATGATCTTTGTAAATCCAAAGCAAAACTAAATATTTTTAAAAATTGCAATAAAATTTAAATGGTCAGCTATGACCATAAAATACAGAAGCAAATTAGGTTGTTTAGCCCACTGTCTCTACTCTGCATTGCTGATCATGGCTGATATATTATCATGCTCAATCCCATTCTCCCCATAACCTTTGACACCATTACGAATCAAGAATCTATCAACCTCTGCTTTAAATTTACCCAGTGACTTGGCCTCCACAGTCTTCCATGGCAATGAATTCCAGATTCACCACCCTCTGGCTAAAGAAATTCCTCCACATTTCTGTTCTAAATGGACATCCTTACATTCTGAGGCTCAGTCCTCTGGTCCTAGACTCCCCCACTATAGGAAACATCCTCTCCATATCCAGTCTACCTAGGCCTTCCAATAATATGATACAATAAGATTCCCCCCCCCCCCCCCACTGTTCTACTAAACTCCAGCAAGTACAGTCCTAGAGCCAACAAACAGTCCTCCTACGTTAACACTGTCATTACTGGAATCATTCTCATGAACCTTTTCTGGACCCTCTCCAATGCCAGCACATCCTTTCTTAGATAAGGGGCCCAAGCTGCTCACCATTTTCCAAGAGTGGTCAGAACAATGACATACAAAACCTTAGCATCACATCCTAGCTTTTATATTTTAGTCCTCTTGAAATGAATGCTAACATTGTATCTGCCTTTATTACTACCAACTCAAACTGCAAAGTTAACCTTTAGGGAATCCTGCACTAGAACTCCAAAATCTGATTTCTGAATTTGCTCCCCATTTAGAAAATAGTTCACGCCTTTATTCTTTCCATCAAAATTCATGACCATACACTTCCCTATACTTTTGTCTATTTTCCTAATCTGTCCAAGTTTTTCTGCAGATTCCCTGCTTCCGCAACACTACCTGCTCCTCCACCTACCTTTGTTATAACATGACATAATACTCATTCCCATTCTAAGCAGGGAAGTCCAAGTTATACTATGTAGCCAATTTAAAATGGCAAGCTCTGGATTAATTCAGTGCAAATTGTTGGTAAGAGTACAAATAGGAAAATGTGTCATCAATGGATAGTTAGAGTCATGGTATAGGAGGAGGGGATTCAGATCCTGGGGGACACAGTTAGTTCTATGGCAGTACGGCTTGTTCAAGATACACAGGTTGCATCTGGACAGATATGGAACCAAGATTCCCACAGGGAGTTTATCAAGTGCAGTGGAGCTGCACAAGCTAATTTGGCACAGGATAAAAACAAGAGATTCTGAAAATGCTGAAGAAACACACACAAAATGTTGGAGGAATTCAGCAGGTCATGCAGCAGCTATAGAGGGGAATAAACAATCGATGTTTTAGGCAGAGTCCTAATCATGGACTGAAACGGCAACTATTTATTCCTCTCATAGATGCTACCTGACTTGTTCAGTTCCTCCAGCATTCTGTGTATCTAATTCAGCATGGGGCTCATTACCAAGTTGTAATGTCAGGAAAACTGGTGTGTAGAAATATGACAGAATGAATTGGATGTTGAGAAATAAGCAGGTTACCTGTAAAATCTGAAGTGAGTTGCGTTAAGAAGTGAATTATGTTAATAAGGTTAGGAGGTTAGGAATCAAGTTGCAAACAAGACTGTGGGAATTCTGTCATGGATGATATAACTCAGTAAGAAAGAAAATACTAGCAAAGAAGAGGGCGTTGACAGGTATTACTAAAGGAAAATACCTGAGTGCTAGAAAGGAAGTCATAGGCACAATCATTTAAACATAACTGAGCAGCAAGGGAACAATACAGTGGATGACATTAGGCCACTAACTAGCAGAAAGGAGATGGAAAACTGTGGCCCCAAAGGACTGGAGGGTACCTTGTTCAAAAGGAAAATGGGAATAATCCAGGTAATTATAGGCCAATGAGACTCACATCAGTGATAGGGAAGCTATTGGTGAGGATACTGAGGATAGGATTTATGGACATGTGGAAAGACATGGTCTGTTTAGAGATAATCAGCATGACTTTGTGTGGGGCAGGTCACGCCTTGCAAATTTGATTACGTTTTTTAGTGAGGAGGTGTAAATGATGCTTGATGAAGGTAAGGCAGTAGGTGTTATCTGCATGGAGTTTAAGTCATAAAACCTAGGAGCAGAATTAGGCTATTCAGCCCATCGGGTCTGATCCACAATTTGATCATAGCTGATTTATTTTCCTTCTCAACCTCACTCTTCTGCCTTCTCCCATAACCTTTGATGCCTTTACTGATCAAGAAAATTTTCAATCTCCACTTTAAATCTACCAAATGACTTGGCCTCCATAGTCATTTGAGGCTTTATGGCATTTGGCAGGGTCCATCATGGGAGGATGATTTAGAAGATAAAGATTCATTGAATCCAAGATGAATTACAAGCTTGGATTTGAAACTGGATTGCCCACAGAAGACAGAACAAGAGTGGAAGGCTGTTATTCAAGCTGGAAGTCCACAGCCAGTGGTATTACAAAGATCAGTGGGGCACCTCAGTTGCTTGTGATATTTATCAATGATTTGAATACAAATGTAGACTGCAAATTATCAAATTTGCAGAAGACTCCAAGATTGGTGAAGTAAAAAAAGATCATCAGAATATAGATCACAGATATGGTTAGAGAAGTGGCAGATAAATTCCAAGAAAGTATGAGGTGTTACACTTTGGGAGGTCAAATGGAAGTAGTAAATGACAGGACCTTTAGTAGTATTGAGGTATAAAAGAATCTAGGAATCCAGATCCATATTTCACTAAAAGTAGCTACGCAAGTGGTAAAAAGTTCATATAGCATGCATGCTTTCATTGGCAGGGGTGTTGGGCATATGAGCAAGGATGTCAGGCTGCAGCTAGATGAAACTTTAGTCAGACCATACTCGGGAGTATAGTGTGCAGTTCTGGTCATCCCATTATAGAAAGGATGTTGAGATTATGGAAAAACTGCAGAAGCAGTTTACCGGGATGCTGCCTGGGTACAAGGGTATGAACTACTAGGACAGCTTTGACAAATTCGGGTAAATCTTTCAAAAGCACTGGAACACCAGTGGAGACCTGATAGAGGTTTTTTTCCCAATTATGAGAGGTAGAACCAGGGTAGACAGTCAGAAGCTTTTCCCCCCCAGAGTAGAAATGTCAAACACAAGAGGACGTGACTTTAAGATTAGAGTGAGTAAGGTTAAAAGTGAAGTGAGGGGCATTTTTTTTTATAGTGAAGTGGTGGTTATTTGAATAGGTTATCATGGACAGTGGTGAAATTTGGCAGTTTGTCAGAATTTGAGACTTTTAGATAGATTCTTTGCAGGAATGGGACCTGTTCATGGGGGTTCCATAACTGGCCGTTGTTCAGCACGCCAAAGGCTCAGCCAAAGAGTCCGGCTCGACTTTGGAAGCCTAGGATCTCGGAGCTCTGGAGAAGGGTGGATCGAGGGTCAGTGTCATGACAGGAGACCCACGTGTCGTCAGGGGAGTCAGAATATCTGCTGTGCGCCTGGAGACTCAGGATCTTTGCGATCTTCAGGCACAGTGTTCGAAAAAAAGTGATGTAACGGACTTTTAACATCGTAAACCAGCGAGTTGCTTGTTATGTCTCCCCGTTCACTGGGAAAATGGAGACATCTCTTTCTCCCTTAATAGGGAGAGAGTGAACCTGTGGTATGTTGAATACCAGGTGAAATGTGAAGTCTTTGAGGCCACTGCAAGTCTATGTTTTTGCTGGTACTTTGCTCACGCTTGAGTGCTCAGTGCCAGTGGTCGATGCTTGCTTTTTTTTGGTCGGTGGAGAGGGGGGGGGGGGGGTACTGTTGCTTGCTGCTGCTTACATGCGGGGGGGCTGGGGGGGACTTTGGGGTTCTAACATTTAACTGTCATTCATTCTTTGGGGCACTGTTTTCGTGGATAGTTGCAAAGATAAAGCATTTCAGGATGTACAGTATATTGTATACATTTCTCTGACATTAAATTGTACTTTTGAACATTTGACCTATAAATATGAATGGAGGGATATAGATGATAAACAGGAGGGGGGCATTTATTATAAATCAGCCTCAATATCGGCAAAACATTGTGGCTGAATGGAGGTAGTAATGGGGACAAGGAAATGACGGTCAAACTGAATAAGTATTTTGCATTCGTCTTTACTGTGAAAGACACAAGCAGTATGTTGAAGTTTGAGCGATCAGGGGGTAGAAGTGAGTGAAATTGCCTCACTAGGAAGAACTGCTTGGAAACTTAAAATATCTGAAGGTAGTTAAGTCACATGGACCAGATGGTGTACACCCCAGGGTTCTAAAAGAGGTGGCTGAAAAGATTACGGAGGCATTAGTAATGATCTTTAAAGTATCAGGAAATTCTGATATGGTTCCAGGATACAGGAAAATTGTAAATGTTGCTTCAATCTTCAAGGAGGGAGAAACACAGAAGAAAGGAAATTGTAGGCCAGATAGTTTGATCTCAGCAGTTGGGAAGATGTTGGAGTCAATTGTTAAGAATGTGGCTTCCAGGTACTTGGAGGCACATGATAAAATTAGTCAAAGTCAGCAAGGGAAATTTTACCTAACAAATCTGTTGGAATTCTTTGAAGAAATAACAAGCAGGATAGAGAAAGGAGAATTGGTGGATGTTCTGTACTTGGATGTTCAGAAGTCTTTTGACAAGTTGCCACACATAAGGCTGCATAACAAGTTGCACACGAGGCTGCATAACAAGTTAAGAGCCCATGGCATTACAGGAAAGATAACAAGCATGGATAGAGCTTTGGCTGAATGGCACTAGGTAAAGAGTGGGAATAAAGGGAGCCTTTCCTAGTTGGCTGCCAATAATTAGTGCTGCTCCACAGGGGTCTGTGCTGGTCTCTTTGCACACTATATATCAATGATTTGAATGATGGAATTGATGCCTTTGTGGCCAAGTTTGCAGACGATAGGAAGATAGGTGGAGGGACAGGTACCTTTGAAGAAGTAGAAAGACTGCAGAAGGTCTTAAGACATATTAGGAGAACGGGCAAAAAAGTGGCAGATGGAACACAGTGCCGGGAAGTGTATGGTCATGCACTTTGGTAGAAGAAATAAAAGCAGGGACAATTTTCTAAATGGCCAGTAAATTCAAAAATGAGGTGCAAAAGGACTTTGCTATCCTCGTGCAGGGTACCCTAAATGTTAATTTCCAGGTTGAGTCATTGGTGAGGAAGGCAAATGCAAAGTTAGTATTCATTTCGAGAGGACTAAAGTACAAAAGCAAGGATGCAATGTTGAGGCTTTATAAATCACTGGTGAGGCCACAATTGGAGTATTGTGAACAGTTTAAGGCACCTTATCAAAGAAAGAATGTGCTGACAATTGAGAAGGTTCAAATCACAAAAATGATTCTGGGATTGAAAGGCTTATCATATGAGAAGCGTTTGATGACTGGGCCTGTACTCACTGGAATTCAGAAGAAAGAAGGATATCTCCTTGAAACTTATTGAATATTGAAAGGCCTTGATGGAGTGGGTGTGGAGAGGGTATTTTCTATGGTGAGGGAGTCTCAAGACCAGAGGACACAGCTTCAAAATAGAGGGACATCCATTTAGAACAGAGATGAGGAGTAATTTCTTTAGCCAGAGTGTGGTAAATCTGTGGAATTCATTGCCACAGGCGCCTATGGGGCCAAGTTAATTAAGGCAGAGGTCAACAGATTCTTGATTAGTCGGGGCATGAAGGGATATGGGGAGAAGGCAGGAGATTAGGGCTGAGAAGGAAATGGATCAGCCATGTTGAAATGGCGGAGGAGACTCTATGGGTCAAATGGCCTAATTCTGCTCCTATATCTTATGCTCTTATGATCTACTTATTGGATTTTTTAAAGAGAAAACTTAACAAAGGTGACGATAAACTTTGGCATTTACATGTTAATGTTTACTAAACTACTGGATTGTTGTAAAACACATTAGGTTAGTTGATGCACTTCACGGAAGGAAATCAACTATCCATCTCCAAACTTACCCCATGTGGTTGACTCTGAAATGCCTTCTGAAATGGCATAGCAAGCCACTCAATTCATGGGGTGCAGCTTGGATTGCGAGGAAAATAAAACAGGATTAGTGTAAATGGGTACTGGTAATCATTACAGTATCAAGTAGGCCAAAGGACATGCTTCTGCCTTGCAATCTTGATAACTATAACTATGAATTAGGAATGCACAATAAATGCTGGCCTTTCCAGTGACACTCAGGTTTTGAAGGATGAGAAAAATAGGGTACTAGTTATATGGATTATAAAATTTTTCTTAAAACAGAAATTTGAAAGGAAATATGATAAAGGTGTTTAGAATAATAGGATTTAGATAGAACATATAAAAAGAAACCATTTCTAAAGTTATTTGGGTCAATACCCAGGGGGAACAAGTTTAAGACAATTTTTTTTCAAATAAAAAAACACATCAGAAAAACATGCATGGTCAGACTGTCAATTTTAATTGATTAGGGTATATCATATTTAAAAATATAATCAGATACTGCTATTTTTAGTGTACATGAACATGTAAATATGAATTAAAATGACACCTTTGTCAAGATTTCCATCAAAAACTGACTAACCAGAAGAATGAAAGAAAGAGAGTTGGCCCCACCTCTGATCGATCATTCAAGAAATGCTGATCAAATGAATAATGAAACTTCCTCCCACTGACTTAAGGAGAGAACCTGAGTTCCTCTGTGATCAGAAAACTCCTGCTGACAGATAGGGATGCGAAATCAATCACCTCATTGTGACTGCATATAATACTACTTCATTTCAGTCTGAAATGCTACCATTTTACTAGCAGTCAGACAGAAGTGGTTGTTTCTCCTGACACTGAACATTCACACCACTAAGCCTTAACACTATCTATACCATCACTCTTTAATGCAATCAAATATATCAAGTTAAATAATTTATTACAAATACATTTTATACTGACAGCAGTTGAATCCATTAGATTTATGCTGTTGACTACAGAGACAATTTTCATTATGAATTTGAAAAACTTAAAAAGACACTCCCTCCATTGATTTTGCACTGGTACTGGATGAAGTTTAACAGAAAGGCAATGAATTAGTCACATGCACATCAAAATATTATAACCATGTACTTAATCATGGCAAACCAATCAAGAGCCATTTATTCTTTTATATATATGTACACAGTATTCCTACCTGACAACTCCACCTACATCAAACCCATTCTTCTTCAGCATATTAAAGGCCTTTTCCTGCTCTTGCCGAATAACTTTCTTATCAATTTTAGGGTCTGTCGGAACCCGGTATTCTGGAAACTTTCGCACCTTTTTAATGTAGATTCTGTAGTAGAATAAAAGTAAAATTAGAGTTCAGTTTATCTAAATGCTAAAAAAAATTATGGAAAAAGAAACATTACATTCCCAACTTTCTTCAGATGAACACATCAAGGGCCTGGAAATAGCACGTGTTCATACTGGGTCTTAAATTGTATCTTCAGTAGAACCTTTGTGTTACTACTAACTTCATACAGAAATTCAGGTTTGAGTTTGAGTTATGATGGTAAGCAGTTTTAAGGAAGTTAATGTACCTTAAATATTGTTTCATTCTACTTATAAATGGTGAGCAGACTCTAAAGTAGCTTGAAACACACAAGAAAATAGCAGGAGTAAGCCACCAGACCCTTCAAGCCAGTTTTACCATGCAGTGATTTATAGTTGATCTACTCAGGCTCTGTATCAGCTCCCCAGAACCCTCAATTTGTTGGTCTTTCAATATTTATCTATCTGCACCTTTATGTTTCACTTACTATTCCAAACTCCAAAATATACAGGCTCAACATGTTTAGCCTCTAAACAGAATATTTCTCTTATCCCAGAAATTAGCCTGTGGATTTTTTTGGACCTTTCCAAATATTATTAGTTTTTTTTTTAAAAGGTAAGAGGACCAAGCCCGTATGTGGCAGTCCAGGTACTGCAAATTGTAGCAAAGCTTCCCATTTTCTAATCTCTAACCCCTTGCAATAAATCCCAATATATAAATTGCCCTCTGTTTGCTGTACTTGTCTGCTGTCTTTGTGATTCACATATAAAAAATACCCAGTCCCTGCGTACTTCACTTATTTATAGCCTTTCTCAATTAATCTGCCCTTGATTACTCTTATTCAAGCGTATGATCTCGCACTTTCCCATTTTAATAAATTTCCAATTTTTTATTAATTCACTCACCCTCAATCTACCTATTCACCAATGCATTGTCACATTATTCACTTCACAATAAGGCCTTTGACATATCCCATGTCATCAACAAACCTTACATCATGATCTCTTCCTCCACTAACATAACTAGTAAATAACTGAGGGTCAAGAATTAGATAGATAGACACTTCATTAATCCCAAATGAAATTACATTGTCACAGTAGCATTACAAGTACACAGATATACAATTTATAAATATTATAAAAGTAATAAGAAAGAAAAAAAGTTTTCTCAGTCTAACAGGAGTGGGTCATCACCTCCCTGGCTAAAGGTTGACTCATTATAGAGCCTAATGGCCAAGAGAAGAATGACCTTAAATAGTGCTCTTTGGAGTAGAGCAGTTGTCTTCGACTGTTACTAAAAATGCTCCAAGGTGACATGCAGAGAATGAGAAACATTGCCCAGAACTGCCAGGATTTTCCATAGGGTCCTTTGTTCTACCACGACTTCCAATGTGTCCAGTTTGACTCCTATAAGAAAGCCAGCCTTTCTAATCAGTTTATTGAGACTGCTGACATCATCCATGTTGATGCCATTACTCTTGCACACCACCGTACAGAAGATTGTAACAACAGACTGGTAGAACATGTGAAAGAAAGGCCTACATACTGGCTGCCAGTAACTAGTGGACTTACTCAGGTGTTAGTATTGGGATCACTACTTTTCACATTGTTTGTCAATGATTTGGATAATGGAATTGATGGCTTTGTGGCAAAGTTTGCAGATGATACAAAAATAGATGGAGCAGTAGGAAGCAATATGATTGTAGTAGGTCTTAGACAAATTGGAAGAATGGGCAAAAAATGACATAGAATACAGTGTTGAGAAATATATGATAATGCATTTTGGCAAAAGGAACATTCATGCAGACTATTATCTACATGTAGAGAAGGTTCAAACATCAGAGGTGCAGAGGGACTTCAGAGTCCTCATGCAAGACTCCCAGAAGGTTAATCCACAGATTGAGTCTGTGGTAAAGAAGGCAAATGCAATGATGCATTTATTTCAAGGGGAATAGAATATAAAAACAAGGAGATAATGCTGAGCCTTTATAAGGCACTAGTCAGGCCACACTTGATTGTCAAGTTTTGGGCTCCATATCTCAGAAAGGATATGTTGTCATTGGAAAAAGTCCACAGGAGGTTCACAAAGATAATTTTGGGATTGAAGAGGTTAACATATGAGGAGCTTTTGGCCACTTTGGACCTGTACTCATTGGAAGTTAGAAGAATGCGGGGGGATCTCATTGAAACTTACTAAATGTTGAAAGGATTAGATAGGTTGGATGTGAAGAGGATGTTTCCCATAGTGCGGGTATCCAGAACTAGAGGGCATAGCCTCAAAATTGAGGGGCGATTTTTTTAGAACAGAGGTAAGTAGTAATTTTTTTTACCTAGAGAGTAGTGAATATTCTGCCACAGACTGCAGTGGAGGCCAAATCCATGGATATATTTAAGGTGGAAGTTGATAGGTGAGAAGGCAGGTATATGGCATAAATGGGATCCAGGATCAGCCATGATGGAATGGCAGAGTAAACTCAATGCACTGAAAGGCCAATGTCTTATGGTCTAATACACTAAAGGACCCCAGTCTCCTCAGGAAGCAGAGGCGACTCTGGCCCTTCTTGTACACGGTCTCTGTGCTGGTGTTCCACTCAAGTCCACTCCAGGTGCACCCCAGTTTGAGTACCACATCCACATCCTCACCATCAATAGTAACAGGGAACAGTGTAGCCTTAGTCTTCCTAAAGTCTATCACTATCCCCTTTGTCTTACTGATGTCAAGTTGCAGATGACTCAGCTTGCACCATTTAACAAAGTCCCCCGCCAAGGCCCTGCATTCATCCTCCTGTCCTCCCTTTATATGCTCAACTATTGTAGAGTCATCAGAGAATTTCTGCAGATAACATGACTCAGTGTTGTATCTAAAGTCTGGGGTATATAGGGTAAACAGGAAGGGTGCCAATAGAATTCCCTGTGGTGCCCCAGTGTTGCTTATAGCTACGTCTGGCAAACAGCTCTAATGTCTCTGGATACTCCACTAACCATACCTGCTCAAGTTAAACAGCATTACACAACCTGAATCACGGCATCCACCATATGATGTTGCTCTACCAAATTTCGATGCTGGACTCAACCCAGAAAGAAATAGAGCCTCTGGTAAGATATGCACATGTATTGAGTCAATAACTAAGTAAGCCACTTAAAAAAATTTTTGGCAATTACTTTGAGAACAAGACTGGCAGCTTCTCTACTTTGCTGCAAATCATATAAAACAGACAAATTGGGTCAGTCAAAGAATACTGACAATTTTTTTCCTTTTATACCAAATAATTTAATCTCTGATGCAAGGTTGAATTCCTATAATTTTCTGGTTTGTCTATATTACTTTTCTTAAATGGGAACAACATTGGTTATTCTCCAGTCCTCTGCCATCGCACTTGTAATGAAAGAGGATACAAAGATCAGGCTAACGTGAAAAGCACATACTGATAAGAAATGCAGATGTCCAATTCCTTATCTAACAGTAACGTGGGAGCAAAAACAGCAGCAGTTCAAGTTGATAGCTCACCATCACCTTCTTAACCTTTTTTAAAAAAAATTACCTTCTTTTGTCACATGTACATTGAAACATCAAAACAAAGCAAAATGTGTTGTTCGCACCAACGACCAACACAGTCTGAAGGTAAAATTGGATAGGTATATGGACAGGAAAAGAGTGGAGGGTTATGGGCTGAGTGCAGGTAGGTGGGACTAGGTGAGATTAAGAGTTCGGCATGGACTAGGAGGGCCGAGATGGCCTGTTTCCGTGCTGTGATTGTTATATGGTTATATTGTTATACGGTTATATACTGGAGGAACCCACAAACATCATCATAGTTCCGGCGCCTACATAGCATGCCCACAGCTTACTAGCCCTAACTTTGAAATGTGAAAGGAAACCAAAGTATCCTGGAGCCCACATGGTCACAGAGAGAATGTCAAAACTCCTTACAGACAGTGTGGAAAATGAATCCAGATCACTGGCACTGTTAAGTGTTACACCAGCACCCACACTATCCTGACACCCCCATAATGTTCTAGGCATGAGCATTGAATACTGACCTTACCAGCAAAGCCACATACTCTAAGAGTTAATTATCCTGACTGAAGGATGCTGATTGCAATAGTTGCCAACTCCACTGATCAATACCATCCCTTTTCTTTTATTGAACATGAGGCATGAATGCTCATTTTTAACCTAATTTACACTGAAGGGCCTTTGCAGTTAGAGTAATATTATTTTTCCACATTTGTAAATCATATGTCACGCACTGAAAATATCAGAAGCCCACAACTTCCACAATATTATCATGTATGCATCTATTTCAGACAAGTTAAAAGTGATTACTGCATACGTTTTTTCAAGTTATTCAAGAAGGGTTCTCACCGTGCAGCACAAGTTGCCTTATAATGTTGATTTGAGATGTTCTCCTGTTCTGTTTTCTTAGGCTGAACTCCTTTACGCCTTGGTCCAAACTGGCATTCCATGACAATGGCCCTACTTCCTGAAAGCAACACAAAAGCTCATCGGGTTATCAGTGAGTCAGATGACACCAAGCAAACCAGTACTTTCCTGCCTGCTGGTATAGAAGTTGCACCCTCTTAATAAATAATTACAGGCCCATGTGCAAAAGAAATGACAAATGGCGTTACTGAAGGGTTCATCAGCGGCACAGAAAGTTATCTACATTAAAAGCCTATTTAGCTTAACTGGTCTATGTCCCACTGCTTGTACTCCACCTTTCTCCCATCCCACCAGAATATTTATTTTCATTTCTCCTTCATGTACTTATCTAATTTCCTGATAAAGTTTAATTACGTGGTGCATCATTTTGGCTGAAATGTCATCCCAGGACACCTCATGTGTTTTTACTCAACAAATTTAATATTACAATTTCAATTGAATACCTTTAAATCTGTGGCTTGCTATCTTGGTATCATAACTTTAGGAAGGTGAAATTGGAAAAGACCTTTGCAGAACATAAAAGCAGATCAGAACTTAAACTGGGAATCGAGAGAGTTAAAGTGATCATGAAATGTCCTTGGCAAATAGAATTAAGAAGAACCCCAAGACATTTCATACATATATTGTATACATATAGTACATCTCTACTCACTGCTGCCATCAGGACCCACACCACCAGGTTTAGGAACAGTTATTACCCTTCAGCCTAAACCAACGTGGATAACCTCACTCACCTCAACTCTGAATGGATTCCACAACCTACAGATTCTCTTTCAAGGACTCTACAATTCATGTTCTCAGTATTATTTACTTATCTATTATTTTTTTTATTTGCAGTTTGTCTTTTTTTGCACATTGACTGTTTGACAGTCTTTGTGTGTACTTTTTCATTGATTCTGTTGTTTTTTTGTGTTCTACTGTGAATGCCTGCAGGAAATGAATCTCAGTGTAGTCTATAGTGACATACAGTTCTGATAAGAAACTTACTCTGAACTTTGCATATTAGAAACAAGACAGTAATGAGGAGCAAACACGAGGAAATCTGCAAATGCTGGAAATTCAAACAACACACACAAAATGCTGGTGGAACACAGCCAGAAGGGCCTAATCAACCTACTTTAATTATAGAAAAAGTAAACTTATTTTCTTTAAACTATCTTCCAAATCTCTTACTATCTTTCCTTTCGGTTAGTCCTGACGAAGGGTCTCGGCCCAAAACGTCGACAGTGCTTCTCCCTATAGATGCTGCCTGGCCTGCTATGTTCCACCAGCATTTTGTGTGTGTTGTTTGAGTAATGAGGAGAAAGGGTAGAACCACTCAGAGAACAAAGGAGAGAATTTATACCTGGAGCCAAAGGAAACGGCAAGGCTAAATATGTACTTCACATTGATAGTCATTAAGGTGCAGGATACTGGGATAGTGAGATCAGGGAGGGGTATGCTGATGTCCTAGGGCATGTTGATATCAAGAAGGTACTACCTCCTGAAGAACATTAAGGTGTAACAGTTGCAAGATCTAATGGAATCTCCCCAAGGTTTTTGAGAGAGGTTGTTGGGTTTTGCAAAGATTTTTGTGTCCTCTTTAGCCACCGGTGAGGTGGCAGAGGGTTGGAGAATAGCCAATTTTGTTCCCGCTTAAGGGTAATAGAGACAAACCAGAAAATTATAGGAATTGAGGCTTCCATCAGAGATAGGAAAATAATTGAAAATTTTGAGGGATAGGATCTACTTGCATCTGGAAATGCATAAAGTGGTCAGGAATAATCAGGATGGAATTGTATGGTGAGGTCACATCTTTAAAAACTTGATTTGAGCTTTTATAAAGAGATGATGAAGTAAACTGATGAGGATAGGCAGTTGATATTGTATACATGGACTTTAGTAAAGCTTTCCGTAAGGTCCTTCATGGTAGGCTGATCCAGAAGAATGTGGCACATGGGATTCACGTAGACATGGTAGACTGGATTCAAAATTGGCTTGTTGATAGAAGGCAAAGAGTGGAAGGATGCTGTTCTTACTGGAGGACTACGAACAGTGGTGGCCTACAAGGATCAGTGCTGGGATCTTTGATGCTTGTGATAAAATGTAAGGTGTCTGTTTCATTACATAAAGAACATGCTTGGAACATGCCATCAGATGAAGCATTAGAAGCACATACAATATGTTTAAGAGGCATTTAGATAGGCAGATGAACAGACAGGAAATGGAGGGATATAGACCACATGCAGGCAGATTTACATTGCCAACACAGACATTATGGGGTCAAAGGGCCTTTTTCTAAGCTGTACTGTTTTATGTTCTATAACCAATGTATAATTAAACTAATTCATGCAATCATTCAAGTTTAGAGTAAATGTTTCAGGAGGAACATCATTTGTCATTATTGCCAGAAAGTTTTCAATCAAAATATTAATTCTGTTCCTCTTTCCACAAATCCTGTCTGATCTAAGATTTCCAGCATCTATAGTTTTGAATTTCATTCAGATCAACTTCAGTGGTAACTTGGATCATTTTCAATTTTGCAATATAAAGTTATAACAGTAGAATGCTAATATTTCAAACATTCTATTAAAAGTCATCAGCATCAAGCAGATCTGTACTCAAGGCACATTAATGTTCATGGTCAAAATTTCAAAGTGGGTCTGTGACTTAACTGGAAATACCAGGAGGAATGCAAGAGGAAATAGCTGCTGTTCTGAACAAGAATCTTTCAAAGATATGTGGAGTACAAATTTGAAAAAAAAGATAACAATACACTAGGAAGCCTAAAATCAGTTGTGGTACAAAAGAAAATTCATTCAGAAAGTTGGTAGGTTGATTAGGGATAACTACTTTGAATTTGCAAAGGCAAGTTTGCTGAATTTATTAAAATACTTTGACTGACCAAAGCAGTGCTAATAAGGACATCAAAGCTAACAATATGCTGTAATTTCAAAAGGTGAAAAGAAGTTCCCAAATAAAGAGCTTTAAATGTTGTGAATTTGAATGTAAGAAAGATATGGAGAAGTGAACATTTGGATGCAAGGTGAAACTAAAATTTTAAGAAAGGTGCATTACAGAGTCAAAGAGAGATGAAGCATGAAAATGGGCTCTTTTACTCACCCAGTCTGCACTGACTATCAACCAACCATTTACAATATTCTGATATTAATTGCATTTTTTAATTCTACCTACAATCACACGATCACAAGATAAAAGAACAGAAGCAGGCCATTCGGCCCATCGACTCTACTCCACCACTCTACCATGAGCTAAACTATTCACCTGTCTAGTTCCAATTTCTGGCTTTTTTCCCATATCCCTTGATACCCTGACTAATTAGATATCTGCCAATCTCTTCCTTAAAAACCCTCAATGATTGGGCCTCCACAGCTGTATGTGGCAACGAATTCCATAAATCCACGACCCTCTGGCTAAAAAAATTTCTCCACATCTCTGTTTTAAATGGGTACACTCTAATTCTAAGACTGTGACCTCTTGTCCTTGACTCACCCACCAAGGGAAACAGGCTTTCCACATCTACTCTGTCCAACCCTTTCAACATTCAAAATGCTTCTATGAGATCCGCTCTCATTCTTCTATACTCTAATGAATACAATCCAAGAGCCGACAAACGCTCCTCATATGTTAGTTCCTGCATTCCAGGAATCATCCTTGTGAATCCTCTCTGAACTCTCTCCAACATCAGCACATCCTTTCTAAGATAGGGGGCCCAAAACTGCACAGTTTTCCAAATGGGGTCTCACCAGTGCCCCTTAGAGCCTCATCAACACCTCTTTACTCTTATACACTATTCCTCTTGAAATGAATGCCAACATAGCATTCGCTTTCCTTACTGCCGATCCAACCTGGTGGTTAACCTTTAGGGTATCCTGCACTAGGACCCCCAAGTCCCTTTGCACTTCTGATTTTTGAATTTTCTCCCCATCTAAATAATAATCTGCCTGATTGTTTCTTCTTCCAAAATGTACAACCGTACATTTCTCAACATTGTATCTCATCTGCCATTTCTTTGCCCACTCTCCTGAACTGACCAAGTCTCTCTGAAACCTTTCCATTTCTTCAACACTTCCTGCTCCTCCACCTATCTTGGTGTCATCTGCAAACTTAGCCACAAAACCATTTAATCCATAATCTCTAAATCATCGATATACAGTGTAAAAAGAGGCCCCAACACTGACCCCTGCCGAACACCACTAGTAACCGGCAACCAAACAGAATAGGATCCCTGTATTCCCAATCTTTGCTTTCTGCTTATCAGCCAATGCTCCACCCATTCCAATATCCTTCCTGTAATTCCATGGGCCCTCATCTTATTAAGCAGCCTCTTATGTGGCACCGTATCGAAGACCTTTTGAAAATCCAAATACACAACATCCACAGCCTCTCCATTGTCAATCTTATTTGAGATTACCTCAAAAAATTCCAATAGGTTGGTGAGGCAGGATCTTTCCTTCATGAAAACATGCTGACTTGGGCCTATTTTGTCATGCACCTCAAGGTAATTCATAATCTCATCCTTGAGGACCGACTACAATAATTTTCCAACTACCGATGTCAGACTAATAGGTCTGTAATTTTCTTTTTGCTGCCTCCCCCCTTTCTTAAACAACGGAACTACATTTGCGACCTTCCAGTCCTCCGGAACCATGCCAGAGTCTACTGATTCCCGGAAGATTATTTCCAATACCTCCACTATCTCTAAAGCCACCTCCTTCAGAACCCGTGGATGCACTTCATCTGGTCCGGGAGACATATCCATCCTTAGTCCATTTAGCTTCTCAAGCACTCTCTCTCTAGTAACCTTGACTGTACCTAATTTTATTCCCTGAGACCTCTGGCTATCAGGTATGTTGCTAATGTCTTCCACTGTGAAGACTGATGCAAAATACTCATTTAGTTCCTCTGCCATCTCTCTGTTACCCGTTATAATTTCTCCAGCATCCTTTTCAATAGGTCCTATATCTACCCGTGTCACTCTTTTACTCTTCATATATTTAAATAAAACTCTCAGTGTCCTTTTTTATGTTAATTGCCAATTTTCTTTCATAATTCATCCTTTCTTTCCTCATGACTTTCTTCATTTCCTTCTGTAATTTTTAAAAATTCGTCCAGTCCTCAGTTTTCCCACTAATTTTTGCTTCCTTGTACGCCACCTCTTTTGCTTTTATTTTAGCCTTAACTTCTCTTGTTAGCCACATTTGTGTCATTTTTCCTTTTATGATTTTCTTTTTTCTTGGAATATATTTTTCCTGCACTTTCCTTATTTCTTGTAAGAATTTCATCCAATTCTGCTCTACTGTCCCTCCATTTAGCTCACTTTTCCAATCAACTTGGGCCAGTTCCTCCCTCATACCACTGTAATTTCCTTTGTTCCACTGAAATATTGATACACCTGATACCAGCTTCTCCTTTTCAAATTTGAAACAGAACTCGATCATATTATGATCACTACTTCCAAGGGGTTCCATTATCTCTAGCTCCCTAATCACCCCAGGCTCATTACACAGCACCCAATCCAAAACAGCTGATCTCCTGTTGGGCTTATGGACAAGCTGCTCCAGAAGCCATCCTGTAGGCATTCTACAAACTCCCTCTTCTAAGATCCAGTATCTTCCTGACTTTCCCAATCCACTTTCATATTAAAATCTCCCATAATTATCTAGACATTTTCCTTCTGACACGCTTTTTCTATTTCCAGCTGTAACTTGTAGTCCACATCCCAGCTGCTGTTTGGAGTCCTGTATATTACTGCTATTAGTGTCTTTTTACCCTTGCCATTTCTTAACTCGACCCATAGTGATTCTACTTCTTCTGATCCTATGTCCCTTCTTTCTAGTGATTTGATACCATTGCTTACCAATAGGGCCACGCCACCCCCTTTACCTAACTTCCTATCTTTCCTATGCACAGTGCATCCTTGAACATTCAGCTCCCAATCACATCCATCATTTAGCCATGGCTCTGTGATGGGCACTATGTCATATCTTTTAACCTGTAGCTGTACAACAAGGTCATCCATTTTATTTCTAATGCTGCAGGCATTTAAGTATAGTACACTTAAATCAGTATCTGTTACTGATTTTGCTATATTTCTATCGCACCGCAAATTATCCTGTCTATTCACCTGCCTGTCTTTCTTGCCATCTTTGCTGCACAGTATCCTTGACTTATTTCTATTTTCCTCTTCCTCGACCCTAACACCCTGGTTTCCTTCCCCTTGCCAACTTAGTTTAAACCCTTCCTAACAGCTATATTAAACAATCCCACCAGGATATTAGTACCCTTTGAGTTCAGGTGTAACCCATCGTTTCTGTATAAGTCATGCCTTCCCCAAAATAGATCCCAGTGATCTAAGAATTTGAAGCCCTGCCCCCTGCACCAGTTACTTAACCACACATTCATCTGTTTAATTCTGCTATTCTTAGCATCATTAGCATGTGGCTCAGGCAGTAATCCTGAGACTATTACTCTGGAAGTCTGGCTTTTCAATTTTCTTCCTAGCTCCCAGTAATCTTCCTTCAGGGCCTCCTCTCTTTTTCTGTCTATGTCATTGGTACCAACATGTACCAAGACTTCTGGTTGCTCGCCCTCTCTCCTGAGAATACTCTGGACCCGATCTGAGATATCTCGTACCCTGGCACCAGGGAGGCAACACACCATTCGGGTATCCTTGTCCAGCTCACAGAATCTCTTGTCTGTTCCCCTCACGACGGAATCCCCTATAACTACTGCATTTCTCCTTGCTCTCTTGATCACGGCACTGGGCAGAGTGTCAGAGTCCCGTTCATTGTGGTCTTCCTCTGTCTGGTCAACCTTTCCAACAGTATCTAAAACTACACATCGATTCCTGAGGGGGACTGTCACAGAGGTGCTGTCCACAATCTCTCTATAGGTACTATCGATCACCTCCTCACTTTCTCTAATTAGCTGAAGGTCATCAAGTTGTTGCTCCAGATCCCTCACACGATTCCTAAGGAGCTTCATCTCATTGCATCTGAGCAGATGTATTCCTGGGCGAGGCTGGGAGTTTTCCAAGGTCCCCACATCTGGCACTCCAGGCACAACACTAAACCTAAATGCATACCTCTAATGCTACTGTTAGCTCTAAATAAGTAAATCTGTAACCTACCACTTTACTGTAAGACTCAGTGGTCGCAGAGAGCCTCTTTCCGTTTCCGCCTAAGCCCGTTGAGCCAAAGCCCTATCACTCTGTACCCGTTCACTCAGTTGCCCGCTGGATATGGCGGTGTTCTTTTTAAGCCTTCTGCGCTCTGAGGTCATGTGCCTGCGCGGTCGTGCCTCTTTTATCCCAAGTAGTTTGGAAAAAAAAACCTGAACTTTTTCCCGAAAAACTGGCGACTTACTCCGTTGCCTGCTTGCTGTGATTCAGAAGAACCGTTCAAGCTTGCTTCCCTTTTTAAATCTTCCACGCTCTGAGGTCACGCGCCTGTGCAGTCGTGCCTCTTTTATCCCATCAACTCCTCCAGATTCTACCACTCACCTTCAAGGGACAACTTACAGCAGCAATTAACCTACAAACCTACATATTTTTAGGACGTAGAAGGAAATCACAGTACCCTGGGAAAACCCATACCATGAACATGCAAACTCCACGCAGACATCACCAGAAGTCAGGATCAAACCCAGGCTGCTGGAACTGTGAAGCAGTGGCTCTATTAGCTGCACCACTGCACCGCCAGAAGAATCATTAAGGCACATAGGGATACAGACAGACATTTAAAAAAAAATAAGAGGACTGGGTTGACAAAAATGATCCCATGAATGAAAGGCTTTACATAAGTGGAGTATTTTATATCTCTGGGCCTATACTCGATGGAGTTCAGAAAGATGAGGAAGGAAATCTCATCAAAACCCACCTGATACAGAAAGACTTGGACAGAGTGGACATAAGAGAATGTTTCCATTAGTAGGAGAGCCTAGGATCTGAGGACACAGCCTTAAAATAAAGGGATCTCTCTTAAAAAATGAGATAAGGAGGAATTTTCTTTTCAGCCACAGGGCAGTAAAGACCATGCCAAAGACCATGGAGACCAATCACTGGGTATACTTAAGTTAGAAATGATACTTTCTTGATTGGTAAAGGGTTTAAAATTAGAAGATAGGAAAATGGGGTTAAAAAAAAAGCCATGATTGAATGGCAAAGCAGACTCAATTGGCTGAATAGCCTAATTGAGTTACTAGATCTTGCGCTTTATAGCTTTAACCATGTATTAAAAGATTACCATGCATATACAAAAGAGAATGTTCATTTTATTGAAATTCATTAGCCCGAAAAAACAACTGCAATAAATTGAAATACATTGTTGGAAAGTATATGGTCATGCACTTTCGTGGAAGAAATAAATAGGCAAAACTATTATTCAGATGGGAAGACAATTCAAAATGCAGAGATGCAAAGGGACTTGGGAGTCCTTATGCAGGATACCCTAAAGGTTAACCTCCAGGTTGAATCTGTGGTGAAAAAAGCGAATGCAATGTTGGCATTCATTTCTAGAGATATAGAATATAACAGCAGGGATGTGATGTTGAGGTTCTATAAGGCACTCATGAGACCACACGAAGTATTGTGTGCAGTTTTGGGCTCTTCATTTTAGAAAGGATATACTGATATTGGGAGAGGGTTCAGCAAAGATTCATGAGAATGATTCCAGGAATGAAAGGGTTACCATATAAGGAACGTCTGGCAGTTCAAGCTGTATTTCCTGGAGTTCAGGAGAGTAATGGGGGAATCTCATAAAAGCATTCCAAATGTTAAAAGGCCTGAAAAAATTAGATATGGAAAAGTTATTTCCCATGGTAGGGGAGTCTAGGACAAGAGGGCATGACTTCAGCATTGAAGGATGTCCATTTAGAACAGAGATGTGGAGAAATTACTTTAGTCAGAGGGTGGTAAATCCGTGGAATTTGTTGCCATGAGTGGCTGTGGAGGCCAAGTCATTAGGTGCATTTAAGGCCGAGATAGATAGGTTCTTGATTAGCTAGGGTATCAAAGGGTATGGGGAGAAGGCAGGGGAGTGGGGATGACTGGAAGAATTGGATCAGTCATGATTGAATGGCGGACCAGACTCAATGGGCCAAATGGCCTACTTCTGCTCCTTTATCTTATGGTCTATGGTCTTATAGTCTAAATTATGGACATCCCCAACAACAAAACAAAACTACAAAGAGAGATGATGGAATGAAAGCATTCAAAAAGTGCCAACAGAAATGGATGATATTTCACTTTAAGACAGTTATGGAAAATTTGACAAGGCTCTTTATAATTATGCAATAATCTGATTAATTAAAAAGGAAACAAAAAAGTACTGATACCTCACAGCCCAAGGTCAAGAACTTGATATTGGATAGCCTAAGGTCAGCAAAGAATGAAGGGAGAAATCAAAATATTTCTTTCACACAGAAGATTTTTTGCTACTGTCAAAAACCAGTATACATAACGTAAAGTGGAAAAAGATAAAAAACTGAAAAAAATTAAAGGGTATGGGAATAAGCCCAATTGGACAATGATAATATTATGAAAGGCCTAGTACACTAACATTTGGGAAACTGTATGTGAAGTGAGATAAACTGAAAGAACTAGAAATGCTAAAAAAAAAGATATATGAAACAGCAAAATATTTTGAGATAATAAATTCAATTATCCTATAAACATCAACAAAATCTATTTCTAAGAGTTGAAATTTTGCTATTTTCTTATAATCTATTCTGACCTGCATTAACAAATGGAATTCCATCATATGGGACATATTGAGATTTCCACATCAGCCTGGTGGCAGGTTTGGCAGGACTCGGAGACTGCCTTGTCCCCCAGACACTTTGTGTTTGCTGTTTGTGGACTGTTAGTACATTTTCCAATTCAGTTTCACTCTCACAGTATCCACGGTAGGAATCTCCAATTTTCTAGAATAATGAAATATTAAACACAATGAGAAAGTTTTTCACTGCACCTGTACTTGTGCACATAACAGACTCCACTTTAACTTTGAATAAACTTCAAAATGATATACTTCACACAAAAATGCCTTGATAAAATTTGCTCATTTTTGTTCATCACCTTTGATGAAAACCATACTCCTGAAGTGTTCAAAAGTTTTAAAAAAGTAATTTTTCAAATATCTAATCTCAATTATAGCACAAATAATTGCTCCAACTGTGTACCCTGCAACCAAAGGATAAAAATTATCTGGAAGGTACTTTGCTGAAGCACAAATCACTGAAAAACATCCAATGAAAATGAATATACAATTCGCTAATTAACCTCACAGCTCCGAAGTCTTCGTGCCCAGGCAGGGGTGTTGTGTGGCAGTGGCTGAAATGGGACAGAAAAATTGTCTTCAACCATTCTGAAATATAAAAAAGTTGAAGGTTACTTACTGTAAGCATTTTTTCCTATACAACAGCATCATATATTTAGCAATAGCAAAACTACAATTAGAGACAAGCAAGACTTTTATTGCTGCTAGATTTAACCTGTGCTACACCAATCAGTTTCAAAAGATAATGAGATCCCATTCATTACTGCTAACATCCCCAAACTTGGAGGACAATCCATTTCAACAAAGATAAATTCTACCTCAAGATGGACAACACTTTAAGACATAGGAGCAGGATTAGGCTATCTGACTCATCGAGAATGCTCCGCCATTTCATTGTGACTGATTTATTATCCCTCTAAAACCCATTCTCCTGCCTTCTCCCCGTAACCTTTGATGCCTTTTCTAATCAAGTAATCAACGTCTGCTTAAATTTACCCAATGACCTGGCCTTCGCAGCAGTCTGTGACAACGAATTCCACAGATTCACCACACTCAGGCTAAAGAAATTCCCTCTCATCTCTGTTCTAAATGGATGTCCTTGTATTCAGAGCCTGCACTCTCTGATCCTAGACTCACCAACTACTGATAGCATCCTCTCAACATCCACTCTATTCAGGCCTTTCAATATTCAATAGGTTTCAATGAGATCCTTTTCATTCTTCTAAACTCCAGTGAATACAGGCTCAGAGCCATCAAATGCTCCTTATACATTAACCCTTTCATACCTGGAATCATTCTCATGAACCTCCTCTGAACCTTCTCCAATGCCAGCACATCCTTTCTTAGATAAGGGGCACAAAACCGCTCACAATGCTCCATGTAGGGTCTGACCAGTGCCTCAGCATTATATCTTTGCTCTTAATATTATGGTCCCCTCCTTTCCTTACTACTGCCTCAACCTGCAAGTTAGCCTCTAGGGAATCGTGCACAAGGATTCTCAAGTCCCTTTGCACTTCCAATTTCTAAATTTGCTCTCCATTTAGAAAATTGTCTACACCTTTATTTCCTCTACCAAAGTGCATGACCATACACTTCCCTACTATATTTCACCTACCACTTCTTTGCTCATTCTCCTAATCTATTCAAGTCTGGTTCCTCATCACTACCTGCCCCTCCACCTATATATATGTCGTCTGCAAATTTGGCCACAAAAACCATCAATTCCATCATCAATATCATTGACATAAAAAGCTGTCCCAACACCAGTCATTGCAAGACACAAACAGATATGAGTAGCCAATCAGAAGGGCCTCTTTTATTCTCATGTTTTACCATCCCAAAATCCAGTGATTCTTGAAAGATCACTACTAAAGCCTCCACAGCCCTTTCAGCTACCTTCTATAGAACCCTGAAGTGTAGTCTATTTAGTCCAGGTGACATATCTACCTTCAGACCTTTTAGTTTCCCCAAGCACATTCTAGTTAGTAATAGTAACTACACTCATTTATGCCTTTTAACACTCCCCTAATTTCTGACATTCTGCTGGTGCATTACACAATGAAGACTGATGCATAACACATAAAGAGATCAGCCATCATTTCTTTGTCCCTCATTACTACTCCAGCTGCCCAATATCTACTCTCGCCTATTACTCTTTATATATCTGAAAAGAAAACTTTTGGTATCCCCTTTTATATCACTGGCCAGCTTACCTTCAAATTTCATCTTTTCTCTCCATTTTTAAAAATTGTTTTCTGTTGGTTTTTAAAAGTTTCCCAGTCATTTTTGCTATATTATATGCCCTCTATCCTGTCTTTGACTTCCCTTGTCAGCCATGGATGCCTCATCCTCCTTTTAGAATACTACTTATTTGGAATTAATCTATCCTGTGCCTTTGGAATTTCTCCCAGAAACTCCAACAATTGCTGGTCTGCCATCATCTCTGCTAGTGTCCCCTTCTGATCAACTCTGACCAGGTCTTCAGTCGTGCCTCAATAGTTCCCTTTAATACTGTAACACTGATACATCTGACTTTAGCTTGTCCCTCTCAAACTGCATGGTGAATCAGGTATGATCATTACCTCCCAAGGGTTCATTTACCTTAAGCTCCCTAATTAAATCTGGTTATAGATTTGCATATTCAAGAAGCTTTTGGTGATTAAACAAAAACATTAAACACGTCATAAGAAAATAATTACAATCACTTCTACCTAATGTAAGTATGCATTCTATACACACCTGACTGCAGTCTTTTTGGGCAACTTTAGTGAAGACTGTGGATGCAAAACATAGCCAGTGTTATCTGCTATTGCAGCTACTGTCACTGTCTGAAGTTCATCACTTATCTGTTTGTCATCTGTTGCATCTGCCAATAAATAGGTTAACATACAAAATTAAACTATCAGATCATGTCCTAAGAGTGCTATAAACAGTCACGATAGAGCAGACAAAAAACTCACAGTGGAATGAGATGTACACATACAACATACACAATTCATCCCACAGTGGCAGTACAGTGACACAAATCTCTCACCTCCAGCATCTGATTTCAGTCCTAACCTCTCGTACTGTTCACACGGAGTCTGCATGTGCTCCCTGTAAACAATGGGTTTCCTCCCACATCCCAAATTCATTGCTGGTATAATTTAACCTCTAGTGAACTTGAGTAGGTGGGTGATAAGACAACTGCGGAACAGTAGGGTTGGAGACTGAGAAGTTGATGGGCATGATAATTGTCCACAGCAAAGTGAACACGGCAACCAGATTAATGGAACTGTTCTTACAACAAGCATAGATTCAGATGGGTAGAATAGTCTGCTATGTGATAAAGGCATGAGAAAATTTCCAGAATATATTTAATAGAACATAATATATGTATGGATATAACTTTTTCAAGAGAGGTTTATAAGTGGCCAAGACAGAATAGACTAACAGCACCCAAATCCCTTGAGGTGGACTTCAATAACCAAGTTTTAATATAATATGTACAAAGGTTAGAGAGTATAGAGAATTTCTTTTCATCTGGTAAGGCAAGGGTCTACAATTCGATTGTGGTAGAAATAACACAACTAAAATTAAAAACAAGAAGCACTGTAAAGATGGTGTATAGCATGCTTGCCTTCACTGCACTGGACATTAAGTACAGTTTGATATGACAGCTATACAAGACATTAGCACAACCATACCTGGTGTGTGGTATGCTACATGTAGTTCTAATCACGATATTATAGAAAGAAAGTGCTAAGCCACAAAAGGGTACAGGAGAGATTCACACAGATGTTGCCAAAACTGGAGAGCTTGAGTTATAAGTAGAGACTGGATAGGATGAAACTATTTTTCTTGGAGCAAAGGCGGCTGATGGGTGATTTGATAGATATTTTCAAAATGAGGGGCATTGATAAGTTGGTCTTTTTCCAGCAGTAAAGGAATCCAAAACTAGATTATGTAGGTTTAAAGTGAGAGAGGAAAAATTTACAGGAAATCAAGGGGCAAGTTTTTTTTTGAATCAAGTGTGGTGGGCATACAGAACATAGTGCCAGAGGAAATGAAAGAGATGGGTACAATTACAATGTATAAAATAAACTTGGACAGATTCATAGATAGGAAAGTTTTTGAGGGATATGGGCCAAACACAGGAAAAGCAACTTCATTGGGATGAAAAGACTGTTTCTGCTCAATATAAATCAATTACTCCAATGTACGTCTATAATCCAAGTTGAAAAGCAAATTAGTTCTTTCCTTACAAGCAGATATAATTGAGCCATATATTCATCACGTCCCATAAATCTTTACAATTCTAAGATAATCTCATACATGCTACTATCCAGATGGATATACACCTAACAATTCAATAATTCAGCTGCTTTTCTCTGCACTATATACATTTTTAACTCACCTATCCCCACTATGCTGTGAGAAGGACATGGGGGACCACTCACAGAATCTTTCCTCCAAGACAACCACTTGAAAAAAAAAGTGGTCGCCAAGGCTCTGGCAGAGTATGGCACACACAAAATAAAATTCCCACTAACTTTGCCAATCAAATTGTAAGCTACCATAAATTGTGTGGGAATTAATTAACATGCAATCACAGTTGTGAATAATTGTGTAAAATGAATCTGGTTTAAAATGTAATCATTCTGGTATTTGTTTCTAATCTTCTTTTAGTCTCCATTTAGCATACAGATACATACAGTTATAATGTCAAGATTTATTTTATATATCCTCTCAATTTTGGCAATTACAATGAAATGCAGTAATGCATTTAAATTTAAACAACCTCTTCATATGCTTCCAAGGTACCAGGCTTCTCACAAACCTTACTTGATAATCATCCACCAATTACAACTGGTTATTAATTAGTTGTGACAATGTTTCATGCTAGACATTTCTGTCATTATTTTGACTATTTCAGAAAATTACAAGATGCCCAATGTGTAGCATCAATAAAATCAAGTATAATTTTATTGTGTGAAATGAATCCGGTAGCTGTCATCCCATTTACAATTTTTGTCATTTTCTCAATTTGTCTCATGCTATCCTACAGCTTTCTACTAGAAGGTTCACAGGTGAATAACCTCTTTCACTTTTCATAAGATGACTTACACATAAGTAATTTTAAAAGCCCCAGATAATTGTGTTTACCATGTGAACTTGCAATGTCAAGAAGCTGACCCTGTGGAATTAGGACTTGTGCAACACCAGATTGATTGGATGGAATCACATGAAGCACTTGGCCGTTTTCTGACTGGCTGGTAACAATCATCTAGAAATATCAACCAACAGTACTTGTTAGAAATTAACACATATCATGTTAATCCAAAAACAAGTTGACTCTATAGCACTCTCACCTCATATCCCCACATAGAAGCCAAATAATGCTGAGAGATCTTTTATTCATTTTACCCTAACCTTTTAAAGTCCTATCAACGAGTGAAATAATCTTTGCATCGGAACATAGATGCAGTCAAGCTTATGATTCACAGTATTGAAAAACATACTGTAAAAAAAGCAATAACAGTTGAAACTCATGGCAACCTTTTCCAATAATAACTGCCTCTGATCACCCATTTCCGTCCCTTTCCTGGTTCCATCCACTTATGAACCACACATTTCACTTAATGGATTTGTTGACCAGCTGGCTCCACTTGCTCAACACCTCTCCCTGAAGGTTTCCATTATCAGCTTCCTTATCAGATCGCAGCAATGGCAGCCTTTGTGTTTCATCTTATCACCCTCCAGCAGCTGTTTCCACCTTCACTCCTTCCACCCCTTCCCAACCCCACCCACCTGGCTCCTTCTGAGTGTTTTTACTTTGTCCAATTCCCCATATCACATACCCATCTCCCAACTTCATCCCTCCCCTTCCCCTACCAGACTTGATCTGTCTGTCATCCCTCATCCCTCCTTAGTCCATACATCACCCACTAGCCTTCTCATCCCTCTCCTCTTTAGACCAGTTACCAAACATCCCCACTCTAATCCTATGTTCTTGATGGGAAAAGGGAAACCAACACAAAATTTGAATCGCTTTTGTCTATGCTGTGTGGTTTGTTACTAACCATGCGTGCATTTGTCTCCCCCAGTGATTGGAGTTCGTACTGGATAGGATGCCCATTCTGATCCATCAGCTGAAACTGTTCAGCAGATAGAGTTTGCGGTTGCTGAGACACTTGTACTGTAGGATTCTGTGAAGCACCCGAGTCATCCGTAATATGTACCGTGATAGGAAT
This sequence comes from Hemitrygon akajei, assembly GCF_048418815.1. Classification (NCBI taxonomy): domain Eukaryota; kingdom Metazoa; phylum Chordata; class Chondrichthyes; order Myliobatiformes; family Dasyatidae; genus Hemitrygon; species Hemitrygon akajei. The sequence goes on along the minus strand of NC_133128.1, from coordinate 147,975,711 downwards.
GACAGTGATTGGATCGTTCCTTCCAAACGTAGATTCTCCATCATCTATCCAAGCCAATTGCTTTGTAATAAAAAAGACAAAACAGAGTTTAGTATTTTTTTGTACTTAAACAGCAGCAAGATGGAAATACTTCCCTGAATCACCTTTAAGAAACTTTAATATCTTTTGACTTCTCTCTCAGTTATCTTACCTGGAAAACTTGTCGTTCTGCCTCAGAATCTTCAGTTATGTCAGAATCAGATCCCAATAATGTACTTCCTTTCTCAATACTGATTTCATCCTGACTGACATCTTCTTCCATCTCAGAAATAACCACTGAAATAAAAAGTGAAATCTCCAATGACCAATAAAAATAACAAGTAGAAATATTTAACACAAAGTAGCAAACAAGAGGTAGATTGAAATTCATTAAAAAATTGTAGCATAAAGCTAAAAAGTATAAAAAGCTAGGAAATGAACAGAAGCTCAGACTGCAGAAGATAGCACAAACAATAATTCAAAACACAAAGTTGAGAAGCAGAACTCCAATCACTGCGCATATTTGACGATAGAAGTATTAACTGCCCTCTAGTATGAGGATTAACTGATCCTAATTACAATAATATTGAGAAAAATTATCAGCCAGAGTACAGTTTTGAAAATCTATTAGTCAGTTTTTAATGAAAAGCAGCAAAAAGATTGGACTGTTTATCTGCAATGCCTCATTATGATGGAATACCATGCAGATATTCTCCATCGAGGTTGATGTATACATGATTATCTGGGAAAAATATTGTAGATTTTGATGCACTTAAAGGAAGTTTTCAATTTATCAATACAGTGTGACATCTTAGAAACTCACATTTTTCCTGGACCTCTTTTTCTCAATTCACAGGATATGGAATAAAGTATTTGGAAGATTGTTAAAATGTAATGATGACAGGCTATGCAAATGTACAAGAAAAAAGTAGCATTGCAAGTCATTTGGATTAATTTGCACGATCATGAGGTAGCACATAAGAGAATAGAACATATAATTTATCTTGGTGAACAACAAAACCAAGTGGCAGTCCTTCCTAAAATATTTCTGGACAGTTCCAGATGGTGGGAAGGGGAAATAATGAAAAATAAATAGAACACAGAACAGTACAGCCCAGTACAGGACCTTCAGTCCAAGATATTGTGCTGACCTTTTAACCTACCGTACTCTAAAATCAATCTAAACCATAGTCCTCCATTTTGCTATCACCCATGTGTCGATCTAAGAGCTTCTTAAATGCCTCTGAAGTATATGCCTCTCCCACCACCCCAGGACGTTTCATGTACCCACCGGGCTCTGTGTAAAAACACTTACGCTCTGACATCCCCCTTATGTTTTACTCCCACCACTTTAAAATTATGCCCCCCCACCCCCGGCAAAGGCCATAGTTACCCTGGGAAAAAGCCCCTGACTAGCCACTCAATTAATGCCTCTTACGCCCCTACTGTCATGTGCCATACAGTTTGGAAGCTGTTCCTTGGCCATAACACATGGGAGCAGAATCAGGCCATTCTGCCCATCGAGCCTGCTCCACCATCCCTCTCAACCCATTATCCTGCCCTCTCCCTGAAACCCCCGACAGCCCCACTAATCAAGAACCCATCAATCTCTGCCCCAAATATACCCAATAACTTGGCGCCCCACAGTTGTCTATGCCAATGAATTCCACAGATTCACCACCCTCTAGACTCTCTCTCTCCCTCTCTGAAACATCCTCTCCATTTCCACTCCACCTACATCTTTCAATATCCAACAGGTTTCAATGAGATCCCGCCCTCCCTCATTATTATGGACCTTCATGCCCATACTAAGCACAAAGCACCCATTTACACTAATCCTACACAAGTTTATATTTATTTTAAACCCCACCCCCATCATCGGCCCGTGGATTCTACCACACACACATGGTAAATTACAGAGGCAATTTAACCTTCCAACTCTCTCGTCTCTGCAAATTGGGAGGGAATCAGAGCACCATGCAGTCACAGGGAGAATGAGCCATCTCAAAAGATTCTTTGCTCAAGCTTTCATGTTATAATTGAACACTTTTCAGTACATATACATTTACTGAAAACCAAGAAAATGCAGACACTGGAAATCCAAAACAACAAAATGCTGTAAATACTCAGTACATTAGGCTAAAGAGAGCAATGTTTCAAGCTGGAGAAGAGTCTGCCAAAGGGTCACCAACTGATGTATTGACTTGGTTTCTCTTTTCACTGATATGGCCTAAGAATTCCAGCATTTTCTGCCTTTGCTTATTCCACCAATGTGAATTTTCTTTTATTTACTGACACTAAAATCCATCCACTATTTGTTAGTCAATCCACTTAATTGTCCTTTCAAAATCTTGAATCTTCTCTTTATTGGTCACTGACAGGATTAACAAAACTTTGTATTTAGAACATAGAAATTTACAGCACATTACACGCCCTTCAGCACACAATGTTATGCCAACCATATAACCTACTCTAGAAACTGCCCTGAATTTCCCTACCACAGAGCCTTCTATTTTTTCTAAGCTCCAACGTACTTATCTAAAGAGTCTCTTAAAAGACTTCATTGCATCTGTCTCCACCACCTTCGCTAGCAGTGCATTCCACGCACCCACTACTCACTGTGTGAAAAACCTACCTGACATCCCCCTTGTACCTACTTCCAAGCAACTATGTCCCCTTTCAACCCTGGGAAAAAGCCTCTGGCTATCCACACAATTAATGGTTCTCATCACCTCATACACCTCTATCAGGTCACCTCTCATCCTCCATTGATCCAAGGAGAAAAGGTCAAGTTCACTCAACCTAGTCTCATAAGGCATGCTCTCCAATCCTTGTAAATTTCCTCTGCACTCTCTCTATACCATCTACATTCTTCCTGTCATAAGGTGACCAAAACTGAACACAGTACACCAAGTGGGGTCTAACCAAGGTCTTATGTAGCTGTAACATTATCTCACGGCTCAAACTCAATCCCACAGTTGATGAAGACCAACTTACCATATGCCTTCTTAACCTGCGCAGAAGGTTATGAGTGCCCTATGGACACAGACCCCAAGATCTCTCTGATCCTCCACACTGCCAAGAGTCTTATCATTAATATTATATTCTGTCTTCTACCGAAAAGAACCACTTCACACTTACCTGGGTTGAATTCCATCTGCCACTTCTCAGCCCCATTTTGCATCCTATCAATGTTGCGCTGTAACCTCTGACAACCCTCCAGATTCTTCACAACATTCCCAACTTATGTGTCATCAGCAAACTTACTAACCCACCCTTCCAACTTCCTTATCCAGGTCATTTATTAAAATCACAAAGAGGAGGGCATCCCAGAACAGATCCATTGGTCACCATCCTCCATGCAGAATATGAACCCTCTACAACCACCTTTTGCCTTCTGTGGGGAAGCCAATTCTGGATCCACAAAGTAAAGTCTTCCTGGATCCCATGCCTCATTACTTTGTAAACGAGCCTCGCATGGGGAACCTTAACAAGTACCCACCTCTCACACACAAATTAAGCAGAATTCAAAACAATCAGAGCAAACATTTTCCAACTTCTGTTTTCTACTACTTAGGGAACACTGAAGTACACAATTTACTATTAATCGTACTAATGAATAACTTCAATATAGGGACAGTACTTTATTTCCAAACAATTGTAAAATATTATTTTAAATTGCATACCAAAAGAAAGTGATTTTAAGTGACATGGGTTGAATTTAAAGCATGCTTTCAAACATATCACATCACAAAGATCTCTTTTAAAGATGGCATATGAAAGACCCAGTTCTCTAATTTAATTGTACTGCAGTTTACTTTCTCAGTCATCTAGTAACTCTCAAGGCATTAGGTTTGTCCGGTTCAAACCATACCTGTATATCCGATGCAAAGCTAAATGAGCTGTAAAATGATCATTTTAAAATCATAGTCATAGAGAGACACAGCAGGAAAAAAGCCTTCAGCCTGCCATCTTACACTTAATATAAGCCACTTATTTACACTAACCCTACATTAACCTGTTTGTTTTACTCTTTCCATATTTCATCCTCTAATACCAACAATCAACAAGATACCTGTGCATTATTGAGATGTGACAGAAAACTACAGGACCTAGAGAAAACCCACATGGACACAGGGAAATTGTGTAATTTTATCTAGCATTGAATCCTGGACTTGGGTGCCATAGGCAGCAACCCTCATAGTACCTTGTGAATGCAAAACAAGAGATCTCACTTAGGTATATACATTGAGAGTGACCATGGGTGTAAATCTTTTTTTTAAAAATCACTACTTCGGAGGGTTACAGATCTTCAAACACTGAGTTTATCGGACTAAGGATCACAATATTTTAGATACTAATGGAACCAACAGATATCCTTGATAGCTATTAATTTGGTAGATTCAGCTAGGCTTTGGCACTTCTTTTTCTGAGGGAAGGAAAAGGAAAAAACCCAGAGTCTTGTCTAGAAGGGATATCCATTAACATGGCAAAACATTCAAAAGAATTTTCTACAAAAATAGAAGGGAACAGAAAGTTGTACTGCCACTGTAGTGTTAACTATAATATGCGCTCCTTCATTGGCCAACATTGCCATCAGCTGGTTGAAAAACAAAAGACCTTTCAACTTTCCTTGAAAATTCGTAAGGAAATGCTACTTTTAAAATGAACTGATTCCACCTCTCCTTTCCCTACCAATACTTCAAGTCTATTACTTTGCTGGTAACATTAACCTTCCCCAGCAAAAAAAAAGATTTTAAAAGTATGGTTCAAGTACACTTTTAACTTCTATGGATGCTCTGTATAATGATAATTGATGTCTGCTTTGCCCTATGTAGGGACATTTGTGGGTAAAAGGATATTATTTTTAGACCTATCAATCAAATGTCTGGTTACAGTTTTGATATATATCTTATTAATGTGAGTAATTTATTAGATTAAGCACTTTGGATGCCTCTTTCTATTTCTTTGGTGGTTATGTACAATTCCTGTCTTAATACTGTACTGACAACAAAATCCCATGTGATTGTAAAGTGACCCAGAAAAGCTGGCCACTGGGTAGAGGGCAAGCTTTCTATTACTTTTAGTCATTATCCTGCAAGAGACTGGCCTCAGCATTCCTCTCAGTGTGTCACTAGGAGTGACAATGGATACAACAATGAGAGAAATGTTAAGCACAGGTTAATTTGGATTTTTTAAAATATATATAGAACATAGAACAATACAGCACAGTACAGGCCCTTCAGCCCACAATGTTGTACTGACCCTTAAACCCTGCCTCCCATATAACCCCCCACCTTAAATTCCTCCATATATCCGTCTAGTACTCTCTTAAATTTCACTAGTGTATCTACCTCTACCACTGACTCAGGCAGTGCATTCCACGCACCAACCACTCTGAGTAAAAAAACCTTCCACTAATATCTAATATCCCCCTTGAACTTCCCACCCCTTACCTTAAAGCCATGTCCTCTTGTATTGAGCAGTGATGCCCTGGGGAAGAGGCGCTGGCTGTCCACTCTGTCTATTCCTCTTAATGTCTTGTACACCTCTATCATGTCTCCTCTCATCCTCCTTCTCTCCAAAGAGTAAAGGCCTAGCTCCCTTAATCTCTGACCATAATGCATACTCTCTAAACCAGGCAGCATCCTGGTAAATCTCCTCTGTACCCTTTCCAATACTGCCACATCCTTCCTATAGTGAGGCGACCAGAACTGGACACAGTACTCCAAGTGTGGCCTAGCCAGAGTTTTATAGAGCTGCATCATTACCACGTGACTCTTAAACTCTATCCCTCGACTTATGAAAGCTAACACTCCATAAGCTTTCTTAACTACCCTATCTACCTGTGAGGCAACTTTCAGGGATCTGTGGACATGTACCCCCAGATCCCTCTGCTCCTCCACACTCCCAAAGTATCCTGCCATTTACTTTGTACTCTGCCTTGGAGTTTGTCCTTCCGAAGTGTACCACCTCACACTTCTCTGGGTTGAACTCCATCTGCCACTTCTGCATCCTATCAATGTCTCTCTGCAATCTTCGACAATCCTCAACACCACCAACCTGTGTGTCATCTGCAAACTTACCAACCCACCCTTCTACCCCCACATCCAGGTCGTTAATAAAAATCACAAAAAGTAGAGGTCCCAGAACCGATCCTTGTTGGACACCAGTAGTCACAACCCTCCAATCCAAATGTACTCTCTCCACCACCACCCTCTGCTTTCTGCAAGCAAGCCAATTCTGAATCCACCTGGCTAAACTTCCCTAGATCCCATGCCTTCCGACTTTCTGAATAAGCCTACCGTGTGGTACCTTGTCAAATGTCTTACTAAAATCCATGTAGATCACGTCCACTGCACTACCCTCATCTATATGCCTGGTCACCTCCTCAAAGAACTCTATCAGGCTTGTTAGACACAATCTGCCCTTCACAAAGCCATGCTGACTGTCCCTGAGCAGACCATGATTCTCTAAATGCCTATATATTCTACCTCTAAGAATCTTTTCCAACAGCTTTTCCACCACAGAGATAAGGCTCACTGGTCTATAATTACTCGGACTATCCCTACTACCTTTTTTGAACATTAAAAACTACCTTTTTTAATGCTACCCATTATCATGTTACAGCATTATTTACTCTACCTATATGCACAAGATTAATATGGTGCCTCTGATCACACCCCAAGATGCATATAGAACAATGCCACGGAACAGAGACAACACTGGAAGCTTGTTTTCAATAAACTATTTAAAATGTAGCATCCCTCCAAATCGAGACAATAAAAACACCTTTTCAGTCTCACTGTAATTTACTGTAATGTTTTAAGACCACTTATTTTAAAACAATGATAACAAGGGAGAAAATCTTAAAAGTCTCTACAAATGAGGCCCTTTTTAAAGCCTAGAATTAAAAATGAGGTAACCACTCTGCTGAGTGGTCAGTGAGAGGCAGAACTGATACATAGGGAAATCACAAGTGGTATAAGAACAACGGGCCTACAGCGACAGGGAATTACAATTTCTGCAATATTGCTTTAGCATAAAAGGGCTTATATCAGTATCTGAAAGTCAGGTTAATCTACACTTGGTAAAGCAAGGATTAACCAAAGATAGTTAATATGGCTTTATTAAAGAGAAATCCCATCTAACCAATTTGATTTTTTTTCGAATGGGTAACAAAGTGCATTAGTGGGTCAAGCATCTTATGTGCACATCGATAAAGCCCACATAGAACTTAGTCCTAATGAAGGCACAGAGATGCACCACAGAAACAGGAACTTTGGTCCAAGTCGACCCTAACCATCAACCACCAATTACAATAATCCTTCATCTATCCCATTGTTGCTATTCTCTCATCAGATACTTCCCACTTAAACACCAGTGGCAATGTATAATGTCTAACCTACTAGCCAGTATGTATTTGTAGCATGGGAAGAAATTGAAACATTCAGAGGCAGTCCAAGTGGTCACAGGGAGGACATACAAACTCCAACTCAGGCAGAATCAGGAATGAACCAGGTCTCTGTGCCATTGCTACCTCTATATTTTGGGAGCACTACAAGGGCACAAACAAGAGCCCTGAAGAGTACCAAGGAAGAGATGATTTATCTAAGAATCCCTAAAGGTATAAAGCATAATCCCTAAAGCATAAATGGAAAATAATAGTTTATAGATCACCATGTTTAAGATTTCACTCATAAATGTTGTTACTAAAAACAATGTCAGACCAATTTGCTGTAAAGTTATATAGTGCAAAAACAGGTCCTTCAGCTCATCTACAAATTTACTAACCAGTTCTAAAGAATTAACACACTAGCATTCATCTTCCACACCTCTGGCTTTACAATTTTATCAAGGCAACAGAATATTGATAGGTTTGTTAATTCCCTCTGCCACCTAAATATCTTCAATCGAGCTTCCTCCAACACTTGCAACTTAAAACAGAAATAATTCACTGAGAAGGTGTGCACAACAGGAATGTTCATAAACACAAAGTACACTGCAGATGCTGTGGTCAAATCAAGACATACAAAAAAGCTGGATGAACTCAGCAGGTTGGGCAGCATCCGTTGAAAGGAGCAGTCAATGTTTCGGGCCGAGACCCTTTGTCAGGACAATGTTCATAATACCTCAGAAAAATTGTGCGGGGGGGGGGGGGGTTGTTAAGAAAAAGTTTGGTACATTTGTAACCACTTATATGTAAGCATTTTTATTAAAATTTAAAACCAAGTAGACACAGTTTCATTAGATATTTCAGGGAGATTTTCAATGACAAATGTGGTCATAGTGACTGTTTTGGATAATGAGACAAAGTACTGAGAATTGGAATACACTTCACATCTCAGTCCCATATATTCTGTAGCGGGGGGATAGAAGTTAAATTTTACTTTAACGTTATTATCACTTCATTGCACATACCAGGTAATATGCCAGGTTTTCAGGTGTAAAGTGCCATCTACCAGCAGTGAGGAAAACATTTAAATTTCATGCCTGTCAAAACATGTCATTGCACATATTCAAAGTATTTAGCAGACTCTTTAATCAAGTGTGGCTCCCTTGCACTAGGCTTGGCTTTAATCAGATATCAGAATTTTATGTTGAACCAAGTAAGTTTTAAGATAATAAGCAATATTAATTAAAATATTACAATAGTTGGACGTACAGCTTATTTTTGACATTATTAAACATTTGAGACTCTTAGGCAGGCACGTGGATAAAAGAAAAAAATGAAGAACTATGTGGAAGGGAAGGGTTAGATTGATTTTGGAGTAGGTCAAAGGGTCAGAACAACATTGTGGGCCCAAGAGCTGTTTATGTTCTAAACATAAAAGAACTTGCATTAATTAATCAGCATTATAGTAAATCAACAATCATAAATAATGTGGTGCAAAATCACTCCAACTAAACAACTCTGCTTGAGATTTCCTGCCTGCTGGCACTAAATTGCAGTAGCATTACTGCACAGAAAGACTATGAAATCACTTTCAACCACTTTGTATCACTTTTCATATTTATTTATAATCACTGTGGCACAAATGGAAAAAGAATCATGGACATAACCACCACTGAAAACAACCTGCCATATACTTTGAAGCACCTTTAATATATATCTCTACAAATTTAGTACAAATATTCACAAGATTTTTAAGCAGTACTACATGAAATAATACATAAATTACACAGAAACACCATATTAAGACAAATTTGAAGTATGATCTTACAAAACAGATAGTAAAAGGAGTTTAAAAATCAAAAGAAGTAGCAAGTCCTGCCATTGGAAATAATAATTTAACTTTCAGCTCCATGTTCTCTATACACCCAGACCCAGTTTTAACATTTGAAATCAAAAGGGGTTCACATTTTTATGAAAACAGCTAACCAAATACTTTAGTTCGCAAGATCAAAGAAAAAGAGCCCTCACCAAAAAAAAATCAGGCTATTTTACAATTTCCTATTATTTTAAAGAAAGATCTAACCATAAATAAGCCAATGTCCCTAACTGCACCAAAGGGGATAAACATTTTTACATTTCCAATTTAAGTAGGCAAGTCGTGTTCAAAATTCTATCCCCAAAAAAACTCCTTCCAACTAAACTTCCTTTTCCTGTTGTCACCCTGGATCCAACTAACTCTCAATAATATTCCATAAATTTGAATTGTTCAACAATAGGCTCACAAGAGCATGGAAAAGAGGATAAGCAACATTCTTGACTCATGGTGATTTAAATATATTAAATTATAAATGGAAAAGTTAAAACGTCAAGTTCATCATCCATAATCATACATTCACTCTGCCCCTTCTATTGAGTACATCGTTCACAACGCTTCAACAGCAATTTCAATTGGAAAATGGGGGTGAGGGAGCTAACAGTTTGCACTGAGATTATGACGAAGGGTCTCCTTAGAGGACTTTCCAGCTACTGCTTGCCCTACTGTGCATTTATAGCACTTTGTTTTATTATATATCCAATTTCAGATGTCCAGTAGCTGTGGTTCTGATTTTTATTTTGCAACGACTTACAAGTAAATAATGTATTAGAAATGAGGTGTTAATACGTTGCTTTTCTTGAAAAAAATAAAATAACCTACAGTAGACAACCTTCTGCGCAGTGGAAGGTGCCGGGGCCCTTATTCCAGCAGCGATGTCCGGCTCTGCCGCCACCACTGCCCCCACCTCGGGCAGTTAGACTGGGCCCCCCACCACCAACAACTTCCCTCAGCCCGCAGCCTTCTCGCCATTTTGTTGCCCCGCAGCTTGGCCCAGAAAACGCCCGCAACAGCTGGCGTTGGACCCCAGCTCGTTCCTCTCCTTTCCACCCCTCGCCCTTCCTCCCACCCTCCCTGCCGGGCGCGGCAGCAGCTCTGAGGGCTTGAGAGCGCAGGCAGGCAGACGGCGAGCAAAACACCGGAACGAGTCTACTCAACCTCGTCTTCGCTTCACAACACATCCGCCATGGAGAGCCGGGGCCGTGCGTAGCGCGGCTGCGCCGCTCGCCCCCCCATAACCTCCCCGCGCGCCACGCTAGTGCGCCTGCGCCGCGGCCCGAGCCCGCCGTTTGCTGAGCTTTCGCGGCCTAGGTAACGATTTCTCCCGGCCCCGCGTTATTGTGTTGAATAAACCAGCCTGCACTTCAGTTTGAGAGGCGTGGGAGATAAATACATCTACTTTAATGTGAGGTAAAGCATGCAAGCATGGGCCGGAGCCGCCTTGGCAGGAGGTGATGGTGCCGGCTCTCTACCCCCCGGGACGCTATTTGTTTTGCAATGTGTATGGAGTCTAGCAGTATCCGTGAAGGCAGAGGGGTAGTGGATTTTTCGGGTCGAGATACTCTATCAGTGCTGTCCAGCCGCTCCACCGCCCGCTCAGTTCCTCCCAGTTTTTCCTTTGCTCCAGATTCCAGGCGTTTGCGGTCTAGGGTCTCCGTCAGCGTTTTATATATATAAGCCTGTCTGGCTGTAGTTTGTATGAGGGGAGGGATATTTCTTATTGATAAATGGGAGCAAAGAAATTGATTGCAGCTCTGTATTATAATTATAAATAATCTGAATGCGAACTTTTCACTCCCGTGCACAAGCAGCACGAGGTTTCCACCAACCTGCTCGTGGAAGTTTACCGCCTTCTTTGCAATTAAAGGCTATATTCGGTTTTATCTAACCAACAGTGCAATCAGCATTGATAATTGGGAGAACCGAAAGTCTGAAGCGTTAACTCTAACATTGTATATTCTTGAAATTAGGAAGAGTTTGTTCTTAAAAGGTTAAATCCTATGAGTGTTGCTACCTGCACTACAGTGCGTTTAAAGCTCGGTAGTATAAAATATTTCTTTTGGCAACACAGTGTCACACCCGTGTCTCAAGATACGAAATGTACTCTGAGTTTTGAATGCACCAAAGTTTTAATGCTGTTGTTAGATGCCGTGTGTATGTGAAATAAAGATGGGTAAGACAAAATTGTTGTGTCAGTCAACCTTGTGTTCAGGTATACAAATAAGCATTACTAATGTTTTTGTCCATTCTGTAAATAAACTACTCCAGAAACACTTCCCCCATATCAAGTAGTTACATGCTACCGACAGATTTCACACAAATAAAAATAACTTGTCCTACTTGTCCTTACTTTTTGTTTATTGAGAGAATTGCTGATCTCAACAGAGCAAGGAACCAAATTTACAAATATTAGTCACTATCAGAGTGTTTATCATATAAACTTCCTGCTGGAACTGAGCTAATCTAGCAGTTTTATTTATGCCATCATTAACCTGTTAATTTGAGCATCTGTAAAAATGAGCCTTGCATTTAACATTCATAAAACAAAAAGTGTTTTGCCTAGGATTCCTGCATTGGGCTCCAACAATAAAGGTTACCTCTAACAAGAAAAGAGAAAAGGTGGACAACTTATTATAATCATGAAAGCCATCTCAGTGACAAAGTTAACTATTGATATGCTCTGTGCGGTAAAGTGTGTTTGAAGATCAAGATCTCAAACCATGTAGTCTACTGGACAACTGTGGCCCCTGTACTCTAAGGGACATGTAAATGAATCACAGACTACCTCAAAGTACTGCCTGGAAAATGTGGATGGTATTGAGAACCTGGAGTCCATGAGTCAGGATCACACACGACCAGAGTTAAAAACAGAAGGATTACATCATCTGATGATTTAGCAACAGATCCCATATCAGCCTCATTGCTCACCTTAAAACTAGAATGGAAGCAAGTTATCTTCAATCCCAAGGGATTGCTTAGTAGTAAAATCATACTAATCAGACCATAAGGAAAAAAATGGGATGTGATTATATTAGATCCTAATGGGTAGGAGAGAATGTGTTAAGGGAGAATCTAGGAGAAGGGTCCCTGTTTAAAAATAAGGAGTCAGTCACTTGATAAAATGAGACAAATGTTTTCCACCTGAGGATTCTATTTGGAACTCTTCCTCGAAGGGCAGTCTTTAAATATTTTGCATGACAAAGGTAGTTTGTGGATAACCAGAAGGGTTTAATGGATACCAGAAGTGCAGAGTTGAGTTTAGTCAAATGAGTCATGACCTTATTAAATGACACAAGGTGTAGAATGCTTCTAGCTTGAAAATTAGTAAATAATACAGGAATTGGAACTATTTTGTCTGAAAAACGATGTCAAGAGTTCCACTGGATGTCAAGCATTGAAATGACACAATTAATAACATACTGTGTGCCATGTTACTCAGTTCAGCAATGTAAGGGAACTTAGACCAGGTTCCAAGAATCAGGAGACAAGGTTCCAAGAATGAAGACAGTTACCACCCATTCAATTCACATTTTTAAACTTCATTCTGGATAACCTAGACTTCAAAATGAATTGAAAATTGGTAACATCATTTATAGATGCAAAAAGAGGATTGAGGTGGCATCCGTCGGACTCAAGAGACCATGGATCTGCGCCTGGAGTTTCCAGGGCGCAGGCCTGGGCAGGGTTGTATGGGAGCCTGGCAGTTGCCCAAGCAGCAGGCCTTCCCCTCTCCACGTCACTGATGTTGTCCAAAGGAGTTGCACTAGGACCCATGCAGCTTGGCACCGGTGTCGTCGCAGAGCAATGTGTTGTTAAGCGCCTTGCTCAAGGACACAAACACGCTGCCTCAGCTGAGGCTCGAACCAGTGACCTTCAGGTTACTAGTCTGATGCCTTGCCCACTAGGCCACGCGCCAAAACAAAAGGAGGATTGTGCTTCAACTATAATCCGCATTTATTTACCACTTTTAGAAAAAAAGTCAATGAGGTTTAAATAGTAAAAAAAAGATACAAAGCCAAAGTTGAGGGCAACTAAAAGTTCAAACTAGCTTGTTTTATGTAGATGTAAAATTAGAAGGGTGTAGAGAGGGGATTCTGTATTGCTGAACCTTTAGTGCTGCGTGTGGTGTGATGAGAATGGAGGAACAGAAAGGATCAGTTGTAGGAAGGATGAGGCTTCAAATAAACAAACTTAATATTTTAAATTAAGAAGGGAAGTGGACAGTCACTGCAGACTAGCAGCTGCTTCCAGACCTGGTGTAGAAGAGAATATTTACTTGTAAATGAAGATGGAAAGCCAGATACAAATAAAAATGAACCTCAGCAGGAAACGGGATGCACTGGGAGTTGAGACTGAGTATCACAAAGGTGGAAAATAGAGTTCTTAGAATTGAAGATGGAGTCAGAATTATTTGATATGGCCAAAAACAGAGTCTGTCTGGGAGGGCACTGAAGAGAGTGGCAGGAAGCCATTCAAATTCTTGAATTTTCTGACATTCAGTTACCGTAAATCATTACTGATCTACACCTTAAGTTTTATTCACCACATCCTTTGATATTATCATCAAACACCACAAATTTTAACTATAACCAGCTTCTACAGTTTTTAGAACGATTAATTCTATGAATTTCTACCCAAAGAGTTGATTTCACTTTTGATCAATGTGGCAGTGATTTTGATATCTTACCAAACTGTTCAAAATATTCCCTCCTCCTAGTTTTATCCATAATGTTAAATCTCACTAAGATTACTCTTAAATTCTTAAAGTAAATTTAAAATCTGCAATTGAGGTAATTTAAAATAAAAACTATATAATAACTATCATAAAAAGACATTAACAATCATTAAAAGATGTTGATACAGAATCTGAACTGAATTTGAAAAGCACATTTAGAATGAAGCAAAATGGTGAAAGAGCACAAAATTCAACAGAAGAAAATGAGAAATTACAGAGAGAACAAGGAAAGCAATTAAGAGAGAATGCTAAGCAGTAAATCATTCAGGAAAGAGTTACTAAGGATCTGGTAGGAATCAGGAAAGTAGGGATGGCATAGGAATTGTTGCTGAGGGGGAGCTACAGGTTTAGAGAAGAGTAGATAAGTTGTCCCTTACATAGCTATTCTACTTCCTAAATACTTACTTAGAGTCTTCCAAATAAAACTGTTACGTCAGGTTTCTACAGTAGCTGACTATGAGTTGGCTTGACACTCCAAAACCCTATTTTACCTGCAATTCTAATAGTTAACATTAACATTTCTTTATAAGAAGGCTATCATCTTTTTAAACACTATTCTTGCTTGACAGATAATTACTACTTTGTGATTTGTTATGATTGCACAAAAATAGAAGATAAGCAGACAATTTAAAAAGTTGGCTTTGTATGTTTACAGAGTTGTAGGCAAGGTGTCAATTATTCATCCTGGTTGGAGTCTTCACTCTCTTGGACTGGGGTGCAAACACGACGTGTACCAAATTCATATTTTCTGATGTTTTCTAAGGTTAATCCTCGCCTTCCAAAACGCCCCACAGGCCTGATCCCACGTCCAGTATACCAAGATGAATCAATATCAGCATCTGGAAACCAAAGCACAATAATTTATGCTTACAGCACATTGTATTCCTTTGTTAGACAGAGATGCAAGAAGAAAATTTTGTTTTATTTCTAAAGTCTCTTCCTTTTTGCTATAAAGACAGAGCTTAGAATTATCCCAGTAATGCTAGAAGCACTTCCGTGCATTTCCCCCAGATTATATTCTTCACTTGCGTTCCAACAACCACAGGTGAATGACTATTGTTCTTCCTTGAAGCATTTTGCTCAGCACTCACTTCAAGTTATGACTAGCCATGGTGTGAAGTGGAAAGAGAACAGGAGAAAGAATTACTCAAGCAATCTTCACATCAAATACAATAATTTCTAACTGCTTTTATCTTTCCTTAATAAATTTTGCCTTTTCATCAATTGAAAGGTTCTGGGAAGGAAGTTCAAAATTTAAAAGTTACTGTCAACAGCAAGCACTTCTAGGTCAGGTTCATCATAGACTACATAATCGAATTACAGCATTGTGGTTATAATTACTGTATAGAATTATAACTATGGTGCTTTGTTAAACATATCAAGATTGAGTATACCATTGTTTCAATTCAGTATCATGGTGTCTCTATTTTATCCAGAATCCTTCTATATTTGTACAATGCTACACTGTTCAATATTCCTGTGGCACAATTTAGATTTATGTTGATGTCTTTATTGGTTTCCAACTTCAGTGAAGTCCATCCTACTCTGTATTAATTCTCTACTCCAATCAAGGAGAATCATTAAACTATACACTGGCACTTGTCTGTAGTTGTTGAAGAACAGTACAGAACTGCTGGGGGGGGGGGTGTAACTTAATATTGTGGGTCAGCACATTAACCGATATGAAACAACACAGAACAATTTTATTTGGTAAGGATGAGTTCTGGCAGTGTTATATCCCAATCGTCAGAACGTTGCACTGTTTTGAAGGTTTTTTGTGCTCTCGCTATGAATATGGGTTGTAACAGTGTGACTATAAGTTTTGGTTAACGAATAATCTGCTGATAGAGCTGCGTGGAAATTATCACATTTAAAAGCAGAAAATGAGAACCATCCCCCAAACACTTCTGAAAACTTTAAACTTAACAGTTGACAAGCTTTGGAAAAATATTTAAAACTTGAGCTTTTGTCTCTGGCGTCCCCACATCACATACGCAATCACTCTTTATATTTTAAAATTAGGATAGTTTCAATACATAGTTTGCAAGTGCATCGTGTAGGTGTAGTAGCCAAAATTAAAGAAAACAAATTCAAAAAAAGCTGCAAGCACACAAGTAAAACAGTCCCCAAAGCCCTACTGACGGGTACATTACGGTCTTGCATGCTCACCCTCCTTCCTTCCACCCAGATGTAAGTCGGAAGACTGCTTCAAACATCCAAGCTGAAACAAATTTGGCCAATACAAGTTAATTCTGTTACCCACTCCATGGATGCGTTCCGACCAGCTGAGCATTTCTCACTTAACCACAAGCTGCTTTAACAAGGGACCCCCCCCCCCCCACCCCAGCTCACCCCCTTGCGGGAAACGGAACATTCTACTCTTGTCCATTGACGCTGCCTGACCTGCTGAGTTCCTCCAGCATTTTGTGTTGCTTTGGATTTTCAGCATCTGCAGATTGTCTCGTGTATATACTGTATTTTATTCTGTCGCCTTTCCATACTTTCACTGTGATCACGCACAAACACCCGGACGAACAAGACAAACTAAAACGATTTAGAATTGCAGAATGACCAGCCCTCAGTCACCGGGCAAAGCGATCACTTACTCCTGATCTCCACCGGGAATCCTTGGACTAGGGAACACGCATCTGGATAGGCGATGCACATCAGCAAGCAAACGACACAGCAAGCCGACAGCAGCTTCATTCTTCCACAGAGATTTGGGTAAAGTCCTCCTTTAACTGCAGCGATAAACAGTTATCTTGCATGGATAAATGCACAGATTACATTATAAAAAGTACGCACTCCCAAAAACTGCAGGAAACGTTTTTATAAACAAAAACAACAGAAACTTTGAATCGTTCTAAACTGCAAACCCGAAGTTAAAATGCATGCATGCTCCGCGTAAATCACAGAATTAAAAACGTGTCTAACCTAGACTGGTCCACCCAGAGGCTGAAGGCTGTAGAGCAGAGGCTACAAGCCGCGCGGTTCCAGATAGGCGTTCCGTGAGGAGACTGGACCGCTTCCCCAAGACCTGCTTTTTATTCCACGATTTTGTGATGACGTCGGTGACTGGCCGAATCGACTTTGCCCAGTTCCCGTTGGCAGGTGTCACCCGTAGGCACCTTTACAACGGTAGTTCTGAACTTAGCAGGTAGTTTTGCTGTCTCTCTCGTGATCTATGGCAAACTATGTTATTGTGTACTGTTATATAGTCTGAAATAATCATTGTTGCTCATAGTAATGGTGAGCAAACATTTAAGGTAATTAAATGCCATTCCTCCGTTGTTTTCGTAGTACCATCTACGCGTAAACGGTCTTCCACTAATATAGAGACCCATAACCTCTATAAAGAATTGTTAAACGAACGTCCACTGTTTGCCTATCTTTAAAATATGATCTCCCATCTAGCTTCCTGACCTTTTATTTCCCCCACCCCCATACTAGTTTTCTTTTTCCTTAGCTTCTTTATCTCATACCACCCCCACCATCTTCTCTCGATCAATACATGAAGCTCCATCGGACACCCTTGCTTTTATTTTGTATGTATCACAAACACGTGAAAATCTGCAGATACAGGAAATCCAAAGCAACACACGCAAAATGCTGGAGGAACTCAGCATGCCAGGCAGCATCTATAGAAATGAGTAAGCAGTCCTGATGAAGGGTCTCAGCGCGAAACGTCAACTGTTTACTTGGAGTTTCTCCAGCATTTTCTGTGTACTTTTCGTATGTATGACTGATTCAGACTTAAAGGTAATGAGCAGTAGAAGGAGGTTTGCATAATGTACAATAACTGGTCCTTTGGTTGGCAGTGAGAGAGAGCTTTAGACTGCAAAAAGATACACATGGTTTAGTCACCTGGATAGATAAATGACAAATGGAATTCAATTGGGAGAAGTGTGGGAAAATGTATTTGGGGAAGTGTGGCAAAGCAAGAGAATATGCAATAAATGAAAGGTTTCAGGGAGATGTGAGGGAAAGCAGGAATCTTGAAATGTATGTCCACAGATACTGAAATTTGGCAAGACAATTTAAAAATTTATTAAAATGGCATGTGAGGTGCTTCCCTGCATTAGCTGAGACAGGGTGTATAAGAATGGAGAAGTTATGCTAGAACTGTATATAACACCTGTTAGGCCACAACTTGAGAACTGCTTATTGCTTTGATCATCACAATACTACAAAGATATGATTGCTTTGGAGAGGATGCAGAAGAGATTTTTGATCCTTCTTCAGTCCTGACGAAGGGTCTCAGCCCGAAACGTTGACTGCTCATTTCCATGGATGCGGCCCGACCTGCTGAGTTCCTCCAGCTTGTTGTATGTGTAGATTCTTGATGATGTTGCCAGGAATAGAAAATTTTAACACTAGGAAATCCTCTCAGACTGAAGAATCTGAAGGTTGGCTTACTTTAGATATATAAAATTAGCAGCGCAGAGCTAGTTGTGGCAGGGTAGCATAGTGACTAGCACAACGCTTTACTGTACCAGCGAACCAGGTTCAATTCCCACCACTGCCTGTGAGTAGTTTGTACATTCTCCCTGTGACTGAGTGGGTTTCCTCTCACAATCCAAAGACATACCAGTTGGTAGGTTAGTTGGTTATTGTAAATTGTGCTGTGATTAGGCTGTGGTTAACTCAGGGGTTGCTGAACAGCAAGGCTTGAAGGACCAAAAGGGCTTATTCCATGCTCTATCTCAATAAATAAATGTACAAATAAAAATAGATGTAACCCCCTGGGTCGCCTCAGGCCTGCTCAGCTCGTTCTCGTCTAGGGGGAGCAGCCTTCGGCCCCGCCAAACTGGGTAATCAGCTGGTGTGGATGCTGTGTGATGTCCCCGCCTCGCCCAAAAACAGACAGTACACCATATGCGATTAAATGAGTACAATTTATAAAGGTTACTATAACTAAATGATTAATAATGATACAGCATATATGAAGGAAAAAAAAATAAGGAAAAGGTGCCAAACTTATCAAAGTCCGAACCACTTCATGCACAACTGTTGGAGCTCAATTACTGAAGTCTTCTGGCCACCATTCGATCCCCTCCGAACTCCTCGACTCGCAGCTTAGGACCACCCAAAGTGGTCAACCAAGCACATCTAACTTTATCTCCTCTCCTCGGGGTACCTCCTGGCCTTGGACCCCCGCTTGGGGTCCATTCCTTGCCCAGCTTACAGCATCGCGTCCTCTTTCTCTCAACCCCTCGCACCGATCTCCCCAAAAGCCCGCCAACAATAGCTTACAGACTCAGAAGAAAGAACAACATTAATCCTAATTGGTTTACAAAGGAATACAATTCTCGTTATCAGTAAATTTTAACCCAAACAAGCTTCCAGCACTCTCTCGCAACAAAGAAGCATTCCTGCTTTTAACAAAACAAAGAAGCCATTTTGATTACATACACAGTAACAAAGAAAAAAGAAGAAACCCCCTTTACATAGATAAATGGGAAGAACCTGCTCTCAGTTGCCACTTTATTAGATACCTCCTGTTCACGGTCTTCTGTTGCTGTAGCCAATTCACTTCAAGTTTCGATGTGTTGTGTGTTTAGAGATGCTCTTCTATAGACCACTGTTGTAATGTATGGCTATCTGAATTACTACCGCCTTCCTATCAGCTTGAGCCAGTCTGGCAATTCTACCTGACCTCGCCCATTAACAAAGCATTTCACCCCCACAACTGCCTGCCACTGACTAGATGTTTTCTATTTCTTGTACCATTCTCTATAAACTATAGAGATGGTTGTGTTTGAAAATCCCAGGAGATCAGCAGTTTCTGAGATACTCAATCCACCCCATCTGGCACCAACAATCATTCGACGGTAAAGTCATTTATATCACATTTCTTCTCCATTCTGATGTTTGTTCTGAACAGCAACTGAACCTTCTGATCACGTCTGCAAACTTGTACACATGTTGCTTCCAAATAATTGGCTGATTAGATATTTGTATTAGTGAACAGGTGTGCATGTGTACCTATAAAGTTGCCACCGAATGCATTTTCCTTATTTGAGGGGCCAAACACCAGAGGGAAGAGATTTAAAGTCACTGTTGGAAGCATTAAGAGAAATCAAGGATAAAAGGTTTTTAGTCAGAGGAAGACTGGGACATGGAACTCATGCCTAAAAGGATAAGAAAGGCAGAAATCCTCAGCATTTCTAAGCAATACTTGGAAATGTACTTGAAGAGTTGTAACATCCTAGAAGGTGAGAGTGAGTTCTTTTTTATGACTGGTGCAGACATGTTAGAGTGAATGACCTATAGTAATGATACTTTAATTCTAAAGGTACTATCAGAAATGTTTTAAGTCATTGAGTTCTTCCAATGGTGCCACGTCCATTGGTGTTAGCATTTTTCATTAAATATTTGTGGATTCAATTCCTAATCCTGAGGCATGAGTACTATTGCCTAAAGCGGCATTGCAGCGTGGTATTAAGTGAGGGTTGCCTTATGGATGAAATTGTCGAAAAGGTTCCCATCTGCTCTCATAGATGAATATAAACAGATCTCATCTGCAATGTTTCATTGAAGTTTACCCCAGTATACCAAAACATAGAGAAGCACAGCACATCTAGTCCATGCCAAACCATTTAAACTTCTACTCCCATCGACCTGAACCAGGACCATAGCCCTCCATACTCCTACTGTTCATGTATCTATCTAAACTTCTCGTAAATGTTGAAACTGAGCTTGCATGCACCACTTGTGCTGGCAGCTTGTTCCACACACTGACAACCCTCTGAGTGAATATGTTTCCCCACATGTTCCCCTTAAACATCTCCCCTTTCACCCTTAAGCCATGACCTCTGATTGTAGTCCCAACCAACCTCAGTGGAAAAAGCTTGCTTGCATTTACCCTATCTAAACCCCTCATAATGTTGTATACCTTTATCAAATCTCCTCTCAGTCTTCTATGTTCTAAAGAATACAGTCCCAACCTATTCAATCTTTCCTTTTAACTCAGGTCCTCCAGACCCAGCAACATTCTTGTAAATTTTCTCTGCACTCCTTCAACATTGTTTACATCTTTCCTGTAGGTAGTTAACCAAAACTGCACATAAAACATAGAACATAGAATAGTACAGCATATTACAGGCCCTTCGGCCCACAATGTTGTGCCAACCCTCAAACCCTGCCTCCCATATAACCTCCCACCTTAAATTCCTCCATATACCTGTCTAGTAGTCTCTTAAACTTCACTAGTGTATCTGCCTCCACCACTGACTCAGGCAGTGCATTCCACGCACCAACCACTCTGAGTAAAAAACCTTCCTCTAATATCCCCCTTGAACTTCCCTCCCCTTACCTTAAAGCCATGTTCTCTTGTACTGAGCAGTAGTGCCCTGGAGAAGCGGCACTGGCTGTCCACTCTGTCTATTCCTCTTAATATCTTGTACACCTCTATCATGTCTCCTCTCATCCTCCTTCTCTCCAAAGAGTAAAGCCCTAGCTCCCTTAATCTCTGAACATAATCCATACTCTCTAAACCAGGCAGCATCCTGGTAAATCTCCTCTGTACCCTTTCCAATGCTTCCACATCTTTCCTATACTGAGGCGACCAGAACTGGACACAGTACTCCAAGTGTGGCCTAACTAGAGTTTTATAGAGCTGCATCATTACATCGCGTTTCTTAAACTCTATCCCTCGACTCATGAAAGCTAACAGCCCATAAGCTTTCTTGACTACCCTATCTACCTGTGAGGCAACTTTCAAGGATCTGTGGACATGTACCCCCAGATCCTTCTGCTCCTCCACACTACCAGGTATCCTGCCATTTACTTTGTACTCTGCCTTGGAGTTTGTCCTTCCAAAGTGTACCACCTCACACTTCTCCGGGTTGAACTCCATCTGCCACTTCTCAGCCCACTTCTGCATCCTATCAATGTCTCTCTGCAATCTTCGACATATTAATCCAAATTAGGCCTTACCAACATCTCATACAACTTTAACATACCATCCTATTTACAGTACTCAGTATATTGATTTATGAAAGCCAATGTGCCAAAAGCTTTCTTTACGACCCTATCTACCTGTGACACCACTTTCAATGACTTATGTACCTGTATTCCCAGATCCCTTTGTTCTACCACACTCCTCTGTGTCTTACCACTCACTGTGCAGGATCCACCCTGGTTGGTCCTACCAAAACCTCACACTAGTCTGCATTAAATTCCATCTGCCACATCTTAGCCCATTTTTTCAGCGATGCAGATCCTTCAGCAAGCCATAATAGCCTTCCTCACAGACCACTACAACCCCAATCAAGGTGACATCCGCAAATCTGCTGATACAGTTTACCACCTTATCATCCAGATCATTGATATGGTGATAAACAACAAAGGACCCAGCACCAATCTCTATGGCACACCACTAGTCCCAGATCCCCAGTCGGAGGGGCACTCTGAATACCACTCTCTGGCTTCTCCCACAAAGCTAATGTCTAATTCAATTTACTACCTCATCCTGAATGCCGAGCGACTGAACCTTTTTGACCGGCCTCCCATGAGTGACCTTGTCAAGTGCCTTACTGAAGTCCATGTAGACAACTTCCACTGCCATGCCTTCATGCACTTTCCTGGTAACTTGCTTGAAAAACTGGACCTGGGTGTACCCGGACAATCTATGCTTCAACTAATACCTAGTTGGTTATTGACAGATATGTAATGCTTTTTTCTGAAACCTACATGAAAAATTGCCTCAGTATTTCAATATTTGAACTAGCTACACTCTAAAAATGTTTTATTGTCCTTGGCAGGACAGTTCAATAATTTATTAAAAAGGTATGAATTCACAGTGTTCAGAAAATCTCCACATGAAGTTTATTTTTTGTTTACCTTTCTGTTTATCTTACAGCTTTGCAATAATTAATTGTACATACATAGAACATAACTTTGTGGTTGAGTTCTGCATGTGTTTTTTGTTCTTAGAGGATGCTGAGTATTGAATGATAAGACCAGACCCAAATTTATTCATTAGTGATTTATGTTACAATGTACATGAAAGAAAATAGTTAGGCATTTTAATTGGTCCAGACTTCAAATAGATTCATAGTCCCCGTGATGAGATGCCTTTTCCTATACGTTATAGATATAGATTAGATTGCTGGAGGCTATCTCTTGAGTCAGCAATTGATAAGTCCTAGATCAGAACAGTAGGTGTAAATTATAAGTGGTATCTAAATAACAGATTGACCACCAGTCAAGCATATACATCTAGTGGAAGTAATCACTGGCTCATTGGTGGATTTCTCATTTTTAACTTTTTATGGTTAGAGTTGAATCACCCTCCTGACAGCTCCTGAGACCTAAACTCTGACATTGAAAATTGAGGGTGTTCAGAAGAAGAACTTGAATCTGATGGCTACTTGTGTTTCCAATCCCCCAAAATCTCAGGCATACAACATGACTTTGATGGGAAGTGGTGACCCTCTTCAACTTTGCTTATATCCAATGCAGGAGAAGGTACCCGAAAAATAAAACAAACCTTGAGGGTGGTAATGGGAAACCATTTTAGCAACTTTTCCTAGCTGAATATTTTAAAGATTAGACTTGGCATAGGACCTGAGTGAGACATCAGAATAGGTAAAATGAAGACTTTTATGTATATTGTTTTTTAATGACACCACAAAGAGCTTTAAAATAAATTTAATATTTACAAAGTTGTGATATAGGAAATATGGTAACCTATTTGCACTAAACAGGGTTCCATTGATAAGTAGATAAAAAGGGAGACAGAGAGGAATTACAAAATGGGAATCCACTGGAGGCTTGTTGTTCTGGACAAGGTCACAGTAGAAGTAGCACAGACGGTGATGCAAATGGTAAGACCACTGTCTCCCAAAGATCATAATTCAATCCTGAGCTTGAGTGTTGTCTGTCAGCTCTTACCTGTATCTCTCTCATTGTCCACACTTCTGCTACACCTCACCTCACCTCATCCAAAACAGAAGTGGAGTTTCCTTGGTCCTTACCTTTTGAGCTGCAGGTCAAATGAAAGTACTAAAATAGTTATTTTTCTACTTCAAAGATAATAGGAAATGTGGGTGATATAGTGTTGAAGTGGATCAGATGGGGTCTTACTGTTCTTAACAGTTGAATCACTATTCACATTTGTTCTTAAAATGAAGGCATCAAATTTGAACCCGATCTTTTCCTTTTTCTGAGGTCACTAAAAGAACTACTGGCTGATGAGTTTTAGCACATGTACCCACATAGATCTTCAATATACTCTACTGGCACCAGTAGAGAGTAGGCACAAGGAAGCACTTGATTATGAAATTAATATTCCAAGTAATTGAAGAGAAAAACAAAGGAAACAATAAATTACAGAAGTGACCGTGGTAGTGAAATAGTACAATATGGCTTTGGGCCAAAATAGAGTCCATCTGCGAATACATATGCACTATTATGCTATTAAATTAATACTGTAGATCACCTTTGATGAGTCAGAATTGCAAATGTTCATGGAAATTACAGAAAGGTGCAATAGTTCAGAAAGAGGACTTCAATTTGTTTTATAAAGATTGGGATATTAACACAATCAAAGGTCAAGATTTCCTGAATTGTGTGCAAGAAATCATTCTTGCTCAATATTTCTACCCCACTCAGAGCTGGAGAATGAAATTGGGCAGATAGAAAATATTTCAGAGAGAATATTTGTGGAAGAGCAACCATCTTTACAGAGACAGTATAGACTCATATCCATGAATAACTAAAGATGAAGAAGACAGCAGGCATGTCATGATTTCAGCATTCATCAAACAACTGAAAACCAAGCTTATGAGAGTACAGAGACACATAAAATGAAATAAGGCTATACAGAATGAGCATGAAAATAATTCAGATAATATAAAATGGGATCCTAAGCTTACATTTCAATATACTCAAAGGAAGGGTGGACCAATTATGGATTGAATACACTTTCCAATGAAGACTGGCAATTTGGCTACCATACGAAATAAGCACAAAGTAGCTGTCCTCAATCAAGAAAAAAATGCTACTAAAGCTTCAATTGATGATGGCAGAGCAGCAATGACGAGAATTTCTAGAAGCAATTTGGAAGGCATGGGATATATACATCCCAAAGAGGGAGAAGTATTCTAAAGGCAAGATGACTCAACTATAACTAACAGGGAAGTTAAAACCAACATGAAAGCCAAAGAGAGGGCAGATAATAGAGCAAAGATTAGTGGAAAGTTAGAGGATTTGGAAATTTTAAAAAACCAACAGAAGGCAACAAAAAAGTCATAAAGAATGTAAAGATGGAATACGAAAGTAAGCAAGCCAATAATATTAAAGAGGATACAATAAGTTTCTTCAGATACATAAATTGTAAAAGAGAGGCGAGAGTGGATATTGGACTGCTGGAAAACAATGATGGACAGGTGGTATTGGGGGACAAAGAAGTAAACGATGAACTGAATAAGTATTTTGCATTAATTTTCACTGTGGAAGACACTAGCAGTAAAAGTGAAAGTTCCAGGTTTCAGGGGTCATGAAGTGTGTAGTTACCATTATTAGAGAGAAGGTTCTTGGGAAACTGAAAAGTCTGAAGGTAGTTATGTCACCTGGACCAGATGGTGTACACCCCAGGGTTCTGATAGACGTGGCTGAAGAGATAGTGGAGGCATAAGTAGTTATCTTTCAAGAATCTCTATATTCTAGAATGGTTCTGGAAGACTGGAAAATTGAAAATTTCACTCCAAACTTCGAGAAGGGAGAGAGGCAGAAAAAAAGGAAATTAGAGGCCAGTTAGTCTGACCTCAGTGTTTGGGAAGATGTTGGAGATAATTGTTAATGATGTGGTTTTGGGGTTTTTGGAGGCACATGATAAAATAGGCTGTAGTCAGCATGGTTTCCTCAAGCGAAAATCTTGCCTGACAAATCAATTGGAATTCTTTGAAGAAATAACAAGCAGGATAGACTAAGGAGAATCAGCTAATGTTGTGTACTTGGATTTTCAAGACCTTTGACAAGGTGCCACACATAAAGCTGCTTAACAAGTTATGAGCCCATAGTATTACAGGAATGATTTTAGCATGGATAAAGCAGTGGCTGATTGGCAGGAGGAAAAGAGTGGGATTAAAGGGAGCCTTTTCTGCTTGGCTGCTGGTGACCAGTGATGCTGCACAGGGGTCAGTGTTGGAACCAATTCTTTTTACGTTGTATGTTAATGATTTGGATGATGGAATTGATGGCTTTGTTGCAAAGTTTGTAGATGATACGAAGATAGGTTGAGGGGCAGGTATTTTGAGCAAGTAGAGAGGCTACAGAAGGACTTCAACAGATTAGGAGAAATGGCAAAGAGTTGCAGATGGAATACAGTGTTGGGAAGTATATGGTCACACACTTTGGTAGAAGAAATGAAAGGGTTGACTACTTTCTAAATGGAAAGAAAATACAAAAACTAGAGGTGCAAAGGGACTTGAGAGTCCTTATACATGATTCCCTAAAGGTTAATTTGCAGTTTGTGTTGTTGGTGAGGAAGGCAAATGCGATTGTTACGAACCCTGTAACTGGGTGTCTTACCAGCAAAGATAGGAGTAGCCGTTGAAGTCTGATGATACTATTTTTAACAGTATTTATTAGTAAAAATACACAAAAATAATATCAATGCAAATATACAGATAATATACATCATCAATACTAAACCTAAAAGTGTGGGTATAATAATAATCAATAAGAAATAAGCTCTATTGTTGTCTAGGGGATAATGAATTGTCTGATGGAAATATAAAGTTCAGTTCAGTTCCTACAGGCTGCAATCGTTGTTGATCACTGTGTTACAATTGTTGGAGAGAGAGCGAGTAACTTGCTGACTTTCCTTTTTACGATCTTGATCCGTCTCCGTCCTTTAGCTAGACCGTTCCGTGGAGGACTCGTCACCCAGGCAAGGGTGGACACACACCAGCCCCCCACCGGTCTCGTAGCATCTCTCCTGGTGCGTCTGAGGGGTGTTCCCCAGACCCTACTTTTATCCCCACTCACGGGGTCTCAGATGTCAATCAGGTTGGGATGATGCAATCCTTCAAACAGCCCACTCTGGCTGCCCCCTAACGGGTTTCAATGAATAGTACAGTACTCAATACACAATTCCTTCTCCAAGAGACAATAGCAGTAATCTCTCTAGGAGAGATTAGGAGACATTCCACCTTGTGTATTCTGGCGTTGTCTCTCTCTCATTATTGACATGCTGTGTATCTCTCTCATTTCCTGGGTATCAGACCCAAAATAATAGCAATCTTGCGATTCTCAAAAAGGGGGGGGGCGGGCATTGGTGATTCTGTACCCTTCTGCCCATCAGTTGCTCCTCATTCATAACACCCCCATCCTTCTAAGGATTTTTACCACTGGGAAAAATTAACTAATACAGAATCTTACAGAATTTCAGAATCTAACACAATACAAAATAGTTTTTTCACTACAGAGTAATACAGTTATACATTCAATTCAGCATCTAGATAAACAGTCAGCGAGCACATTATCACTTCCTTTAATATGCTGTATCTTAATATCAAATTCTTGCAGCATCAGATTCCAAATTAATAACCACCTATTTTTATTCCTTTTCTTCAGCAAAACAAGACTAAAGAGTTGTGATCTTAGCTTACATGTATATTACAAAAGTTTATGCAAATACTAATCTTTATTTTACTTTCAAACTTAACAGTCAATCTTCCATGGTGTTGTCTTTATTATTTACATGCTTTGTCGAAATCCCTCAAAACCAGATCCTGTTATTTAAAGTGGCATTTCGTCAACTTTCACCCCTTTTCCACTTAACTCGCACGTGGTTGGCTTACTCACCAGTGTGGAATAGGCTTTTGCATACTCCTTCCATAGGAGTTATTTTATCAACAATGTTTTCCAAACTTAGCCCATCTTCTGAACTTCCACACAATTCTTTATTTTTAAGCAAGTCATTACTTTTATCTTCAGGACCCTTCATTCTATTAGTTTTCAGTTTAATATCTGCAAGCGATCCCTCTTTGTCCAAACAACATTTCAAATTCTGCCTCTTCACAGCACATCCTTGAATAACATTAG
The DNA here is from genome assembly GCF_048418815.1 of Hemitrygon akajei. Classification (NCBI taxonomy): domain Eukaryota; kingdom Metazoa; phylum Chordata; class Chondrichthyes; order Myliobatiformes; family Dasyatidae; genus Hemitrygon; species Hemitrygon akajei. The sequence goes on along the minus strand of NC_133128.1, from coordinate 147,947,634 downwards.
CGAGTGGGGTACCTTTACATTCCAAAACAAACTGTAATTGATTCGCAGGCACCTTGTTAACAAGCCATTGTTCCTTCAGCCTGGTTACTGCTTCTGACACCAATCCAGACTTTAAATTTTCTTCATTCAATTTAGGAACTACACTTTTCCCTTCTCCTTCAATAATAATATCCACATCACGACCTTTTATCTCCTCACTAACTTTTAACACACCTTCGAACGCAAACAACTGGGAATTCTCACTTCCCACTAGTACCAAGGTTAACCCTTTCTTCACTGAACCAAGTCCATCTGACCCACAAGGACTGCGTTCCTTTTCAACCAAATCAGATACCTCAGACGTTTCATTACTAGGTTCAGTACCACGTGCATCCACATCTTGAACACACTCAAATGGGACATCTGCCTCTTCCAGGCTTTCAATACCCGTCCCCTTTTCAAATTCTAAGTTCCCCTGATCCTCCCAGTTACTCTCTGGGCAACTCCCTTCTGGAGTAAACTCAACCCTGCGGGCTGAAACAACCTCATCTAACAAACCCAGCAGACTCATTCAAGGTAATGGCATCCTTTTCATCTAGGATGCACTTATTTCATTATCGGGAACACATTTAAATTCTTCAACTTCTTCAAACAGTTCTGTCAGGTCAGACAGATCATCCATGTCCAACCCTGGACCTTCTAACAGCCTTATCTGTTTCTCATTTTTACTCCGTGCCTCTATAAATTTCCTCCTGGCTAAGGGTAGGTCTACCTCCTCTCCTTTACTCTCTTTCACCTCCCTATTCTCCGTTTTACCACCCTCTAACCCCTCTTGGTACAGGGTCGGTAAAAACGTCTCAGCCAAATCCACACAGGACTCATTTAAACTGGTCTCTTTCTCAGCTGCCTTTCTCGACATGCTGCGAGTGATCGCGCATGCAGGATAGATCTTGGAATCTGGGGCGGGTCCTCAACATTTACAGGCTGGCTCGTCAGCTTCATTGCTAACCAAACCTCACCACCTGCTAAATCATTACCAAGAAGGACGTCCACGTCAGCTCTCAGAAATTCTGATCGCACCCCCTATTTCAACTGGTTCAGATACCAGATCACAATTTATAATGATCCTATGCAAAGGCACAGCTTCTGTCCCTTTTCCTATGCCTCTCAAAGCTACCTCTCCAGTCTCAGAACCAAAATCTAGTACCTTACCAAGAATCAATGACTGCTCAGCTCCAGTATCTCTCCAGATCCACACTGGGACTGGTGTTTCTCCCTCTTTCACAGACACGGTCTCTTCTGAAATAAATTTCTCACGCCCCTCTTGTATTCTATCTACCTGGGGCTTTCTTGTCAATCTACTGATCGACACAATACATCCTGTAGGGACTGCTGCTTTCCCTTTTCCTGTCTCCTTCCTCGGAGCAAGGCACTTAGATGCAATATGACCCACCATTCCACAATTAAAACAGGTCAAGCCAGGAACCCTCCTGCCATCTTGCCTTTCTTCCTCCTTACTTTTACCACTAGCTCCCGGCTGAATTTCTGCCTCAGCCGGTGGGCTTTCTCTACCGTTCCTACGGTCTTTCTGGTAACTCTTATTCAAGGAAAACTTTGTCTTGTGGGTTAGGGCATATTCATCTGCGAACCTGGCAAATTTGAATATGGACTTATTCGGCTTCACATTCAAATACATCCGGATATCATCCGAAACACAACCTTTAAATTCCTCAATCAGAATTAACTCCCTGAAACGCCGAAAATCCTCTTCCACCCTTTCTGCCGCACACCAGCGATCCAAGAGTACACCCTTCTCATAGGCAAACCCTGCATACATCTGATTCCACACTTTCTTTAAATCTCTGAACTTTTGTCTATAGGCCTCAGGTACCAATTCATAGGCCCGAAGAATGGCCTGTTTTACTTCATCGTAATTCTCATACTCCTCCTCCTCCACAGACAACGCCGCATATGCCCGTTGTGCCTTCCCTTTTAACACACTTTGTAACCACGCCACCCACTGATCTCTGGGCCACTTCTGATTCACTGCCACCTTTTCAAAATGCAAGAAATAACTATCAACATCCGTCTCCTTGAACGGAGGTACTAACCTAAGCTCCCTACTAACATTAAACTTCTTCTCTCGGTCTGCCCCTTGAGCTCTTCGCTCTTGCCTTAACTTCTCCATGTCCAACTCATGCTGCCTCTGTTTCTCCTTCTCCTCATTCTCCCTCTGCTTTTCAGCTCTTTCCTTCTCCTTTTCAGCTGCTTCTTTCTCCCTTTTCACCTCTAACTCCTTTAGCTGGAGCTCATACTCCCTTTTCGCCTCTAACTCCTTTAGCTGGAGCTCATACGCCCTTTTCCTCTGTTCTGCGTCCAGCCTCAATTTCTCCAACTGTAACTGAGCCGTCCCAATAGCTGGTACCTTTTCAGGGATATTGTCCAATACCTCAGCCGAAAGCACATTCGTCTCAATATAATACTGAGTTATGGCCCTCCGCATCTCCCACTTTTTCATTGACAACCTCACCTCTGCGAGATTTAGTCCTTTCACAATATTTACCAAGTCCATCTTTGTGGCCTCCTCTAGCACCTTCAAAGTCGGGTTTTGTGTAAATTCGTCTGCGTCCATCTTTGCTGGTTTCCCGTCTGGTTATCCGCACAACCAGATCCAAGTCTGGACTTAAAAGCCCGATTTACTGGCCCTCCAATTTGGTATCAAATCTTGAGACGAGGCCCCAAGTTGTTACGAACCCCGTAACTGGGTGTCTTACCAGCAAAGATAGGAGTAGCCATTGAAGTCTGATGATACTATTTTTAACAGTATTTATTAGTAAAAATACACAAAAATAATATCAATGCAAATATACAGATAATATACGTCATCAATACTAAACCTAAAAGTGCGGGTATAATAATAATCAATAAGAAATAAGCTCTATCGTTGTCTAGGGGATAATGAATTGTCCGATGGAAATATAAAATTCAGTTCAGTTCCTACAGGCTGCAGTCGTTGTTGATCACTGTGTTGCAATTGTTGGAGAGAGAGAGTAACTTGCCGACTTTCCTTTTTACGATCTTGATCTGTCTCCGTCCTTTAGCTAGACCATTCCGTGGAGGACTCATCACCCAGGCAAGGGTGGACACACACACAAGCCCCCACCGGTCTCGTAGCATCTCTCCTGGTGCATCTGAGGGGTGTTCCCCAGACCCTACTTTTATCCCCACTCACGGGGTCTCAGATGTCAATCAGGTTGGGATGATGCAATCCCTCAACCAGACCACTCTGGCTGCCCCCTGAGGGGTTTCAATGAATAGTACAGCACTCAATACACAATTCCTCCTTCAAGAGACAATAGCAGTAATCTCTCTCTTTGTCAATAGGAGACATTCCACCTTGTGTATTCTGGCATTGTCTCTCTCTCATTACTGACATGCTGTGTATCTCTGTCATTTCTTGGGTATCAGACCTGAAATAATAGCGATCTTGCGATTCTCAAAAAGTGGGGGGGGGGTGGGGGGGGTGGGCATTGGCGATTCTGTACCCTTCTGCCCATCAGAGTTGCTCCTCATTTGTAACACGATGTTAGTGTTTGTTTCAAGAAGACTAGAATGTAAAGGCAAAGATGTAATGTTGACAATTTATAAAACACTGGTGAGGCCTCACTTGGAGCATTGTGAACAGTTTTGGGCCCCTTAGAAAGGATGTGCTGAAACTGGAGAGGGTTCAAAGGACGTTAACAAAAATGATTCCAGGATTGAACGGCTTGTCATATGAAGAGTGTTTGAAGGGATACTGGGGAAGAGGCGGTTGATTGGGGCTGAGAGGAAAAATGGATCAGCCATGATGAAATGGTGGAACAGATTTAATGGGCCAAATAGCCTAATTCTGCTCCTATATCTTATGATCTTATGATGGGGAAGTGAAAATTGGATAGAAAAAAAAAGAGACTTTTAATAGGCAATTAGTCTTCAAAAAAGTTACTCTCTCCAGATTACATGCATCCTAGTTTCCCACCACACTCCCCTCCACCAATACTTTATCTTTTCCTGTCAATCACCTTATGTACCAATACTCCTCTATCTTCTATGATGTGCTTGAGTTCTGATAAGATGAAAGCACATTTGGATGCAGCAGTTTCTATGGGATCAACCAAAGGTGTTATTATCTTTTTAATTTTTTTTTATGATTGGAAGACCCTGCTCGACATTAAGAACCTGAAGTACTGCAGGTCTACCCATAAGTGAGTTGCCCACTGACAGAGAAACTGAAGGAGCTGGACCTGGTGTGGACGGTTATATGCAACAGAGAGGTGTCTGTCTGCAAAGGAGGTGTGCAATCTAACATCAAGTGATGATCTTAGTCGCTTTTCTTATGATTGCAAGACCATGTTGGACATTGCTGGTGTAGAAAGCTACAAATCCAATTCAGTAGTTTATTGGTGAACGGCAGGGAGGGTGGCTGGGGAGCTGCGTGGCCTTGGTGGTATTGAGGACTCGGCCTCAAACTGCAGTGTTGCACCACAGTGCTAGAGGTGGTGTGGCACAGCCTCCATGCTGGAGTTGGTGCTGCCCCCCCCCACTGTTCGCTTGGCAGAAGACAAGCTGTATTATGTTCAACTGCAGACTGCTGCAAAATTCATCGACTCAGGGAGTTGGACTATATTTTTTTTGTGTGATTGTATTTTACTGCTTATATGTGCCTTATGCTGTGTATGACTTTTGGTACTTGTGTCTTGCAACTTGGCCTAGAGTAATGCTGCTTTATTTAGTTGTATTCATACATATTCATGTATGGTTGAATGAGTTAATCCTGAACCTAGCGTCACTTTATGTACGTACAACTAGTCTACGTACATAAGCTAATCGTATGTATTTATACTTATTGTGTTTTTATTGTGTTCTTTATGCTGCGTCAGATCTGAAGTAATCATTTGGTTCTCTTTTTTGCTTGTGTACTGACAAATGGCAATAAACAATCTAGAATCTTGAATTACTGAGGGATGGAACTAACAAAGGTCCTGATCCTTCTTAGAGAAGCAGATGATGTCAGAGGTCTAGAGGGTTTAAATTCTTGATAGTAAAATTGTTATTCTGAATGATGACTATCAAGAGACCTCTGACAATTTTACACATTAGAGGAGTGAACAAAATTAAAGCCCGTGAGATTACAGGTACAACGGTACCATATTTGGATAAGGGAGTGAATGAATTGCATTTTTTCTCATTTTAAAAGGAAGTATGCAAGACTGGGATTAGACCCATTTGTCTATTTAGTTTATGCTAACATTTAGCTATACAGTACAGTATTCCAAACCTTTCAGATAATATATACAACTTGGAAATGTAATAAACAATGAGAATAATAACAGCTTGCAAACATGGAAATTGTCCTGTGATCAGGCTAGGATTACACGCTGTATCTCAATAAATTAAAAAAAATGTATAAAATAAGACGTAGCAGATGAATTAATTGTACACACAATAACCACTGATTCTGTTCTTTACTATATTTTTGTTTAATATCTAAAATAACAATATGGTGCAAAATTGGGAATTTTTTTTATTGTGCATGTTATCAAACAATAAAACAAAATATATCATTACATCAGGATTACAATGACAATCATTAGGATTATTCAACAATCATCAAAGCACTTAATTCTGCATGGCAAAGTTCTCCACAGCAGTAACACTGATAAACTCTTGGATTTGTCAGATTATGGAGACTAAGTTTTCTCTGGAATGGGCCAATATCATTATTAAAGCACTTGCAATGACTTAACCCTATTTTGTTGTATGTCAGTTTAAGGTTACGGTGCTAAACCAATTTATTCACTTTAATTATGCAGACTGATAATTTCTAGAAGAAAGACCAATTTTATAGAAACTTTTTTGATGACAATTTTTGTCATCTGTTTATTCCTTAGTTATAATTGTTCTTGATGAATTATTATTTTTTTAAAAAATTGAAATTTTCTCCATGATTTCAGCAGCTTCTCAATGTGTCCTGTTCTGGATTTCCCTGTTAATGTTCATCTCAATTCTAAACTTTTCCTGAACTTCAATTAAATAGTTTTCAGTTGATGGCAAAAGTGCAACTTTCTAAAAATAACAGAATCCATAACAAAAGTTCCACAGATTAGTTCCACACAAGCTTCCATAAATCTAAAATTCTTAACCACTTTGGGCTTGGTTGAGTCAATAAAAAAATACAAAGAGACTGGAATCAGATGCTTGGTGAGAGTTATTCAATTGTAGCTCTGTCAGTTGCTTCAATGAATGTTCTAATAAGTTTAGGGTTCAGAGGTACTTTAACTGTCTGATGAACAAGTCCTGATTGGGAAAGATATTATTGACCTTGGATAAGAATGTAAGGCACAATTTCAACGTAAAATGTCAATACTTGTATGCATTTGGTAACACAAATTCTGAAAGGGACTGACTGTATAGGGCTAATTTTAACACATTTTTAGTAGTTAGTATAGAAGATTTATTAAATTCAAGACTATTCTATATGGTTTAATAAATGACCAGCGAAAGGTCATAGACTGATTTAGATAAATTAAACGAATGTGGCAGTATATGGCAGATATTAAGCAAAGGGCAGGAAATTCAAGGCAGTTTCATCTTAGATAATAGTAGCTATTGTAGATAATTTATCAGGAAAGAATCTTGAGTTGATTGTTTGCAAAAGGTGTACAAACATTACTAAATATCTTCAGGTAAATCAAATGGGATATATAACCATTGTTAGAAATAAGAAAATAAAATAGATCTTAAATTATAATTTTAGCTTATGTTAGTTGGACCATGGTCTGTAAGTTGAAGGCAATATATTTAAGGTCAATATAGTGTACAGAATTTATAGCATGGATCACTGTTTGAATATTGTGAAAGATCTTTCCCTGGAAAAGGGATAATGGTAGCAAAAGTATAACTATATCTCAATGCATGCAAATTGAGGTCATTTACCTCATGTAGACCAGGAACTGAGGCTTTAATCTTTCTTTTAGTTCAGATACACAGTGGACAGTGTATTTAGCAATTGGGCTGTGGAAGCAGCTGCACAATGTATAAAATTATAACAAAAGTAGTTTTGAAAATGTGTAATGTGCAATACATTTAGGTTTAAAAACATTTACATTTTTATAAGCATCAAAGCTGTCACAACATGGTCAATTGCACATGTATATATTTCATGCAAAAGATATCGATTACTCAAAAGATCAATTGTGTGCAACACTGCATGAAATAAATAATACAGCTCACAAGCTCTTCTGTATGATGTATCATTTAGCAAGCTGATTGTTCTGAAAATGAGGATCTTTATGCTCATTCTGGAAACTTGTGAATTTTGAAAGCTGCAGTAGTAGGCACGTCACGTTGATGGCTGTTCTCTTTATGGTTGCATAGACATGACTGGCTTCTGTTCAGTAAACAAATACATAATGTGTAAACATTTATGAAGAACAGTAATGAGTATGAAGTACAGGAAAGCTATTCTATCCTAGTTTTTTGACCATACTATTTGCCTTTCACAAACCTAATAGTCAGGCCACACTTCAAGAACCAGATCTGGTTCAAAATTTTTGTCGTAACTGGGAACACTGAAATTTCTTTCTTAACAAAAATGAGTTAGATTAGCAAGAGCTCTGTGCTTTATCATAGAAAGGAGGGCAAAACTGTAATGGAAACATATAATTTAAAAAAACTTCGATACTTTTTTCCACAGCTCAAAATGAATATGTAAAATATTATAAAATGGTAAAAGGTAGGGGTCTGATCTGGACTCTCTTTAATGCTTCCTTATTTTATTAACCTATATTGACCATTCAGAATTGCATTCACTGCAAAATAATAAAAAGCTTTATTAAAAGCTTTTTAAAATGTTTAGTCTTATCAAATCACAAACCTGCTTTCAGAATATTAATTTTTGCAATATCTGTGCTCTATGCTTGCTCAAATACAGGTCTATTTTAAATTACATTTTTTAAGTTGCAAGGCTTTTATGTTTCACAAACAAGAGAAAAATCTGCAGATGCTGGAAATCTAAGCAACACACACAAAATGCTGGAGGATCTCAGCAGTTCAGGCAGCATCTATGGAAAAGAAAACAGTTAATGTTTTGGGTTGAGACCCCTTGGCAGGCTTTTATGTTTCCCAGTTTAGCAAGCATAAAGGAATCAAGCACTACCTTCTTTCTGCATTACAAACTTGCACCTTCCTCCTATATAGGCAAATCCTGCTCATCACCCCACATCCTCCAGCCTTTACCTGTCCTCTTCCTTCAGCAGGGACCTCCATTTTACAACTGGTGCTGGTGCCCAGTTAGCCTCCAAGAGATTAGAGGCATAGATTGGAATGCAAATAAAGAGCAGAGGCACATTGAAGTAGATTTCACATTGCTATATAAAACCTGAAGCTGAAACAATTCTTCAAATTACATAGAGTACAAATGCAATCTCTGGCAGTAAGAAAAAGGATTTTTACCACAGGGAATATTTCCAAATATTCTGTTGAAAAAAAACACATGCTCAAACAAGAAATCCTGATCTCAAAAATATTGCAGCACAAAAAGAGGATCTTAAGTCTGTGTATGTGGCTCTTCACAACAACTGAAGTTTAACTCTGGATTTGAGCAGCTGTTGAGGGAACTGAATTCCAGCTCTGGCATAATCTGAGAGTTTAGCAGGACTTGAAACTGGGTTGAGAGCCATGCAGTTACATAGTCTTCTGAGAGTTTCAGCTTGAAGGTGGTGCAAACCACAAAAATCTCTAGCAATGTTATATGTAGATCTGCACTTAATTACACCCTCAAGGTAGTCAACAAGATCTTTAACATACCCCAAAAACATGGTCCAGTCTTCTGTTCTTTTTGCTTGGATTCCTTTGAGTAAGTGATCCTTTGTATTGTATGTTTCGCTCACGTGACTCTTTCTTGAAAGCTGCATAAAAGGAATATTATTTAATACAACTCAATACATCTGTATATCTCATAGTATCAGAAAGGGTTAATTAGACTGACATTACCTTCTCAAAGGAAGAGAATGCTAAAGAAAAAGTAATTTGCTATTTATTTGGATAGAAGGGGAATCAGCAGATGGATTGAAGAAATGTATCTATTTAAGTGTATCTATCTACAACTGTTGTCTATTATCTACTGTTAGTGTCAATTATCAGACACTAATAAAGATAAGTGGGAATTTAGGATTAATTTCTTTATCCAGAGATTAATGGGAATGTGGAATTTGTCTTCAAGCACATTAATGGAGACAAAGCACAGTTTAGAAAATACATGTTTAGAAGCAATTACAGTCCAATATCAAATATGCTGAATGCAGAAGGAAAGGAAAATTAGCAACAGGAAAATCAATAGTTTTGTTGTATGGAGAAAGAAATTAATCTCAGGAAACAGTATGATTTAACACCTAGAGGAGGTGCGGAATGACGAATGTAAGAGACTGAAGAGAAGAAGCCAGGGAAGCAACAAGGAAAAGAAACTCAAAATTGGTAGGGTGACCTCAAGCAGGAAAAGTCAAATAAAGGACTAGCAACAAATCAGTATTGTATAAGAGAGGGGATAGAATAGGGGAAAGGGAAAGTAGCAGTCTTAAATAAGAAAAAACCGTAAGATATAGGAACAGGATGAGGCCATTTGGCCCATCAAGTCAGAATGTGATCACAATGCTATTAGTTTCAAAGTTTTATACAAAAAAAGATAGGTCTGGTCCATTGGTTGAGATTTTAAATTGGAGAAAGGCCAATTTTGCTGGTATCAGAAGGGAAGGGATCTGACAAGTGTGGGTTGGGACAGGCTGTTTTCTGGCAAAAGTGTACTTGGTAAGTGGGAGGCCTTCAAGAATGAAAATTTGAGAGTACAAAGCTTGTATGCACCTGTCAGAATAAAAGGTAAAGGTAACAGGTGTAGGGAACCTTGGTTTTCAAAAGATATAGAACCCCTGGTTGAGAAAAAAAGGAGGTATAGAAAGGTAGGAACAAATGGGGAGCTTATGGAGTATAAGAAAGGCAAGAGAATACTTAAGAAAGAAATCACGAGGGCTAAAAGGAGGCATGAAGTTGCCCTAGCAGACAAGGTGAAGGAGAATCCTAAGGGATTTGATAGATATGTTAAGAGCAAAAGGATTGCAAGGGATAAATTTGGTCTTCTGGAAGATCCATGTGTGGAGTCAGAAGAGATGGGGGAGATCTTAAATAATTTTTTTTCATCTGTATTTACTCAGGAGACAGACACAGATTCTAAAGAAGTGACGCAAAGCAGCATCAACTTCAAAGGAGAGGTGTTTGCTGTGCTGTGGCTAATTAGTGTAGATAAATCTCCAGGGTCTGACAAGGTGTTAACCTCAGATCCTTCAGGAGGCAAGTACAGAAATTGCTGGGACGCTAGCAGAGATATTTAAATCATCTTTAGCAACAGGTGGGTAGCAGAGGATTGGAGGATAGCCAATGTTGTTTCACTGTTCAAGAAAGGCTCTAAAAATAAACCAGGAAACTATAGGCCAGTGAGCCTGACATCAGTAGTGGGAAAATTATTGGAAGGTATTCTTAGAGACTGGATATTTAAGTATTTGGATAGACGTGGACTGATTAAGGATAGTCAGCATGGCTTTGTGTGTGGTAGGACATGTCTAATCAATATTATAGAGATTTTTGAGGAAGTTACCAGGAAAGTTAATGAAGACAAGGCAGTGGATGTTATCTACATGGACTTTAGTAAGGCATTTGATAAGGTCCTGCATGCAAGGCTGGTTAAGAAGATTCAGTCGCTGGGCTTTCAAGATGAGTAGTAACTTGGATTAGACTTTGGCTTTGTGGGAGAAGCCAGAGAGTGGTAATAAATGGCTGCCTCTTTGACTGGAGGCATGTGACTAGTGGAGTGCTGGGTCCATTGTTGTTTGTCATCTATATCAATGATCTGGATGATAATCTGGTTAACTGGATCAGCAAATTTGTGGATGGCCTCAAGATTGGGGGTGTGTTGAACAACGAAGAAGGCTATCATGGCTTACAGCGTGATCTGGACCAGCTGGAAAATGGGCTGAAAATGGCAGATGGAATTTAATGTAGCCAAGTGTGAGGTGTTACACTTCGATAGGACCAACCAGGGTAGGTCCTACACAGTGAACGGTAGGGCAATGAGGAGTGTGGTAGAACAAAGGGATCAGGGAATAGAGCTCCTTAATTCATTGAAAGTGGCATCACGGTTGGACTGGATCATCAAAAAGCTCTTGGCACATTGACTTTCATAAATCAACATACTGAGACAAGGGAATAGGATATTATGTTGAAGTTGTGTAAGACATCGATGAGGCATAATTTGGAATATTGTGCACAGTTTTGATCACCTGCCTACAGGAAAATTGTAAATAAGGTTGAAAGAGTACAGAGAAAATTTACAAGAATGTTGCTGGGTCTGGAGGATCTGAGTTATAAGGAAAGATTGAATAGGTTAGGACTTTATTCTTCGGAATATATAAGGTTGAGAAATTTGATAGAGCTATATAAAATTATTCGGGGTGTAAATAGGGTAAATGCAAGCAGGCTTTTTTCACTGAGGTTGGGTGGGACTGTGCCAGAGGTCACAGGTTAAGGGTGAAAGGTGAAAAGTTTAAAGGGAACATGAGGGGAATCTTCTTTACTCAGAGGGTTATTAGAGTGTGGAGCAAGCTGCCAGTACAAGTGGTGCATGCAAGCTTGATTTCAATATTTAAGAGAAGTTTGGATCGGTAGGGCTATGTAGAGCTAAGGTCCTGGTGCAGGTCAATGGGAGTTGGCAGTTTAAACGGTTCAGCATGGACCACGTTTCTGTGCTGTACTTTTCTATAACTCTATGACTGCAAAAAAATGCAAATGCTGGAAACTTATGAAGCTGTTTGACCTTTTGAGTTTCCAGCATTTTCTTTTTTTGTAATACACCTGAAGATGTTCATCTGGTGTTGATATTGAAGACTCATAAAACCAATTAATATTGAAATCAAAATCTTTAGTAATGCACTACGCATGCATATTTCAGTCAAAATCACTACCACTCCTAACTGACTTTTTGATTCCTTTTTTCCATTTGAAATTGTGCTTTTTGTCTGAGGAGGCGTCTGCATCATCATTGCCTGTAAAAGACAAATAGTCTGGTTAAACAGTTGGTTGTTGGATGAATTATCATTCAAACATGTCAATCAAAACAATTTCTGAGCAAATTAGAAGCTCCAAAAGAATGATAAATGTAACCAGTGATTTCTAGAAGCATTCTGTGCCCTTGGGGACCCATGGCATGATCTATCCTTAATGCAAGATTAATTTATGGTAATACTGTATTTAATTTACAGTTCACACCTAATAGACTGCTAATGCACATCTTAAGAAAAATAACAGAGTGGCAGAGAATTTGACTCTGCGCAAAAATATTCCAGTTCTCCTAGGTAACTCCAGGTTAGGCAAATTTGTAATCAGTTTAGACTTGAACAATATTTTTCTCCTGTTTATAGGCTCCATTATTCTTCCCCTCCCCCAGCAACACTTGAAGACTATGTCCTCATCTTACCTGTGCTACCATTCTTTTCATTTTAAACAGATACCGAGTCACAATTAAGCCCAATTTAGAGCTCATTTTCCAGCAAAAGCCACTATCTGTAGATCAGAACAGACCCACACTAATCATTCCTACTGTAGCACTCAAGTACTAAGCCAGTTGAAACAGTTCTCTGTGCAACAGGGGATCATTACTTAAACCTTTCATATCTCTTGGTAGTTTAGAACTCAACTGAGCAAGTGCTATGGGTCTTTTTTTTAAACAAATTCGTGATATAGTCTTCTTCTAATCATTAGCAACTGAACTTTACATATTGTTGTATATTGTAATTCAGACCACAAATGGATGTGAGATTTATCACCCACAGAAATAATACAACCAATTTTTTAAATTATTATGGTGTCTATCTGAATAGCAGCAACACTTCTATCATGGATATATAATATCTACAGTTACTTTGAAATGTCATAATTGGTCTTTCTGATGAAACATGCAGAGTATTTCAATAATTTTGTTTTATAAGATTCAATACAATAGGTGAAACTGGTTGACAGTCTTGATGAAGGGTCTCTACCCAAAATGTCGACTATTTTTTCCGCACCATAGATGTAACCTGCACTCCTCCAAAGTTTTGTGTGCGCTGATCTAGTTAACATATTGTCTTGTTCATTGAATATGGACAGTTAAGAGTCAATAATATTAATAGGCCAGGAATTACATGCACACCAGAGTGGTAACAGTGGCTGATTACTTTCCCTAAAAGACAGATTGAACCAGCTGGATTTTTATAGTGCTACAGGTTTATGGTCACGGTTGTTGATATTAGTGTTTTAATCCATATTTATTTAAATTCTCCACTTGCCTCACATCAATAATTACGACTCTAGAAAATAGTTTAGTGATTTAACTATTATTTTCCCTTACACTTTAGTGTGGAAAGCAGATTAGGGCACTGGTGCCTTACCTTGTATTTGGAGACTACAATGACTGCAGTTTTCTAAGAATAATTTGGCACATACATATTATACCACTGGCCAAAGCAATGCCTCATGTATTCATAAATATTCAATTATTTTGTGAATAAGTGAATTAAACAATGGTCAACTAATACATTGGATACAGAACAAAGACCACCATTTTTAACAATCTGTTTCAGTTGAGTAATAAGTCCTTTACAACTTTTTATCTCCTACTCCATCCTCTCAGTACCTCTTCAAACTCTTGCTGAGAAATACATCCTGAACTGTTTGTCTGCCATGATAATTTTCTCTAATTACAACATTTTGTTTCGAAGTTAGGTACTGGCTCCTATTAGATATCAGTTTTGAAATGACCAGCCTAGGCAAAGAATGCAAACAACCTGCCAGACTGGAAAGGTGTCACTAAGTTCCAGCATTTCCTTAGCTGATATCCATGCACATATTTCATATAGTTGGCTTGAAGGCAGAGACTAATTCTTGATAGCCTGTTTCCCCTCTACCTGACCTTTCAACAATTTGTAACTGCCCCAAATGTGACCTGGTCGTGATCAGCTAAATCAGTAAAGGCCAGAAATTGAATCATAACATCGTTGTCACCTTTACTATAACACCTTCAGTTACTAAAGTAGTTGGGAAAACTTATAGCATTGTTTTGATCAATAGAAACAGACACCTCCAGTTTCTGGACTTCTGTTTGCCCTGTGACTATCAGTGGTGGTGGTCCATTTTCACGTACACACACCTGTCCATCCTGGTTGCTTCTGGGTTTTCCCACAGTTGAGACATTCATCCCAGTAGCACTCAGAGCTGCTATCCGGTTTTCTAATTCTGAAACCTGCAGTACAAAATTGCACCGACATTTCAAACAGCAGTAATATTGAGCTTTCTTGTTTAGCAACACTGTATGCCTTTTTCTTTTTGTTCCCCTGCTGTTACTCATGCACCATACTTTGTTAAACTGACAAACAAATTCTGAGTTACAACCAAACTTATCGTCACAGCCTCCTTAGATCAACTCGTTACAATGTCATTATGGGGAACAGCCAAGAGAAAAATAAAGACATTATAGAAGAGAGAAAATTGAATCAACACTAGAGAATCCCAAAGCTGGAATCTGGAGCAACAGACAATCTGTTGGAGGAACTCACTGTGGATCCAACAGTATCTGTGGTATGGGGGGGGGGGGGGTGAGAAATTGTCAATGTTTCAGTTTGAACTCCTGTATCAGGATTGAGGGTTGGAGAGGGAGAGACAGGCAATGTGCAGAGGAGAGGGGGAAGGGTACGACAGGGGCCAGAGGGTGATTTTTCGGAGGATTCTTGGTCCACCTATCCCTGTCTCAGCCGTCCACCTCTTCTCTTTATATCTGCTAACATCCCTCTCCATTTTATATCCTGATGCAAGGTCTCAGCCCTAAATATTGACATTTCCTTTTCCCCCTCAGATGCTGCTTGACCCACTGAGTTCCTGTAACAGATAGCATTTTGCTCTAATCAGGATATGTCTGTTAATGGTATTTATTTATGGAATGCACACAACCACCGAGATACAATGAAAATGCATTCATAGACAAGACTCTCTAGCTGGAGAGATAGAAACCTCAAGCTTGAAATTAAGCAGCCCAGTTCCTTGTTATTCGTAGCAGTACTTGACCTGAAATCGATTTTCCCCAATGTGGTACACAGTTAATAACTATTACTAAGTTGACTTATGTTAGTTGTGAAATTCAAATGGACGCATTCTGTTGTGAATACCAGTAAGACCTGAGAGCTTCTTGATACACAGGATGGACTGGACTGCTGATTCAGTGAAAGCAAAAGGTGGGGGTCTGCGTTTCATGAAAAAACTTTGTGATACTTGGACGTGGCAGTCTTCTCACACTCTTGTTCTCCCAACCCGAAATGTCTAATGATGAACTGCCATCCATTCTGCTTATCAAGGAAGGTCTTCCCCAATGATCCCGACCACAGTTTACATAACGCCAAAGGCCAACATTAAACAGGCACTTGATATATTCAGTGCTGCCATCAGCAAACAAGAAATAGCTTATCCCAAAGCCTTTGAAATAATTGTCAGGGACTTCAGTCAGGCTGGTTTAAAGAAATCTTTGCTCAATTATTATCAACATAGCCCCTGCAGGACAAGGGTTCCCAATACTTTCGACCACTGCCATACTATGATTAGGATTATCTACCGTTCCATGCATACACTGCATTTCTGGAAATCTGATTTCTTAGCTGTCTTCCTCCTACCTGCATACAGGCAGAGGCTAAAGTGCAAGGCTTCAGAGATAAAGACAACAAAGAGTTGGATACACGAGCTAGGGGAGCAGCTATGGGATTACTTTGAGTCCCACAGACCTCAATGACCTTGTAATTTCAGTCTCTGAGGCCTACGTGAGAGCATCCTTCATAAGGGTGAACCCATGGAAAGGATCCGGGCAAGATGGGGTAACTGGCCGAGTTCTAAAGTCTGTACTGATCAACCGGCTGGAATGTTCACCAATATCTTTAACCTCTTACTTTGGCAATCTGAAATACCCACCTGCTTCAAGCAGTCTTCAATTATTCCGGCGCCTAAGAAGAATGTGGTAACTTGCATCAAAGACTATTATCTGGTAGCACTTACATCCACTGTGATAAAGTGCTTTGAGAGGTTGGTGATGAAACATATCAACTTGGAAGCAATTTGAATCTGTTCCAATTTGCCTGTTGCTACAACAGGTCAATGGCAGATGCTGGACAGTAAAGATGCATAAATCAGGATGTTCTTTATAGCTACAGCTCGATATTCAGCACTAACATCCCCTCACACCTAATCAATAAGCATCAAGACCTTGACCTCAAAACTTCCTTGTGCAATTTGGTCTCTGTTAAAAGACCATTCCTGAGAAAGGAACATGGCTCAGTGCAACACAATGACTATCTATCCTGTGTGGCTTACTGTGTTAATATTCTGATCTAGAATCAAGCTGCTGTTGTTCACAACCATGTCAGTGGAGTGGAGATTTTATTTTGCTAATTCCATTCAAGGAAAGGACTCCCACTTCATTACACTAGATGAATGGACCCATTTGGACCTTTAAAATTTTATTGTATACATCAAAAATAGGCAGAACAAATTTTGTAACTTTATCTGAGTTGGAAGCCAATGTATGTAAAATCACTGTGTTACTGCTTTGTGCTAAATTAGTAGAATGTCATCTGAGCTCCTTAACCAATCATCTATTATGATTCCCATAGAATGCTATGGGAAACAAGGGAGGGAATTGTTGGAGCTTCAGCCGAGGTATTTGCATCGTTATTAGTGACAGAAGTACCAGAAGTCGCTGCTATAATTCACTTATTTAAAAAAGGCAGCAGGGATAAGCCAGGTAACTACAAGCTGGTGAACCTAATTTCAATTTGATTCCATCAGTGAATGGAGTAACAAACAAGGAAGGAGTTTTCCAGGATTGTCCTTGCAACAAAGAACTGAGCAATTTATTCTTCTCACGAAACAACAATTTGAGCAGAAACAACTGAACAGTGAATAAGAATGAGAACTGAGCCTTTTGTTTTTTAATTTGTTGTTGACCAAGAAGGGATTCAAGCCACTTGCTATTTCTCTTCTAAAAAATGCGGCCGATTGCAGATGCATCAGCACAGATCCAAAGATCAAAATGAGCTCTTTATATGTAATGCCCATTGTTGCTGGAAACAGAGCCTTTGGAAATGCAAAGCATCCCTCTTCAGAATCAATGTGCAGCCATTAAACTGCATTTCATATCTCCAAAGATGGACACTGTACCTCACTTTCGGTGCACTAAACCTTAGCAACAGTTGAAGCTGCTTAATCTTCCAGCTCTGACAGTTCAGAGTCTGTGGTGGTGGTGTGACTGCCTGCTTTGCCCCTGTTCTTCCAACTCCTTCAGCTGCCTCTCCAAGTTGCAATTTGAGCTGGCAGTAATATACACCTACCGGAACATAATGTGCTAATTTACTCACTCTCTCTGCCTAAGGCAGCAACATATTTGTTAGAGGCAGTTGTAAAAAGGAATGTAAAGGAGGAATATCGGTTAAACCGGCAAGAAAAATCTGTTCTTTTTCTGCTGCGTTTCTCACTTGCCAACACAGATTGTATCAAATGCTAAAATAGAGTATTTATTTATTCCTTTCCAGGTACAGGTTCCCAATAGCCATCTCCAACTTCATACGTGACAGCTTTGTTCATCAACCTTAGTAATGTTTAAGGAGTACTCTACCTGAGAACCCTAACGAAGCTTGATTTCAAATCAAGTTGGTTTAATTTTAATAATGAATTGGTGTAGAGCTAAACAGTCAGGGATGCTGAAGTCAACAGAAATGCCCCATTTCCTTCCTTGATTGAATTCAGCTAATAAAATTCTTTGCTGGCTTTCATAGTGTAACACTATGCCTAAAGATATAGTTAAACAGAGTTTCATTGTACCTATGTATAACGACAATAAAGATCATTCAATTCAATTATAATATATCTTAAACACAGTGGCTGCACGCAATAGAACAATAAATTCCCAATCTTCCTTTCATGTAATTATGGAATATGAAAATAAAAATTACAAAAATAAGATGTCTTGCACTTATTACTGTTATGACCTCAGCCCCCTCCTTTGGGAGAATCGCAAGAGAGAGAGAGCCTTACCATCTGGAATGTGGATTGGCCGCTCAGCAAGACAAAGCCTTGGACACAGCCATTGTTTTGGGAGGCACCTTTTGTGGAATCAGGACGTGGGCTACGTGCAGACCTTCAGGGCCATGTGAGATAGGGAATGGGGGAAAGATCGCCTCACCCCCCCCCCCCCCGATTGACATCTACAACCCTGCCAGTCCAGATAAAAAGGTGGGCTGCCGAGGCGGGGCCTCAGACGCACCAAGGAGAGACCCAAGGAAGACACGATAGTGCTTCCCGTCGGAGCGGGACGCCATTCTGAAGGAAGCCACATGCGTTAGACTCCAGATCGGGAGTCTGTGGATGGAATCACGGACAATTGCTTTTAACTAACAACCAGGAAGCCTGCTCTTCTGATTCCACGGCGGTGCTCCGTAGGGACCCGGGCAGGTGAAGCTGTTTAATGACATCTCTCTCTCTCTCTTTCTAACAAAAGTGCACCAACGCGACACCACAACCGACGGCGGCTGGTGGAACTGCAGTGATCTAAAAGACATTTAGATATCCCGCAAACGATATATATCTACATTACCCCTAGACAACTGTAGAGCTTATTTCTGATTGATTATTACTATACCTGTGCTTTAGATTGAGTTGTGACGATGTATATGATCTGAATGTTTTGTATTAACCATACGTTTGTGCCCCTTTATAAATAAAAACGTTTGAAAATAGTAGCATCAGGCTTCAGTGGATCCATCTATCTTTGCTGGAAAAACTACCCGGTTACTGGGGAACGTAACAAGTGGGGGCTCGTCCGGGATTTGAAACCAAAGGGGAGGGTCAGTGAATTGGGCTGTAAGTCCAAACTTAAATCTGGTTACGCAGGTAGCCAGACAGGAAACCAGCAAAGATGGATGTGGGTGAATTTATGAGAAATCCGACTGTAGAGGCGCTAGGGACGGCTACCAAATCAGACTTGGTAAATCTGGCAAAGGGGTTAGGCCTCGCAGAGGTGAGGTCATCAATGAAAAAGCAGGAAGTGCGAGGGGTCATAAATCAGTATTACATTGAAAAGGAGGTGTTTGCAGCTGAGGATTTGGAAAATATCCCCAAAAAGAGATTAGCGAGTGGGACAGATCAAGTAGAATTGGAGAAAGTAAGGTTGGACCATGATCTTAAAGTAAAGCAGCTAGAAGCAGCTGAAAAGGAAAAGGCTGAGGAAAGGGAGCAGGTGTTCAAACTAAAGGAATTAGAGATGAAACGGGGTCATGAGCTCCAGCTAAAGCAGCTAGAAGCAGAAGCAGAAGAGAAAGAGAAACAAAGGAGCCATGAATTGGAGCTGGACAGGCGAAAGCAAGAGCGAAGAGCTCAAGGGCAAGAGAGAGAGGAGGGGTTTGATGTTAGTCGGGCGTTGAGGTTGGTCCCCCCGTTCGAGGAGACGGATGTTGATAGTTATTTCTTGCTTTTTGAAAAGGTGGCAGTGAATCAGAAGTGGCCCAGAGAGCAGTGGGTGACGTTGTTACAAAGTGTGTTACGAGGGAAAGCACAGCAGGCATATGCCGCGTTACCCCCAGGAGGGGAAGGGAATTATGATCAAGTAAAGGAGGCCATTCTCCGAGGTTACGAGTTAGTACCTGAGGCGTATAGACAAAGGTTCCGAAATTTAAGAAAAGGATGGAATCAAACGTATACCAAGCTAGCCCAAGAGAAGGGTGTGCTCTTGGATCGTTGGTGCACCGCGGAAAAGGTGGCCGAGAATTAGGGGCGTCTCAGGGAGTTATTTTTGATTGAGGAATTTAAAGGTTGTGTTCCGGAAGAGATCCGAATGTATTTAAATGAGAGGACGAATCAGTCCATCTCAGAGATGGCTAGGTTCGCAGATGAATATGCCCTAACCCACAAGACAAAGTTTTCCTCGCCAAAAAGTTACCAGAGAGACCGTGGGAACGGTAGAGAAAGTCCGCCGGCTGAGGCGGAGATCCCGCTGGGAGCTAGTGGTAAAATTGAGGAGGAGAGGCAAGACGGCAGGAGAGGTCCTGGCTTGACCTGTTTTAATTGTGGAAAGGTGGGTCATATTGCATCTAAATGCTTTGCTCCGAGAAAGGAGCCAGAGAGAGGGAAAGCAGCGATCCCTATCGGGTGTGCAGTGGTAATCAGAAAATCGGCAAGAGGGTCCCAGGGGAGCAGAGAGCGCGAGGGGTCGGAGATTTATATGTCACACGGAACCGTGTCTGTGAGGAAGGGGGACCCGCCAATTCCCGTACGGATTTGGAGAGACACGGGGGCGGAGCTATCATTAATTAGCCGTAACATATTACAATTCGGACCTCCGATGGGTGAGGTAGCCCTGAGAGGAATAGGAAAAGGGACAGAAAGGGTGTCTTTGCATAGGGTCATTTTGGATTGTGAGCTGGTGTATGGATCAGTTGAAATGGGGGTGCCAACAGAATTTCCGAGAACTGATGTGGATGTCCTCCTTGGAAACGATTTAGCAGGAGGAAAAGTTTGGTCGGCCATGACTATGACCCGCCGACCGGTGCATGTTGAGGCCCCGCCCCTAGAGTCCCCGAGCTATCCCGCATGTGCAGAAACTCACAGCCTGTCGAGAACGGCAGCTGAGAAAGCGAGCAGTTTAAAATTGGCTCAGACGTTTTTACCGACCCTGTGCCACGAGGGTTTCGAGGGCGGCAGAACGAGGAATAGTAACGTAAAAGGGGGTAAGGGAGAGAAGGTAGATCCTCCCTTAGCAAAGAGAAAGGTCCTAGAGGTAGGAAATAAAGATGAGAAACAGATAAAGCTGTTAAAATGTCCAGGGTTGGACATGGATGATCTGTCTGGTTTGGCAGGACTGTTTGTAGAAGTTGAAAATTCTAAAGGTGTTCCCGATAATGAAATGAGGGCAGTCCTAGATGAAAAGGATGTCATTACCTTGAAGAAGTCTGCTGGGTTGGCAGATGGGGTTGTTTCAGCTCGCGGGGTTGAGTTTACTCCGGAAGTGGGTTGCCCAGAGAGTAACTGGGAGGATCAGGGGAATTTAGAATTTGAAAAGGGTACGGGTATTGAAAGCCTGGAAGAGGCCAATGCCCCGTTTGAGTGTGTCCAAGATGGGGATGCACGTAGTCCTGAACCTAGTCACGGAGCTCAGGAAAAAGCTGAGGTATTTGACTCAGCTGGACGAGACGGTCGTCCTTTTGGAGCAGATAGACTTGGTTTGGGAAAGAAAGGGTTAACCTTGGGGGGTGCGAGTTCCCAGAGGGTTGTGCTGAGGGGAGTGATCAGAGTTAATGTGGAGTTTACGAATGGAGAGGTAACTGTTGTTATGGGGGAGAATGGTAAATTTGTAGTTCCCAACTCGAATGAAAAAAGGTTAAAGTCTAGAT
Source organism: Hemitrygon akajei (assembly GCF_048418815.1). NCBI lineage: Eukaryota > Metazoa > Chordata > Chondrichthyes > Myliobatiformes > Dasyatidae > Hemitrygon > Hemitrygon akajei. The sequence goes on along the minus strand of NC_133128.1, from coordinate 147,926,116 downwards.
TGATGCCTGGAATTTAATGCCTCGATTCCAAATCGAGTACAGGCTGATTTGGAATGTAAAGGTGCCTCACACGCTATTGTTATTCAAGAAAGCGCCGCGAGGAAGCCGAAATTTAAATGCGGCCGGAGGAAAAGGTTCGCACTGAAACACATCAGCCTGTATGGTCTTGGGAAAAGGGTTAACTAACTGGGCGGAAATTCCCCTGATGGACTAGGTTGGGGACGGGGAGCTAAGAGAATAACCCTTGTGGGAAGGAAAGGCGGGAGAGTACCTCGCCAAATTAATCACGTTCCCCACGGGGGGACTCACCGGGAAAAGGCGATGGGTAATAGAAATGCCATTTTTAAACAGCAACGCCGGTTGTACGGATTTGCGCCAAAGCCTGTGAAAAATAAAGACAACCCCTTTGGAGACCTGCTGGTGAAATATCATGACCGAAACGATTAGTATTTGTATAAACTTTTGTAGATGCACCTAAGCTAAGATCACACCTCCTTAGTTATGTTGCTGAAGAAAATAAATAAATAAGGTGGTTATTGAGCTGAAGTTTGATGCTACCAGACTTTAGTACGGCACGTGAGGTTAAGATATTAAAGAAAGGGGCACTGTACTTGTTACCTGTTTAGATACTGACTTGAATGTATCACGGTAGTACTCTGGGAAGAGAAAAGCTTGTGTAGTATGTAGATTCAAAAAAAAAGTCCTGTACAACTCTGTATCAACCTGTTTTTAACCGCTGGTAAAAAACCTGCTATGGGGGGAGATGTTATGACCTCAGCCCCCTCCTTTGGGAGAATCGCAAGAGAGAGAGAGCCTTACCGTCTGGAATGTGGATTGGCCGCTCAGCAAGACAAAGCCTTGGACACAGCCATTGTTTTGGGAGGCACCTTTTGTGGAATAAGGACGTGGGCTACGTGCAGACCTTCAGGGCCATGTGAGATAGGGAATGGGGGAAAGATCGCCTCACCCACCCCCCCCCCCCCCGATTGACATCTACAACCCTGCCAGTCCAGATAAAAAGGTGGGCTGCTGAGGCGGGGCCTCAGACGCACCAAGGAGAGACACAAGGAAGACACAATAGTGCTTCCCGTCGGAGCGGGACGCCATTCTGAAGGAAGCCACGTGCGTTAGACTCCGGATCGGGAGTCTGTGGATGGAATCTCGGACAATTGCTTTTAACTAACAACCGGGAAGCCTGCTCTTCTGATTCCACGGCGGTGCTCCGTAGGGACCCGGGCAGGTGAAGCTGTTTAATGACATCTCTCTCTCTCTCTCTTTCTAACAAAAGTGCACCAACGCGACACCACAACCGACGGCGGCTGGTGGAACTGCAGTGATCTAAAAGACATTTAGATATCCCGCAAACGATATATATCTACATTACCCCTAGACAACTGTAGAGCTTATTTCTGATTGATTATTACTATACCTATGCTTTAGATTGAGTTGTGACGACGTATATGATCTGAATGTTTTGTATTAACCATACATTTGTGCCCCTTTATAAATAAAAACGTTTGAAAATAGTAGCATCAGGCTTCAGTGGATCCATCTATCTTTGCTGGAAGAACTACCCGGTTACTGGGGAACGTAACATTACAAATAAATGTATTTTCTCCATGAGGTCAAATCTAGCTCAGGGAGGAAATATTCTGTAAAATTTGTCTGCTTCACTCGCACTCAGGCCTTTTTCACTGAACTTTACGTGAAAGGTGGAATTTGTGAGAGCTTTGTTAGCTGTGCCCTCTAATTTTGCAAAGTCATATAATGCTTTCTCTATCGCATTAATACTTCTTCTTGCGTATCGCAAAGATCCATTGCTGACGAGCACTGTAAATGCCACACATTGTTAGTAAAACAGGCTGGAAGTTAAAACTGCATGAGAACGAAGATGTTCTGAATCCACCCAGAAATTTTGGGAGTTTCTGTTAACATCACACTGAGCACGGGGCCCCCCAGGGGTGTGTGCTCAGTCCACTGCTGTTCACTCTGCTGACCCACGACTGTGTTGCAACACACAGCTTGAACCACATCATCAAGTTCGCCGATGACACGATCGTGGAGGATCTCATCAGCAAGAACGACGAGTCAGCTTACAGAGAGGAGGTGCAGTGGCTAATGGCCTTGTCTCTGAATGTGAACAAAACAAAAGAGATGCTTGTTGACTTCAGGAGCACATGGAGTGACCACTCTCTGCTGAACATTGACAGCTCCTCGGTAAAGATTGTTAAGAGCACCAAATTTCTTGGTGTTCACCTGATGGAGAATCTCACTTGGTCCCTCAACACCAGCTCCATAGCAAAGAAAGCCCAGTAGCGTCTCTACTTTCAGCAAAGGCTGAGGAAAGTCCATCTCCCACCCCCCCATCCTCATCACATTCTACAGAGGTTGTATTGAGAGCATCCTGAGCAGCTGCATCACTGCCTGGTTCGGAAATTGCACCATTTCAGATCGCAAGATCCTGCAGCGGACAATGAGGTCAGCTGAGAAGATCATCAGGGTCTCTCTTCCCGCCATTACAGAGATTTACACTACACGCTGCATCCAAAAAGCAAACAGCATTATGAAGGACCCCATGCACCCCTTGTACAAACTCTTCTCCCTCCTGACGTCTGGGAAAAGGCACCGAAGCATTTGGGCTCTCACGACCAGACTATGTAACAGTTTCTTCCCCCAAGCTATCAGACTCCTCAATACCCAGAGCCTGGACTGACACCAACTTACTGCCCTCTACCGTGCCTATTGCCTTGTTTATTATTTATTGTAATGCCTGCACTGTCACCTTTTTACTGTGTACTGTGCCAGCAGTTATGGTCAAAATGACAATAAAAAGTGACTTGACTTGACAGTGAAGTTTAGTGTAAAGCAAGATTTCTATTTTTAATTCAGTTCTTATTGAGAAGTTCCTCACACTCACAGATGATACTTTGGCGGGTAGAAATTACTTTACTAATGTGCAAATATTTAATACTGTGCTGTCAAACTTCCCTGTTCACTGTGGGTAAAGGACATTTCTACACCGTACAACTCTTGACTCTATAAGATAGATAAGCCTCTAGAAAGCCTAATGCTACCATGTGAAGGGTAATCATGAAGTTGAAATTAACCCTGCATATCACATGCCATCCTGGCTTGGTTATACATCCTTTATCATCCCCTAATGACGAGAATTTAAGAACATCCATTATTACAAATGCTACATGCCCAAGATTTCCCATTAGGTATTTCATGAAATACACAGGATCATGCCTCCAGAGCAGGCATTGTCCAATAGGAGCGGTGCCATCAAGTTTCCCCCAGTGGAAAAGTAATCCAGGGAAAGCCCCACCACTGCAAAAGCAACAACATCAAGAATACCAACTATTACCACCCCTGTTTATCCTGCAACCTTAATATAACAAAGCCATCCCAAGACACTTCGCAAGAGCATTAAACTAATATGCAGCAAGCCAATTCTGGCACTCAAGGAAAAGTAAATTGTACACAAATAAATGAGTTACTTGCTGAGACAAACTTTAATAAAATTGGTTAACTCCAGGGAATTGTGTAATGTGTAGACTGAAAGCAGAGTAAAACATTTTCTGAAGAAGGTGAGGGTGAAACATCAATGTGTGTTTCGGCTGTGCTCTGCTTTTGTTCGGGGCCACTTCACTGACATAGATTCAAAGCGGGATGCACAATGCTATGAAGCAGTTTGCCTTGTCCCTGATGTAGAACCTTTAAGCTTGGGAATAATCTATGACAAAATTAATTGTCACCTAGAAAATAAATGGGGGATGTGAATGACAACCAGCATAGGTTTCTTGAAGAAAATCATGTTTAACCAGCAAGATTAATTAATTTACTGATGTAACTGAAGTACTGCTGTTGATGTGTATATAAGCTTTGTAAAAACAATGTATTAAATTATTGTTAGTAGAATTGGAGTTCATTAAAAGGGACAGTAGGGATAATGATAGTGACAAAGTATAACATGGAGGCACACAACTAAATTATAGGTTGGAAGATTATAGCTAAATAGTCTTTCCTAGCAGCCTACTAATAATTTGATTTTTGCTATAACACATTTTTTGTTGTTTTGTCTTGGCAAGTGTGCAATGTAACATTTTAGTACAGTGATAAATAAGAGAGAATCTGTAGATGCTGGAAATCCAAGCAACACACAAAATGCTGGAGGAACTCAGCAGGCCAGGAAGCCTCTATGGAAGCAAGTACAGTTGACGTTTCGGGCCGAGATCCGTTGGCAGACCCTTTAGTATGGTGTGCACTTCTAAGGCACTGAGGAGAGGATGCTGATGTTAGTTCACATCCCGGTGATTGATTTACTAATAGTTTGTTAAGATAGAATTGGGAGGACCTCTTCAGTGCTTAGGATAATTCACATCCCAGAAACAAATAGAAGGGTAAGAATCATTACTAGCCAACAGGGTTTTGTTGAAGTTTGGGTTTTGATTGTTAAACACTATTTTCCTCAGACAGCTAGTGGCTCTACTGGTGCACTGAATGGGCATTTTGTTGTAGACATCAGTCTTTTTGGAAGCATATTGAGAGATTTCCAAGTAAGCAGTATCAGTATCCCTTATTGATACCACAAGCATGTTGGTGACCCAGGCAATATTATTGCTCTATCAAGGACACATAGGAAAGTTATTGACCAATTAAATCCTTTAGGTTAACAGTGTTTGCTCAAGAGGTTTCCTTGGGAAGTGTTACATCTTACGGGAAACTAGTAAGTGAACAACCCTTTTCTAAAATGCAACTCTGTCAGTGTCAAAAGCCAGATTACTAGCAACTGAACCTGACCTAAAGTTATGATTCCATGGATATATCAATGCCTTGCTGTTACTTGATTAGAAATCAGCAATTTCAGCACAAGTCCCTGAATATTAAAAAGCATGATTTTGCAGGGAATATGCTTTTGTCATATCTGACTCTGAATTTACATGTTCTGGTTTTTCAATAGTTTTCCGGAATTTATTGACTTGCTAGGCCACTTAATCTGAGTCTGGAGTTATCTGTACATTGGAAAGTGTGACAAGAACAACAATTGTCTTTCTTGAAATAATAGCATGGCTATTACAGCCATGCAGTAGCTTCATTGATGGTAAAATCTTACTCCAGATCTTTGAAAGCCTGATTTATTCAACTTAATTTCATCAGCCATAGTAGAATTTAAACCCAGTATTGATTGTAAACACATGCTTCTAAATGGTATTCCTAATCTTGTAAACTAACCGCTATGTTATCACATTTACCAGCTTGTACTAAGGTCCACTATTCCATCATCTACAGTGGTGACTCATGTGTGAACAGGGGTAGCATCAGCAGGGTGCTGAGTCATGTAGAGATTCACACATTAGCCCCATCTTACTTCCATACACTATCTAGGTATTGTTGGTGGTGATGAAGCCCTGAAAATGTGATTCTACCCAGGAATATTACTCTGGTTTACTAGCTGAGGTCTGTGTCATGTCTTATCTTGTTAATTCACACCATGCAGAATCATTAGGATTCTGTGATGCCTCTTTGTCCTTGTAATTCTTTGCACTGTTAACGTCCAACACCTCTAGTTTATGCTTACTTCTAAGTGAATGAGCTTTACTTCTCCCTCATATTCAAAACAACCAGACTGTCGACTGAAGAGAAATATGGGAGAGGCGAGATTGATGTTGAGAAATACGTTATTCATTTCTGATCCAGTTAATAGCTTTTACTCCCTGGTGCGATTTCAATACTGAAATAGATCTGAAGGAAATATTTGTGATGCTTAATATCCTTGTAATGCATTTTACTTAATATCAAAACAAGCAAGAAAATATATTTTGACATAATACATCTATTTGTTCAAATGTGTGCTATTGCTGTTTAAGAACAAAAGGAAACTGACTGAAAAGAGCCATTAAGGAACCAAAATAAGCAGAGATGGTGCTCACATTAATGAGGTGGAGGGTCAACATCTTTTCCCTTTTAATAGTTGGGATAATGGAACACTAATAAAGGCAGCTTTCAGTTGCTGCATCCATTAAGATATGAGCACAAATATCTTAGTGTTACATTAAAAGTGTGCCATCTGACTTGAAGATAAACCAGTTCCAGAAAAAGTGAATATTTCTGGACTATATATGTCAGACTAACTTCTTTGGGTCAGAAACAGGTGCAGTGTTGTTAATGATGTTAACAAGTTTGTTGTGATTGAAAAGAACACAAAGTAAGTGAAAAGTAAACCATGTGAGAAACATGCAATTGATGCATTGGTCATTTAGACTGAGTCTTATCTTAGTCTCCAGGCTTTTACAAGTATTTATATCCAGTGATTAATTTTTGAGGTCAAGTCACTGATATTGATCAAAGTAAAATAAAATCAAGAGAAAGTTTTGTACCTAATACGTGTATCATCTCAGCAGCACGTTATTTGAAGAATGCTCCTTACATCATAAAATGTAATTTAGGAATAGATTTGTAACACACTAACAAAGTCTTATCAGAGTATACTTCTCTGGGTTTTGCCTTGTTCAATGTGAGAATGCTATGTCTAAACTAATAGTCAGAAAGGTATCAATTTACTCACAGGTTTGCTCCAAGAACGTACCTTGACCCTGTAGCAATGCTGTTTCATGTGGCTGAATTCATGAGTATTCATGTATGATTGAAATGACAATTAAACCTGAATTGAATTGAATTGAATTGAACTATGGCAGAATTTTAAGAGTAGATCTTAGCTGTAGAGAGCTGTTCTGACTTGATATAATTATATGATGTGATATAATTAAGTTTTGGGATGATACCCATCTCTCTGGTTTCTCTATTCCTTGAAATGTGTGCCTTTGGCACTCTAGGGTTGTCATCTATTTTGTAAATCTTGTATTTCCCTAATTCAGGCACACCATCCCCTGTTTCTATAACAATATTCTGGTAACTTTTAATGTCTTCGAAGGTGTACTTGAGTTGGGAAAGAATATCTACAGCAATGGAATACTACAGTGGTGGGAACCACAGCCTTTTAATATTCTAGTTATTCTAGGTATTAGTGAATTAGCTATTTAAGCTTTAGTTCTATTCTTGAATAGCGCTCTCTACTTTCACATTGGCCATCTAGAATGAGTGCTCTTCCTTATAGATTAATTTAACTGGCTACAAAGAAGATAATTGTTGTAGTTTTTGTTAGTGTTTTTAATCATATTTTTGCTTGCAAATAGCAATTAATTTTCTGTAGACAAAAGTAATTCTGTTGGCCTCAAAGTTTTATGATTTAGATGAAGACATGCTGGTGGATGACTGACATAAAAATACAGGTGTGATAACATTCAGCAAAGCATGTCATCAATTATCAGTAATTCCGCTTGCCAACATTTCCTAGATTTCCCAAGAAGTTTCAGGACTTGAAGATTCTAAGGTAGTACTGCCAAAACCTTGGAGAAAAGTCAAAGAGTATCCAAATGTATAGTTTAATTTTTGTTTATTGGTTGCAACGATGTCAGAGGAAGTTTAAAAATAAGTTTTACTTAACCTGTGACAAACCTCTAGGAAACCTCCATATCAAAAATGTTGGACCCACCAGTGAAGTTTCTGATGTTCTGACGTCTTACTTTCATACTCCTGCCCCACTCCCACCTTAACTTTTAGTCCATCGTGGTTTACAGTTGCAATAATTTTCATTACTTTCACCCACCATAATTTGTCTGTGACTAGCTAGACCCATGTAAAAGATATTGTGGTTTTAAGCCCAAGTTATAAGACTATAGGACCATAGGACACAGGCAGAATTAGACCAATTAGCCCGTCATGTCTTCTCCGCTATTTGATCATAGCTGATATATTTTCCCTTTCAACCCCATTCTCCTGCCTTCTCCCTGTAACCTTTGATTAATTAAGAATCTATCACCCTCTGGTTTAAATATACCTAATGACTTGCTCTCCACAATCATCTGTGGCAATGAATTACAAAACTCTCTACCCTGTGGGCAAAGAATCCCTCCCACTGCCCTACAACCCATTTTTGCCTTGAAAGGGCATTTTCTATGAGGTGAACATTTTACTCAGGTATTAAACCAAGAATATTAACACAGACTATTTTTGGATTATGAACGATCTTTGGTTCCACTTGCAAAACTATACTAGATTATCACTCTTAAACCAATGACTTATTTGTTGGATAAAATATATAAACAAATTCCAGCCGAAGTTACAAATTATGCAGATGAAGTACATAGTTTCTTGTAAAGTTTTATGTGATGGTTGTGCAAATGAATTTGTATGGATTTTTTATTCATTCACAGGATGTGGGGATTGCAGCAGTATCAGAATTCATTGCTCCTCCCTAATTGCCTTTCAGGAGTGGGAGGCAAGCCACCCTTTCCCTTTCGAACAATTGGAGTCTATCAGGTGAAGACACTTTCTCAGTCCTGAGGAAATCGACCAGAAATGCCAACTGTCTTCATAGATGCTGTTTGACCTAAGTTTCTCCAGCAGTTAGTATTTGCTCTTCTTTACAAAATTCAAGGTTTCTTGTGTCTCCCTCATTGTTATCGGGTAGGGGTTAAACCCAATGATAATGAATGGCAAAATATTTTCAGATTAAGATGGCTTATGACGAGGAGGAGAACATGAGATGGTGGTGTTTCCCTGTACTTGTTGTCCTTGGTGCTGGAGTCTGGGTGTGTTTGGGAGGTGCTATTGGAGTAGCCTTGTTGAGGAACTTATGTGAACGGCCCTTTGGGAAATCAGTGCAGATTGCATCTGACCATTGACTGTGACATAATCTCTCTATTAGCTTCCTCCAGAGAACAGCATTCTGAAGGCAACTGCATGACATTATTTCATTGCCAATATTCACTGTTCCACGGTCCCACTTGACTGAGTTTGCCAAATTGCACAAAATTATGGGTTGTGATTTTCTGTGAAGCATTGGTCAGATACTAAATAGAAGGGGTGGGGAGGTGGGTGTGTATGGGGTGTCCAAGGAGAGGTGGTGCTTTTGGTGAAGGAGCTTTTTGTGCCCTTTCCAGGGCAGCTCACTCACCTTTGGTCCCCACCAGACACTCAGCTCTCATCTGTGGCTCTATGTTGCTGCTTGCATGTGATAACAGTCACACCCTGGTACATTGCTTTGACAGGTAGGCGAAATCAGGTGAGATAGGAACATGTCTGTCCTAGCATGTGAAGTTAGCTCTGATGGACCGGGCCGATGAAATCTACAGTGAGATCCAATGGCCAGGAAGGAGATACTGCAATGCTCCATGGAGAGCGAAGGCACAGAAGACATCGTGGTGATCCACTGCAACCAAGGAAGACCACAGTTTGTGTTGCAGAGCTGAACTTCACATCAAAACGCTCTTCTGTTACTTCTAGAACAACTATGTTGTGAAAATGATGCAGGCTCTCAGCTTGATGCTATCAGTAACTGAGCCAGTCACCTGTCTTGTTCAAATAACATATGAGGTAACATACAGTAGTTCAAAGAGACTTTAGATTAGGGCTTATATAATTCAAAAGTGTTTTTTTTTACCCCATCCCATTTCCTCTCCACATATTTGAAATCCAGAGAACTTTCTTTCTACAGGTTAGTGGACAACAGAAGCTCTCAGAGTGGCATTTCTCATGTAGGTTTTGAGTCACTGAGGCATTCAATGGTTAGGAAGCAAATTAACTGAGTCCCAGTATATTCCAGTTTAATATTAATATACACGGTTTATGTCAGTGGCCATCAGAGCAGCTGATTTCCTTCTCTCTTTGCACTGTCCAACTGAGATACTGATGTCAATTGTGACACATGGATGTCTAATTGGCTGATATCAGAGAACAAACAATGTCAGAAACTCAACATGTGGCAGTTCTGATCTGCATTGCTTGGATACTTACTGAGCCAGAAAGAAAAACAATGATAAACAGTCTTCATCACTCTAGCATTGTGTACTTAGACAATTATTTTCATATTATATAAAATATTCACTTCACTTACAGTATTCCTTTAGTTTTACACTAGACTTCTAATTTTGTTCCTTTTATTTGGCTTTCTCTTTCCATTGTTACAAAAATAGCGTTTGGCCTGTTTAATAGTGTTATTTTAAATTTTTAGTGTTCCTCAGGTCCATCTTTTGACCAAAATCATTCCAAGATGAGAGTCTGGGCAGTAGTTACATCTCATCTCTCCACTGAATTTGTTCACGGGTGCCTTAGAGAGGGACTCGTATCTGATTTTCCTTCTTACCCTATGGGTTGGTACCTAGCCTTAAAGGGTGCCTTCCTCGACTGGAGATTACAAAACAGAGACACTGCTCTGAGATGTGAGGTGTGAGTGGGATAGAATTCATGTTCAGATAAAATATAATAAAATCCATGAGAGATGTGCCACTGCACTGCCTTTTACTGTCCACCTTTTGAATATTTACTGGTGGCCGGAAGGAGTCAGTGTTTATAACCATTCCTCAGAACTGCTCCAGTATTAAGTCTGTTTTCATTTAGAAACACAGATGGTCCATTAAATCACTGCACCATAATATTACAGTCAACAGCTGACAACATTATTTACTAAGTGAACTAAACTCAAAAGATACAAACACCTCAGGGAATTACTGTGACTTCAACTGAACGTTCATTGGATACATACCTTTACAGTCTTATTTTGGAGGTCTTCACTAGATGAGCTCATTTCTCGTGGAATTTCAGTCTTCATTTTCTGTTCATCTTCAGATGAAGGGCCTCTGTCACTTATATTGCAGGCCAACTCATCCAACTTTTTTTTCAGCTTTTCCTCCTCCAGGTCCACATCGATCAAATCAAGTCCAGAAGCCATAGACCTAGCCGGAGACGACACATGAGGCCTTCCCTTGTTGTCTGGTGACTACAAAATTAATAAAAAAATATTTTAAAAGCTAAAGCACAGAAGCGGGCAACTTATTCCAACTACCCTTTTCATAGAACAGAAACAACTTATCCATGCTAATCCCATTTGCCTGCATTAGGCCCATAACCCTCTGCTTCTTTCCAACTCCTGTACTGAACTTGTGAAAATGTCTTTTAAACATTGTAGTTGTACTTCCTCTACCTCTTCCAGATAGGCACCATCCTCTGAGTGAAAACTTGCCCCTCAGATCTTTAAATTTCTCCCCTTTTATCTTAAACCTATGCCTTGTAGTTTTAGACTTCACCCCCCCCTCCACTCCCCTCATCCCAAACCTAAGAAAAAGAATCTATCTACCCAAACCATGTCCTTCATAATGCTATAAATCGCTATAAGGTCCCTCTTCAATGAAGTCACTCTTGAGTTCTATGTTCCAGTGAGAAAAAAACCATCCTATCCAAATTTCTCCTCCTTATAAGAGACACCCCTCATTTCAGATATCGCTTTTACACTTTTTCTAATGCTATCACATCCTTCCTGTGGTGTGGCAATAATTCCAAGTAGGGTATTTTGTACAGGTCCAATATGACATTCCGACTCTTATACTCAGCCCCATGAGGGCAAACATGCTAAATGCCTTCTTCACTTCCTTATCTATCTGTGTCATCATTTTCAGGAACTTATGACTCCCAACATTGCTTTGTTGCAGCATTAGTTCGCAAAGCTGCTGTGGTCCATGCCAATTACCGTACATGTCCAGTTAATTTTTGACATCCCTAAATGCATCACTTCATATTTGTCTGGATTAAATTCCATCTGACAGTACTCTGCTCATCTTTCCAACTGATCTATGTCCCTCTGTACCTTCTGTCAACCTTCTCCACTATCTACTACTCCACAAATCCTTGTGTCATCAGCAAACTTATTAATCAAATCACATCCTTTATAAATGTATCCGGCACTAATCTGAGTGGTACACTCCTTGTTACAGACTTCTACTGTTCATCAGTTTAACAAAGATTCCCTCCACTTAATGTCCAAAACAACCTCTATCTTTCAACTTTCAAAGCTTAATCAATGCAACCCATGGCCTTGACTTAATTTACTTTCTCCAAGTCACTAGACTACCCTAACTAGTTGTCAGGTTGCCACCAATTTGAAATGTTGGACATTGTCAACATAAGAAGCTGCAGATGCTGGAAACTGGTATAATGAACAATCTATTGGAGATGTTGAGGGGATCAAGCTGCATATGCGGGAGGAAAGGAATAGTCGATGCTTCGGGTTTAAACTCTCAAGACTGTGAGTGGAGAGGTGAGATGGCTAGTGTAAAGAGGAGAAGGGGAGAGGCTCCCAAGGTGATTGGTGGATGAAGGAGATGTGCTCAGAATCTTTTCCCTCACACCTTTTCCTCCTTATACTGGAAATCTGGCCTCTCCACTCTCAGCCCTGACGAGGGTTTTGATCTGAAACATCAATAATTTCCCCCCACAAATGCAGTTTGGCTCACTGAGTTCTTCCAGCAGATTGCTTGTTGGACATTATCATTTCAACCAACCACATATTAGCAGGTAATTTAGTTTGAGAAGTCTCATTTTCCCTTTTGCTTTTGCACCACATTCTATTGATGTCAATGGGATTCATTACTAGAGTTGAAAAGCAGCCCAAGTTATGTTAATGTATAGGATATGCTTTACCATTCTTGGAGTGTTGTGAAATGTTTTGATCTCCATTTCACACGGAGGCAGTGCAGAAAATGCTAAACAGATGTATGAGAATGATACTATAGCTGAAGACAAGTTAAAGAGGTTGTGGTTCTTCTCCAAGAAAAAGATAAGTGATCTATTAAAGGAAAATTAGATTAAATTGTTCAATAGGAGTGCTGGAAAAATTATTTTCACTTGCAGAAAATAGTAGGACAAAAGGCCAAAATAATAATATAGTCTATTAGTATATCCAAAAGGCACATCTGAAAAAAAGCTCTTTATCATGGGATGACTGAATATGAACCTAAAGGGCTACCTCAAGGTATGGATGAGGTGGATAATGTTAATACTTTTAATGAGAAAGCAGTCAATATGTGAAGGAGACATTAAAAGAGTATGTATTGATAGACTTAAATGATGATATGGGAAAGAGGCTTGTGTTGATCATGGATGTTAGAACAGATCAGATAGCCTGAATGGCTTGTTTCTGTATTGTAAGTACTTGGTGATGTTCATTTGTTGTAAAGTCTAACAGAAAGGGAGGACCTTGTGCCTATCACACATGCTTGCTTTTTAAACGTGCTGTCAAATTTGTCCCACTCATAAATCAGCAGCTCACTTTTCTGTCACTATTTCAAAGAAGTAAGTGCCCTGAACAACCAAAGCAAGGAAGAAGGTTTCTTATATCCCAGCATAAAGCTTTCTAGCAGCATTAGCACCACTTTATTAGTTTATTTGAAAAATATATCTTTGTTTCTGTCTTAATGAAAATTCAATGTCTGTCAACATTCTCAACACTTTACACTTATGACTGTGAGGCTAAGCAGAGCTCCAATGCCATATTTAAGTTTGCTGATGACACGGCAGTTGTTGGCCGAATCAAAGGTGGTGATGAGTCAGCATATATGATGGCGATTGATAAACTTGCTGGGTGGTGCCACAAGAATTGTGACTTATATGTACTTTGATAATAAATTTACTTTGAACCTTGAACTAAAATGCTGTGAAAGAGAATGATTCAACCCAGTGTGGTGAAGATAATCTGCAGCAACTAATTGACACATTACTCAAATAGCTATTAGCTTTCCAGAAGTTTATTTAAAGGATGCAACTAATTAATTTGATATGGAAATGTGCACGGCATCACATTTTTCACAACAAGTCCCTTCAGTAAACAACTTGGCGTACAATCAAGGGAGCTGTGTGTGCCATTAAGAAGGACTGCAAAACAGATGTCACGTAATGATTTCCTGGTCATGAGAGCATGTTGCTTTGATCAATTTGCCATTAAGTCATCTTTTTTGCCTTCTGTAAATTTCCTGTTTGATAATGTGGTCTACAGAAAGCAAATGGAACCTACGATCCCCACAAATCACTGTGCAGTTTAAAGGGACCCAGGAGGTAATTCCCTCAGGGCATTAAACATTATCTACACAAACAAATTAAATTCAGCTTTCAAATTTCCATGATCATTTAAAAAATTCTTCTTCAAAACCCTTGGTTGCCAAGGACTAGCAATGTTGCATTTGCTCTGATTATATCAAGAGACTTTTGAGATGCATCCTCATTCATAATCAACCACCAAATAGAAAAGTGATGAACACTTCTCCTGCAATCACACTTCTTTCCCTCTTAAGCAAATGACAATGTGAAGAACATTCACATCAACAAAAGCAAACTGGGAAATACAAAGTAGAACCCATCTCCCTGGAAATACTACTGTCTTTGCAATAATAGAGGTACTTTCACTACTCTTGGCATTATTATCTGGGAATATATTGAGAGCCCTTATCTGCATACCACCATTAACTTAATAAAAATGTTTGAACGTGCTCCACAGGAATGTTAATGTGCTAAATAGGTACAGAGGGGATGTCAGGTGTAAGTTGTTTTTAGACAGAGACTGGTGGGTATGTGGAATTCACAGCTGGCGACAGTGATGGAAGTGGATACAATAGGGTCTTTCAGGAGACTCTTAGGCAGGTACATGGAGTTTAGAAAAATACAGGGCTATGTAGTAGGGTGATTCTAGTCAAGTTTTTAGTGTAGGCACAACATGGTCGGCTCAACATTGTGGGCCAAAGGGCTTGTAATGTGCTGTAGATTTCTATGTTCTAAAATTGATATTAAGCAGATATCAGCCAAAATGAAGGACATCCTAATGGAGGAGCTTAAAGGAGAGCTTGACCAGTTTATAATGGTAGTTCAGAGCTAAGGACCTTGTCAATTGTGTACACTGTGGTGATATCATGTGCAATGATGTGCCAGTACATGATTGGACAGAGCACTGAGCATGTGCAGGATTGCTAGAATGGCTGGGTTAAGACATGTTTGTTTATTACTGTAAATAAAAGTTCTCCAATTCTTCCAGAATATGATTCTTCACTGTTAACCCATGGTACATTTAAACAGAAGTAACATAACATTGTGTCAGAAGAGGTTCTGGAAGAATAATATGGGAGAATCGAGAATTGAAGATAATCGAAAAAAAAGAAAAAAAGTTCGAACTGTAAACAGTAAAATGGAAGGTTTACAACCCCCATCAAATCTTCAGCTGACTGGCAATGTAGCTGAGAATTGGAGGATATTCAAGCAACAGTCTGAACTGTACTTAACGGCGATCAATTATGAAGAAAAATCGGAAAAAAACAAAGCTGCACTTCTGCTCCATGTAATTGGGAATGACACAGTAGAGGTATATAATAATTTTGTCTTTGAAGATGGAGATAATTTCAATTTAAAGTCAATAATGGACAGATTTGAAGTATTTTGTATACCTAAGTGTAATTTAATGTATGAGAGATATAAATTCTTCACGTGCGCAGAGAGCTACTGAAACAATTGATCAGTATGTTACTGAGTTAAGAAAACATAGTAGAACATGCGAGTTTGGATTGCTCATGAACTCTCTCATTAAAGATAGACTTTTTTGTGGCATTCGAGATAATGCTCTGAGAGAAAGGTTGTTGAGAGAACAAGATTTAAATTTTGAAAAAGCTTTGGTGCTTTGCAAAGCTTCTGAGACTGTGACATTGCAGACTGAAGAGCTTTTTGTCGAAAACTGCAATGTAAACACTGTAAAAAAGTGCAAATATATCAAGAAATATAATAATACATCGACAAAACCGACAGAGAGTAAGACGGCATTTGAAAGAAAAAAGTCATGTGATCGCTGTGCATGGGAACTTCGTCCAAGTCAGTGTCCCACATATGGCAAAATTTGCAATGGCCGTGGTAAGATTAATAATTTTTCATGCTGTTGTAAAAGTAGAAAGTAGGAAAATAAAATGAAACAAGTAAATGCTGTGCTTGAAGATGAACGTGAGGAATTTTATATTGATGTGCTTTGTGAAAATAAACAAGATAAGAATGACTGGACTATTCCATTGCAAGTGAATTGAAACAATATTCTCTTTAAACTTGATACTGGAGCACAAGTAAATGATCTTGCAGAATCTGAGTTCAGTGCATTAAAGCCAAGACCAAAGTCACATCAGACGAATATAAAAGTGACTGGGTATTCAGGTGCAGACATTCCAGTTAAAGGAACATGCGTGGCAAAGGTATCACACAAAAATATTGTGCATACGCTTTCATTTGTGGTCGTGCCAAAAAATGTACAGTCAATTCTGGGTTTATCTGCCTGTGAAAGACTTAATTTGGTGAAAAGAGTTTTAGTCTTGGAAAGTGACACAGAGCTGAAGCGACAGTGTGTTGCTTTACAGTCGGCAGAAGGTGATGTTACTCGACTGCAGGTCCAGCTCATGGAGGCAAATGCTGACATGGAGAATATAAAAGCAGTAGCTGCAGCGTCTGAGACGACCAAACAGGAGGCAATTGATGATGTGGAAAAGCAATGGCAGGAGGAGGTTGCTTCAATGCTAACGATAATAAAAGAGACTCTGGGAGAATATGAGATTCAGTCTAATCACCGTCTGGAGCAAGAACCCTCACAGTGGGCACAGTATAAGGAAGAAGTGAAAGCACAAGTGAAGGAATTGAGAAGTTTTATTGAAATGATGAAGTTTCAGCATTAATAAAAGGAGATTACACAGTTAATGAATGAATTAGATGAAGAAAAGAAGATTGATATTTCATTACAAATGGAAGTGGAACGTGAATTGACTGATCTAAGGAGACATTTGTCTGAAGGACAAGGAGACAAAGTGAGGATACAAGATAAAATGAACACATGGACACAGACTAGATCATACATGGTCCAAACAGAGGAGGGAGCAGTCACAAAGAAGAAATCACAAAGACCTTAAGAAAAAGCCAACTTCAGAGTTTCAGTTATCTGATATAGATGTGTTTTGATTAACGTTGTTAATCGTTTTTCTTTTTAGGGAAAGGAAGGTGTGATATCACATGCAATGATGTACCAGTACATGATTGGACAGAGCACTGAGCATGTGCAGGATTGCTAGAATGTTCCAGCATGTGGCTGGGTTAAGACGTGTTTGTTTATTACTGTAAATAAAAGTTCTCCAATTCTTCTAGAATATGATTCTTCACTGTTAACCCACGGTACATTTAAACAGAAGTAACATAACAGACACAACTATCAGTAATGGAGAAATTTAAATGAGAGATATGTGGGAAATCTCAATTGGCAGAAAATAGATATTTCAAAGGCTTGCAGGAGGCAGTTGAAGCAGAGAGGGATGAATTCTTGAGCCCAGCCTTGGCGAAGTACGTGCTAGGTGGCACGTTTTGACTTTGAAAACCTGATCTGATGTGCTGAAAGCTGGGACTCAATTATTTAGCCTGTTGGAGTGAAAGGTCATTGGTGTCCCTCATCTGCACCATTCCACTGCACTGTAATAGCTGCATTTAATGTTAGAAGCACCTACTGACATTTCATGAATTAACATCCTACCAGAATAAGTTGCTTTGTTCATAATGATGAGGTAGTAAATTGCTTTACAGGAGAAGCCTGACTGGTAGTAGCTGGTTGCCTCTCTGACTGGAGGCCTCTGACAAATGGTATGCCACAGGGATTGGTGCGGGGTCCTTTGTCATTTAACAGCTAAATCAATGATCTGGATGATAATGTAGAAAACTCAATCTGCAAGTTTGTGGATGATACTAAGATTAGAGGTGTAGAGGACAGTGAGGAAGACTATCAACGCTTACAATGGGATCTGGACCAGCTGGAAAAATAAGCTGATAAATGGCAGGTGGAATTTAATGGAGACAAGTGTGAGGTGTTGCAGTTAGAGGACAAATCAGCATAGTGATTCTGGTAAAAAGGGCAACTGGTGAGGATATTATCTTTTAAGGGGCTTCCTACAGAAACTTAGATCAGTTACTTAAAAATGGTATGATATTTTAAAAAATGATGTTCAAAATATTTCTCCTACTTACAGTCCAGCCACAAGCTGTTGTATTTGTCTCCTTAGTTATCTCATAAGGTGTTTTCATAGAGACTCTATGAA
The DNA here is from genome assembly GCF_048418815.1 of Hemitrygon akajei. NCBI lineage: Eukaryota > Metazoa > Chordata > Chondrichthyes > Myliobatiformes > Dasyatidae > Hemitrygon > Hemitrygon akajei. The sequence continues at coordinate 147,908,132 of NC_133128.1, read as the reverse complement.
ACAAGCCCTTTGGCCCAACTTGTCCATGCCAACCAAGCTGCCTTTCCAAGCTAATCCTATTTACCTGCTTTTGACCCATAGCCATCCAAGTCCCTCCTATCAATGTGCCTATCCAATTGTCCTTTAAAAGTTTTATTGTTCCTGCCTCAACCACTTCTTCAGGGAGCTCTTTCTACATAGATATCACCATCTGTATAAAAACAGTTGCCCATCATTACAGTGTCTTCCCTCAGTACAATGGTTTGGAGACCAGTGAAAAGCAAAAACTATGTGTAACTGGGGAAAAAAATTAACGTACAACACTATAGAACCTCTACTTTAAAAGTCCAAATTTTAGATATTGTGGTGTTAGATTCCAGCATGTTATGATGCCTGACTTTACTGTTTGGTATTTACTGTCAGCTCGCTTGGGTCCAGCATTTAATCTGAACTATGTACAAGAACAAGGAAAATGAGGATATTTTATAACAATTCTTCCAATCTTACACTTGTGACAGGTGCACCTGTTAATGATTATTATAAAGATATTTTTTCTTCTTCTCAGACAGTCTCACACTAAACATGACCTGCTTCCTCTCTCATTTACCCCACACCCACTGTTTTTCCCCTCCTTTCCTTTGAAATCACAGATTATACAGGCAACATTAAATAATTCTTCTTCATAACTTTGACCATTTTAAGGATTTAAAAGTGAACAAAGCTCAAACCATTGTTTTGCTACATAGGTACTTTGAATAAAACTTTACAAACTTTACCTTGGCCAGTAGTATCATGAAACTAAGAGGGGAGAGATATTAAGAAAGAGTAACAATGCAGGATTGGTTAGGGGCAAACAACTTATTGCTGAATATGCAGATGAGTCCCAAACTTTATCAAGCTTTCTCCTATAATCTTGGTTTATATATCCTTTGGTGAGATTAATTTCTTTTTGATGGCTGGTTGCCGAAGTGAGTCATTTGGTACTTAGGAGGAGTTCATGAAACTGAAATGATCAGAGGCCATTTTCTGTGTAAAACTCCAACAACCAATCAGTATGTACTCCTTTTGCTAGCTCAAAATATCACTTGCCCTGGGTTAGCAGAAAACATTTATTGATAATAGGAAAATGCAATTGATAGTTCAGAATTTTTGCCATTTTCCTCGGTGCAATTAAGCATTCCAGTGGTTACCTTTAAAAAGCTGGGGGTTATCTTCTTTTCCAGTCTGCTTAGCATTCGCTCAATGGAAGACATGCGCTTGGATAGGTCTGAAATCTGTAGGTAAGGATAGGGTCAAACCACCACCAGCTCACCGCCACCACCATCACCACCACCTCCACCACTAGCAGGGTGAAAGTATTTTCAAATTCATCCAGCTTAAAGAGGAGACAAAAGAGACTGCAGATTAAGTAAAAAAGAGAAACTTGAAAGGTCAGCCAGAATCTGTGGAGGGAATTAGTCAACATTTCAAGACAAGCCCTTTCAGCTGGATTGAAAGAGTAGATGTAGGTGGCAACAGAGAGCAACACATCTACCCATTACCCACATACTCTCCCACTGGATCCCTTCCCCTTACTGTTCTCATCTGCCCCCACCACCTCCCTTACTTAGTTCCATGCTCCATCTTAATTTCCTCAGATTCCATCATCTGCAGCCCTTGTTTGACACCCTATCACCTCCCAGCCTGAGTTGCTATTTCCACTTTTCATCCTTCCACCTGCCAATCATCCATCCTCACATGGATCGGTCTAACAATTGTCACTCTTACCTATCTCTTCCTTTCATCTCTTTATATTGACCATCTCCCCTCTGCTCTCTCAGTCCAGATGAACTTCCAACCTGAAATGTCGACTATCTGTTTCCCTTCACAGATGCTTCTTACCCACTGAACTCCAGCAGTCTTTTGTTTTGCTTCAGTTTCAAAGGGAACTTCAGTGTCAAATTAAAAGATGTAAATTGAAGTCCGAATTTGGATGCAGAGAGCAATGTAGACTTTGCATTGTTTTCATCCTCAATTCTAAAGAATTATTGTTATACCATGTATGCATCATTTCTTATCTTTACTGTTATACTAAGTATCCCCTTTCAAAGTCATTGTCACAGCCTGTATTCCATATAGCATAAAGATGTGATGTGTGAAAGTGTGGAGTTGCAGAAACTAACTAGACAATTCATTTTAAAAAAGCAGATAATTGGAGGAAAATCAGAAAAGGCAAGTTTATGACAGGAATGCAGTACATGATCAAAGGTGCCTAATTCTAATTATATAAGTTGCTGAGAGCACACCTAGAGTATTGAGTACCTGTTTGTTTCCCTTATCTACAGAAAGGTATACTTACCACTGGGGGTATGCAATGAAGATCCATCAGCCTGACTCCTAGGCTGATGGACGATGGAATAAACTAGGTCTTTATCTTACAAATATTTTTGAACTTACTAAATTCTCTCAAATCCTAACAGAATGGATGCAAACCTGGCTGATGCATCTGGCACCGGGGGTCACAGTCTCAGAGTAAGGGGTAGACTGAGATAATATTTCTTTATTCAGAAGACAGTAAAGTATTTGAATTTACTGGCTACCAAATATTGTTGTTATATTGTTCAAAACTGTGGACGATGAAGGCAAAACTATAATGTACAGTATACAGCAAGTTGTGTTTAACACAAAATTGTGCTCATTGCTTGAATTCTTTGTTTACCTGAATTCCACCAGAGCCAGAATTCTCCGGTGAAGTGCCTTTATTCTGATGCTGTACAAAGTGGTAACGATACGTTGGATGTTCAGGAGCCTCATCGTTGTCAGAACTCTCCATGTCCGTGTAGGACTGGGCCCTGCATCTCTGTTCTGGCAAACACTTCTGCACCTCAGTTTCTTCATTGGAGATCCAAACTGGAGGAACAGACTGAACGTGGGAGACCCTCTGCTCACAATGCATAAGCTCCTCTGAAAGCAATTTACATGGATGCGAAGGACATGGAAAATTAAAGACATTAATGTGAATTTAGAGGACCCATTTACTGCAGAAAAATTAGAAAAGAACCTTGAAGAATTAAAAGGAGGCAGAAAAGAACTTAAACAGGGAATCCAGGGTGTTAAAAAGGGCTGGGAAATATCCATGGTAAGTAGAGTTAAGGAAATCCCCAAGGCATTTTGAGAGGGTGGCCATGAACCTACTGAAGCACTCAAGGCTAAAAGAGGAAAGTTGACTGAGCCACTGAGTACTTCATATCAAGGAAAAGGATGGTGACAAAAGGGAGGGATTGGCTGACTTTCTCAGGCATGTTGATATCAAGAAGGAGGTGGTGTTGGAGTTCATGAAGAAAATTAAACTGGACGAATTCCCAGGGCCGGATGGAATCTATCCCATGTTATTTTAAAAGGCAAGTGTGAAAACTAACAGAGATCTTTGGATCCTCTTTAGATACAGGTGTGGTTTTAGAGGACTGGAGAATAGCCATTGTTGTTTCTTTGTTTAAGAAGGGCAGTAGGAATAATCCAACAAATTACAGGCCAAAGAGCCTTAAATTAGTGGTAGGGAATATACTGGATAAGATTGTTCAAGACAAGATTCACTCACATTTAAAAAAGCATGGACATATTAAGGATAGCCAGCATGGATTTGCACACATGAGGTAATTTTCTCTGAACTTGATTTGAGCTTTTTAAAGAGGTGGTAAAGAAGATTCAAAAGGGCCAGGCAGTGGATGATGTCTACATGGACTTCAGTAAAACTTTCAACAAGGTCATTTGTGCTAAGCTTATCCAGGAGATTAAGGTGACTTGGCAGTTTGGATTTAAAATGGACTTGGCTACGGTAGGCAGAGGACGGTGGTGGAGACAGTTATGTTGACTGGAGGTCTATCACCAGTGGTGTTCTGTACGGAATAATGATGGGACCTCTATTGTTTGAGGTCTGTGGCACGATTTATATGAAGGCTGATTAGTAAATTGTGGATGGTATGACAGTTTTAATCTGGAAAAGTGTGAGGTGTTGCCCTTTGGGAAGTTAAATGTAAGAGGAAGGTATACAATTAATTGCAGGGACCTTAGCAGCATTGATCTACAGAAGTATCTTGGCATGTAAGTCCATAGCTCACTGAAAGTGGCAAAGCATGAAAACAGGGTGGTAAAGAAGTTTGATACATGCCTTCATGGGTTGTGGAGTTGAGTATAAAAGTAGGGAGTCATGTTGCACCTGTATCGAACTGTGGGTAGGCCACATTCAGAGCATTGAGTATGGTTCTGGTTGCTGCATTGTCAAAGGGTTGTGGGGGCTTTGGAAAGGATACACTAGTATTCTGAGGAACAGAGAATACCATAATTTGGATATCAGTCTGATTAGGAAGAGTCAGCTTGGGTTTATGCATGGAAGCGCATGCTTGATGAATCTTTTAGAGTTTATTGAAGAGGGAGCCAAAAGCATAGATAAGGATAGGGCAGTGGAGATTGTCTATTTGGACATATGCAAGGCCTTTGACAAATTCCCACATTGTAGGCTTGTCTGGAAGGTTAAGATTAGCCATGGAATCTGGGGGGAGTTAGGTACAGTATATGAATTTAAAAAATGGTTCAAAGGTTGGAAATGGATTGTAGGGATGAATGCTGTTTCTTGGAATGAAGGCTATTGACTAATGGTGCGCTGTAAGGTTTGGTGCTGGGACCCTTGTTATTTGCTATTTATATAAATAATTTGGATGCAAATACACAAGGATTGATAGGTAAGTTTGTGGATGACACCGAATTGGGAGATGTTTTTGATAGCGAAGAAGGGTATTGTAGATGACTGGGGATCCTGGCCAGTTATGGAAGTGGGCTAAGCAATGCAAATGGATTTCAAAACAGGTTTGTGTGAGGTGATGCATTTTGAAAATCAAATCTGCATAGTACTTACACCATGAAAGTAGGACACTAAATGTAATGGAACAGAGGGACTTGGGGGTATAAGTGCACATTTTATTGCAAGTGGTGCCCCAGGTAGACAGAGTGGTGAAAAAGGCATTTAGCAAATTGGCCTTCTTCAATCAGGCAACTGAGTGTAGGAGTTGGGACGTTATGTTGCAAGTTATATAAGCTGTTGGCAAGACTGCATTTGGAGTACTATGTACAACTTTGGTCACCCGGTTGGAGGGAAGATGTGCTTAAGATTAAAATGGTGCAGAAAAGATTTCCAGGATGCTGCCTGAATACTAGGGAGAGGTTGGTCAGGCTAGATTTTTATTCCTTGGAATGTAGAAGAATAAGCATGCAACCTTATAGAAATGTTTAAAAAATAAGATGGCATGATAACAGTCCTATCCCAATGGCGTGAGAGTCCAAAACTGGGGGCATAAGTTTATAATGAGATGGGAAAGATTTAAAAGGGACCTGAGGGGCAATTTTATTTTTATGCAGAGGGTGACGGGTATAAGGAACGAGCTGTCAGAGAGTGTGGTTAAAGCTGATATAGTGGTATCATTTAAGAAATATTCGGAGAGCTACATGGAGGAGCAAACTTAAGAAATTGGGACAGTTGGATGGGCGTGATGGTCAGCATGAACTGGCTGGGACAAAGGGTCTGTATCCATGCTTTATTGCTCTATGACTCTACGATGTTGCCTGGATTAGAGAGTATTAGCTATTAGAACAAACTTTGATTGTTTTCTCTGGAGCATTAGGGGTAATCTGATAGAAGTATTGTATATAAAAATATGGCAATAGATAGGGCAGATAGTGAGAGTCATTTTCCCAGGGTGGAATTATCAAATATTGGAAGAAATAACTTTTTAGTGAGAGGAGAAAAGTTTAAAGGAGATTTATAAGGCAAGTTTTTCGGCACACAGTAGTAGGTGCCAGTGGAAGTGGTGGAAACAGTTGTGATTGCAATGTTTAAGAGGGATTTAGCCAATACATAGAGAGAATGGAAGCATATGGATCACATGCAGGCAGGTAGGATAAGTTTAATTTGCTCTCATGGTCAGCATAGACATCACGTGCAAAAGGACCTGTTTCTGTGCTACACTGTTCTATGTTCATGTTTATGCCAGCAATATTAGCCCAGGACATCTTTTTAGGGATATGAGTTAATCCAATAATGAACTTTAATGTTTGAATAGATATCATAGCAAGTAAAACTTGATAGTGAATTTCCTTGCAATGAAAAATTAGGTAACAAGAAAAGAACAAGAAAACAAAGCAGGGCCAGAAATTGGACAAACACTACCTTCTTAAAGACGAGGAATGAATGCCAGGGATATTGGATATTGAATAATGAGACTTGCACTTTAAAGTTGGAATTGATTTAGCTCCCAAAGCTGAGGTGCCAATTATTAGCTCTGTATTTTACCTTGGAATGTACATTCAGTGACCACTTAACTAAGTACACCTGCTTGTTTATGCAAATATCTAATCAATTAATCACGTAGAAGCATGTCAATGCATAAAAGCATGCAGACATGGTCAAGAGGTTCAGTTGTTCTTTAGATCAAACAACAGATTGGGGAAGAAATGTGAACTAAATATCTTTTGCTGTGGAATGATTGCTAGTGACAGACAGGGTTATTTGAGTATCTTAGAAACTACTGATCTTCTGGGATTTTCATGAACAACAGTCTCTAGATTTTTACAGAGAGTCGGTGCAAAAAACAAAACAAAAACATCCATTGAGTGTCAGTTCTGTGGGCGAAAACACCTTGTTAATGTGAGAGGTCAGAGGAGAATGGCCAGACTGGTTCAAGCTGACAGGAGGGTGACAGTAACTCAAATAACCATGCATTACAACAGTTGTGTTCAAAAGAGCTTCTCTGAACTCACTACACATCGAACCTTGAAGTGGGTGGGCTACAGCAGCAGAAGACCACACTTGGTTTACTCCTGTTCTAATAAAATGGCCACTGAGTTATGTACAAATGAAGTGTATTGCACAGCGTGTGAAATACCTAGTGAAGAAAATGGAAGCATACCAGGTTTGCAAGATCTGTCCAAGCTTTTCCTTCTTGAATTAATTTCCACTCGGACTTCTGTGCTGAACACTTGATCTGGCATCAAGTTCTGACTTTTGTCCTGCAGGATGCTCCGAAACACCGAGGAAAGCTCTGGGTTGTCAATTAAGGATCCCTTCCTGGAACCCTCTCCCGTTACACCATTGCCAGGAAAAGAAAACTCTGAAAATGACTGAGAAAAATGGAAATGAAGAAAAATAATGGTCTTTGCCAAAGCCCAAATATTGTGCTGATAAAACTATTTTCAAGGAAATTCCCAAGTGGAATTGAAACATCAACCAGGAACTATCACTCCTGAGACTGTGAGCCTACTGCTCGCATCTATAAGCGCCCTTGTGAATATCCACGGGATATGAGCTGGAATTCACCAACCTTCTTAAATAGTCACTCACTCCACCACTGGCACACAGTGGATGCAATTTGGAGCATTGACACGGGAAAGCACGGTAGTGTCACAGTGCAATTGCTTTACAGCCCTAGTGATCACTGATTGGGGTTCAATTCCTGCCCCTGTCTGTAAGGAGTTTGTATGTTCTCCGTGTGACTCTGAAGGATTCCTTCGGGTTCTCCGGTTTCTGACCAAATTCCAATGACATATGGTTAGGGTTAGTAAGTTGTGGGCACTCCATGTTGGCACCAAAAGCATGGTGACACTTGCAGGCTCCGCCCAGCACAATACCTGACTGTGTTGGTCATTGACACAAAAGGATGGATTTCAATGCATCTGCCACAAGCGGGACTTCCGATTCCCATTCATGTTCCAACATGTCAGTCCGTGGCTTCCTCTTGTGCGAAGGTGAAGACACCCTTAGGCTGGAGAAGTAGCAGCTTATATTACATCAGCGTAGCCTCCAACCTGAAGGCATGAATATCGATCTCTCCTTCTGGTAAATAAACTTCACCCCCCCGCTTCCTCTATTCCACACTCTGACCTTTTACCTCTTCTCACCTACCTATTACCTCCCCCTGGGTCCGCTCCTCCTTCCCTTTCTCCTATTGTCCACTCTCCTCTTCCATCAGATTCATTCTTCTCCAGCCCTTGACCTTTCCCAGCCACCTGGCCTCACCTATCACCTACCAGCTAGCCTCCTTCCACTTGCACAACTTTTTTATTTCGGCATCTTACCCCTTACTTCTCAGTCCTGAGGAAGGGTCCCAGCCCGAAAGGTTGGCTGTCTATCCATTTATATGGATGCTGCCTGACCTGCCAAGTTCCTCCAGTATTTTATGCTTGTTGCAATGCATTTCACTGTATGTTTCAACATACTTGTGACAAATAAATCTTAGCTCTAATGCACTGTTCTATTCAGTCAGGCTGTTCCAACAGCAGTTCATATACCCACAATCTCTGTCGCCAAGAAGGACAAGGGAAATAGACAGACAGGAACACTGCTGCCCGCAGTTTCCTTCTAATCCTAAAACACATCTCCAATTTCTCTGTGAGATATTTTTCTCAGGAAAATTGAAGAAGATGACTTATCATCACCTTTTCAAGGGCAATTAGGAATGGACAATAAATTCCAGCCTTGGCAACAACACTGAGATCCCCAAGATGAAAATACAATAAAGTGGCCCAAAAGAAAATTCTCCATGGCCCTTGCCATAGTCTTACTGCTAATCTACATTGGATCCAACAGCTCCACAGGCACCGATATCTTCTGTAAACAGCCATTTTGAATGAGTGCTTTCAGGAGGGAGAAAATTGGAACAGGCAGAAAGGACAAGCTTTTTGCTTTGAATAGGTGGAATAACAATATAAGGTGAGTCCCAGTGACTGCACGATTTTCTAGAATTTCTATTGGGGCAAATGAAACAACTTTAGCTTTGAAGTTAGCGGGAGCCGCATTCTGACATTGTAAACAGCCTTGTTAATTTAGAGCTAAAGGTCTGCTTCTAACCTAGCAAAGTTTCCTCAGTCCTGAGTGTGGTGTGTGGGTTTTAGCGTGGATGCGGATTTCCTGAGGGCTCAGGACCGAAGATACGTAACCTGAAAAAATCTGTGTTTCAAAAATCCTACAAAATTGACGTTATCATTTTCGAAGGAACTCAGCAGGTCAGTCAGCATCTATGGAAATGAATAAACAGTCGATGTTTCGGGTCGAGACCTTTCAGCAAGACTGATGAAGGGTCTCAGCCTGAAACGTCAACTGTTTATTCATTTCCATTGATGCTGCCTGACCTGCTGAGTTCCTCCAGCACTTAGGGTGCATTACTTTGGATTTCCAGCATCTGCAGATATTCTCCTGTTTATTATAATTCTCTAAAGTGATATTCCTTGCCAAAGGCACCCTGCTGATCGACTGGAGGCCCTATGAATGGGAGGTTTATTTCAGAAGACTCTGGTGTACAAGAATAAGTCAGCAGATGATTAATTCGAGGGGACAGGTTTTAAAGGTGATTGGTTCACCTGGGGAGATATAACTGGAGAATATAGGGTTCAGAGGAACAGTGTAGATGTCTACAGAGTAACTTGTTTGGTCTAAAGCAGTGGTTCCCAACCTTTTTTTGGCCATGCCCCACCTAATCACCTCTAAAATCCTGATGCCCCCTGTGGTGATATATAATTCTTATTATTCAAAAAGTGAACTCCTATTCACCTGGAGGAAGCCTAAAAGATCATTAACTTGGTTTAAACAAACTTCCAAAGAACATGGCATTCATGAAAGAGAAAAATAAAAGAACCAAAGGACTGTTAAAGTTCTGAGGAAGAAATTACTAAGAAATTGTAAAAAAAAAGAACATTAAGTGATATTAAAATAATAATAATTAATAAATAAAACAATGCCAATTCGTTTCTACAGCATACAAAGACAGATACACCGTTTAAAAGAGATGACGCAATGTACACACCTTCACACCACCAAGAACCGAAAGCTACTGCAAAAAGCAGCATTGGCGCGACCTCGTACGAGTTTCTTACGCGTTTGGACTTGTTCATTCGTTCCTTCCTACATCAGTCAATTCATTAATTTAATTATGAAAGCTATTTGATGGTTGTAACGATGGTGATACACTATATATACAGTACATATGCAATTATACATGTACATACACACAAGTATTTTTATGTATGCATACTGTATATACACATATGTATTAACTCGCACACACACTCATACTCACACAGACTTACTAGAAAAAATTCACTGTTAATAACTCATTCTTGAATTGCCCCCCTTAAAAATCAAATTATCCCCCCTGTGGGGCGTACGCCCCACGTTGGGAACCACTGGTCTAAAGGAAACGTGCTTTTCTTCCTGACTCAGGCTAGTGCATAATCATCTTAAACCAGCAGCATTATTTGTTTGCTTCCAACCACTGGCCATCCTCCAGGATTGGGTAACTCAGCTCTGTACTTTAAATTGATAGCTGCAATTATTTAGGTTTTTAACCTGCCTCTCACTAACTGACCTGAGCTGCCTATGCTCATGAAAAGTGGACATGGGGATTTTGAGTGGCTTGGGTTGTTGGTTAACTTTGTTGAAATTTAACATCTGTCTTCACCCACCCATATCTGTGGGAGATCAGATTGAGCCCTGCATCTGAGAGTGGAGAAATATATAATTTCCCTGAATTACAATGCATCATGCTGAGAGGCACAGATTTCATCGCAAGAACTTGCGGTCTACAGATGCAATCATTTGTACAGTGTATTAGAATGTTTTCGAAAGCAATGATGTATGCTTTGGGAATAATATTATAATGTTCCATTTTGCTTTGCTGCTTTCATGCATATTAAAAGAGAAACAAATTTCCATAAATCATTCTACTGCTTTACTTCTAACCTCCGATTACTCTCTGGAAAATAGCAATATTTTTCTACACCAACATAAAAACGCAAGACATTTGAAAAATCTAAGGTTAAAGCTGTGCATCCCTGCTTGAGTAAGCAAACAGATCGTGTGGTATGATGTTGAAATCACAGATCAATTTTGGGCCTTACTCATGCTCTCAATGTTCTAACTGCTAAGCATGGATAAAATTTGAAAAAAGTCAAGAACAGGAAACTAGCTAGTTTCTGGATGTACAGATTTAATAAAATGACTGAAACAAATAATGGAGATTTTAAAAATTTCAACGCATTGTCAAAGGTTGATGGTAATTGCACCTTCAAAAATATTTGGATACTTAAAATTGAGAAAGGAACACTACATGTGAGTTCAATTTCAATGTTTAAGACTTTGGATAGGTACATGGATGGTATGGGTGTGGATATGGTCCCGGTGCATCGATGGATCCAAGTAGTTTAAATGGTTTGCCACAAATTAGATAGACCAAATGGCCTGTTTCTGTGCTGTATTTTCCTATGTCTGTATATTTGGTAATAGCAGGCAGTGGAACCAGTTGACAGAGCATTTGGCACAATTCATTTTATGGCGTGAGTCTGCCATTCTGGCACACACAGTAAATTGAGAGATCCCAACTGACCTCAGCTAGTTCAGCATCTGTAAGGAATGCTCAGCAAATCCCTGACCAGCAAGGTTCAGGGATCTACTTATAGAATACATATGTGCTACTTATAGTTAGCACAATTTACAGTACAGGCAACCTGATTTCAATTCCCACCACTGCCTGTATGGAGTTTCTCGTTCTCCCTATGACTCCGTGGGTTTCCTCCAGGTGCTCTGGTTTCCTCCCACATTTGAAAGGTGAAGCGGTTGGTAGGTTAATTGGTCATTGTTAACTGTCCCATGATTAGAACGGATTAAGTTGGGCGTGGCTTGAAGGGCTGGATAGGGCCCATTCCGTGCTGTATTTCAATAAAAGAAAATTGCTTGTGGAGGCATTTGGGAAATGGCGCAGTGCAGCTGGAGAATTGCAGGACTTACCTGGAAGTCATTCTCCTCATAATGCGGTGATGGAACCTGGAGGGAAGGGCGACGGGATTGGGAGGAGTATTCCGAGTCCATATCAAAGTCAAAAGGATGCACTGAAAGCAGACGTTTGCTTCTACGTTGCTATGGATACACAAGGAATAGAAAATCTTTTAGCTACTTTTCATTTCAAGATTTCTTATATATTTGTTTCTTTAAAATTATAAATACCTTAGTCAGAGTTCTGAAGGAATAACAAATAGAGGCAGCTAATTGAATGCCTTTATTGTAAAAGCCATTGGCTTGAATTATCTCCTTTTCTGTTTAATTCAATAGCTTTTGTGACAATCTAGAATGAGTATAGCATCAAAATGCTCATGGAGTGTGCTTTAGTAAGTGGAATTATTCACTGTTATGCCCCATGGATTTCAGGGTTAGGGGAGAAAGCTAATGGAAGTACGTCATGGAAAAATTAACAAACTAACAGCCTAAAAAGGGTAATGCATTACATTTTCATTCAATCAGTAAAGACACAGGTGATGGTCACATGAAATCCATTTGCAGAGGAAGCTATTTATGGTGTCTGACATGTAAAACCTTGCTTGAAATGTTCCCACATCTTAGCCAACGTATACAAATGTACAAACTTTTATCTGTGTGATCAGCAACTCACACTTAATTACTATTTCTCAGTTAACCAACATATTGAAGCAGCTTATAGTAAGTCAATGAAAGTCAAGTAAAGTAGTAAGTCAAGTAAAGCTTATAGTTAGCCGGATATTCAGGAGAATTTAAAGGACAGTGTAGCAGACTTAAGGAGACTTTCAAAAGTGGGAAGAGATGGAAAGGCGGAGGGGTTCATATGAGGATTTGAAAATTCAAGCACTAGGTGATTTAAATATTTGGTCACTGATGCATGGAGGGTGAGCATGTTTGAGACATGAGAAAACATTTTGAAAGCATTCTCACCCAAATATGTAATTAATAAACAAACCCCATTTTGTTCTGAGTACTGAATGTTTGGAAATCATATACAACTCAAAGATGAACTTTAAAACTTAATCTTGGCTAATGGGCTACAGGAGTCGCTGGGAAGATGCTTCATGATGAGGATTGAACCAAATATTTTGCTTACATTTTGGTGAGGGTGGAAAAAAGCTTCCTTCAGAATCAGAATTATTTATTATCACTGACAAATGTTGTGAAATTTGTCGGCTTGAGGCATCAGTACAGAGCAAGACAGACAAATTACTGTAAGTTAGAATATATAGTGCAAGAAAGGAATAATAAGCTAATATTCAGCTGTTTATGGACTATTCAGAAATCTGATGCCGGAGGAGAAGAATCTGTTCTTAAAACATTGAGTGTGGGTCTTCAGGCCACTGTACCTCCTCCCAGATAGTAGGAATGAGAATAAGATATGTCCTGAATCAAGAGGGTCCTCAATATGGATTTTGCCTTCATGAGGCACTGCCTTCTAAAGATGCCCTTGATTGTGCAGTGTTATATCTGTGATAGCTATCCCATTTACACTGAGATGGAGAATGGCACTAGCTGAAAATCTGCTTTGAGTGGTGTCCAGACACCACTTGATGCAGAACCAGATATTAAATAAAGCTTGATGAGGAACAAGAGATGATAAAGTTGTGAAGCAAACCCAATGTGGAAATTAGGGAGTGCAATTAGTTATCAATACATAGACGAGCTAATAGAATGATTAATTCAATCTGTTAGAGACTGGAAAAAAGATGTTGCTTATATAAGGTGGGCAAACAGAACAAGTAATATAAATGAGATACTGATGTTGGTATAAATGAGAAAAAGCTGATAATACAACAGATATAGAGATATGGAAAAGGAGCTACTTTGAAAGGCTAACTTTGAGGAGATGCGAAGGGATTTAAAGAGAGTGGATTGGGTCAAGTTGTTTTATGGGAAGGATGTAATAGAGAAATGGAGGTCATTTAAGGGTGAAATTATGAGGGTACAGAATCTTTATGTTCCTGTTAGGTTGAAAGGAAAGGTTAAAGGTTTGAAAGCGCCATGGTTTTCAAGGGATATTAGAAACTTGGTTCGGAAAAAGAGGGATGTCTACAATAGGTATAGGCAGCATGGAGTAAAGGAATTGCTCGAGGAATATAAAGAATGTAAAATGAATCTTAAGAAAGAGATTAGAAAAGCTAAAAGAAGATACGAGTTTGGTTTGGCAAATAAGGTGGAAGTAAATCTGAAAGGTTTCTACAGTTATATTAAAAGCAAGAGGATAGTGAGGGATAAAATTGGTCCCTTAGAGAATCAGGGTGGTCAGCTATGTGTGGAGCCGAGGGAGATGGGAGAGATTTTGAACGATTTCTTCTCTTCGGTATTCACTAAGGAGAAGGATATTGAATTATGTAAGGTGTGGGAAACAAGTACGGAAGTTATGGAACCTATGACAATTAAAGAGGTGGAAGTACTGGCGCTTTTAAGAAATTTAAAAGTGGATAAATCCCCGGGTCCTGACAGGATATTCCCCAGGACCTTGAGGGAAGTTTGTGTAGAGATAGCAGGAGCTCTGATGGAGATCTTTCAGATGTCATTAGAAACGGGGATTGTGCTGGAGGATTGGCGTATTGCTCATGTGGTTCCATTGTTTAAAAAGGGTTCTAGAAGTAAGCCTAGCAATTATAGACCTGTCAGTTTGACATCAGTGGTGCGTAAATTAATGGAAAGTATCCTTAGAGATAGTATTTATAATTATCTGGATAGACATGATCTGATTAGGAGTAGCCAGCATGGATTTGTGCGTGGAAGGTCATGTTTGACAAACCTTATTGAATTTTTTGAAGAAGTTACGAGGAATGTTGACGAGGGTAAGGCAGTGGATGTAGTCTATATGGACTTCAGCAAGGCCTTTGACAAAGTTCCACATGGAAGGTTAGTTAAGAAGGTTCAGTCGTTAGGTATTAATGCTGGAGTAATAAAATGGATTCAACAGTGGCTAGATGGGAGATGCCAGAGAGTAGTGGTGGATAATTGTTTATCGGGATGGAGGCCGGTGACTAGCAGGGTGCCTCAGGGATCTGTTTTGGGCCCAATGTTGTTTGTAATATACATAAATGATCTGGATGATGGGGTGGTAAATTGGATTAGTAAGTATGCCGATGATACTAAGGTAGGAGGTGTTGTGGATAATGAGGTGGGTTTTCAAAGCTTGCAGGGAGATTTATGCCGGTTAGAAGAATGGGCTGAACGTTGGCAGATGGAGTTTAATGCTGAGAAGTGTGAGGTTCTACATTTTGGCAGGAATAATCCAAATAGAACATACAGGGTAAATGGTAGGGCATTGAGGAATGCAGTGGAATAGAGAGATCTAGGAATAACAGTGCATAGTTCCCTGAAGGTGGAGTCTCATATAGATAGGGTGGTGAAGAAGGCTTTTGGAACACTGGCCTTTATAAATCAGAGCATTGAGTACAGAAGTTGGGATGTAATGTTAAAATTGTACAAGGTATTGGTAAGGCCAAATTTGGAATATTATGTACAGTTCTGGTCACTGAATTATAGGAAAGATATCAATAAATTAGAGAGAGTGCAGAGACGATTTACTAGGATGTTTCCTGGGTTTCAGCACTTAAGTTACAGAGAAAGGTTGAACAAGCTAGGTCTCTATTCATTGGAGTGTAGAAGGTTGAGGGGGGATTTGATCGAGGTATTTAAAATTTTGAGAGGGATAGATAGAGTTGACGTGAATAGGCTGTTTCCATTGAGAGTAGGGGAGATTCAAATGAGAGGACATGATTTGAGAGTTAGGGGGCAAAAGTTTAAGGGAAACACGAGGGGGTATTTCTTTACTCAGAGAGTGATAGCTGTGTGGAATGAGCTTCCTGTAGAAGTAGTAGAGGCCAGTTTAGTTGTGTCATTTAAGGTAAAATTGGATAGGTATATGGACAGGAAAGGAGTGGAGGGTTATGGGCTGAGTGCGGGTAGGTGGGACTAGGTGAGATTAAGAGTTCGGCATGGACTAGGAGGTCCGAGATGGCCTGTTTCCGTGCTGTGATTGTTATATAGTTATATGGTTATAGAGATACTAAATGTTAATATTAGAACTTTTGTAGTTAATTCCACAAACCAAGTCAAAGGATATTGGGAAAATTGTTACTTATACAAAACAGATAAATGAAAGAGAAATAGGATTGTTGTACAGGGCCCTAGTGTGGCCACAGCTAGACCATTTTCTGGGTTGTTCACAAACAAATATTCTTCTGAAAGAGGGACTGCAAGAAGTGACATTTATTTCCAATATTTGTATCCAATTTATGTTAAAACATCAGTTCACATTCTCTGCCCAAGATGGCTTTGGAGGTTCAGATGTTGAGTATACTTAACAGCTATGATTTTATTGTACATTGGAGCAATACAATATGACGAGGGGTCAAATGGTGTATTCCTGATTCTATTTCTTATGTTTTTATCTCGCAGTAAAACCAGATACAGCAAGGGATTTGTAAGAAATATTTTCTATCAGCATGGAATATAAAACTGCTAATATTCCTTTCAATATGATGCTCTTATAGCTTTTAGTTCATAGTAATGCCAATTCAGCTTAAGTGCATATCAATTTATTTCCTTGCCATGATTTTTCTTGGACTATATTTTGCACAAGATATTTTTACACTTTCCTCAATTAAGGCTCCATCTCCAGCACCGCAACTGGTTTAGCAACATTGCACTTATTTATGTATCTTGTACTTGGAATTGTTGGCCAACATCTCCAATAATAAATGTAAACAGTGTGATTAAAGATGTCAGAGTTCAATGTCTAAAGTAAAAGCTTATTGTAGAAATTAGTGACATTTTCAAAAGCAAACAGTGAAAGGGATATTAACTGTACTATAGCGCTGAGCTTCTGAGTTATCTAAGGTATCTTCATCCTCTTCAATGACCTCTGCCATCATCTGTGGATCGTATCCACCTACAGGTAAGAAAAACAGCAGAGAAAACCACATCAATAATGCTGCAAATGTATTCTTGCTGTGAAAAGTCAACACCATACAAAGCCGTGTGTTCTGGGATCACGTAGAGTGGTGAACTTCAGAAGAATAATATTGAAGATCAATTTCACTTATGGTTTAATAGTGTGGTAGACTTCCTCTGACACATACGCTAAATCAGAGAGTACACACTTGGGTCATTTCACAGGATCCAATACAAATGATTGATGCAAACTGGAAGAAACCAACTCCATGTCTAATTGGTGAACACAATAAAATTAAGGCAACTTCTGGTCCTGTTGTGAGCAAAGGTTGGGGGGGGGGCTTTTAATTGAGCAGAAATATCAATCCATTTTATCTGACTTGGCATATGAGTCAGCCACCAACTTGATAGTAGACTGTGGAGAATACGGCAAAACAGGAGCTCTCAGCGGCAAGTCCTTTCTAATTCAGAGAAACACTTTGAAGGATAGTGTCCAGTGTCCTGATGGAAGATGAGAAAGAGATCCACAAGAGACTATGTGTGTGGAGGGGGTGGATGTGGGAGGGGGGTTCAGAGTTTTAAAGAAGTATTTAGGTAAGAAGGGTAGAGTATATTTGAATCTGTCAGGAGCCTGCATTTCTTTAATTCACAATTAGGTGAACTGCAAATGAGTGAAACCTTGCCATTACTGTTATAGCAAATGGCAACACGGCAGTAGAGCTAATGATAGCCAGGACTCATTGCTGTTATTCTTGATTTCATGTGGCAGAGTGAAACAGGTGGTAGTGACCTGAACCCAGACGGAGGGTCTCGGTCTGAAACATCGACTGTGTATTCCTCTCCATAGATGCTGCATGACCTGCTGAGTTCCTCCAGCATCTTGTGTTGAGCTTTACAGTGCTAAACATCGTTGAAGACGAATATTAACAAGGATTTTTTTTTTGGGGTGACAACAGGAATGCAGTGGATGAAATTTGTCTAATTTTCAGAAGCCTTCGATAAGGTTCCCATAAAAACCTAACGAATGAGGTTGAAGAGTGCAGAGACAGGGACAAATAGCAGAACCAGTTGCTTGTGAGCTTCAACTCAGAGAGCAAAGAGTGTGAGTAGAGGGTAGGTATTTACAGTGAAAACAGGTGGGTAGTTTTCCATAAGGATCAGAACTGAATCCACTCCTGTTCACGATCTGAACTCTGTCATCAAAACCACAAGTTCTAAATTTATGGATGATATCAAATTGAGAGGGGATAATCAGTACTGAGGAAGATGCCCACAAATTACTACTTTAATAAACTTGCAGAATTGGCAAATAATTAGCATATAAAGTTTAACAAAGCAAGATAACATATTTTAGTTGGAAAAGCAGGAAGGCAATAGGAAGGACAGGAGGTCTAGGTGGGTTAGAGAACAAAGGAAATTCAGGAAGTACAAAAATACCAGTCACTAATATTCATGCCACAGGTTAATAAGGTCAGTAAAATGCAAACTGAGTATGGGGACTTAGTTTTGAAGGGATTGAAATGAAATATTAAATATGCATTGAATCTTTCTTCACACACAAGATGCTGGAGGAACTCAGCAGGTTAAGCAGCATCTATGGCAAAGAGTACAGTCGACGTTTTGGACCGAGACCCTTCGCAGGACTGGAGAAAAAATGCTGAGGAGTAGATTTAAAAGATGGGGGGAGAGGACAGAGAAACACAAGGTGATAAGTGAAACTTGGAGGGGGAGTGATGAAGTAAAGTGCTGGGAAGTTGATTGGCGAAAGAGATACAGGGCTGGAGAAAAGAGAAGTCTGATAGAAGAGGACGGAAGGCCTTGGAAGAAAGAAGAGGGGGGAGGAGTACCAGAGAGTGATGATGGGTGGGCAAGGCGATAAAGTGAGAGAGGGAAAAGGGGATAGGGAATGGTGATGGAGGGGGCATTACCGGAGGTTTGAGAAATTGATGTTTGAATCTTGCTTAGAGCTTACTGAGAGAACTGTGTATATTTTTGTTGCCTATATTATAGTAAATATATAAATACACTGGAGAGGATACAGAGAAGATTTACAAGGATAATACCAGAAAGACAAGAGTATAAATATACTCTGATGTTTGCTCGGTAGAAGAACAAGCTGGACCAGGACAACTTGCTGTCAACACGTACAAACAAGCTGGATCAACTCAGCAGGTCGGGCAGCATCCATTGAACAGTCAATGTTTTGGGCCGAGACCCTTCGTCAGGACTGAAGAGTGAGGGGGCAGGGGCCCTATAAAGAAGGTGTGGGGAGGGTGGTAGGTGCCAGGTGAAAAACGAATCGAAGGAAAAATCAAGGGTTGGGGGAGGGGAAGCAGGGAGGGGATAGGCAGGAGAGGTGAAGAAGGAATGTAAGGGGAAAGCACTATGGGTAGTAGAAGAAGGCAGAATCATGAGAGAGGTGATAGGCAGCTAGAAGAGGAGGCACAGTGAAAGTGGGATGGTGGAAGGGAGAGGGAGGGAATTACCGGAAGTTGGAGAATTCGATGTTCATACCAAGGGGCTGGAGACTACCCAGACGGTATATGAGGTATTGCTCCTCCAGCCTGAGTTTGGCCTCATCATGGCAGTAGAAGAGGCCATGTATGGACATATCCAAATGGGAATGTGAAGCAGAGTTGAAGTGAGTGGCAACCGGGAGATCCCATCTGTTGTGGCGGACGGAGCGGAGGTGCTCGACGAAGCGGTCCCCCAATCTGCATCGGGTCTCGCCAATGTAGAGGAGGCCGCTTCGGGAGCACCGAATGCAATAGATGACCCCAACAGACTCACAAGTGAAGTGTTGTCTCACCTTCCACCCTCCCCCCACCTTCTTTATAGGGCCCCTGCCCCCTCCTTCTTCAGTCCTGACGAAGGGTCTCGGCCCGAAACTTTGACTGCTCATTTCAACGGATGCTGCCCAACCTGCTGAGTTGATCCAGTTTGTTTGTACATGTTGTCTTGACCACAGCATCTGTGTTTACAACTTACTGTCTGTTTTACAGTCATGCCACTTAGGGACTTGGACTATATTATTTTTTCTTCCTTGCAACTATATGTTTTTCTGAAATCGTAACCATATGTGCCATATGTGTTGTTTGTGTTATGTGTAGTATGCTTTATGCTATTTGTAATGTGTGTTGCTCCTTGGCCCCGGAGGGATGCTGTTTTGTTTGGCTATAATTATGTAAGGTTGAATCTCTATCTCTATACATTACTAAAATACTCATTCTGTTTATCTGTTTGTCAGTCTGTCTATTTGTGCCCTCAAATTAGCCCAAATGGTGCATTAAAGCGGCACTTTGTTTGACTACATGGACTTAAAATGCACTAACTTACAGAATGCATGCAAAGGTCAGGGTTACATTCATTTAAAATTGCTCACTCGTCAACAGGCCCTGCTTTCCACACCCGATACCAACTTTCATGGAAACCATGACGCGACACCACGACGCACGCACACGGCCAGCCTCAGCAGCGCCTCACGATGCTCACAGCAGCGACACCAAGCAGAGCAAAAGGGCAGGGCAGCTCTATTTCGAGCGGTCACATTCTACTAATCACCATCAGCGTGTGCAGAATTGGGACAGATCAAACCGGCACCCATCAATAAGAGATAATTAAATCTTATTGTAATGACGTACTTCGAGACACCCATCAAACCCTTTGCTGCAGTCAAAGGACAGCGGTGACTCTATCACGTCCATTTTGGAGAGTGCCAACCACGTCATCAAGAATAATCAGCATCCTGGAGACTTTGGTGTTACTGCTTTGTATCTTCTATCCAGCATTAGGGTAAAAAAAAATGTTCAGCCTAATTATGCTGCATGGAAAGAGAAGAGGGACATTATGGTCAAGAGATGATGTTAAATGTTGGGAAGCGGCAAGGAGAGGGAGAGAACAAGAATTGGATGAGGCCAGGGCCGCATGACTCCAGGATCAAAGAGTCAGGACAAAAAAGATGAGAGAAGAAGAGACAGAAGAGGGGAGGCGTGCACGTCTCCAAAATGAAAATAACAGGCATAGAAGGAGGAGAGAATAAGAATCGGATGAGGCCAGGGCCACACAACTCCAGGATCAGAGAGAAAGAACAAATGGTAGAAGAGCTGAAGAGACGAAGGATGAAAGGGCTGCGCGTCTCCAGAATGACAACAACTGGCATAGAAGGAGGAGAGAGGAAGAGACAGAGGAGCTGAGAAATGCACGTCTCCAAGATCAGAGACAAAGAACAAACGGAAGAAGGGTTGAAGTGATGGGGGATGAAAAGGCTACGTGTCTCCAGAATGACAAAAACAGGCACAGAAGGAGGAGAGAGGAAGAGACAGAGGAGAAAAGATCGACTCAAGAATATGCAGCAAAGAGTAATTCTTGCAAGAGTTGCTGAAGATGACAATGCCCGCTTTCGACGACAATACCTTGACAGAGAAAGAGCAAGGCAAAATGCACGACTCGCATGCTGTAACATTTCTGCGGATGTTGGTACGATACCAGAGTATGCCCTCACTGTCACACCTTCCTATTCACTAGAGAAACTGCAGATTTCTGCTGTATGAAGGGAAGGGTAAAGATAGGCAATTTGCAGCCTCTACCCAATGAACTCCTCAATTTATACAGCAATGATGAACCTATTGCAAACGAGTTCAGGAAGAACATCAGACAATACAATTGCCTCTTCCAAATGACATCCTTTGTTGCCAAATAAGTCCTTCCAACGAGGAATGGATGGAATCCTTCTGTGATTATTCAAGGCCAAATCCATCACTACATCGGACATTTAGTGCCAGACTCCAACCAGCAAGCCTGATTCCTTCAAATTTACTTAATGGATCCTCAAGGCAGCGTAGAATTGAGAATGGGGATACTACAGAATGATGGAATTCAACGTGAGATTGTTTAATTATTGGAAAGCCTACTATGACAACGAAACCCGTACATTGCGTCCCTTCAACTTGCAAAAGAACAAATTTGAGGCATGCCAGAGGCATCCATTGTCATTGATCCTGACTGGAGAGCGGCATTTGAACACGAGAGAAGATCTAATGCACAAATTGCCAACAAATTCGCTGTCATTATACCGAACAGCACCAAACCTGAAGCAAGCTCACGGCACATTGTGTTGAAAGAACGAGGAGATGATTTGCAAATAATTTCAGAGTCCCATTGCTCATATGACAGCTTTCAATACATACGTTTCCTTCCACTTGGAGATGATGGCTGGCATGATCAACCCTGAATGACAAACAACAAGAAACTGACGGCAATGCGTTATTATGCGTATCGAATAATGAACCACAAGAATGAGTTTAATAAACTTCTCAGAGGAGGACGTCTATTCCAACAATACTTGGTCGATATGGCTGCTAAGCTTGAAGGTGAGAGGCTGAGCTACATCCGAGTGAATCACGCAACCTTAAGATCAACAACATACAGAGGCCTGACTGAGGCATTGAATGATGACGATGATTTCAGAAACATCGGAAGGCGCATCATCCTCTCCTCAGCCTTTGTCGGTGGACCGAGATACATGATGGAACAATGTCAGGACGCCATGATGTATATACGGAAGTACAGTAATGCTTCATTGTTCATTACAATGACATGCAATCCAAACCGGCCGGAAGTCCAACCGCATCTTTTTTTTGCATTAGCAACCAAACAATTGGCCGGATTTAATCACGAGAGTGTTTAACTTGAAGAGAAAGTTGTTTACGAAGTACCTCAATGGAATAGGTGGTCCCTTTGATAGGTGATTCACTTACATTGTAAGTGTGGAATACCAAAAGCGGGGTCTGCCTCATTTGCACTGTCTGCTGTGGCTCAATGAAGCATCCAAGCCAAGACCACAAGATTATGATAGATTCTTGCAAGCAGAAGCACCAGACCCAAATGAAGATCCAGAGCTGCATGAATTGGTCTTGAAGCACATGATACATGGTCCGCATCGCACCACTAAATCACCATGTTGGCAAAATGGTACATGCAGTAGGAGGTTACCTAAGCCATTTATTGAGCATACAAGGTGTGGGGATGATTTATATCCTGCATATAGGAGACGGTCTGTGGAAATGGAGGATTCGAAGGTCATCTAGTAGGATGACAAAGTCGAACTATAACTTCTAAATGGGTGGTCCCCTATGATGCACAACTATTGAAGCTGTTCAATTGACATCTAAATGTAGAAATATGCTGGTAGAAAAAATGTAGAAGTATCAAGTCCATCAAATACGTGATCAAGTATACCATGAAGGGGAGTGATCGGGCAATTTTTGGAGCAAATAGAGAAGACAAAATCACACAGTATTTGACAGGCAGATATAATGGGCCCTCTGAAGCTGTTGATTGATACTTGGATTTCCAATTCACGACTTCAAGTGCACCTTCTCCGACAGCATCAAGTTTTCTTTCAAGATAATGCTGCCGTGCAACTGAACAATGATGTGACAAGAACCACTGTAATGGAATTCATGGATCTTTGCACTCGCGATCCACTTGCAAGAACCCTGTACTATGCGGATATTCCCAGATTCTTCACTTGGACTAATAAGAGATGGGAAAGAAGGAGAATGTGGAAAAGAGTGGAGGAGTACTCCAGGATTTTTGAAGCAAATGTTCTGGGTCGAGTGTATACCGTTTCTCCACGAATTGGTGACCTCTACTATTTGAGACTTCTTCATCACATAAAGGGACCAGTATCTTTCAAATCATTGAAAACACATGATGGAGATATCCTTCCATCATTCAAAGACGTCTGCAAAGAGAGAAGATTGTTGCAAGCTGACGATCATTGGCAGCAAACTATGGAAGAAGCAGAGAGAACAAGAATGCCCAGAGCAATGAGAGATTTGTTTGCCATCTTGTTAACAAACACAGAAATCAACAATCTACAGCAATTATGGAACCGGTTCAAGAAAGCAATGTCTGAAGATTTCTTACAAATGGAGAGGAGAACTATCAATGATCCTGATATCATGATCGATGAGAGGCATCATGGACAAGGTCTTCTGTATTTCCAAAAGAAACTTGAGAACTTGGGCAAAACATTTGAAGAATATAACTCGCCAACACCAAGTAATAGTACAATTACTCAAAGTGCTGGCAATCTGGAATTACTGCATGAACTGCAATACAACAGAGACGAACAGCAGGAATTTGTTTCACAGAAGCAGCCCCTATTGAATTATGAGCAAAGAGAAGTATATGAATATGTGTGCGATTGCTTGGAAAGGAATCTCTCAATGATTTTCATTGATGCTCCAGGAGGAATGGGCAAGACATTAATCATCAACTTGATCGTCGCTAAAGTTAGGGGAGATGGAGGTGTTGCTATTGCTGTAGCGTCATCAGGTATTGCAGCAACATTGATGCCTGGTGGTAGGACAGCGCATTCAAAATTCAAGATACCCCTCAAAGTCAATGAGTGACATTGATAAAGACACCAATACTGCAAATTTACTCCAAAATGCAAGGCTTATTGTCTGGGATGAGTTCCCCATGATTAGGAGGGAGAGCTTCAAAGCGGTGGACCGTACTCTCCATGATGTGTGCGGCAAGAATGAGGCCTTTGGGGGTATTTTAACCATTTGCTGTGGCGATTTCTGTCAGCTTCTAGCACTTGTGAAACACTGACGTGATGCTGATCTGGAGAATTCATGCATAAAAAAAAAATCCTACTTACGGAGAAGCTTCGTCACATTTCAATTGAAGAGAAACATGCCATCGAGTGAGGGAGAAGGGCAATATTCTGAGTTCTTATTGGATGTTGGAGAAGACAAGATTGAGAAAAACGAAAACAATGAAATCGAATTTCCTGAAGATATGATTCTGCCAGCAAAAACTATGGAAGAATGTATTGATTTCATCTACCGGACATTCGACAATCCTGCAGAACTGTTCTCGAGGAATTCTATCTTGGTTCCTCTCAATGAAATGATGCAAAAAATAAACTTCACATGCCTTAGACGCTTTCCTGGAATCATGAAATACTGTTCCTTCAATGCCGTAAGTGAAGGAGCTAGCCCCACTAATTTTCCAACAGAATTCCTTGATTTGGTCAAACTCTCGGAATTGCCACCACATAAACTGGAATTGAAGAGGGGATATCACATTATTTCAATAAGGAACTTGGATCCACCAAGGCTTTGCAATGGAACGCAAATGAAGGTGGAAGAACTGCACGACAATCTCATTGTAGCAAAGATAAACATTGGTGCGTTCAAAAATGATATTGTCATGATCCCAAGAATTATTCTCAGTTTATCAGAAGGGGAAGATGTCCCTCTTCAGTGGAGTCAGTTCTCGATACAGTCGTGCTTTGCTATGACTATACATAAGGTGCAAGGCCAAACCATGGAGAATGTGTTGATTTATTTGGAGAAACCGGTATTCCAGCATGGTCAGCTGTATGTGGCTTTAAGCCAGGGAAAAAGAAATGAAAACGTTAGAGTATTCTTGAAGGGTGGCAGATCAACCAGAAATGTTGACACCAAAAGTGTCCTTCGTTAAATGAGGAGGAGCTATATTTTCTTGCTACACATCTTTCTTCTTTAATAAATTGAGCTTTTCTTCTTTAATTTCCAAAGCAAAGCAATAGCATTCAGGGAAATTTAATGTTCATTCTGGTCACATCAGACTGCACTACCTTTCTCTTAAAGGGTGCCCTAATGGCTCACCCGGTTGTCTAGTGATCATTAAAGTTGAACTTGAACTTCAACAGATTGAGTTTCATTTCTTTCGGTGAAAAAACTGAGTAGTGACCTAAGATCTTTATAATTAAGAAGGGTTCTGTAAAAAAAAATGTAGAGAGAACATTTCCATTTGTGCAGAGCAGTATTCGAGACTGTAATGATGTGGCTCAGCAAGAAATCCAAGTGGGAATTCAGGAAAAGAAACATATTTATTTAAAAAGTGCTGAGAAAATGAATTTACTGCTGCAGGGAGTGTGTGAAATGAGTATTACAGGATTTTTTTTGAAGCGAGAGTGAGCATGTGGTGGAAAAGGAACTAGAGAGTTCTGCTTATAGATTTAGGTGGGGTAAGTAGAGGGCACTCATGGAGCATTAACCACAGTGTGGTAAAGTTATACTGAATGAATAATTTCTGTGCTGTATATCCAGTATATCTAGTCTTGTTTAAAGGTTCTTTTCTCAGATCAGTATGGAAAAAATCATTTTTACATCATGCCTCTCATGACTGCATGTCTTCAACATTCAATGTCACACTAGATCTCACCGATATGGACTTTAAGGTAGTCCATGGGTATGTATTTAATTCAGTGTTATTGTTTGCCCTTTCTGCCATGAATTATGATCCTAATCAGTGTTAACGGGAGCTGGTCCCGGGAGTCTGGGCTGCACTCACACGTTGAGGATGCAGTACCTCTGAGTGGTGATGAGGTGGTCAACTCTGGCTACTACCTATTCTGCACTGGGTCCTTTTCATATCACTTAGCAGATGGAACAGCAAACTTTCCAAGGGTTGTTGATGGCAAACAGATAGTTGCTGTATTATCACATCACTGGAAAAACCCAGGAGTCAGACGCTGGTGTCATAGGATTGCTGTAAAGTGGAAAACAAATAAAACGTTTAGTTGCTTATTCACCTTGCAAATAACTGTCTGATCCATCGTCAAATTCACCTTCTTCACTTTGTGAATCTGTGAGGGAATAACAAATAAAATTTAATAAAATTTTAACTCTTTTCCTCAACATGGTAGTTAATTGTACCACATGATACAATTCCAATGATTGCTTGGCAAAAGCTTTAAAACACT
This sequence comes from Hemitrygon akajei, assembly GCF_048418815.1. NCBI lineage: Eukaryota > Metazoa > Chordata > Chondrichthyes > Myliobatiformes > Dasyatidae > Hemitrygon > Hemitrygon akajei. The sequence goes on along the minus strand of NC_133128.1, from coordinate 147,881,640 downwards.
TAAGGGAGCCATATTTCAGGAGGAAATAGGGCCTAGATTCTGCCCAACAAGAAAATCGGAGAGAGTGCTCCAGCTGAAACCAGCTACAAATACCACCTAATATTGTCCAACCCAATCTAGTGAAATTCCAGAAAAATTGCCTCTGGATAATCCTTTGGCACTATTTCAACATATGGGGTAATATTAAAATGAATTCCAGGAACATATTACCAGTACCTGGGCCACAACTATTCCTGACGTATGTCACCAGTTTGTACGAGTAGACCAAGTATCATTTTTCCAAGTTTACGTGTTTTCTGATGGTACAAAGCTGGGTGGGAAGAGGATACTAAAACACTTCAACAGAATACAGCCAAGCTGAGTGAGAGGATGAGGAAAAGGTGGATGTAACGTGACGTAGAAAAATGGGGTAACCGTGTAGCACAGCAAATAGTGCAGATGCCTTATCGTTCCTAAAACATGGCTCTGATGCTAACCTTTTGTGCTAGCTGTGTGAAACATGCACATTCCCCCTGAAACCATGTGGGTTTGGTCTGAGTGATCTGCTCCTTGCCACATCCCAAAGGTGTGTAGGTTGGTAGGTTATTGGCCATTCTAAATAATCTCCAGTGTAGACGGGTGGTAGAATCTGGGAGGGGTGGAGCAGGGGTCTGAATGCTCCGTGGGCCCCATCAGTATCCATTTCCCTCCTGCTCCTCTCACACAAGCTATCGTTGACCTTGTAGGATCTACAGCCATATCTGCTTCCATGGTACTTTTCCAGTTTGAACACCTTTGCACTCTTGGTGAAACCCAGGATGAAGAATGACAAGCTCTTTTCAAGTGATTCCTTTTCAGCTGTCTGTACTTCCAAAGTAACAGTAATACTGCTTCTCCACCACACCCACCTCCACCCACTCCCTCTTCCATCAACTTCCACAATGAAAGCTCAGTACTCATCATAAAATTGCTCCTTTATCTATCCCGCTGCTCTTCTGGAGAGTTTTCCTCCTTTGATCTTCTCACACTATTCCACTCCTGCAGAGTTCATTTAAATGCCCATCCTCTACCACGTTAGCTAAGGATCATCCAATTTTTCACTGCAATACTTTCACTGCTGTGTATCTTGCTTCCTCCTCCCCCCCCCCCCACTGTACTAAATGATTTAAACCTCCATCATTTTCTATCATCCCTGATCTCACTGCATTCGTATCTTCTATATGGAAAGCTCCTGTAGCTCCCCACTTAATGTGGCCTTGCTACTCACTCTGTGTGGGTCACAGACAAGGTTTTCTTTGATAACGTCTTAGTATCAACTTCATTGCCTTTGCAGAGACCAGGCTGAATGACAATAAGAATTACTTAAGTGAAGCCTTCTCATCAGCTCAGGCGATATATTCCTCTTTTCTACCATAATTTGTTCTACTGAAGCTTCCAGAAGTGGATAATCAACTCTTATGTGAAATCACCTATTATTACAGCCCCATTATATGTACAGTTATCTACAATCTCTCTCCATATTTGTTGCCCTAATTCTTGCTGACTATTGGGGTGGGGGGGGAGCTCTAATACAATCCCATCAAAGTAATCACACCCTTCTTATTTCTGAGTTCCACCATGAAACCTCAGATAACTATTCCTCAGAATATCCCCTCTAAGTACATGATGAATTCTCTAATTAAAAAGGAATTAACCATTCTTTCTTACACCCACCTCAATCATGCCTGTAGCATCTGTACACCAGAGCATTAAGCTGCCTACCCTTAACCATATTTCTGTAATAGCTATAATATCCCAGACCCACATACTATACTTTTCAATGCCCTGTTTCACCTGCCTTGCATGTCAGGTTTCTTATATTAAAATAAATGCAATTTAGCCTGGCAACCCCTCTTTCCTCCCCGTCCTTCCTGAGCCTGTCCAGACTGCTGGACTTGTTTGCGTCAACCTCTTAATCAAGGTTGATAAATATGCTGCTCGATCTGCTGAGCATTTCCAGCATTCTCTGGTAGTATTCACAGTAGACTGGAAGGAATCAGAACTCTGAATGAAAAAGAGCAATATTCAGGTCTCTAAGGAAAGAGCAATGAACTTGGGATACATTTAGTCGGAGCCTTCACAGACGTTTGGATTTAAATAGGCTCCTTCAGTTTAGCAGGGTTCTAAGGAATAGGGAGGTGTGTTTACAAGAGTAAATGGGCCAGGAGAGATGAAAAGGGTTATGACGATAACTGAAGTTTAGAAGGACATGGGCCATACACAACCAAATGGGACAAGCTTAGATGGGCATCTCAGTCAGTATGGACAAGTTGAGCTGAAGGGCCTTTTTCTGTGTTGTATGATATACATCTATGATTTGCCTCAATCTGTCACACCAGTACCTGGTGTTCTACACTCTATCCCCTCCACTCAGCAGTTCAGTTTAAGTCAGTATTTCCCAACCTTTTTTAGCCCAATGCCTCCCTAAAGCACTTTCATACTTACCAACATCCCTCTTAGGCACAATATACTTTCCGGCATCCCCATAGTCTAAAGACATGTCTACCATATGCTAACATGAGAAAAATATTTCTGCTTTAAATTTTTATTTGTCTTTAAACCTGACCTACATAGCGCCTGTGCACTGTACAGCAGCTTCAATATATCAATGTGATCCTTGAGCTTGATGGTTTTTAGCAAGAGTTGAAATATCTGGTTCAAGTTGTGACAGCAAAAGGCTTAAATCCCCACACATAACAATGTCCAACCAGTTTCTATTTTTTGTGAGTATGTGGTTCACTGCACTGAAGCCTCTTTCAAAAAGGTCGGAGAATGGAAATGCTGTGAAGAGCTGTTTGGCTTTTCTCCAAAGACCAGGTAACGTTGTATGACAGTGTAGCCACATATCACAAAAGCCAACATTTTTGAAAAACATTTTTGCTTCTTCATCATTCTGAAATTCGATAATTTCTTCTTGCAAGCTTCTTCTTGTTCTTTCACCTTGCAAAGAAATGGTTAATTACCCAGTATGGAATTTCCAGATCATTCAAATCCTTGAATCAGTTCTGAAAATCCTTCTTCATTGACAGCAGGTGTAAGCAGTACTCTTGCAAATCACCGTCTGTGAAAGAGAGTGCCATACTTTCCATGCAGGGAAACTGAGAGAACATTCTTCTCCCAATGTTTTGCTTACATATTTCCAATTTTCTGATAAAAGTGGACTCTACACTTTTTGGCTGGATTAAAGTGAAATTCTCACCCTGCGGTTTCATATTTAGAATGTTCATTTTTATCATACAGATCAGCTAGGCATGCCATATCTCCACATTGAAGCTCAATCTTGTTTCTCAAGCTCTTGTCAACTTTCAGCAAGAGCTCAACCATAGTGTCAAAAAGATCAAAGGAATGTTTAAAACAGCAGCCTTTTGACAGCCAATGCACTTCAGTGTAAAGAAGCAAGCGTTCAAACTCTTCATTGTTATCTGCTACTTAATGGAGGAGCTTTAATGTTGTTGATAGCAGATATTGCAAGAGTCATGCTTGAACAAAGTTGCTGGCTGAGGTTTTTGGCTGCGAGATGTTGATGTTGAATTACACAATGGATTGCAAACAGACTTGGAATTTCTTTTTTTCTATTAATAGCACTAAACGGGCATGGTGACCTGTCATATATGGTACTCCATCTATTGCACAACAAATCTACCTCCTCCCATAGATACTGTCTGGCCTGCTGAGTTCTGCCAGCATTTTGTGTTTTTATTAAATCATGTTCCTAATTGGAATACTTTTATCCTCAATATACATATTAAGCTCATCAGAGATAGATTCTCTTTTTGATATTTGTTTTTAACTTTTTATGAAAGAGAATCTCTTCATAATCTTTTCCATTTTTGATAAACCGTGCATATGCATTAGCAATGCCTAATTTTCTCACACAGTTGACTCAACCAGTTGTATCCTAAATTCTGCTTTTTGTAGCTCTGTGCATAGTTGATACTCAATGTCTTCACTCATTTTGTCAATACAACGAGCTACAGGATTACTACTCAGTGGAATTGATTTTAAAATACTGGGATCCATTTTGAAAACAGTAATACAATAGGCATGATTAATCTTTCACCAGTTGTATCAGATTTGCCACATTTAACTATCATTTTGGAAATGTTATAAGAAGCAATTAGACCACTATCAAGGTCATTTTTAACTTTCTTGGCAAACGACTCCAGGGCGCAACCCTTTTCAAATGCTCCTTTCTTCTTCTGGAACTGAGTAATACCACAAGTAGCCTTTTCAGGATACCTTTTACGGAAGTGCTCCTGCAATCTTGATGGTTTCATGGCTTCATTAGGCAGTACAGTATTACAAATAAGACACACGGGACGCCACTGATCTGATGGGAACAGAATAAAACCATACTCCAGATCTGCCATCTCCAATGGGATCCCACAACCAAGCACATCATTTCTTCTTCCCCCTCCCCCCCCATATTCTCCGCATTCTGCAGGGATTTCTCCCTCTATATCAGTGAGACCCTACATAGGTTGGGCGACTGCTTCGCCATGCACCTATACTCTGCCCGCCAGAAGAAGCAGGATCTCCCAGTGGCCACCCATTTTAATTCCACTTGCCCTTTCCATTCCGACATGTCAGTCCATGGCCTCCTTGATCACTTTGTGTTTCTTCCTCCCCATTCCCCATCTTTTTACTCTGATTCCTCATCTTTTTTTCTCCAGTCCTGCTAAAGGGTCTTGGCCCAGAATGTTGACTATACTGTTTTTCCATAGAGGCTGCCTGGCCTGCTGAGTTTCTCCAGCACTTTGTGTGTGTTGCTCCAAATATGTAACATTGTATAGACACACTTTCTGTAGTTTTGGTGTCATAGGATTAGAATTCAAGGCTTCACTGCCTTCAGATTCATAGAGGTCACACTGTACATATTAACCTATCATTAACAGGCTAAATTAAAATAAAAAATTAACACAAACTGGGAATGCCTAGCAGATGTTGACAATGACAGTGAGCTGACACGGTTGGTCAGGTCTCATGCCTCAAGTTAGCCCCCCAAGAATCTTGAATGCCCTCCAATGACTTCTATTTCCCCTAATATCCCTTTAGGACATGTAACTGCCCCTTTGGAGCAGTACTGTCCCCTTTGGGAATCACTAGTTTGAATCCAGCCAGAATATGAGCCCCCCCCCACTTCAGTTTGGGTGCAACCTGTCCATTTTGTACACGTCATATCTGCCCTAGAAGAGATCCCATGGCCGAAGAATCTGAATTTTTCTGTCCTGTTCCAGCTTTTCAGCCATGCACTCATCTGCCCTGTCTTCCAATTCCTTCCAACACTGGCAGGTGACATCAGGAATAATTCAGAGATTACAACTCTTGAGGTTCCATTTGTTTTTTTACGATTCTTCCTAACTCCTTAGGACCTTACTTTTTTTCCCTACCCATGTCATTGGTACATTCACCTCTGGCTACTCACTCTGGGAATATTCAGTGTCTTGAGTTGGCTGGCTCTATTATGCTACAAAATTACCACTTTGTAAGAAATACTGAAGTTTACCTTGATGGGAGCACTTTAAAATGGATTCCACATTAACTATCTAGTGTACACAATAGCCAGCATTAGAAAATTCAAACCATAATACTTTAACGTATCTCGAATGAATAAATAGACACATCATTGAAAACTTACGATTATTCTACTTCATTTAATGAAAGCCCCTGTTACTTAACATTAGATAGATTGTGATAACCACAGTCAGAAGGAATGAAAACATACTTAGGTACGGTAGGGAATATTTTTCTCCACTTTGAAGCCTTTTATTCAAGGAGTGCATCACCTTGGCACTGCCAAAGTTTTTGAAACGAGACTTCACATGGTTATAAAACCAGTCCAGTGACCCAGTCTTCACAATCCTGAAAAAAGCACAGGGGTGAATTTACAACCAGAAGTTCACTCTTTGACAAAAACCCATGTTTAAATTACTCAGATGCAGCACCATCAGTTCCAGCTCTTAATGTGTCTTCAAGAACCGAGTGCCAATTTTTTTTGCCAAATTTACTCCTATGGACCCAAATTTAACTTCTCTCTTTCATGCATCTCAAGCTGTCTCTTCACTTCCATAAACATCAGCGTTGCAAACCTTTTCAGTTGCTCTTTTCTTTCCGCAGTCAACAGACTTTTAAGGTGTCAGATTCTGCATAATTACCTCTTAATTATCTCAAGGAATGAATTTGGGGCTTTATGCACAGGGTCCAGCTGCACTGCAAAACCAGGAGGATTCTTTCTTCCTGACTGTAACCTAATGATTCAAAAAAAATCAACTGATCCAAAATCTGTCTGGCTCAACATGAGTGTTCTTTAGATAAGAAATCACTATGCAAATTATTCTGTGTGAAGTTATGGAGCATTATAATCCTTAAATTTAATAAGGCATTAAACAGAGCCTGGTTTCAGGAATTGTACATGGTGCTGGTCAACTGGTTTCACTCTAGATACTCAATCGGAACGGTGTAGTGTTCTATGCCAGGAATTGAACACATTAATGTAGGTTTATCTCCTAGCTCAATATTGTAATATCAGAAGTGCCATTCTGCAGATAAGAGAACAATTGTTATCTGCTTCCTCGCCAACCTTCACATCACTACAAATGAAGATAGAATTTGAGCAGTGATTCTAGATGCACACAGTAACTAAAGTACATTACTCACTTAATATTTGTGGGTGAACATCACAACTGTTTTGTGTAGAGCACATCACCAACATTGAGATACTTGGCCATTTATATATATATATATATTTTATAGGTGTTGGGTCAGACAGAAAATTGAGGGATTTATCTGCTGCTCTTCAGATAGTTCCACGTAATGTTTAAAGTCAATCAATGTTTTAGAACAGAACAGACACTCACAGCAACGGCCGTTCTCTTTAACAGCCACTGCCAACACAATTTAGCCCACAGTGACTGTTTGATTTTCCAAAACTCAACCTCAAAATAAGACACATTCATTGTTCAAAGGATCCAGAATTTTATTAGCTACAGTTCAACATGTTTCAAACTGGGTAACATAAGTAATCAAGATGGGGCTGGAGCATGGCAACTTGTAAGCTGCCCTGTGCAAATCCACTCAGTACTTCTATTATTATTGTTTTATTCTTCATAATCTAAATTCTATGTCAACACTTTATTCTGCATTTTGTTATTGTTTTATTGTTATTCTTATTGTGTAATGATTCGGTATATATTCTGTGACAATAAGAAAGTAATTCCACAATAATCCATTTCTAATACAGAATTCCATTTTATGATTTAACAGGAATTCAGTTTACAACCTAGTTGAAACTAGATTTAAAATGTTTAGAAATGCATTGCTGGTTGGTTTGAAATCAAATAAATTAATTATCGAGGTAGAGCACAATAATGCTGTTAACAGGCGACCCTTGATTTACTATGGGAATATTTTACTCAAACTGAAGAGTAAAAGTGCAAAAGAAAAGCTTCACAAGAGCGTTGCTGGAGCTGGATGGCTTAAGTTAGAAGAGACTAGACAGGCTGGGGGAGATAGACGTGATCTTACAGAAGTTTATAAAATCATGAAGGTTATAGATAAGGTGAATACACGAGATTCTGCAGTTGCTGGAAATCCAGAGTAAAAAATACAAAATGCAGAAGGAACTCAGCAGGTCTGGCAGCAGCTATGGAGAGGAATAAACAGTCGACGTTTCAGGCTGAGACAGTTCGTTGGGACTCAGTCCAAAATGTTGACTGTTTATTCCTTTCCATAGATATGAGTTCCTCCAGCAGCTTGTGTGTGTTACTATAGATAAAGTGGATGGTCACAGGGAGGGTGGATGGGTAGGGAGTGCCTAAAACTGGAGGACACTGATTTAAGGTAGGAGTGGAAAAACTTAAAGGGGATCTGATGTTTTTCACACAGAATGGAGGGTATGTGAATTACGTTGCCAGCGGAAGTGTTAGAGGTAGGTACAATTACAATCTCAAAAGAGATTCGCACAGGCTCATGATTAGGAAAGGTTTTAGGAGATAAGGGCCAAATGCAGGCAAATGGTCTAGCACGGAACAGTACAGCAGTTGGGTTGGATGACCTGGACAGAAGGACCTAGTTCCATGTTGTATAAATCTATGACGAAGTTTAATGAGGCAGAGAGAAACTCTTGGTGAAATTTCTTAGATCTCATCTAAGAAATCATAAATTTGGCCCTTTTGAATTAACAGCTTATAACAAAAAGGTCGCCTGAAAGAGGCACCGAAGTTCAAAGTATTTCACATCCATAAAAGAAGGAGTTCTAAAGAAAGAAAGAAATAAGGAAGTAAGACAACATTCAGGACAAAGTATTTTGAGCTTGGGAGGTAAAGAAAGTTTAGAAGAAGAACAGACAGTTATTATATTGGATTCAAGAAAAATAATGAATATTGAGCAGACTGAACAATACTAAAAGTCCAATAAAAATTCCATCTGATTAGAAATTAAGATCAGCATGTTGTTTCATTTACAGACAGGCATTCTATCATCCCACCACAAGATGGTGATCAAGCTACAGGATAATTTCTGTGAAGGTGTTGCACAGCGCTTTACCTATCTATCAAGGACACATTATAGACTTTGTTTTCAGCTGACCAGACTTTAATTCTCTCTACTGTTTCAAACAAGGCATCTTGCAACCTGGTAACAGTAAGCAAAGTAGGTACTAGTTACTTGTGCCCATAATCCAAATGCATTCAATTTTCCTTATTCTGCACCAAATGTATCAAAACTGACTGAAATGATCCCACCCAAATAATTCCACTCCTGGATTAATCTTGTTTCTAAGAGTATAAATTAAAATTTTAATGTTAAATGCAATAGGAAATGCAATCAAATTCCTTTCAATTAACATTTTGCATATGATTTGTACTGATTTACTGAGAGCAAAGTAGTATTTCCTGATTTGTACTGATTTAATGAGACCGATATTCTGTCTCCTGTTTCTTCAAATTTGATTTATGGCAATGAGTATGAAGCAATCAAAACGTTGAAAGTTTTCATGGTCAGGTATATTCTTCTTCCTCTCTAAGATATTGGAAACTAGTCAATAATTCAAACTAACATCTCAGGTACTTTATTATATAAAAGAAAATAATTTTCACACTCTCACAGAGACAGAGGCTCTCTGGCAAGTCCCACGTTAGACAACGTGGAAGGAACAGAGAGCGGTTGGTCACATAACACAATTCTTAAAGTGACATCAGTAATATTAGATATGAAAACATTCCAGGACCCCATTTCGCATGTTGTCTTTCACCTGTTAAACTCACCAGGCCATGTTCCCTCTGCTTCCTTTAAACTCACCTGCTATTGTTTCCTTTGAACTTACTGGAGCCTCAGTTGCCAAGCTACATTTTAAACTACTTAATCTGCATCTCCTTTGCCCTCTTTAAATCACCAAATATTATTTCCAATGTTTCCCTTAAACTCACCTGAGCTGCACTTCCTGTTCCCCCTTCAAACTCACTGAGGCTGTTTCCTGCACTCCTTTTAAACTCACTAGGGCCCTGTTTCTTGTGCTGCCTTTTAAACTCATCAGGTTCACTGATGATTATTGTTCTACACTGTAACAAATATAGAAAAAAAATCAAAAGTGTGCCGAGAAACCAATACAACACACAAGATGCAGGGGGATCTCAGCAGGTCAGGCAGCATCTATGGAAATGAATAAACAGTTGACGTTTCACACCAAGACCCCTCCTCAGGACTGAAAAGGACAAGGGAAAAAGCCAGAATAGATAGGTGAGGGTGGGGGAGGAGGCTTGCTGGAAGGTGAAAGCTGAAGTCAGGAGGGTGGAAAATGTGAGAAGGTGATGGAATCTGATAGGAGAGGACAGTGGACAATCGGAGAAAGGGACAGAGGGGACCCAGGGAGAGAAGTGGTAAAAGGCCAGAGTAGGGAATAGAGGATGAGGGGAGTGGGAGAAAATTTTTTTTACTGGATGGAGAAATCTACATTTATGCCACCAGGTGGGAAGCTACTCAGATGGAATACAAGGTGTTGCTCCTCCAACCTGAGGGTGGCCTCATTTTGGAGCAAGGGGAGCCAAGGACTGATATGTTTGAGTGGGAATGGGAATTGGAATTAAAATGTTTGGCTGCCACCAATGTAGAGAAGGCCACATCAGGAGAACTGGGCACAATAGACGACTTCAGCAGACTTGCAGGTGAAGTGTTGCCTCACCTGGAAGGATTGTTTGGGGCTTTGACTGGAGATGAGGGAGGGGTGAATGGGTAGGTGTAGCACTTCAGCCGCTTGCAGTGTTAAATGCCGGGAGGGAGATTAATAGGGACAAGGTTGACAAGGGATTGAAACGCAGAGGAATGTAGGGGTGGGGAGATAAAGGTACTTTTAGTGGTAGGATCCCGTTGGAGATGGCCGCAGTTGCAGAGGATGATGTGTTGGATGTGGAGTCTTATGGGGCGGTAGATAAGGACAAGAGGAACTCTATCACTGTTAAGGTGGCAGGAAGATGGTTTGAGTGTGGATGTTCGGGAAATGGAGGAGATATGGGTGAGGGCAGAATCAATAGCAGAGGAAGGGAAATTCTGTTCATTGAAGAAGGAAGGCATCTCAGATGTCCTGAAGGAAAGCCACATCCTGACAGCAGATGCGGCAAAGGTGAAGGAACTGAGAAAAGGGAATAGCATTTTTACAGGAAACAGGGTGGGAAGATGTATAGTCAAGATAACTGTGGGAATCAGTAAGTTTATAAAATATGTTGGTTGGCAGTTTATCTCCAAAGATGGAGACAGAGAGATTGAGAAAGCGGAGGGAGGTGTCAGAAATGGGCCAAATGAATTTAAGGGCAGGGTGGAAGCTAGGGGCACAGTCAATGACAGCAGCACCAATGCAGTCATCAATGTAGTGGAGGAAGAATTGGGCAGGGTTACCAGGGAAGGCTTCGAACTTGGACTGTTCTCTGTAGTCAACAAAGAGGCAAGCATAACTGGGGCCTAAGCGAGTGCCCATGGCTATCCCTTGAACCTGGAGGGAGTGGGAGGAGCTGAAGGAATATTTGTTGAGGGTGAGGACCAATTCTGCCAGACGGAGGATGGTGGTGGTGGAGGAGAACTAGTTGGTTCTTTTGTCAAGAAAGAAGTGGAGAGCTTAGAGGCCTTCTTGATGGGGGATAGAAGCAAATGGGGACTTAACACTGATGGTGAAGATGAGGCGGTCAGGGCCAGGGAATTGACGAGATCGAGGACATGAGAAATGTCACAGATGTGGGTGTGAAGGGACTGAACCAAGGGGGATAGAACAGAACAAGTTCAGTGAGGTGGGAGCAGGCAGAGACATTGGGCTTACCCGGACAGCCAGGTTTGTTATTCTTGGGTAGGAGGTAGAAGTGAGCAGTGTGGGTAAGGGAACTATGAGTTTGGTGTCAGATTATGGGAGTTCTCCAGAGTTGAGATCAATGATGGTGTCAGAGACAGATTTCTGATGGTCCAGAGTGGGGTCCTCTTCAAGGGGTAGGGATGAGGAGGTGTCTGAGAGTTGCCACCTGGCCTCAGCAAGGTAGAGGACAGTGCTTCACACTACAACAGCACCCCCTTGACAGCATTGGTATCCAATAATCCGGGGAATCTGCCTGAATGGCACTGGTAACGTCTCAAGGTTGCTGCGTTATGAGAATTTTACTGTGGTTAGTAATTCAAACTAATAGGAAGGGTACTTTATTGAAAGCAAATCTTACAGAAATATTTTCTGAGGGATGTGATTAGCCCACACTTTGAAAAGTGTGGGTTCTTCAGGGATAGTCAGCATGGCTTTGTCATTGGGGGATCCTGTCAATTGAATGGAGTTCTTTGAAGAAGTAAATAATAAATGAGAGCAGAGTGACCAGTGAAGTCTTTGCAAAGTCTTAATGGAAGAATAGAGCCCATGGTAACAAAGGCAAGTTGACATAATGGGTTGGTTTTGTGATTGGAGGTGTCCTCGGGGATCAGGCTGGGAACCTTACTGTTTGTCACACAGAACAACAATTTGGATGTTATCAGTAAACTTACTGATGACATGGAAAATTGGTGTTGTTGATAGTGAGGAGGTTAGTCATAAGTTACAGAGGATATTGATTAGGTGGTGGGATGGACAAAGCCATGGCAAATGCAACTTCACAGTGATAAATGCAACATGGGTGATCTAATAGGGTAGGGATCTTTGTGTACAAACGTATACATTGCTTCAAGTGGCAGCACAAGAAGACGGGATGGTGAAGAAGGCATACAGTGTGCTCTTCTTCACAAGACATTACAGAATTTTAGAACAGGGAGGTTATTGCAAAAGTTTATAAAAATCTGGCTAGGCCACAGCTCTGATATTGTGTGTGGTTCTGGTCATCACACTGTAGGAGAAAGTGAATGTAATGGAGCGGATTTACCAAGATGTTGCCTGGGGTAGAACATTTCAATTCTGAGAAGGCTTTCTCCATATGGTTATGTCTGAAACCAGAGGGTAAAGGCTGAAGGTGATGAGTAAAGAGGTCAGAGAGTACCTGATGAAAGATTTCTTCTTTCAAAGAGTGATTGTTATATTAAACATAAAGCCTGAGAAGTTGTTAGAGGCAGATACAACCATGACATTTAAAATGTATATGAGCATTTGAATCGCCAAAGCATTGTAGGCTAAAACGTGAATGTTAGTACATGGGATTATTATAGGTGGGTACTTGATGATCGCATGGAATCCCTGGCTCATTCCAAAAATCAAGCAGCTAACAACTCCCTGTATCATAAGTATAACAAGCATTTCATATATTAGCTATACAAAAGTATTAAGCACTGGCAGCTGAGGAAATCCTACTGGCAGACACAGAGGGCAAGTCATAGGCAATGGCGGATATCAAGAGAAAGGTGAGTGAACAACCTTGAGAAACTTTCAACAACACTAATAGAAATCTACCTGGTTCAAATATCACATTCAGATTTTGCACTATTCTCACTTAATCTGTGACAAAATTAACTCTTCATCTGAGGTTTTCAAATTGTCTTGTTCATTATAGCAATCCTCGTCTCACTGATGGATGCAATTCTACCCATCCAAATAGTCATTCTAAATATCCTGGCACCTTCCATTCAGAGGAACAGAATAAACATTATACATAATATATACATTATATAGTCAAGTCACTTTTTGTTGTTGTTTCGACCATAACTGCTGGTACAGTAAACAGTAAAACAAGACAACGTTTTTCAGGACCATGGTGCTACATGAACAATACAAGAACTACACTGAACTATGTGAAAACAACACAAAAACTACACTAGACTACAGACCTACCCAGAACTGCATAAAGTACACAGAACAGTGCAGGCATTGCAATAAATAATAAACAAGACAACAGGCACACAGAGGTCAGTGGGTTGGTTATCCGATGGCTTGGGGGAAAATCTGTTACATAAACAAACAGCTGAATGGCGGCATCCGGGAATTCCGTCCATTTCTGTACTCCTGCCGAGTATTTCGTTGCCACAGATGTAGTCCAATTTAATGTCCATTGGAGAGCAGAATGGACAGGAGAGCCGGCCGGCTAGGGTTTGCTTTTTTCCTGGCACAGACTCCTGCCCGCTCACCTCGCTTCCACTTCCTCGCACACCGCCTTCGACGTCCCCACCTCCGGTCACTGGCATGAGGCGACTCCGAGGACTGCAGGCCCGATTCCCTCAGCAAGCCAAGGTTGCGCAGTCTAACCAGCAGATTTTCCTGAAGGTTTGTTTTTGGGCAATCTCTGTATTGCAGCATTATCTGGCGATGGTAGATAGTCGCTCTGTTATCCGTTGCCCTAAACCCTAATCGTACCTTAAAATTAAATTTAAAAAAACTAAAATAAAGTAGCACCAGATCCGAAAGGCCGCTGCTGCCGTGTGCCGCGCTGCCTACTATTTTAAATATATATAACAGTTAAATTAAATAATATTAATAATATTAAATAAAAATAAAAAAGGTAGTGAGTAATGCTCATGGATTCAATGTCCATTTAGAAATTGGATAGCAGAGGGGTAGAAGCTGTTCCTGAATGGTTGAGTGTGTCCTTTCAGGCTTTTGTACCTCCTTTCCGATGGTAGCAATAAGATCAAGGCATTACCTGGGTGATAGTGGTCCTTAATGACGAATGCCTCTTTCTTGAGGCATCACTCCTTGAAGATGACCTCGATACTAGAGGCTAATGCCCATGATACAGCTGACTAAGCTTACAACTCTCTGCAGTTTATTTTGATCCTGTGCAGTGCCCCCTCCCCCAGCCACAATACCAGACGGTAACGCAGCCAGTTGGAATGCTCTCCATGGTACATATGTAGAGATTTGCAAGTGTTTATGGTGGCATACCAAATCTCCTCAAAATCCTAATGAAATATAGATGCTGTCTTGCCTTCTTTGCAGGTGCATCAATATGTTGGGCCCAGGAGAGATCCTCAGAAATATTGACACCCCAGAACTAGAAATTGCTCACTCATTCCATTTCTGATCCTTCTATGAGGACTAGTGTATTCCCTTGGCTTACCCTTTTTGAAGTCCACAATCAGTTCTTTGGTCTTTTAGAATATCTGGCATAAATGTTGTTGTAATTAATACAAAAGCAAATTTGAAGAACAGACTGCTGGATTGGGAACTCCATGAGGTTTGTCTCATGCTTTACCATTAATTCTCTCCCTTACAAAATATCAAACTCAATTCCCAAACCTCAATCTTACCCCTGATTTTCATCAAGTGCAGGTCCCAATTCTCCCAATCATTCAATTCTCCGAGGAATAAAAAAAACCCAGAGGACATCAACAAGCTTTCATGATAAAAAGATTAACAGATTCTACATGGGGTTAATATAGAAAAAAATATGCTCTGAGTTAGATCAGCCACAATCTTATTCATTAGAGAAGCAGATGTGGGGGGAGGGGGTGTGAGTCAATTGGCATACACTTGTTTCCATATGAAAGGTACCTGCATTAAAAAGGGTATTGCATGGGAGTGCAGCAAACTTGGGGTGTCCACGCATTAAGAACAGGGAGAAGAATACAAGGGGTTCATGCATAAGGATAACCAGTTTTATCTATTTTCTCACCTGACAATCCAACAGGAATCACACACCCAGCCATATTCCTTTTTGTTGTATTTGCTACACCTTTTGCAGGTGTTGAGAGAACAATCCAGACATCGACGTTTGCCATTCACCAAAAATTGAAATGGTTCCAGGCAGAGAATGCAGTGGCCTTCATTAAATTTCACTTGCCTTGTTAGAAACTTCCTTTTAAACCTTTCTTCCTCAATCTTACATTTCAGTTCCCTGGATGACAGGACAGAAGGTAAAAAGACAGGGTGGAGATATAGAGAAAAAGATGAGTGAGTCAAACCAAAAGAAAAATAGATGCACTTATCAGAAAATCTGGCATAGAGTTTGATACAATTCATTCTGCAATCTGATGGTTTTCATAGCAAAGTAAATATTAAACACTGAGTACAAAGTTGTTCCCAAACTGAGGGAATGTAAAATTTGTGTATATGTAGGACTGATAAGGAATTCAGGTGCAAATTCCTTTAGGATTGCCTGAGCTTGCAACCCAAATTCCCAAGGAATTAGTGTGTAAAGTAGCAGTGTATGAACCTTGTTAAAATGAAGGAAAATCCAGCCTTGCATTTGAAAGTGCAATGCATATTCTAAATCGTCTTTAAAATTTGTAGAACCAGATACCTGTTATGTTTCGTAACTCCAAAGCATTAAACTAATCCAGAGGAAACAGGCAGCTGGGAGTGTGAGTCTATACTGAAAGTAGATCAATACCCTCTGCCCGGAATTGAGGATCTTTTTTCAAAACTTTCTTAACGTTTATACTTTAAGCGAGGTGTGCACTTACACTTGGTCGCGTCATGATGTATGCATTACATATAACCCGTAAAGAATTATTTAAAGAAAGCTTAATCAAACAATATACTTAGAATATTACTCAAATTTTACTGAAGTATTAAATACACAACACTCCTCCCTGTTTAGCTATGAACTCAACAGGAAAAGCATCTGAATTATAGACACAGTAGACTTTATAACACAAATACTACACAAGACATCCACAGCATAATAAATTTTAAATGATCCCATTCAGGCATGAAGATCTAATCACTGTGGAGGCTTTCTTACTCCTGAGATAACGTTATTCTTGACAAGGGGATTTACTCTGCTTGGCGGTTGCGAGTTGTGGCTATGAAACAATTTCACGATCTGGGTTCTCTGCTGTGGTGTTTATAGGAGTCGACTCTGGAACTGCAGGAAGTGGTTCCGACAGATCTGAACACCTTCCTTCTGGATGTGTGGATCATACTGTGTGAGCACAGTGTCTGACGTCACTATTTCCTTTACCTTTTTGAAAGCCACCTCGCATGGTTTTGTTCAATGCTATTTCTTCTGTAGTAATGAGTTCAAGGGGTGGAGCACAGTAGCCAAGTTTGGCAGGACCCTGTTCTAGTAACTGACAAATCCTAAAAAGGACTGCAACTGTGACACATCCTTTGGCCTTGGGGCATCCATCACTGCATGAATTTTTTCAGCACACTTGTGTAATTCTCGTATATTAGTGGTGTGACCACAGTAAATGATGCTTGTTTTCAAGAATTCATACTTGTTGTGTTGTGCTCTGTGCCCATAATCTTCTAATCTCTTTAACACTCTCTTGAGGTTTCGGAGATGTTCCTCATCATCCCTGCCAGTCACAATGATGTCACCCAAGTACCACTGAGTGCCTGGGCAGCCTTGCATCTCCTGGTCCATAGCTTTCTGCCAGAGTGCATGTGTAAATTCTACCTCAAAAATACCTATGATGGGAAACACTTTGGAGTCTTCCATCTCCATCTGTAGGTAGACTTCAGCTGTCCACTTTGCTGAACCGTTTCACTCCAGAAAGTTTTGCAAAAATATCCTCTATTCTGTGCAGAGGGTATAGATCTACTTTCAGTACTGAGTTGATGTTGACCTTAAAATCACCACAGAGCCTGACAGACCCATTCTTCTTGGCTACTGGGATCACTGGCGTTGTCCAGGAGCTCCACTCAACCATGGAAAATATTCCTTCAGCCTCTATGTGATCTAGCTCACTGGCTACTTTATAACAGATTGTATAATGAACTGGACTGGTGTTGAAAAGCTTGGGTAAAGCATTTTCATTTAACAATATTTTTCCCTTAATATGCTGGAATTTTCCATTGTTATCCTTGAACAAGGCTGTGGCATCATCCTGTATCTTTCTTAATTTGCCTTCAGTTGACGTTGTTACAGGGGATGTGGCATGCAGATGATGCATGCATCTCCAATCAATTTGTAGTTGTCTGAGCCAATCTTGCCCCCACAATGCTGGACCTCCTGATTTTTCCACCTACAAGCCTGATGTGGCTTGTTAGTTGTTGTATTTCACTGTTACAAATGTTATTCCCACAGGAGTTATATTTTCTCCAGTATGTTTTTAGTTGGATATCTATAGGCTTCAGTTTAAAATCTTTGAAAAGCTGTTCAAACTCATTTTGTGAAATGACTGAATTAGCTGAGCTAGTATCCAATTCCACTTTGATTAATTTGTCATTCACTTCTAGAACAAGCCATCTTGCTTGTCAAACCCACTGACTCTCACAGCTACCCAGACTATATGTCCTCTCACCATATGACATGTAAAAATGCCATCCCATTCTCTGAATTCCTCTGTCTCCACCACATCTGCTGTCAGGATGAGGCTTTTCATTCTGAAAGAAGATGTTCTCCTTCTTCGAAGAAAGGGGCTTCCCTTCCTATACTATCAACGATGCCCTCAATGCATCTCTTCCAGTTCACCCACGTCTGCCCTTACCCCATCCTTCTGACACTGCTTCAGGGATAGGGTTCCTCTTATCCTCACCTACCACCTCATCAGTCTCTATGTCCAGGACATAATTCTCCTTAAATTCTGCCATCTCCATCAGGATCCCACCACAAAGCACAACTTTCCCTCCTCCCCACTTTCTGCTTTCCACAGGGATCGCTCCCTACGCAACTCCCTTGTCCATTCGTCCCTCCCCACTGATATCCCTCCTGGCACTTATCCTTGCAAATGGAACAACTGCTACGCATGCCCCTACACCTTCTCCCTCACTACTATTCAGAGCCTGAAACAGTCCTTCCAGGTGAGGCAACACTTCACCTGTGAGTCTATTGGGGTCATAGACTGTATCCGTTGCTTCCAGTGTGGCCTCCTGTATATCAGTGAGACCTGAAGTAGACTGGGAGACTGCGTCACTGAGCTCCTAAGCTCCATCCACCCGAAAAAGTGGGATCTCCCAGTTGTCATCCATTTTAATCCACTTCCCATTCCCATATGTTCATCCATGGCCTCCTCTGAGGCCCACTCAGGTTGGAGGAGCAACACCTTATATTATGTTTCGGTAGCTTCCAACTTGATGGCATGAACATCAATTTCTTGAACTTCTGGTAATGCTCCCCACATCACCTTCACCATTCCCCATTCCCTTTTCCCTCTCTCACCTTATCTCGTAACCTGCCTTTCACCCCTCTCTGGTGCTCCTCCCCTTTTCTTTATTCCATGGCCTTCTGTCCTCTCCTATCAGACTCCAGTCCTGTATCTCTTTCACCAATCAACTTCCCAGCTCTTTACTTCACACCTCCCCCCTCCCAGTTTTACTTATCACCTTGTGCTTCTTCCTCCCCTCCCTCCATCTTTTAACTCTCCCACTCATCTTTTTTTATCCAGTCCTGTTCAAGGGTCTCGGCCCAATACAACGACTGTTTATTCTTTTCAATAGATACTGCCTGGCCTGCGGAGTTCCTTTGGCATTTTGTGTGTGTTGCTAGGATTTCCAGCATCTGCAGATTTTCTCTTCTTTTTGCTTGTCTATTCTTAATCCTCACATTGTAAATCTCAAGGCTACCTCATCCTGCATCACTCTCATATTAACAAAACTTTTCTTTGACAGTGTGCAGATTAGTGCTCTTTTTGAAATTGCTTCTTGACATTTTATCTTTCTGTCTTCTCTGTGCAGTCCACTTATTTTTGTCTGCTTGGCATGCTGTTTTTATGTTTCCCTTTGTTGCATTTTCTGCAAGTTTTGCATTTAAATCTGCTGTGGTCTGGTGTATGTGAGCCCCTGCCTCAGTGGTAACGCCATTTGTTCGGCCAGGCCAGTTTCTGTTTAGACATTGCAATTTTGTTCATGCTCACTTTGATTCCTGGCTGTAAATCAACTACCGTACATCTTTGTCTACTGTTTCCATAGACACAGCCTTGTAGGGTGCCTTTGGTTCTTGAAAGATACTTCAGGCAAAAATTAGATTTTGTAATAAATTGCAACTAAATTAGTAATCACGATAATAATGTTTGAACATTCAGTCATTGAATCCTATTCAGGTTTTAGCTATTCTATAACATTTTCCCCAGAGTTACTTCAGTCACCTGAGACAACTTCATTCCATTTCATTTATAAAAATAGATATGACTGATCAGTCCTCTATGCACAAAATATTGGAGTAAAGATTAAAAATAGGTAATTGGAAGTAGGCGCTTGTGCTTTGGCTATCTTTTAAAATTGAAAAAATTCAAGTCCTAAAATCATTAAGTGATGGGAACATCATCTGATCATAACTAGGATCAGTTAGAAAGACATAATAGGGACATGTTTTCTGCAGCATGAAAAACCTGCTTGGAGGGGAATCAACAGCATGCACCAATTTCTTCAGCAGAATCCTCAAAGTATTTTATTTTTATGTACAGCGCAGCCTATTGGGTCTTGCTGTTGCAACGAATGAGGCGAACCCAAGCGCAGGACACAGGCACGGAGGTTGCGTTAGGATGTAGATGCGGGCGTGAGCGTTGAACGGCAAACAGGAGAGTGTGCAGGAAGGCAGCAGACAGGCAGAACTTATCTTGACACAGAGCGTAGAAAGGGAAGTGGCAGACAAAACTTTTCTTAGCATGGAGAGACGGAGTTACACAGGTAAACCTCGGTGCTGAAGTAAACTTAAAAGACATCTTGACACAGACAGACTGAGTTTCACAGGTAAACCTTGGGACTGGAGTAGGACTTAGAAAACTTATCTTGACACGAAGAAACTGAGTATCACAGGTAATTCTCAGTATTGAAGCAAAACTTAGATCACACAGTTCTAAGCGGCCGGGAAACATTAATTACCACACAGGCAAAACCAACGAACTGGCAACTAGTGGGTGCAAAGCCAGGGTTCTTATGCTGCAGGTCTTGATGAGAACCAGGTGTGCCGCCATCAAAGGAAATTAGGAGAAAATGGGGAAATTAATGGTCGGAACCATGGCACAATCAAAGGGAATTAGGAGAAAATGAGGAATTAATGGTCGAGACCGTGACACTTGCCCACATTTGCACAGAGAGCTTCAATGCATTTCCATAGTGATTTATTACCCCCGCTTATAACTGTCTCATTCACACTTCTGCCTAGTGGTAAATTCACTCCACAAGTAGGAACTTACTTGTTTTTCTGCCAATTTCTTTCATAATATTAAAAAAATCATGATTAGGTCACTTGAAAGACTTCCCTTTGCCAAAGAAATGACATTTTAATTCCATCTTAATAACTGGACTCATTAGTATTGACTTTGTATCTGCTTTATATCCCTTTTTGAAAAATATGAATTCTGAATTTAAATTTCAAGAGATTTTACTTCCTGCCATATTCACTATATGGATGCTGTAGCTGTCAAATGTAAATATAAAATCAGTTGTCACAGCTGTAAAGGAAAAGTGACTATTTCTGTGATGTCTTCATCTTCTCATATTTGAGATGTTAGTGTTCTATGAAGACTCCATCTCTCTGATCCACTTACATTTGTAACAGTGGTTGAGGTCATCTTTCTGGGAGCTTACTGTTACCAAAAAGCAGTTCCTTCCTAGTAGAATAATATGCAAAGATGATTAAATCTTTGTGAATGATTATTTTTCCTTATCCTGTCCATAGCTAATGTTTTATGCTAGAAAGCCCACTAAGTGATAATCAGGACAGGCAGTCTGGTTGATTTTGCACGTTTATCCCATTAAATGGCAACTCTTATTACCACGGTAGCTGAGGCTGTCACATACTAGGACCCATCTGATCCGTATGGTACGACTGTACTAAGGTGTCACGTATAGATTATTAAAGGAAATTAGAGAATTTGGTAATGGGAATAATTCATTTGCACAACTTGTGAATTGGTTAATGGAATGAAAACACATTATGGGAACAATGTGCTTGCATTGGAGAAGGTGCACAGGAGATTCACGGGGATGTGCCTGGACATCTCCTCCACAGTCTCCATCAGCACAGGTGCACCACAAGGCTGTGTGCTTAGACCTCTGTTCTACTCGCTTTTTTATTATTACTGTGAGGCTAGGTACAGCTCCAACGCCATATTTAAATTTGCTGATGACACCACTGCTATTGGCTGAATCAAAGGTGGGGACAAATCAGCATATAGGGGCGTGTTGGATAATCTAGTTGGGTGGTGCCACTCCACAACCTCTCACTCAACGTCAGCAAAACCAAACAGCTGATAATTGACTTCAGAAGGAAGAAGTTGGGGTCTATGAGCCAGTGCTCATTAGGGTATTAGAGGTGGAATGTGCAAGTAACTTAAAATTCCTGGGCATTACCACATCAAAAAATGAAAGAGCTGACTGTGGATTCCAGGAGGAATGCAGACAGGCTCAAGCTGATCAACATCAATAGGACTGCAGTTGAGAGGGTGAGTAGTTTGAAGTTTCTCGGTATACACATCACCGATAATCTCACCTGGACTGTGCACACTGGCCGCATGGCAAAAAAAGCACAACAGCATCTCTTCCACCTTAGGCGACTGCAAAAGCTCAGCATGAGCCCCCAAATCATTAAGATCTTCTA
Organism: Hemitrygon akajei; assembly: GCF_048418815.1. NCBI lineage: Eukaryota > Metazoa > Chordata > Chondrichthyes > Myliobatiformes > Dasyatidae > Hemitrygon > Hemitrygon akajei. The sequence continues at coordinate 147,859,756 of NC_133128.1, read as the reverse complement.
AAGGGGCACCATTTGAGCATCCTGACTCACTGTATCACTGCCTGGCATGGGAGCTGCACCAACCTTGATCGCTGGGCACTGCAGAGAGTGGTATGGACAGCCCAGTGCATCTGTGGATGTGAACTTCCCCCCATTGAGGACATTTACAGCAGCAGGCGCGTAAAAAAAAAGGCCTGGAAGATCATCAGGGATCACCCCAATCATAAACTGTTTCAGCTGCTTCTGTCTGGCAAATGGTACTGAGCATTAAAGTCAGGGCCAACAGGCTATGGGACAGCTTTTTTCTACAAGCCATTAGACTTTTAAATTCACATGTCTGTACATTGCGATGGAGCCAAAACTCAGAGTTTTACTCCCTCACGTTTTGGGATGGATGTAGGTTTTCAATAAATTCAAATTCTAATAAGTCAGAGGATCTGTCCTGGGACCAGCATGTAAATACTGTTTCAAAGAAAGCTCTCCACTTTCTTAGAAGTTTGCACATTTTCGTCATCTATAAATGTACAGTGGAGGGTATCCTGATTCTTTGCATCACGGCCTGGTACGGAACCATCAATGCTCAAGAATGGAAAAGCCTACAAAACATGGTGGATATAGCCCATTTCAACACAGGAAAAGCTCTCCCCACCATTAAGCGTATCTAGAAATAGCACTGCCACAAGAAAGCAGCATCCATCAGCCTCCATATCCATGCCAGGCTCTCTTCCTGCGCTGGCATCAGGAAGGAATTGCATGAGTCTTAGATTCCGTATCACCAAGTTCAGGAACAGTTATTACCCTACAACCATCAGGCTCCTAAACTAGAGTGGGCAATTCCTCTCACCACAACACAGAACTGAACGCTGACCATAACCTATGGACTCAGGTTCAATGAATTGTCAACCCATGTTCTCAGTATTAATTATTTATTATTTTTTCTTTGTATTTGCACATTGGTTGCTGGTCATTTTTTTGGTGTGTAGTTTTTCATTGATTCCATTGTATTTCTTTGTTCTACTGTGAATGATTGCAAGAAAATGTGTTTCAGGGTAGTATTTGGTGACATATATATGTACTTTGACAATAAATTTACTTTGAATTTTGAACTGTGAACTTTTTATGAGAGACTCGATAGCTGGGTTTGATTTCCTTGGATCAAAGGGGGCTTGTGGGAGACATTGACAGGTAGATAGTAATAAGCAATTTCCCATTGCAGAGGCATCTGAGACCAGAACACAATGGCTTAAGGGGAGAAGCAAGAGAATCGGAGGGGTTCTGAGAAAGGAATTTTTCACCCAGAGGGTGATCGCAATCTGGAACAAAATGTCTGAGATGGAGGTGGAAGCAGGCACTCTCATAACATATCTGGACAAGCACTTGAAGTGTCAAAGCATTGTAAGATATGGACCAACTGCTAGTAAATGGGTTTAGTGCAGACAAGTACTGATGATCTGCATGGTTGTAGTGGTTGAAGGGCCTGACACACAATAGTTGCAGCTTCTCAACCCTTTTTGCTTGCAATTAATTCTTTGACTTGGATGGTGGGACCAAGTGTAATATATCAAAGACAGCTTCAACCTCCTTACATTTGTGCCTATCCAGAATTCTTCTGCACCTAATGGAGCTGTCACCTTGTCTCTTAATAATGACCTAGTCCATATAAACAGAGAAAAAAAAAATCTAAATCTGGTCAAGGTGGTACCTGCGTACGATGCTCCTTTAGTTGACATCTTCTGGATAGATAAAGAAACCTTCTATTAGACTTCTTTTATGTATTTTATGTTTGTTTTTCATCTTGAATGTGATTCTGGAACTGTCAGAGCCAGTGATTTGCAGTTTGGAGATTGTTTGGGTGTTTCAGCACTCTGCAGTCTCCGAGAGGTTTCTGGGAGGCAGGGGCAGTGTGAGCGAATCTCATGGTGGGCAGGCTGAGGGATGGCACGCAAGCTAATGTTCGACTTTATTTCACTGATTAAAGCTTCGAATGTGCGTCGATTAAAGTGACAAGGGAGTTTGAGACATCAAGGCCGGCTACCTGTCTTTTGATCACTCTGGGTGAGGGGAAGCCTGCTGCTGTGACCAGAAAGTGTTGGCCAGGTTTTCTGCCCAGCATGAGGACTTGGACTATAGAGATTTTTCAGTCTTATAGTTTTTTTTTGTATCCTGTGTTTTTACTCCAGTCTTTCTTCTTTTTGTGTGGGGAGTGGGATTTTGGGGTTGCGATACTTGTCCCATTTTGTTTGTTTTTTTTGTGCAGGAGGATGGATTTGGGGGTTGATGTGCCTGTTCTGTTTTTGTTCCTTTTTATTTTGTGCAGGGAAGTGGGATTTGGGGGTTGATGATCCTGCAGCTTTTCTTTTCTTTCTTGGTGTGTGCGTAGGCCTCCGTTAGTCTCGGTAGGCCATGGATGCCTGGGCAGGGTTGTATGGAAGACCGGCAGTGGCCCATGCTGCAAGTCTCCCCTCTCCATGCCACCGATGTTGTCCAAGCGAAGGGTATTGGGACCCATACAGCTTAGCACCGGTGTCATCGCAGAGCAATGTGTGGTTAAGTGCCTTACTCAAGGACACACACGCAGCCTCAGCCAAGGCTCGAACTAGCGATCTTCAGATCATTAGACAAACGCCTTAACTACTTGGCCACGCACCAACACTCTTTCTTGGTATTATGGATTGAAAAAAAGAATTTCAGAGTCATATACTTTGATAATAAACAAACCTTTGAATCTTTCGATCTAAGTTCTCTGGCATATGAAGAACTATTTAAAATTCTTGATGAAAGTAAAAAGTAACTGCTTTTGCCTCTACAAATGCAGGTGGATAGGGAATGTGTGCACACCATAATATATTTAATAATTATAATTATATAGTATTAGACTGGCTGAATGTATTAGTTGGTCTTTTCCATTATTGCTCTATCAAGTATATATATTTCATAGGCAACACTGATAGAGCCTTTTTGAACTAGACAAGCATTTAGAAGTTGATTTAGATTCCTAGTATTAGGTTTGAATACCTTGAAAGTGATTTATACATTGGTGGGGCACAACAATGGAGGTTCCTTATCGGTCACCTGTTCGGTTCTCCATTAATCTTAGTTTCATTAACTAATTGAGCATATTCTTGAGTGTGCTATTTACTAGTCAAATTCTGCATTCCTGTCTGTTTTACAACCCCACCCACATCTAATCCACCAGACACTTTTTGACATACATGCAAGAGCACTGTAAGTGATTCAAGGTAACAGAAGTTGCTGCTTAATGAATTATCTAAATGTCCCATCATCTGGTAGTAGCAATCAAATTTTTGCAGATATTAATTTTCTGCTAAAACAAAACAATATCTGAGAGTTTGTCAGCAGGCAAATTGTTGCTAAAGTATCCAGAAATCTTCACATTTAAGGAATATTAAAACATTCCTCTGATGCATTTTAGTCACAATAACAACTCACGCCTATCCCAAATACACAATGAAGGATTTTTATTTGTACAATGGGTGTTTTTGATTCCTGTACATTCAATACTACTGATAAAAGATTTAGTAAACAGTATGTCGCCTTGCTTATTAAGTCATTCCTTTGTTCACAGTACATTGATCCATATAGGCTTTAAATGCTAAAACAAAGCGATTTGATCTTAAGCAACACACAAATGTGCAGAAGGAACTCAGCAGGCCACGGAGTATCTATGGAGGGAAATGGCCAGTCAGCGTTCTTCGTCAAGACTCTCATGTGGACTGAAAGATAGAGGGAAGATAACTAGCATAAAAAAAGTGGAAAGGTGAAGGACAAGCCAGTAGGTGACAGGTGAATGAGGTGAAAGGAGCTGTGTTGCTAGGCAGTTTGGAGAGTGGAAGTAGCACCAGAGGATGGCAGGTGATCGGTAAAAGTGACAAAAGGCTTTAGTCAAGGATTTAGGTCCATTTTTAGAGTGATAGATCACCACTCACTCATTCAGGTGCAGGATAATAATGGGCAGCATAACAGCACCAAAGGGTTGCATTCATATGGCACTTTTAACCAATTGAAATGCCTCAGGTGTAATTGTAAACTTTTGATGCAGAACGTGATATGGCCTTTCATCTTGGTCAATCCTCCCTATTAAGGTGGAAAACTCGCATCTGCTTACCCAAGCCGTTCATCTTCTTTCTTCCGCAGATTCATATCTCGTTGAACAACGTGTAAGACATGTTGGAGTTCCTCTACTGTTAACTGTGAAAGATCCAGCTTCCTGGCCATGCTTGGTATAGTCTTCTTAATTTATTATTCACAAGAAAACCAATGTAGAAATCTGCATAAACACACATTTCAAATTATTTCATGATAGCAGCAATATATATTGTGGGTTATGCATTTTAAATCACATAATAGATAAATATCTATGGGATCTGGACAAAAATGTTTCAGTCCACCAGGCTGGTTCTACCCTATCCCTTGAACTTGTCCCTATTCAAAAATGCATTCAATTTTGCTGAAGGTTCTCACACCTGAAATGTTAGAACTTCCTCTCTTTCCTCAAAGGCTGCCTGACCTGCCAGGTGTTTCCAACATTTTTTGCTTTAAAAGGCACCTGAATTGACTTACGCTAGAAGAGTAATAACATCTGGATGAAAATTGAGATCTTAGTTCTAAATACTGCTTTTGAAACTAGTGAAGCAATATTCGAGCTATTCATGAGGATTTGGGATCAGTCTGGAACCATATTCTCAACTCTGTTCATTGGTCTATAATTTTAAATTGGACCTGAAGTATTGCAATGGGATGTTCTTAAAGATCTGAAGACATAAAATACATCAAATCCATCTATGGTCTTCTCTTTAAATTTGATGCATGTAAGCAAAACCAACTTTGAAACATGCCTTTGAACTTCCCAAGGCCAATAATGTTAATAGACAAATAATATTAATGGCATTACCAGATGATGGACTGAGGTGATTAAGTGAGTTTTAGGATTCCCTCTAAATCAAGGCTATGTGTGGCTGGGAGAGCAGAGGCCATAAGTTTACTTTTAGTGAATAAAGGTTCTGGCAGTGAACTTCACCCAGTGTGAAGACATGGTGGAAATGATTAAAGAGTGAGTTTTGGAGAATGCCATCTGGTTACCTGATCTGAGCTAAAGGCAGGCAGGGTCAGTGGAGAGAGGTGCAGGGACAGAGCTGGCAGTTAGGGTGGCAGGGAGGGTGAAGTGCAGTTTTTTTTGTTGGAGTGTTGAGATAAAAAAGGGATGAATTTGATTGAAAGATATCACACCCTTAGTTTCCTTGGTTTTGAATGGTCAAAAATATTTTGATCCCTGGGTATTCTGCCAACTACCATTGTGTGTAGCTGTAAGAGGTACCTTAAACTAATAATAAAGTGTTTCAAATGCATAAGGTTTTTCTGTCACGTCTTTTTCCCAGGATAGGAGAGTTTAAAGCTTGAGGGTATAGTTTTAATGTGAGAGGGAAAAAATTTAAAAGGGACCTAAAAGGTAAATTTTTCCCATAAAGGCTGGTGGGTGCACAGAACTAGCTGCCTGACACAATGATAGAGACAAGTACAATTACAATGTTTGAAAGACATTTAGACAGGTACGTGGAAAGGAAAGATTTGGAGGGATATGGGCCAAATGCAGGCAGATGGAACTCGTTCAGGAAGGCACCCTGGACAGCATGAATGAGTTGGGTAGAAGGGCCTGTTTTCATGCTGGATAGCTCTGTGACTCAAACATGCAAATGAACTGTAGCACTTACAGCAGAGTAATTAGGGGCAAAACCCTGTTTAGGAGATGGTAGAAAGCAAAGTTGAAATATCCAAAGAGCCACATTACTGAAGAAGGAACATTTGTAACAGAATTCTAGACAACTGGCATAAGGACACCATCCAAGGGTTAGCTCAGGGTGTGAAAGAATAAATATAGATTTTGTTTTGGTTTCTGATTTCTACCATCTACACTTTTTTTCTCCAAAATGGTATTGTTTAATCTAAATTTGAAGAACGGGGGCAACAAAAAAAAAATCCACTGGAAGAACTCAGAAAATTGAGAATTAATGTGTGGGGAAAGGAACTGTTGACATTTTGGATCAAAACCCTGCATCTGACTGAGGGTGGAGAGGCAAGATGGCAAGTACAGGACTGGGATACGATAGCTCAGAAAATTATTAGTAAGACCAAAGAGAAATATTATTTAAAGTATGTAGTAGGAGAAAGAGAGATAATGTGACCTATAGTCAACAAGATGCAGAGATGGAAAGGGACCCATGCCCCAGTGACTTGGAGGATGAGCCTCAAAGGATTTGGGGGATTTTGGGGAACAGATTATGACTATCATCTTTATTCAGCAATGCATTGTTCTACTAGATTAATTCTCCTTTGTGAGTCTGTTGTGCTTATGCTCAATATCCTTCAACCCAGTCTGTTCTGGTCACAAACTTGTCTCTTAAGTTAGTTCCAATTAAATCATTAAAGTAAAATAATCTCTTGGAAACTCTAACACAAGTAGTAAAGGAATAAATGGTAAAAGAGGAACTAATGATATAACAGATGCCATCAGCCAAAGCACTAGATATTTACAACACTTGTGCAAAAAATTTAGAATCAGAATTAATATCCCCGGCATATGTCGAGAAATTCGTTAATTTTATGGCGGCAGTAAAATGAAATACATAATAAATATAGAGAAAAAGCTAAGTTACAGTAAGCATATATATGTCTAATAAGTAGCTAAGTTAAAATAAGTAGTGCACAGAAAAAACAGAAATTAGAAAAGTAGTGAGGTAGTGTCACACATGGAGGAACTCAGCAAGCCAGGCAGAAAATAGTACAGTTGACGTTTCAGGCTGAGAGCCTTCCTCAGGACTGGGAAAAAAAGATGAGGAATCAGAGTTAGAAAGTGGTGGGGGTGGGGGTTGGAGGAAGAACCACAAGGTGATTGGTGAAACCGGGAGGAGGTGGAGTGAAGTAAAGAGCCGGGAATTTGATTGATGTAAACGATACAGGGCTTGAGATGGGGGAATCTGACAGGAGAGGACTGAAGGCCATGGTAGAAAGATAAAAAGGAAGACCAGAGGGTGGTGAGAAGCTGAGAGAGGGAAATGGGAATGGGGAATGGTGAAGGGTAGGGACATTACTGGAAGTTTGAGAAACTGAGGTTCATGCCATCAGGCTGGAGGCTACCCAGACAGAATATAAGGTATTAATTTTCCAACCTGAGTTGGCCTCATCACGACAGTGGAGGAGACAACGGACAGACATGTTGGAATGGGAATGGGAAGTGGAATTAAAATGTGTGGCCACTGGGAGATCCTGATTTTTCTGGTGGTCGGAGCATAGGTGCTCAGCGAAGCGGTCTCTCGATCTGTGTTGGGTCTCACCAGTATACAGGAGGCCATACTGGGTTACCCCAACATACTCACAGCAGAAAGTGGGGAGGAGGGAAAGATGTCGCCTGGTGGTGGGATCCCTTGCCCATTTGTCCCTCCCCACTGATCTCTCTCCTGGCACTTATCCTTGCAAGTGGAACAAGTGCTACATCTGCCCCTACACCTCCTCCCTCACCACCATACGGGGCCCTAAACAGTCCCTCCAGGTGAGGCGATACTTCACCTATGAGTCATTTGGGGTCATCTCACGTACCTGGTATACAGGTGTCCCCCGCTTTACGAAAGTTCGCTTTACGCCACTTTGCTTTTACGAAAGACCTACATTAGTACTTGTTTTCGCTAACCGAAAGAAATCTGAAGAGGATTTTTGCTTTTACGAAAAAAGGTGCCCACTTTAAACTTGTGTTTCCCTTGAGAAAGACTACCATGACTGTGAAGCATTGCGCGGGCAGTTGTGTGCGCATGCGTGTACGTGCCAATTTTTTTCTACAAATTGGTTTTGGCTAAACCTTCCTGATTCTGGTAGGTGAAACTACACTGTACGTACATTATTTCTACTTTATATAGGCTATGTATTTATCATATAATTCCTGCTTTTACTATATGATAGTGTTGTTCTAGGTTTTATGTGCTATTTGGTATGATTTGGTAGATTATTTTTTGGGTCTGGGAACGCTCAAAAATTTTTCCCATATAAATAAATGGTAATTGTTTCTTTGATTTACACCATTTTGGCTTACAAAGGTTTCATAAGAACACGCTACTTTTGGATAGCAGGGGAAACCTGTATACAGGTGTGGCCACCTGTATATTGGTGAGACCCAATGCAGGTTAGGAGACTGCTTTGCTGGGCACCTACACTCTGTCCAACAAAATCTGTGGAATCTTCCAGTGGTCATTCATTTTAATTCCACTTTGCATCCCCATTCCGACATGTCAGTCCATGGCCTCCTCCACTGTCATGATGAGGCCATGCTCAAGATGGAGGAGCAACACCTTATATTCCGTCTGGGTAGCTTCCAACCTGATGGCATTAACATCCATTTCTCAAACTTCAGGTGATGGCCCCATCCCCCTTCACCATTCCCCATTCCCATTCCCCTCTCTCACCTTATCACCTCTGTCTAATGTTCCTCCTCCTTTTCTTTCTACCATGGCCTTCTGTCCTCTCCTATCAGCTTCCCCCTTCTCCACCCCTTTATCTCTCTCACCAATCAACTTTCCAGCTCTTTACTTCACCCCTCCCCCTCCTAGTTTCACCTATCACCTTGTGGTTCTTCCTCCCCTCCCCCACTTTCTTAATCTGAATCCTCTTTTTTTTTCTCATCCTGATGGACAGTCTCGGCCGGAAACATCGACTGTACTTTTTCCATAGATGCTGCCTGAGTTCGTCCAGCATTTTATGTGTATTGCTTGGATTTCCAGCATCTGCAGATTTTCTCTTGTTAGTGAGATACTATTCGTGGTTTCAATATCCATTTAGAAATCAAATGGCAGAAGGGAAGAAGCTGTTCCTGAATCACTGAGTGTGTGCCTTTAGGTTTACATACCTCCTTCCCGATAGTAACAATATGAAGAGGGTATGTTCTGGGTGGTGGGGGACCCTAATGATGGATGCCACCTTTCGAAAGCACCGCTCCTTGAAGGTGTCTTGGATATCGCGGGGTTAGTACCCACGGTGGAGCTGACTAATTTTACAAGTTTCTGCAACTTACTTCAATCCTGTGCAGTAGCCAACCCCCACCCCACCATACCAGACGGTGATGCAGCCAGTCACAATTCTCTCCATGGTACATTTGTAGAAGTTTTCAAGTATTTTAGTTGACAAACCAAATCGCTTTAAACACCTAATGAGATATAGCTGCTGTCTTGCCTTCTTTATATCTGCATCAAAATGTTGCGTCCAGGTTAGATACTCAGAGATATTGCCACCTAGGAACTTGAAATTACTCACTCTCTCCACTTCCTATCCTTCTATGAGGATTGGTTTGTGTTCCCTCATCTTACCCTTCCTGAAGACCACACTCAGCTCTTTAGTCTTACTGACGCTGAGTGCAAGGTTGTTACTGCGACACCACTCAACTAATATATCTTGCTCCTATACGCCCTTCCATCACCATCTGAAATTCTGCCAACAATAACTGTATCACCGACAAATTTATAGATGGCATTTGAGCTGAGCCATTTATTTGACATTTCAGAAATATTTCAAAAAAAACCTCCCCACAATACGTCCCGATACACACAAACGTGCACAGACACATTCAGCCATAGGGTTGTGGGGAAGGAATTACGGTGTGGGTGGGAATAGGTTTCTCCAGCTGTGAAAGTTTCTCTGTCATTGCAGCTAGCCCCGTGAGCTGTGTGGGTGTGGGTGTAAGTGACCTCTGGTCTGCGGGACCACTGCTTGCTGTGCTCTCAGCCTCACAGGAGAGGGCAGTGCAGGGCCATTCCCAGCTCAAGCGATCCACTCCTCCAACAGAATGTCTTTCACAGCTGGAGAGGCCCTGTTCCCCGGCAAGCTGACTGTCAAAGCATTTATTGTCTGGATGTCCTGTCATTGACTTCCACAAACATTCAAAATGACCTATAACTACAAGATAATAAGACCTTAGACATAGAAACAGAATTAGTCCAGTCAGCTGATCGAGTGTGCTCTGCCATTCCATCATGGCTGATTTATTTTCCCTCTCATCCCCATTTTCCTGTTTTCTCCCCATAACCTTTAATGCCCTGACTAATCAAGAACCTATCAAACTATGCTTTAAATACTATGATTCCAATACTTGAGACTTCAGACTCAACACCCCAAAATGTTCATTGCAGTATCGGAAGACCATCAACAACCCCATCAACCTTCAATCAGTTTGTCAAGTGTCCACCAAGTGAAAATAAAACTTTGGATCTCTTGTATACCAATGTTGAAGATGGATCCAGCTCCACAACTCTCCCCACACTTGGAAGATCAGATCACAACCTGGTTCACCTCATGCCCTGTGTCAGCCCAAAGTACAGCACCAGCTAGTTGCCACCAAGATAGTAAAGAAATGGTGTCCAGAGGCCATCAAGGCCTTTAAGGGCCACTTTGAGGTTACTGACTGCAATGTGCTTTGTGAACCAAATGGGAAGGACATTAATGGACTTACTGATTGCATCGCTGGCTACATCAGCTTCTGTGTGGACACTGTAATGTCATCAAGGACTATTTGCTGCTTCCCTAACAACAAACCATGGGTCACCAGTGATCTAAAGGCTCTTCTCAACCACAAAAAGAGAGCCTTTAGATCAGGAGACAGAGAGGAATTGAAACAAGTGCAGAGGGAGCTAAAGGAGAAGATCAAGGTGGCAAAGAAGAATACTGGAGAGAGCTGGAGATCAAACTTGGGCAGAGTAGCACACGGGAGGTGTGGAGAGGCATGAAACACTGGCTTCAATCAGCCAGGCTGTAGAGCCTCGGAATGCAACAGTGAATGGTCTAATGAGACAACTAGTTCTTCAATAGGTTTGATAATTGCCCTTCTGTTTGCACACCCTCAGCACACCAGTCCAGGTGCACTGGCACCCAATGCTCCTCAGCACTAACGCCTCCCCTCCTCCAGTTCAACACGTGGATGAACAACACAGACTACCACTGTCTACATCCCCTCCTTGCCCTGCACCTACCATCCACACCTCCACATAGCAGCTGCTATCGTCCTAATCTTTACTTCCCCCCCGCCCCTGCCTTTCACCAGTCCCCCAGTCATCATGGACTCACCTTCACTACTGAGCAGGTGAGATGATCTCTGAGGAAACTCAGACATGGCAAAGCATTGGGACTGGATGGTGTGAACCTCAGGGTCCTGAAGGAGTGTGCTAAGCAGCTGTGTGGAGTTGTCCAGTGCAGTTTCAATCAGAGTCTCAGCCTGCAAAGGGTCCTGACTGTGTGGAAAACATCATGTGAGGTCCCAGTACCCAAGGCGGCCCAAACAAATGTCTTGAATGACTACCATCTAGTGGCCCTGACCTCGCACATCATGAAGACCCTGAGGGAGGCTAGTCCTGGCTCACTTCTGACCCCTGGTCAGATCAGCCCTCAATCCCCTGCAGTTTGCCTACCAGGAACACATTGGAGTTGACAATGTCACCTACCTGCTGAACACAGCCTACTCCATTCAATGCAGGTTGGCACTTCCCTTGTATCCTGGATAATGGACAACCTGACTGGCAGACCACAATTTGTGTAGATTCAGAGCTGTGTGTCAGACATGGCTATAAACTGCACTGGTGCCCCATGGAGGACTGTATTGGTTCCTTTCCTGTTTACCCTGTATACCTCGGACTTTAGATACAACACTGAATCATGCCATCTGCAGAAATTCTCTGATAACAGCAATAGTTGGGTGTATAAAGGGAGGACTGGAGGATGACTACAGGGCCCTTGTGGAGGACTTTGTCAAATGGTGCAAGCTGAATCATCTGCAGCTCAACACCAGTAAGGACAAAGGAGATGTGATCGACTTTAGGGTGACTAAACCTGCACTGCTCTGTGTTGCTATTGATGGTGAGGACGTGGATGCGGTGAGGACCTACAAGTTTCTGGGGGTGCACTGGATGACAGATATGAGTGGAGCACCAACACACAGGCTGTGTACAAGAAGAGCCAGAGTCCCTCCTACTTCCTGAGGAGACTGAGCTCCTTTGGTGTGTGCAGGCCTCTCCTTTAGATGTCTGTTGTCATCAGTACGATCTTCTATGCGGTGGTGTGTTGGGGCAAAGATATCAACTCCAGTGATGCCAACAGGCTCAATAAACTGATTAGAAAGGCTGGCTGTGTTATAGGAGTCAAACTGGACACACTGGATGCTGTGGTAGAACAAATGATCCTATAGAAAATCCTGGCAGTTCTGGACAATGTTTCTCACCCTCTGCATGCCACCTTGGTTGAACTGATGAGAACTTTTAGTAAGGGACTAAGACAACAGTGCTGCTCCAAAGAGCACTATATGAGGTCATTCTTACCCCCGCCCATTAGGCTCGAAAATGAGTCAACCTACAACTGGTGATGTGTTGACCTCCTCTGTTAGACTGTTTATGGTAACTTATTTTTTTATTCTTTTTTACTTCTCTTCTAATATTTATATATTCGTATATCTGTGCTACTGTGACCCTGTAATTTCCTTTTGATCAATGAAGTATCTATCTATCTTTAAATATATCCAATAACCTGACCTTAACAGTGTCTATGGCAATGAATTCCACAGATTCACCACACTGTGGCTAAATAAATTCCTCCTCATCTCTGTTCAAAATGGACATTCCTCTACTCTGAGGTTGTGTCCCCTGGTCCTAGTCTCACCCCCTATAGGAATCATCCACTCTGTCTAGGCTTTGAATATTTGATAGCCTTCAATGAAATGCCCCTCATTTTTCTAAACTCCAGTGAGTACAGGCCCAAAGCCATCGAACAGTCCATATACATTAATCCTTTCATTCACTGAATAACTCTCGTGAAACTCATCTGGATCCTCTCCTATGTCAGCACATCGTTTCTTAGATAACGGGCCCAAAACTGCTCACAATACTCCAGGTTCAGTCTGACCAATACCTTAAAAAGTCTCATCATCACATCCTTGCTCTTATATTCTATTCCTCTCGAAATGAATGCTAACATTGCGTTTGTCTTCCTTACCACTGACTCAACCTGAACGTTAACACTTAGAAAATTCTGCATAAGGACTCCCAGGTCCTTTTGCACCTCTGAATTTTGAATTTTCTCCCTTGTTAGAAAATAGTCTATACCTTTATTAAGTGCATAACCATACACTTTCCTACACTGTATTCCATCTGCCACTTCTTTGCCCATTCTCCTGATCTGTCTGTCCTTCTGCAGTCTCCCTGCTTCCTCAACACTATCTGCTCCTCCATCTGTCTTTGTATCATCTGCAAACCTGACCACAAAACCATCAATCCCATCATCCAAATAACTTGTAAAAAAGTGGTCTGAACACCAACCCCTGCAGAACACCACTAGTCACTGGCAGCCAGCTAGAATAGGGAGTAGGCACCTTTTAATTCACTCTTTACCATATAACCATATAACAATCACAGCACGGAAACAGGCCATTCCGGCCCTCCTAGTCCGTGCTGAACTCTTAATCTCACCTAGTCCCACCTACCCGCACTCAGCCCATAACATTGGAAAAAAAAGTTGAATTTCCCCATGGGGATGAATAAAGTATCTATCTATCTATCTACCTATCCAATTTTACCTTAAATGACACAACTGAACTGGCCTCTACTACTTCTACAGGAAGCTCATTCCACACAGCTATCACTCTCTGAGTAAAGAAATACCCCCTCGTGTTTCCCTTAAACTTTTGCCCCCTAACTCTCAAATCATGTCCTCTCGTTTGAATCTCCCTTACTCTCAATGGAAACAGCCTATTCACGTCAACTCTATCTATCCCTCTCAACATTTTAAATACCTCGATCAAATCCCCCCTCAACCTTCTACGCTCCAATGAATAGAGACCTAACTTGTTCAACCTTTCTCTGTAACTTAAGTGCCGAAACCCAGGTAACATCCTAGTAAATCGTCTCTGCACTCTCTCTAATTTATTGATATCTTTCCTATAATTCGGTGACCAGAACTGTACACAATATTCCAAATTTGGCCTTACCAATGCCTTGTACAATTTTAACATTACATCCCAACTTCTGTACTCAATGCTCTGATTTATAAAGGCCAGTGTTCCAAAAGCCTTCTTCACCACCCTATCTACATGAGACTCCACCTTCAGGGAACTATGCACTGTTATTCCTAGATCTCTCTGTTCCACTGCATTCCTCAATGCCCTACCATTTACCTTGTATGTTCTATTTGGATTATTCCTGCCAAAATGTAGAACCTCACACTTCTCAGCATTAAACTCCATCTGCCAACGTTCAGCCCATTCTTCTAACTGGCATAAATCTCCCTGCAAGCTTTGAAAACCCACCTCATTATCCACAACACCTCCTACCTTAGTATCATCAGCATATTTACTAATCCAATTTACCACCCCATCATCCAGATCATTTATGTATATTACAAACAACATTGGGCCCAAAACAGATCCCTGAGGCACCCCGCTAGTCACCGGCCTCCATCCCGATAAACAATTATCCACCACTACTCTCTGGCATCTCCCATCTAGCCACTGTTGAATCCATTTTATTACTCCAGCATTAATACCTAACGACTGAACCTTCTTAACTAACCTTCCATGTGGAACTTTGTCAAAGGCCTTGCTGAAGTCCATATGGACTACATCCACTGCCTTACCCTCGTCAACATTCCTCGTAACTACTTCAAAAAATTCAATAAGGTTTGTCAAACATGACCTTCCATGCACAAATCCATGCTGGCTACTCCTAATCAGATCCTGTCTATCCAGATAATTATAAATACTATCTCTAAGAATACTTTCCATTAATTTACCCACCACTGATGTCAAACTGACAGGTCTATAATTGCCAGGCTTACTTCTAGAACCCTTTTTAAACAATGGAACCACATGAGCAATACGCCAATCCTCCGGCACAATCCCCGTTTCTAATGACATCTGAAAGATCTCCGTCAGAGCTCCTGCTATCTCTACACAAACTTCCCTCAAGGTCCTGGGGAATATCCGGTTAGGACCCGGAGATTTATCCACTTTTAAATTTCTTAAAAGCGCCAGTACTTCCACCTCTTTAATTGTCATAGGTTCCATAACTTCCTTACTTGTTTCCCACACCTTACACCAATCAATATCCTTCTCCCTAGTGAATACCGAAGAGAAGAAATCATTCAAAATCTCTCCCATCTCCCTCGGCTCCACACATAGCTGACCACCCTGATTCTCTAAGGGACCAATTTTATCCCTCACTATCCTCCTGCTTTTAATATAACTGTAGAAGCCTTTCGGATTTACTTCCACCTTATTTGCCAAACCAAACTCGTAACTTCTTTTAGCTTTTCTAATCTCTTTCTTAAGTTTCCTTTTACATTCTTTATATTCCTCGAGCAATTCCTTTACTCCATGCTGCCTATATCTATTGTAGACATCCCTCTTTTTTCGAACCAAGTTTCTAATATCCCTTGAAAACCATGGCGCTTTCAAACCTTTAACCTTTCCTTTCAACCGAACAGGAACATAAAGATTCTGTACCCTCATAATTTCACCCTTAAATGACCTCCATTTCTCTATTACATCCTTCCCATAAAACAACTTGACCCAATCCACTCTCTCTAAATCCCTGCGCATCTCCTCAAAGTTAGCCTTTCTCCAATCAAAAATCTCAACTCTAGGTCCAGTCCTGTCCTTCTCCATAATTATATTGAAGCTAATGCTATTGTGATCACTGGACCCGAAGTGCTCCCCAACACATACATCTGTCAGCTGACCTATCGCATTCCCTAACAGGAGACCCAACACTGCCCCATCTCTAGTCGGTACTTCTATGTATTGTTGCAAAAAGCTATCCTGCACACATTTCACAATCTCTAAGCCATCCAGCCCTTTTACAGAATGAGCTTCCCAATCTATGTGTGGAAAATTAAAATCTCCCACAATCACCACCTTGTGTTTACTACAAATATCTGCTATCTCCTTACACATTTGCTCTTCCAACTCACGCTCCCTATTAGGTGGCCTATAATACACTCCTATCAGTGTTACTACACCTTTCCCATTCCTCAATTCCACCCAAATAGCCTCCCTAGAGGAGCTCTGTAATTTATCCTTCCAAAGCACCGCCATAAGATTTTCTCGGACAAGCAATGCAACACCTCCTCCTCTGGCCCCTCCTACTCTATCACACCTGAAGCAACTAAATCCAGGAATATTTAGTTGCCAATCACACCCTTCCTGCAACCATGTTTCACTAATAGCTACAACATCATAATTCCAGGTATCAATACACACTTTAAGCTCATCCACCTTTCTTACAATGCTCCTAGCATTAAAATAGATACATTTAAGATACTCTCCACCTCCTCCTCTCTTTTCATCCCTAGCAATGCATTCAAATTTATTATCCTTTTCTTTCTTCTCCCCTACAACTTCGGGCTGAGCGCATCCCTTCTCCATCACCTGCCTTTCCTCCCTCACACGCTGTCTACTTACTTGCTCTACTGGTGAACTAACCTCCTCTCCCATAGTTTCCTCAAATTGATTTCCGCCCCCCCATCTTACTAGTTTAAAGTCTGCCCCGTAGCCCTAGCAAACCTCCCCGCTAGGATATTGGTCCCCCCAGGATTCAAGTGTAACCCGTCCTTCTTGAACAGGTCACGCCTGCCCCAGAAGAGGTCCCAATGATCCAGAAACTTGAATCCCTGCCCCCTGCTCTAATCCCTCAACCACGCATTCATCCTCCACCTAATTCCATTCCTACTCTCACTGTCGCGTGGCCCAGGCAGTAATCCCGAGATTACTACCTTTGCGGTCCTTCTTCTTAACTGCCTTCCTAACTCCCTATACTCTCGTTTCAGGACCTCCTCCCCTTTCCTACCTATGTCATTGGTACCTACATGTACCACGACCTCTGGCTCCTCACCCTCCCACTTCAGGATATCTTGGACGCGATCAGAAACGTCCCGGACCCTGGCACCAGGGAGGCAAACTACCATCCGGGACTCCCGATCACCTCCACAGAACCGCCTGTCTGAACCCCTGACTATCGAGTCCCCTATTACTATGGTCCTCTTTCTTCTATCCCTACCCTTCTGAGCTACAGGGCCGTCCTCTGTGCCGGAGGCCCGGCCACTGTCACTTCCTCCAGGTAGGCTGTCCCCCCCAACAGTACTCAAACATGAGTACTTATTGTCAAAGGGTACAGCCACCGGGGTACTCTCTAGTACCTACCCCTTCCCCTTCCTGACCGTGACCCACCTATCTGCCTCCCGTGGCCCCAGAGTGACCACCTGCCTGTAACTCCTCTCTATCACCTCCTCACTCTCCCTGACCAGGCGAAGGTCATCGGGCTGCAGCTCCAGTTCCCTAATTCGGTCCCTCAGGAGCTGCAGTTCGGCGCACCTGGCGCAGATGTGGACGTCCGGGAGGCTCGGAGACTCCAGGATCTCCCACATCCGACACCGAGAACAACAAGCTGCCCTCACACTCATACTTCCCGAATAACTGAAAATAACAAGGAGAATTAAAAGATAAGCCTACTGTGCCCTCTTCCGCCTAAGCCCTCTGAGCCCAAGCCCTACACTCTGCTCCCGGCTCACTCCGCTGCCCGCAAACGAAGCTGCCCGCTTCTTAAGGCTGCGTTCTTTTTATATCTTCCCTCCTTCCCAGGCCTCCTTCACGCGCCTGCGCAGTCCCGCCTCTCAGACTCCGATCTGAGAAGCAATTTGAAAATGGCCGCCGCCGCACTTCTTCTCAAAGCCTCGCTGTCCTCTTCCAAAAGAGAACTACCTCACTCCTTCTCTCCTTTTTATATCTTCCCTCCTTCCCAGGCCTCCTTCATGTGCCTGCGCAGTCCCGCCTCTCAGACTCCGATCTGAGAAGCAATTTGAAAATGGCCGCCGCCGCACTTCTTCTCAAAGCCTCGCTGTCCTCTTTGCCTCCTGCCAGTCAGCCAATGTTATGTCCATGTTAGTATGTTTCCTGTATTACCATAGGCTCTTATCTTGTTAAGCAGCCTCAAGTGAGGCACCTTGTCAAAGGCCTTCTGATAATCCAAATAAACAATATCCACCAACTCTCTTTTGTCCATCCTGCCTGTTATTTCCTCTAGGAATTCCAACAGCTTTGTCAGGCAAGGTTTTCCTTTTAGGAGCCCATGCTGACTTTGGCCTACTTTATCATGTGCTTCCAAGTACCCCAAAACCTCGTCCTTAGTAATGAACACCAACAGCTTCCCAGCCACTGAATTCAGGCTAACTGGCCCACAACGTTCTTTTTTCTGCCTCAATCAGAGGCTCACAGTGTGTGAAGGCAGACCGGTGGGGGCTTGTGTGTGTGTGTCCACCCTCGCCTGGGTGACAGGCTCACCAATGAAGAACGGTCTGGCCTGGTACAGAGGGGTCACAGTCGGTGACCACAACAGGACAAGAAGACAACGGAAGGTTTGCCTGCAACTGCATCACCTCTCTCTCTCTCTCTCTCTCTCTCTCCCCCCCCCCCCAATGGCACAACAGGAACTACCTCGACTTAAACTAAACTGAACTCTGCACCATCATAAAACTATTCATTTACCCCTAGACTTTGATACAGCTTGGTTTCTGATTCCTATTTCCACACTTCTGTATATATCATTGCTAACCTGTTTTATATATTTGCATTTTATAATACTGTATTACTTAGTTTACTAATAAAGACTTATAGTTACAGTAATACCAGACTCCAACGTATTATTCCATTTCTGCTGGTTTGGTAACCCGGTCACGGGGTACGTGACACTTAATTGTTGAGTATGGGTCCTCAAGCTCCTGCTCCATGGTGGTAGCAGTGAGAAGAGGGAACCTCCTTGATGATGAGGATCTTTAATAATAGATTCCACCATCTTGAGGCACCTCCTCTTGAAGATGTCCTCGATGGTGGGGAGAGATGTGCCCATGATGGAGCTTACTGAATCTACAATCCTCTGCAGTCTCTTGTAATCCTGCATATTGGCACCTCCATGCCAGATGTTGATGTAACCAGACAGAATACTCTCCACCATACATCTATAGAAACGTGTAAGTGACTTTATGACATACCAAATTTCTCAAACTCCCAATGAAGTAGAGCTGCTGGTGTGCCTTCTTCATGAATGTGCCAATGTGTTGGACCCAAGATAGATCCTCTGAGATGTTGATGCCCAGGAACCTTACTCTTCATCTGATGACCACTCAATAAGGACTGGTGCGTGTTCTCCTAATTTCCCCTTCCTGAAGTCCACAATCAGTTAATTGATTTTGCTGACATTGCATGCGGTTGTAATGATACCACTCATCCATCTCACTCCTTGTATGCTCCCTCATCTCTATTTGAGATGGTATTAATAACAGAAATGTTATTGGTGAATTTACAGATGGTATGTGAGCTAGAAGCACATATTCATGAGTGCAGGTAAAGTAGAGCAGAGGGCTGAGCTCATCTCCTTGAGGTGGACCTGAGTTGATAGTCAGCGAGGAGATGTTATTACTGATCCTTGCTGATTGAGGTCTCCTAATGAGGATCCAGTTGCAGAGGGAGGTAATAGAGGTCCGTGAAGCCTCGCTATTAACACTGAGGGAAAGGTGGTGCTGAACGCCAAGATAAACAGAAGCCTGATACATGTTTTACTGTTGTCCGCGTGGTCCAGTAATATTGATGTACTGTATTTCCTGACTGCAGCAGAGAAGGTTTTATTCTCTATAAGTTGCATTGTTTATAGGTGTCGGAGGTTGTAATAGAGGTGTATGGGACTTCAATGAGGCATTGAACACTGTAATCAGCAGTAACAAAACAGCACACCCTAATGCCTTCCCTAGCATTGCAGGGTATTTCAACCAAGCCAGCTTGAAGAACAACTACCACCAATGCATTTCCTGTCAACCACAGGAGCCAACACACCTGACCACTGTTATACCACCACCAAGAATGCTTACCATGCCATCTCATGCCCACACTTTGGAAAGTCTGCTCACTTGGCTGTACTTTACTCCTGGCATACAGAGACTAAAGACTACAGCACCAGTGATAAGGACGAAGAAAGGCAAGAGAGGTGGAGAAGCGTTTACAGGACTGCTTTGAGTCAGAGGACTGGACAATATTCAGGGATTCATTTTTGAATCAGAATGGAGATGCCACAGTCGTCACCTGTGTAGCTGAGTGTGTGTCTTTGAGAGCATTATGACCTTACTCATCCTGTTTTCGTATATGATTTTCTTGCGCAAAAATAACATCAGCATTAAGTGTTTTTAATTTCTTAAAAATCTTTTTACGCTTAATGGGATGATTGACACCGTTCCAATTCCAAGATATTATATTGATTTTATTAACATCCATGTTTAAAATTGAATTTAATATTGTATAAAAGAAATGTTACGCAAGTACAGATTAAACCAAAAGGCGCGGATACAACCAGAAGGAGTGACGCATTTACGAAAGAGAAATCCATCAAAAGAACTGCCCAATCAAGTAAAGAACCTACTTTAATAGACCCCTCACCCTCCCACCACCCAATAGAATGAAATGAAGGAACCGATTGGCTGGTCCCATGCTAACTAATCACCTTTACCCTGTTTTCCAACTTGCAGCTCCGTATAATAAAAAAAAAGCAAAAACCCCACAAAAAATAGCCATAACAAAAGGCACAAACAGAATTCAACTACTATAATGTTATGTCTAACATTAATAAAAACATAATCAACAATGGCCATCTTAGAATCAGCTAAAGTAGCTTAAACACATATTCAAAAGAAGGAATAAATCCGGGCGAATAATGTTATAAACAATATTCTTTCTCTCAAAAAAGAAAAGTAAATGAGTATATATGTAAAACAGACCTAAAACTATAAGTATTCCGCCCAACATGTGATAGCTTTTTCAACTTTAATGGCTAGGAGAGCTATTTTGCCACACTGGAAAGAATCTAACCCACCTAATGTTTTCTATTGGCTCTCCTCCATTATGTCATGTCTACGCTTGGAGAAAATTAGAGCTGGACATTTGATACATCCTTTAATTTTGAACAAGTCTGGTGACCTTTTATTCAATATTTTCACATGATTTAATTTATTTTTATTTATTTATTTTTAAAAATTATCTTTGGGGAAAATCCTTATCCATTAAGGTTCGGAGATGATTGGAAGGATGTGTTTTTTCTCTCTCTCTCTGTTTTTTCTAATTTTATCCTCAATTGGACTGCCCAATCTTTCTTTTTCTTTCCTTTTTTTCTCTTTCTTTTTTTTTGTTTCAGTTTAGTTAGTGGGGTTTTTTTTCCTTATCAATAAAATTTCCAGTCTTTTTTTTATGATTGTTATGAGGAGTTGTAGTTTTTTTGACCATTGTATATATAACAGCATAATATTTTACTTATTTGATTTTGATATTATATACTTTTTGTTTTTAATATTGCTGTTTATATGTCTTTTATATTATCTACTTGTCAAACTCCTCTTCCGATTTGTATATTCTTTATTTGGAAATCAATAAAAAAGATTGAAAAATGAAATGAACATACTCAAACCTAAAGCCACAAATGAACAGGAAGATTCATAGAAGAGGGCTAGATCTGTGGCATCCAGAACTATACAAGAAATCCAGGTATGATCCAGGGAAGGCCACTTCTAGAACAAAAAAAATTCCGATTGAAGATGAATGTTTGGGGTTTGCAGGCCATTACTTCCTACAAGGCAAAACCTAACATCATGAATAGTTGTGAGTCTTCAATCCCAGATAAGATCAATGCCTTTTAAGCACATTTTGAAAGAGCGAATAAGACTACGTCCATGTGAATCCCTGCAGCATCTTGTGATCCTGTGACCTCTGTCTCAGAGGCTGACATCATTGCACCTTTCAAGAGGGAGAACCTTTGCAAGATTTTAGGCCCTGATGGTGTAACTGGCAGGGCACTGAAAACCGGTGCTAACCAACTGGTGAGAGTGTTCAAAGACATCTTCAATCTCTCACTGCTGTATTCGGAGGTTACCACCTGTTTCAAAAGGGCAACAATCATGCCAGTGCCCAAGAAGAGCAATGTGAGCTGCCTGAATGACCATCATCCAGTTGCACTCTCATCTACTGCAATGAAGTGGTTTGAGAGGTTGGTCATGGTCAGAATCAACTCCTGCCTAATCAAGGACCTGGACCCCCTGCAATTTGCCTATCACCACAATAGGTCTACAGCAGATGCAATCTCACTGGCTTTCCAATTGACCTTGGATCACCTGGACAATAGCAGGCTCAACCTGGACCTCTGTACCTCCAAAGGATCCAATTGGATCCTTGATTTCCTGATTGGGTGATCACAGTCTGTGCAGACCAGAAATAACAACTCCTCCTCACTGACAAACAATACTGGCGAACCTCAAGGACCATAATACATAGGAGCAGAATTAGGCCATTTGGCCCATCATGTCTGTTCTGCCATTCCATCATGACAGATTTACTTTTCCTCTCAACCCTGTTCTCCTTTGATGACTTGAATAAGCAAGAACCCATCAACCTCCACCTTAAATAGACCCAATTACTTGGTCTCCACAGTCATTTGTGGTGTGGCAATGAATTCCACAGTTTCACTACCCTCTGGCAAAAGCTAAAGAATTTCACCCTTATCTTTGTTCTAAATAGACGTCCCTCTATCCTGAGGCAGTTTCCTCTGGTCCTGGAGTCCCCCACTATAGGACACATCCTTTCTATCTCAGCTGTTCAACATTCAATAGGTTTCAATGAAATCCTCCCTCATTCTTCTAAACTCCAGTGAGTACAGGCCCAGAGCCATCAAGCACTCCTCAAACATTAACTCTTTCACTCCCAGAATCATTCTTGTGAATCTTCTCTGGACCCTTTCCAATGTCAGCACATCTTTTCTTTGATAAGGGGCCCAAAATTGTTTACAATACTCCAAGTGTGGTTTGAACAATCCCTTATAAAACCTCAACATTACATCCTTGCTTCTAATACTGCATTTGCCTTCCTTACCAAAGACTCAGCCTGCAAGTTAACCATTAAGGAATTTTGCACGAGGTCCTCCAAGTCCCTTTGCCCCTCTGATTTTTGATTTCCCCCCTTTATTCCTCTACCAAAGTGCATGACCATACAGTTCCCTACAATATATCCAATCTGCCACTTCTTTGCCCATTCTCCCAATATATCTAAATCCTGCTTCTTTGACACTACCTGTTCGACAACTATTTGTTGTCGACAAACTTGGCCACAAAGCCATCAATTCTAACATTCAAATAATTAACACATAACATGAACAGAAGTAGTCCTAACACAGACGCCTGCGAAAACCACTAAAACCTGATCCATAATAATAGACTTCAACATCTTTCCAACCGCTGAAGTCAGGTGAACTGGCCTATAATTTCCTTTTGTCTGGCTCCCTCCCTTCTTAAAGAGTGGAGTGATTTTTGCAATTTTCCAGTCTTCCAAAACCATTCCAGAATCTAATGATTCTTGAAAGATCATTACCAATGCCTCTGCAATCTCTTTTGCTATCTTTTTCAAAACCCTGAAGTGTAGGCCATCTGGTTCTGGTGACTTATCTGCCTTCAGAACTTACAGCTTCCCAAGCATATTTTCCTTGATAATAGCAACTACACTCACTCTGCTCCCTGACATTCTCAAATTTCTGACATAATGCTAGTGTCTTTCATGGTGAAGACTGACTCAAAATACTTATTGTTTATCCGCTATTTCTGTCCCTCATTACTACCTCTGCATTGTCATTTCTAGAGGTCCAATAATCACTCTCTTTTACTCTTTATATATGTGATGAAAATTTGGTATCCTCTTTTATATTATTCGCTGGGTTACCTTCATATTTAATCTTTTCTGTCCTTATGGGTTTTGTATTTGCCTTCTGTTGGTTTTTAAAAGCTTCCCATTCCACTGACTTTCCCCTAATTTTTGCTATATTATATGCTGTCTCTTTTGCTTTTATGCTGTCATTGACTTTCTTATAAGCTACGATTGAATCATCCTCCCTTTAGAGTTCCCCATCTTTGGGATGAACCTATCCTGCACCTTTCAAATTCTGCCATCATCCTTGCTAGTGTCCTCTTTCAATCAACTTTGGCCAGCTCCTCCCTCATGCCTCTGTAACTCCATTTACTCCACTGAAATACTGATATATCTGACTTTATTGCAGGGAGAATTCTATCATATTATTGTCACTGCCTCTTGAGAGTTCTTTTACCTTAAGCTCCCTAATCAAATCTGGTTCATTACACAATACCCATTCCAGAATTGCCTTTCCCCTATAGTGGGCTCAATCCTAATCTGCTATATAAAGGCTTCTTGTAGGCATTCTACAAATTTGCTGTCTTAGGATCCTGCACTAACCTAATTTTCCCAGCAGATCAGCCCTTTTCCTACCTATGTTGTTGGTACTACAACGTACTATGTCTTCTAGCTGCTCACCTGAACGTAGTGGACCATATATGAAACATTCTTGACCCTGGCACCTGGCAGGCAAGATACCAACCGTGTGTCTTTTTCATGTCCACAAGATCTTTTGTCTGCTCCTCTAACTATAAAATCCTCTATCACTACTGCACTCCTCCTCTCCCCACTTCTCTTTTGCACCACAGAGCCAGACTTCGGCATAACAGCTTCCCCCACCAACGGCATCCAAAGTGGTATACTTATTATTGAGGAGAACAGCCACAGGGGTAATCCTCACTAGCTGTCTATTCCCTTTCCCTCTCCTGACAGTCAACCAGGTATCTGCCTCTTGCAGCTCAGGAGTGACTACCTCCCTGTAGGTCCAATCTATCTTCTCCTCATTCTCCCGTATGAGCCAAAGGTCATTAAGCTGAAGCTCCAGTTCCTTAACATAGTCTCTAAGGAGCTGCAGGTCAGAACACTTTGTGCAGATGTAGTAATCAGGGAAACCGGAGATCTTCCAGAGTTTACACATCTCACACAAAGAGCATACCACTAACCTTGGACCCATTCTCACTGCACTAGCTATGTACTTATAGACAAAAAAGGGGAAAAAACTTACTAGAAACTTATTTAGAGCCTCCACAGGTTCTTTCCCAAGCCTGTTGAGCCAAAGCATGACTACTCTAACACTGTCCATTCCAACAATGGCCACTTTGCTTACAACCGCTTCTTTTAAATGGCCTTTGTTGAATGCCTAAGAGATGATTATGAGTGCAGCCTGCCTAAAAAGTCCTGAGGGCTGCAATCTCTTTTTAAACGTCACACCATCTCAGCCAAACACACAATTACTGAAAAGGATGCAAGCTTATCCCACTGCTCTACTCTCTCCACACCCATGACTGTGTGGCTAGGCACAGCTCAAATGGCATGAATAAATTTGCTGATGACACAACTATTGTTGGAAGAACTTCTGATGGTGACAAGGAGGTGTATAGGAGCGCGAAAGGTCAGTTGGCTGAGTGGTGTCACAACAACAACCTTGAACTCAATGTCAGTAAGAGCAAGGAATTGATTGTGGACTTCAGGAAAGAGAAGTCGAGGGAATACACACTAGTCCTCACTGAGGAATCAGCAGTGGAAGAGTGAGCAGTTGCAAGTTCCTGGGTGTCAATATCTTTGAAGATCTACATGTTGATACAATTACAAAGAAAGCATGACAGTGGCTGTATTTCATTAGGAGTTTGAGGAGACTTGGCATGTCACCAAAGACTCTCACAAATTTCCACAGATGTACCATGGAGAGTATTCTAACATTCTATTAAGAAAGAGATGACCACATAAATGGATTATATAAAAGACCATCTAACAGTCAGTGTGATTTAGAGGAGCAAATTTGTAGTGAGATTGCAGATAGTTGCAGAAAACTTGAAGTTTTGATAGTAGGTCATTTTAACTTTCCACATATTGACTGGGGCTCTGCTGGATGGGATAGAGATGGTCAAATCTATTCAGGAAATTTTCCTTTATCAATATATAGAGCTCTCACTGGTGAAGACTCACTTGGAGTATTGTGAACAGATTTGGGCTGCTTATCTAAAAAGGGATGTGCTGACTTTGGAGAGGGTTTGAAGGAGGTTCACAAAAATCATTCTGGGATTGAAAGGCTCTGGGCCTATACTCACTGGAATTCAGAAGAATGAACATGTTTTCATTGAAACCTATCAAATATTGAAAGGCCTCGATAGAGTAGAGGTGGAGACAATGTTTCCTACTGTGGGGGAGTCTAAGACCAGAGGAAACAGCTCATCCCTCTGTTCTAAGGGATGTCCATTTAGAATAGAGATGAGGACAGATTTATTTAGCCAGAGAGTGGTGAATATGTGGAATTCCTTGCTACAGGTGACTGTGGAGGCCAAGTCATTGGGTATATTTAAGATAAATTTTTGATAAGTCAGGGCATGATGGGATACATTGAGAATGCAGGTGATTGGAGCTGAGAAGGAAATGGTTCAGCCATGATGAAATGGTGGTGCAGACTTGATGGGCCAAATGGCCTAATTTTACACCTATATCTTATGGACCTCTGGTCTTATAACAGTTTTAGGGAACCAAGGTTTTCCAGAGATATCAAGGCCCTGATTAAGAAGAACAAGAAGGTGTATTGTGGGTGGAAGCAGGAAAGGACAATGAGGTACTCAAGTATAAAAAATGCAAGAGACCACTTCAGAAGGAAATCAGGAGGGCTAAAAGAATGCATTTGGTTGCTCCAGAAGACAAGGTGGAGGAGAATCCCAAGGGCTTTTACAAATATATTAAGAGAAAAAGGGTAGCAAGGAAGAAAATCAGCCCTGTTGAAGATCAGAGTGATCAGCTATGCGTGGAGCCAAAAGAGATGGGGGAGAACTTCAATGGATTTTTTGCATCTGTATTTACTTGGGAGATGGGCACAGAGTCTTTGGAAGTGAGGAAAAGCAGCTGTGGACTCATAGATCATATATAGTTTACAGAGGGGGAGATGTTCACTGTGCTGACGTAAGTTAGGGTGGATAAATCCCCAGGGCCTGACAAGGTGTTCCCTTAGATCTTGTGGGAAGCTAGTGCAGAATTTGCAAGGGCTCTAGCAGAGACATTTATAACATCCTTAGCCACAAGTGACATGCTGGAGGTTTGGAAGATAGCTAATACTGTTCCGTTGTTTAAGAAATGTTCTAACTATGAAATTAGAGACTGGTAAGCCTGGCATCAGTAATAGGTATGCTATTGCAAGGTGTCCTAAGATACCAGATAGATAAGTTTTTGGATAGATAAGGACTGATTAAGAATAGTCTACATGGCTTTGGCATGGTAGGTCATGTCTAACCAAATTTGTAGAGTTGTATGAGGAGTTACCAAGAAAGTTGATGAAGGCCAGACAGTGGACATTGTCTACATAGACTACAGCAAGGCTTTTGACAAGATCCCACATGGGAAGTTGGTCAAGAAGGTTCAGTCACTTGGCTTTTGGGATGAGGTAATAAACTGGAATCGAAATTTGCTTTGTGGGCAAAGCCAGAGTGTAGTGGTTGATAAAGGCCTGTGACTAGTGGTGTGCCACAGGGATTGGTGCTGACTGTTGTTGTTTGTCATCTATATTAATGAACTGGATGATAATGTGTTTAACTGGATCTGCAAATTTATGGATGACATCAAGATTCGGGGTGTTGTGGACAGGAAGGAAGACTATCAAAGTTTGCATGGGAAACGTGGGTTGAACTCTTTTCTATAAGTGTATACCTCAGAGAAATACTTTGTGGAGATTTGTGATATATATGATTATATGATTTATATGTACAATGTCTGAAATACATCTTATGGAAATGTTTGTTTGATGATGAACTTCAATAAAAAAAATAAATTACAAAAAAAGAAAAATGGCAGACAAGTGCAAGGTGTTACACTTTGGGAGTACACGAGCTGACGGGCCTGTTTCTGTGTTGTAGTGTTCCTGTGATCCTGTGACTCTTTGACTCATAGAGATGAAAAATTAACCGGGTCTTATCTGCCTTCTTAAACACAAGAGGTTCTACAGATGCTGGAAAATTTGAGGAGCACGTATACAGTGCTGGAGGAATTCAGCAAATCAGGCAGCATCTATGGAGGGAAATAAACGGTTGTACATTTTGGTCAGAGTCCCTTTATTATGAGCCGATGAAGGTTCTCAGTCCGAAACATCAACAGTTTGTTCCCCCTCATAGACACAGCTTGATAACTGAGTGCCTCCAGTATTTTATGTGTTTCTCAGGTCCACATGTATCAACGCAGAGTCACTATGCCATCTTCACTTGAGACACTGACTGTAAAGGTAATTGTTACTTGAAGGTTGGTGGTTCAACTAAAACTGTGTCACACGGCTTGTAATTGCAACATTGTGATATCATGCCAGCCACTTGAGTTAGGATCTTATACAGAACTCTGTGGGCTGTACCCAGCGAGACAGACAGTGATGATCTTCAACTGTTTCTGGACAATCATCAGCTTGGTGTAAGACATACATTCTTCCTCCACTGTAAGGAAAATGTTTCCATTTCTACTGTAAGGAAAATGTCTTCAGGTGATTGCTCAACTGGTTCTTTCCAAAATCTCGGGCTGCGTCGGAGCATAGCAGCTAATGTAATGTTTTACAGTGGGGTTCAGTTCCTGCAGCTGTCTTCAGTGAGTTTGTGCGTCCTTTCTGGGACTGCGTGCATGTGTTTCTTCCGGATGCTCCACTTCCCTTCCACGTTCCAAAGGCGTGCGGGTTTATAAGCATTGGTGAGTTGCAGCCGTGCTATGTTGGCACTGGAATCGTGGTGACACTTGTGGGCTGACCCTGGAACATCCTCCGACTGTGTTGATTGCTGATGCAAACAATGCACTTCACTGCATTTTTTGAAGTACGTTTGATAAATAAAACCAATCTTATGTAGGATTACACTGAAGATCAGTGCAGCCACTGCATAGACTCTGTACGGTTCAGGTTTCTGCTCCGCTGGACACTGAAGTATTGGTCCCATGTTGCAGCCTCTTTAATGCATCACAAGTGTGTTTTTAAGGGGGAGACAGAAGCGTTGTTGACACATTGTGTGAGAATGTGCTGAGTTTATGGTACAATAAATATAGAGAAAGTCAATGATTCTTACAGTTATACACCTCCAAAACAGGCTCTTCACACACTATGTTCATGCCAACTATTTTGTCCATCGATAGTAATCCTATTTACCTGTATTAGGTCAATATCATTTTATGTTTTGCCAAATATCCCCTTTAAAACTTATTCTACACAATCTAAAGCTATTCCTTCTTGCGTTTCATGCCCCTACCATGGGAAAACAATTTTGACCATCTACCCTTTCTCTTTTCAGGTCACCCCTGAGCCTCCTTTGTACCAAGGAAAACAAGCCCAGTCTATCGAATCTCTCCCTGTGTCTAAAGTCCAGGCAACATCCCAGTGAATTTCTTCTGCACCCTCTCCAACACACCATGCTATAGTGTGTTCATCAGAACCGCACGCAGTGTTCAAAGTGCGATATAACCAATGGTTTGTAAAGTTGCAATATCATGTCCCAACATTTTTATTCTATGCCTCTATGTGAACAACAAACAAGCCATATACCTTCACACACAAAATGCTGGTGGAACACAGCAGGCCAGGCAGCATCTATAAGGAGAAGCACTGTTGACATCTCGGCCCGAAACATCGACAATGCTTCTCCTTATAGATGCTGCCTGGCCTGCTGTGTTCCACCAGCATTGTTTGAATTTCCAGCATCTGCAGATTTCCTCGTGTAAGCCATATACCTTCATTATTCTATCTATCTACAGTCTATACCACTTTCAGGGAGATAGGGACTTGAATACCTGCCAGGGAGATGAGATGCAAAGTAGCAGTGTGACAGAGAATAAAGTTGAGGCAGATACAGAAATTAGTGCAAGCAAGTCCAATGGGCAGCAAGTACAGCGTTCAGGGCATGATAGGCACATGAGATTGTGATTGTCAAGCTTATTAAACATGGTTAAAAGTGGGAAGGCCTGGCAGCTCAGTATTCTGAGGTGCAGATGCTACAGGCATGATAAAGGTGGAGGAAAGGAGAGGAGGGGTTTGTGTTATTGATTGGACAGAATCCTAGCAGTATTTAGGGAGGTTATTCCCCTGGGCTGCTATATGGGCAGATTTAGAATAATAAGAAGAATGTGATCACCTTGATGGGAGTGTTCTATTTGACTGCACTTCACCCACCCACCCTTGGCATCGCCAGTAGTCAGCTGAAATTAGAGGAACAAACATGTAGGGAGATCACTTCTTCTTCAGCTGTCCATCGATTTTCGATGATGACTGAGCCCTGGGCAAGGTTGTATGGAAGACCGGCAGTTGCCCGTGCTGCAAGTCTCTCCTCTCCATGAGACCGATGTTGTCCAAGGGAAGGGCACTAGGCCAATACAGCTTGGCACCAGTGTCGTCACAGAGCAATGTGTGGTTAAGTGCCTTGCTCAAGGACACAACACACTGCCTCAGCTAAGGCTCAAATTAGTGACCTTCAGATCACTAGACCGACACCTTATCCACTTGGGCACACGCCACACAGAAGATTACAGAAAGTTGTCAGAATAATAACATTGAAGTAGTAGGCGATCTTACCCTCCCTAATGCTGACTAGTACTGCTACAGTGCTAAGTAATTAAATGGGGCTGGATTAGTCAAGTGCATCCTGGAAAGTTTTCTCAAGCAGTATGTAGGTTGCCTTGCGTGAGAGCGACAACACTCAATCTGCTCTTAGAAAATGAGACTGGGCATATCAGTGGGGGAGCTCTTTAGGAAAAATTACCATAATTCTATTAGTTTTAAATAGTTAACTAATGAGGTAGGATAAGTCCACAAGTTAAATTCCTGAATTGGAGCAAAGCTAATTTTATGACATTAGAATGGACCTTACAAAGTTTGACTGGGAGAGGCTTTAGCAGGTAATGTGATACCTGACAAGTGGCAGATGTTTAAAAGTGAGATAGGGAGTGTATAGGGTGAACATATTCATATTAGAGCAAAAAGGAAGGCCGACAGGATTGGAGAACCCTAACCGATGAGGGATATTGAGGCTTGGTCAAGAAAAGGAAGGAGGCATATATGTCATATAGGTTGCTGGGATGAGGTAAACCCCATGAGTATAAAGGATGGAGGAGTACAATTGAAAAGGAAATCAGGAAGACAAAAAGAGGACATGAGCTTTCTTTGATAGTTATGGAGAATGACAAGAAATTCTATATAAGGGCAAAAGGGTCACTATGGAGGGAATAGATCCCCTTGAGGATCAGCATGGCTTTCTATGTGTGGAGCCACAGAAGATGAGTGTGGACTTAATTGAATATTTATCATTTGTATTTACTATGGAGAACCTCATGGATCCTCATAGAACCTCAGGGAAAGGAAATGTCCTGAAAGAGATCCACGTTACAAAAGAGAATGTGTTGGCATTCTTGATCTACATAAAGTTGGATAAGTCACAGGGCCTGACTAAATGTATCTTTGAACCATGAGGAAAGCACAGGGAGAAATTGGTGGCATTCTGGCAGAAGGCGAGGTACCAGAAGACTGGAAAGTGGCTAACATTGTGCCTCTATTTAAGAAAGGCAACAAAGACAAAGCAAGAAACCACAGGTCAGTGAGCCTAATATCAGCCTCCTGTAACTCATCTCAACAAGAATGAGCTAGATACTGGAGGAGATTCTGAGAGACAGGTTTTATTTGCATTTTGAAAGATAGAGACTGACTAAAGTACAGTACGAGAGAAATTGTATCTCATGAATTTGACTGAGATTTTGAAGAGGTTATCAAGAGGATATAATGAGGGCAGGGTGGTAGCTTTTGCCTATATGGACTTTAACAAGACTGGTCTGGAAGGTGAAATCACATGGGATCCGGTGTGAACTAGCCAAAAGAATACAACATTGGTTTAGTGGAATGAGTCAGAAGATGGTAGTGAATGACCACACATGGATTGAGTGCCTTTCATATGGGCTGCTACATCGTGTGTGACGTGAACTTTGAGTGATGTTGAAATGGAGAATTTACCACCACATATCTGACTTGACCCTTGTTAGTGGTGGCCAAGCTGGGAGTTAGCAGTTAAGTTGCATGCTTAGGATTCCCAGCCTTACAACTGCTCCTTCAGCAACATTGTGAATATAGCTACTCCAATTCAGTTTCTGGTTACATCCAGAATGTTGATAGCGGGGGATTCAGTGACAGCAACAATATTGATTGTCAGGGCCGTTAGATGGTTTTTCTTTTGTTTGATACTGCCATTGTTTGTGCAAATATGACTTGCTTGCTACCTATCAGACTAGGCTTGGATTTTGCCTGGAGCTTGCTGCATTTGCTGGTGGACTGCCTCATTATCTGAGGAGTCTTCAATCCTCTGATCACTGTGCAATCATCAGTGAACGTTCCTACTTCTGACCTTAGAAATGAAGGAATGTTGTCAATGAAGTAGCTGAAGATGTTTGGATCCAAGACACTATCCTGAGGAACTCCTCCTCCAGAGATGCCCCATAGGTGAGATGATTGACCTCCAACCACCACAACCATCTTCCTCCGTGCTAGTTATGATTCCAACCAGTGGAGGGGATCCCCTCACCAGTTCCTAATGAGTCAATTTTTGCCAGGGCTCTTTGATGCCAGACTTGAATAAATGCTGTCTGGATGTGCTGAGTAGATACTCCCATTTTTTCCATTTCTTTTTCAGTATTGTTTATAATCCTTCTTTGTTAAAGCTTACAATTTTTTGGGATGTGGACATCATTGGCAATGTAAACTTTATTGTCCTTTCCTAAATGACACTGAAAAGAGGAGGCAGTTAAGAGGCAACCGTATTGATGGTTTTGGAGTCACTAGGCTGGACCAAGTAAGGATAGCAGATTGACTTCACTGAAGGACAGCAGTTTTTACAACAATCCCCAGCAGCATGGCACGATAGCCAAAGTTCAGAAGATCAGGGTTCAATTCCCGCTACTGTCTGTAAGGAGTTTGCATATTCTCCCCATGACAACTTGGATTTCCTTTAAGTGCTCCAGTTTCCTCCCTCATTCCAAAGACATACAAGTTAGTAAGGGTTAGTAAGTTGTGGACATGTGATGCTGGCACCAGAAACATGGCTGCATCTACAGGCTGCCCCCAGCACATCCTCACAAACAATGCATTTCACTGGACATTTTGATGTTTTGATTTACATGTGACAAGTTAATCATTTAGTTACTGAAACCAGACTGTGTGCAGATTCTGCATTGCTCTTCTTTGAAACTGTAAATATACTCAAGTATAACCTCAATGGTTATGAAGAACTTTTGAGACAACTTCAGATATGGAAGTTGCTGATAAATGTACCCTTACCCTCTTTTGCTCCTAGTCCTGTTGTTGAGGAGTATTCATTTCTAAGCTTGCTAAAACCCAGCACGGTTGTTTTTATTGCTGCACCAAACCAATATACCTCATCGTCTAATAAGTCTTCAATCACAGCATACTTCCAATATTCCAAATTTCCCTAAGCTAAAGACTTTAACTGACCATACAGAACCATAAAGAGGCCTCTCATTGTATAAACTTTCCATGGAAAATCACTGGATTCCCAAACATCTGAAAAGAATGGGAAACAATTAATTTATTCATGCAGAAGTGTAGATTTTTAGATTTTGAAAATGAAAACCATGAGCATGACTACCAGCTGACTTATAAAACTCGTGGATTTTGGAAGGATTTCAGTAGCCTAGAGCACTGTTTGAACACAGGGACAAGCTTGCTATCTTCCTTCATAGTTGAGGGTTGTTTTTTTTTAAAAGGTCTCAACTATTTTTGTCTGTTTTTTACTGCTAGATATGGAGATTTGAGCTGGAAATTAAATGAAAATGCAGAATGATTTTTATTAAATTCAATAAAAATCATCCACTTTAGTACAGATGATAGTGAAACAAAAGTAAAGGTTTCTTTCAAAACAATACAGCACACTATGAGCCCTTTGGCTCATGATGTTTTACTGTCATATGTAAACCGATCCCACAATCAATCTAGCCCTTCTCTGCTGCACGGCCCATAGCCCTTTATCTCCATCGAAATTTAATATGTTAGAAAAAAAATCTTGTGACACAAAGTGAATGTGGTAATTCCTTTTTAAATATAGGTCCAATTTCTTTTGGCATGTATGATGGGGAGTGTTTTAACTTTTAAACATAATCTATTCCCAGTGTAAACTGCAGAAAGTAATACACCATCTTTATAAAACAATGACAGAAGGCTCAATAACAGGATTTGCTGTGCTCTTTTACAGATAATTTTGTGGGGAAAAAAAATGATATAGCCGAATGCTATATCTGTGCCTGGTTTGCCAATACAAGCTTCTCAATCTGGGAATGAATCCTGCACATAGATACTCAATGTGCCCTTCAAGTACACAGTCTCTTTTAGTACTTGGTTTTACTCGCTGAAAATAAACATTTACAAAGATAAGTAGAAAGGATGTGAAGTTTTGACTACCGGTACATGTCCACCTAATCCTGTACAGAATGTAGAACAGAACAGCACAGCACAACATAGGTCCTTTGGCTCACAATGCATCTGCTGACCTTTTAACCAACTCTAGGGTGAATCTAACCCTTCCTACATTACCTTTCACTTTTCTACCATCCATGTGCCTATCAAAGAGTCTCTTAAGTGTCCCTAAAGTAGCTGATTCTGTTGTCACTCCTAGTACTCATTGTGAAAAAAAACTACTACTGACATCCCCCCTATACTTTCTTCCAATCACCTTAAAATTGTGCCCCTCATATTAGTCACTTCCATTTTGGGAAATGGTTGTTGGCTGTCCACTCGACATATGTCTTTTACCATCTTGTACACCTCTATCAAGTCACCTCTCATCCTCCTTCTCTCCAAAGAGAAAAGCCCCAGCTCATTAAACTTATCCTTATAAATCATGCTTTCTAATCCAGGCACCATAATGCTAAATCTCCTCTGTATATTTCACACTGGTTTTTGTCCATCAGCACATTTTGAAATTGTAACTGCAGCTGATCATTCCAGCAACAGGCCTCTGGAATTGGCAACTGTGAGGTCTCAGTGTCTACAGATGAGAATATGTCATAAATATTTTCTGTGTTTCATAATCAGTGGGGCATACACTTCTTACTTTTAAAAAGTTCACTTTAAATGGGATGCGACTGATGTCTATATTGCCATCAAACAGACATTGCTGCAAAAGATGGCAACATATTAAGACAGCTCCCCTGACTCTTTGTAGACTTTAAGCTTAATTTTAAAAGCTATGAACTTGTTTGCCATTTCAAACATTGCATACTCTTCCTTTAATCGAAAGACTGACATGACTGAAGTGCTCAAATTTATCTGCTGGACACAGAAACTTGGTGAGCCCTATTAAATCTTCAACACATCATAGCCAAGTTTATTATCACTGACATGTTATAACGCTTGTTGTTTTGTGGCAACAGTACCATGCAAGACATAAAAAATACCACAAGTTAGAGTAAAAAAAAGAAAAATAACAAGGAGTGTTTACAGGTTCAGAAATCTGATGCCAGAGAGAAAGAAGCTGTTCCTAAAACACTGAGCATGGGTCTTCAACTATGTTCCCTCTAAGCTGTCTGCGTGTGTGCGCGCACACGTTTTCAACCAGCGCACAAAGGAAATTAATGTGTGCATAAAAGGCTAGTTACCTAAAATAATGTAGTAATTAATAATTATACTTATTGAACATAATCTTTTAGCTAAATGTTTCTGTTGACTAGTTAGTCGGTTTTTCAAATACCACAATGCACATCACTAATTTACGTCACCTCATCATTCCTGTTCTGGTTTGTACAGCTGCATCATGGCGGCAGCCATCTTTGGCAGACAGCGTTCATATCGTAAAGTTTACAGAGATCTGTTTCAATCCTGTAGATAGCTTACTAAGTTTTTATTGAAAAAAATATTGATTCACTATGTCAAATTCAAAAGCGAAGGGTGTGAAACGCAAAAGAACTGCAAATTTGTTTAAAGTTGAATGGCTTAACAAAATAGTAGAAACTGCTACACCGAAAATTACACAGTATATCCGCTGTTGACTTTTATAAATAGTCTTTGTGTTCATCTAGAAGAAAGGTTTCCTGAAGATGAGATACAAAAATGATCAGCTTTTGATTTCTCCGCAATTGCATATTGTGACTTCACAATTGGAGACGTACAAGTTAATGCCTTATGTCTAAAATATCATGATTTTTAGATGAAAATACTGTAATAGTGAGACAGTTTAATGATTTCAAATTTTCTGTGCAAAAAAAAATTAAATCCAAACTGATTTCAAACTTTGCTCAAATGGTGACATTTGAATTACAAACTGAACAGTTTTGTGACCTTGCACAACTGATGGACATTGGGGGAACCTTTCTTGCATCTAGTGCAGACTGTGAACGAGGTTTTAGCCTAATGAATCTACTCAAAAACAAGCTGAGAAACTGTTCAGGTTAATGTCTTTTGGATATGTTAATGAGAATCAAAAACTATCAATTGGATGGAAGTTCTATTAGTCTAGATAGAATTTTCAAAGAATGGGTAAATGCCAAAGACAGGAGACAGAAAAAAATAACTCAGTGACTTAAATATGTATGCTATTTTTTGTTATTCTGTGCAGCTTTGTGTCAAATATTTTGTAAACCTACATAAACTATGCCATGTGTGCATTCAGTGCGCACATACTTTTGTCACAGGAAAAAAGAATTGCACAACATAAGATTTTTGCACACACTGACTACTAAAAGTTAGAGGGAACATTGATCTTCAAGCTCCTGTATCTCCTCTCTGATGTAGTAATAAGTGGTCATGTTCTTATTGATGGAAGACTCGTTCTTGAGGCATTGCTTTTTGAAGATGTCCTCAATGGTGGGGAGGCATGTGCCCATGATGGAGCTGGTTGAGCCCACAACCCACTGCAGCCTCTTAGATCCTGTGCACTGGAAACTCCATACCAGGCGGTGATGCAATCAGTCAGAACCCTCTCC
The DNA here is from genome assembly GCF_048418815.1 of Hemitrygon akajei. Classification (NCBI taxonomy): domain Eukaryota; kingdom Metazoa; phylum Chordata; class Chondrichthyes; order Myliobatiformes; family Dasyatidae; genus Hemitrygon; species Hemitrygon akajei. The sequence goes on along the minus strand of NC_133128.1, from coordinate 147,822,828 downwards.
ACGAAACATCTGTGCAAGTTTGCTAGAGTATTTGGTGACATATTAAAACTCTTCAAAGTCCTAATGAGGTGTAGCTGCTGGTATGCCTTCTCTTGGATTAGTCGATCCACACAGACTGTGGTGGTCTCCTGATGAGACGGTTAAGTATACAATTGCAGAGGGAAGCTCGGAGGTCTTTGACAGCATTTTACCAGTGCAGAAAAGCTCCGTCCAGGTCACATTAGAGCAACAACGCTGCAAGAACTAAGGGTACTTATTTCTGAAAGTTTCAATTTTATTCAGTCATGCAAATATGGCTAGGCTCTGCGGATGATTCATTGGCTGTCAATACCTCTTCATGAATAAAAAACAATGTGTTGTTTGAATACGTGTTGTGACTTCATCACTTTGGCCAATGTACCTAAACATCTGTCTATCATCATCCGTGCACGTTCTAGTGAAGTCATTCCACAGGACTCTGTGCTTTTGAAGAACCCTTGAAAAAATCCTCAGTGGTAGCCTGGCCCAGAAGGTTAGGACATACGGGTTCAAAGTGCATTGGCCAAAACTGCATCCAAAATTGGTTTGTTGACTGTATGAGGAGGGATGTTTTCTAACTGGGTCTGTAACCAGTGTTGTACCACAAAAACCTCTATTCTCTGTCATATATAGAAATGACTTGAAGAGTCCTCTTGTATGATAAGGTGGGCTATGGGCTTCACATTGTACTTCATTATGTTCTTGCACTTTATTGGTTCCCTGCACTGCACTTTTTCAGTAGATTTTACACTTTAATCTGCATTATTGCTCTATCTTGTTCGACCACAATACACTGTGTAATGATTTAATCTGCATAAACAGTAAGCAAGACTAGCTTTACACTTGTGTCAATAATAAACCAATACCACTGAGAACGTAGGTGGACTGATAAGTAAGTTTGTTGAAAACACAAAGCATGATGGAATAGTAGATAGCAAAGAAGGTTGTAAAAAGATAGAGGGACATAGATAAGTTGCAGATGGAATTTAATTCAAACAAGTGTGAGATAATGCACCTCAGAATGTCAAATACTAACAAGGCACATACATTTAAACTGAAGGAATATCAGGAGTATTGATATACTGAGGAACCTTGGAGCCAATAGCTCCCTAAAAATAACACTGGTGGATAGGGTAGTGAAGAGGTAGGAGATTGGATTAGTTGGGTTTATTTTCAATAGAACAAATGAGTCTGATATGTGAACTTTTTAAAGTTATAGGTTAGATATTCAGAGACATTTTCCTAGGGTGAAGGATTCTAAAACTCGAGGGCACTGGTTTAAAGTGAAAGGAGAGATACTCAAAGGTAATCTGAAGAGTTGAGGAATGGTGAAGGGGTGGGGGGGGGGGGATTACCAGAAGTTCGAGAAATCAATGTTCATGCCATCAGGCCACACTCAGGTTGGAGGAGCAACGCCTTATATTCTGTTTGGTTAGTCTCCAACCCGATGGCATGAACATCGATTTCTTGAACTTCCGGTAATGCCCAGCACGCCCCCCTCATCATTACCCATCACCTTTTCTCTCTCTCACCTTATCTCCTTGTCAGCCCATCACCTCCCTCTGGTGCTCCTCCCCCTTCCCTTTTTTCCATGGCCTTCTGTCCTGTCCTATCAGATTCTCCCTTCTCCAGCCTTGTTTCTTTTCCACCAATCAATTTTCCAGATCTTAACTTCAGCCCTCCCAGTTTCATCTATCACCTGTGTTTCTCCCTCCCCTCCTCTCACCTTCTAAATCTGACTCCTCATCTTCTTTTCTCCAGGCATGCTGAAGGGTCTCGGCCCAAAACGTTGACTGTACTCTTTTCCACAGATGTTTTATAATTTTTACCAGTTCAAAGATTCAAAATTAGTGTCTACTGTCACCATTCTGGCCAGAAATATTAGTTCAGAGATGTGATAAAGAAACAGCAGGGTTTCTGCTAAGTGTTAATTAACTTTAAGCATGAACATGAATTGCAATTTTCCACATTCCATTGGGACAAAGCCATCTTTCTATTCCCATGAGGTTAGGAGCTTGCTTTTCATGTAGCTTGTTTTTCAAAATACGTTTTCGAAAAAATATATAAAATTTTCCACTGGCTCTAGAAGTTTTGGATCAACCAGGACCTATGAAATTGGTTTTGACAGTTACTGCAGGCAATGATTGGGCATTATGTCTCTTCTTTGAGGGCTAAAAACAATCTTTGTTTCAGAAACAGCTTCTTCCCCTTGCCACTGGATTTCAAATAGTCTATAAACACTACCTCATGATTCATTTTTTCTGTTGCACTATTTATTTAGTTTGTAATTTGCCATAATTTTATATCTTTGCAGTGTACTGCTGCTGCAGACACCCAAATTTCATGTGCGAAAGTAAATCTGATTCTGATTCAGAGTATAATGTTAAAAGGTTTAAAACAGAGTGCCATAGCTTTGAACAATCCGCTACAGCAAAAACCGGAAACTGAAAAGGGAGGCAGCAATTTGGAGACAAAAATCATAAATGCTGTATCTTCAATGTTTGTTTATATATCAACTGAGTTACACTCAAGACCAGACATTCTCATAAAAAAATGAAGTGGAAAGGTTGAGAGAGGTGGACAAGTACAGCTGTATCTTACTGCACAAGTAGAGGATAAACTCCCATTTAGAAATATCGGCAAGGAACGATGTTTATACCGTAGATTTCGCACTACAGAGCGCACCTGATTAAAAGCCGCTGGCTCTAATTTTAGAAAGAAAATCAATTTTGTACTTGTACAGGCCGCACCGGATTTTCGGCCGCACCGGATTTTCGGCCGCAGGTGTCCCACGTTGTAATATGAGATATTTACACAGAAAGATATTACACGTGAGGATTTTTTAACTTTTAATTAAATCCATATGGTAACATAAACAAATACATATTGCAAATGCTTTTTTTCGAACCGTGCCTGTAACGCGGCTACTTTTAAATATACGTTGCGTATACTTTTTTACTGAACAACATTCCAATATCTCCTAACGACTGGTAAAAAATATATATACTGCAGCCTACCAGGAAAAGTTATTGATCGCCTTTAACTTAAAAGCAGCGTTCGTTCAGATCTAATGTCGCTCGCGTAATGCGCTCCCCCCCACCTTCCCGTTTATCGCAAACCGGTATTTTTCCCACAAGACGCGGCGAAACCGGGTGTGACGTCATAGCATCCCGCGATGTAGTACAGAAAACAAATATAGTTAAAACACTTCTAACTTTAACTAGAAAATGAATTACTAAGCAAAAATATTATAAACTAAATAACTGCCATAAAGGCAGCACAATGCTTTTCTTCGTGTGTTTTCCATGTTGATGAGGGTGAGTACAAATGACTGATTTACAATAATTTAATTGTGAAAGTGCGCTTGATTTATCGTACAATTTCATTGGACCTCTGTGAACTACTCATCAATTTTATTGGTCTACTGTTACGAGGCAAAATGTTTTTGGCGGCATGAAAAAAAATCATGCATTAGCCGCACCGTAGTAAAGGCCGCAGTGTTCAAAGCTGTTCAAAATGTGGGAAAAAAGTAGCGGCTTATAATCCGACATCTACGGTATATAGAATCTTGAGGACAATGGAGGTGGTGTACATGACAGTTTTTTGAACTGTTAGTATGAACAGAGCTTTAAAGAGGCAATGACATTTCAACCCCATAGTTGAATCAAAAACCCCTGAGGCACTCCATTGGTCATGGTCATTCATGGAAGTTGCGTCCCAGCTACCTACATGATTTGCAAGCCAGTACACAAGCCAGGGCAATACAACATGGAGAGCAAGCTGCTGCCAATGCAACAGGCTCCCCTTCTCCAAAGGAACAGCAGATATTGACACAACTTGGAACCAGTGGCATCGCAGGAGTTGCCAGTCAGCATTGAACTCAATATAGGACTGCCTTAGAGACTCCAGCAATGGTTTTTTTTTTTCAGAGCTTACTCTCAAAGTCTTCCCCATGAGCTGGTGTAGCCACAAGGCACTGGAAGTCTGAGATCAGAGCTTTCCTTCTCCTAGATTAGCTGCCAACCATGGTTGACGAGCCCTATCTGCCCGGAGTGACTGGTTTTAAGGCATCAGTAACTTGCCTTTGTCCCTTCTCCTCTCAGTGGAAACTGTACTGCCGGGCTTAATAGCTAAGCCACATGTGAAAGCCAGGAGCTGGACTTGGTCGTCAGAGGCTATTTCAGACCACGCCATTGGGAACATTTAATAAGTAGTGGGAGCTTATCCCCACTACAACTTCCCTCACCCTTAAGGAACTAATAAAAAAAACACTTTGCCTGATAATCTTTGTATTTGGTTAGGAGTGATTCATATTTGAGTTTAACAGTAACTAGACAAAACGCATTCCTGAATATAGGCTCCATTCCACATACCATTTGAATGGCTCACTCTACCGACATGTCGAACTTCCCTGGGAGTAATCAGAAAATACAACGTGCTTAGTGTTTGTTTGCAAAGTGTTCATTGGATGAAAATGGATATAATTCACTGGATAAACACAAGCCCACCCTTTAGGAGTACACAAAACAAATTCTTGATAATAGATTAGGTACATTTATGCAGAGGCGTGAGTCACTAAAGTTTGACATCCAGAGCGGTGCTGGATATGTGAACCTGTAACATATCAAGTTTTTTGCTTTCTTATTCCCTCTCTTTCTCTGTCCATATGCACTTTCACCAATAGTCTCTTTTATGAGATACACTGCATTGAAAAGCTCCTCACTGACCTAAAGAAAGGTAGTAAAACCGTGATCCAACTATTTCCGTGTCACCTGCAATGATTTGTCCTGCCGCTCATACAGTATTCTTCTTTCAGCCATATTTTGTTCTGAAATCTTCCAATTTGCCATTTTATTTTATGCTAAATTGCCAAGTGCTCACTGTCCCAACAATTTTAGAAACTTGAACAGTTTCCTGAAGTGAAATAAGAAAATCAGAATCAGGTTTAATTTCACCCTTTAACTTAGTGGCAGCAGTGCAAAGCAATATATGATAAACTTAATAAAAATAATTGAATTACATTGTGTGTGTGTATATATGTAAAACAGAAAAATTTAAAATAGTGCAAAAACAGAAATAAAGTAGGTGTCCATTTAGAAATCGGAAGGCAGAGGAGAAGAAACTGTTCCTGAATCACTGAGTGTGTGCCTTTAGGCTTCTGTACCTCCTTTCTGACAGTAACAATGAGAAGAAAGCATGTCCTAGGTAATGAGGGTCCTTAATAATGGACACTGCCTTCTGAAGCACCACTCCTCAAAGATGTCTAGGATACTACAAAGGCTAGTACCCATGATGGAGCTGACTGATTTTACAACTTTCAGTAGCTTCTTTCAATCCTGTGCAATAGACCCTCCCCACCCCCTTACTAGACAGTGATGCAGCCTGTGAGAATGCTTTCTACAATACATCTGCAGAAGTTTTCGCGTGTTTCAGGAGACAAACCAAATCCCCTCAAACTTCTAATGAAACAGGGGCAAATAACACAGCAGTTTGTCACAACCGTCCGCTAGAGTAATATGGCCTCCTTAGCTATCTGCAACAAAGAATGCCACAGATTTGCCACCCTCTGGCTAAAGAAATTCCTCTTCGTCTCTATTCTGAGGCTGTGCCCTCTGGTCCTAGACTGTCCCATTACAGGAAACATACTCTCCACGCCCACTCTGTCTAGGCCTTTCAACATTCGATAGCTTTCAATGAGATCATCCCTCATTCTCTGAGCTCTAGTGAGTACAGACCCAGAACCATCAAATGCTTCTCATACAATAACCTTTTCATTCCTCGGATCATTTTTGTAAACCTCCTCCCAACACATCCCTTCTTAGATAAGGAACACAAACACTCATGGTACTCCAAATACTCCAAAAGATAACAACACTAATTTCCCATTTCTTTAGTTTCCATTGTTTAATCCACAGTAAAACTAAAGGGGCACTTTTATTAAAAATCTCTCCTATTTCTTTTGGTTCCACACAAATGGTAATTATAGTCACTACTGCCATAACATTTCAATAGGTTTCAATAGGTATAACGTCAGAGAAATGTATACAATATACATCCTGAAATTCCTTTTTTTCACAAACATCCACGAAAATAGAGGAGTAATCAAAAGAATGAATGACAGTTAAAAATTAGAATCCCAAAGCCCCCCCAACTCCCCCCTCCCACGCATAAGCAGCAGCAGCAAAGCAACAACCCCCCCACCAGCAAAAAGCAACAGCACCCCCCCCACCAAGTACTCAAGCGTGCAGCAAATCATCAATAAAGACACAGAACTGCAGTACCCCAAAGACTACTCATTCACCTGGTAATTCAACATACCACAGGCTCTCTCTCTCCCTAATAACAGATAAGTATGCAAATATATAGAAATGTTAGCATGAAACTGTTTGTATTCCCTCTAATCTGTGAGCCAGAAGTCCAGCGAAACAGTCAGGCCTGGAAAGTAGCGTGTACTTGAAAAGTCCAGGGTTGTCAGAGTTGTAATTCCTAGACAGCCACTTCAGCCGGAAATTCTACAATTGGCATATGTTAGCAAGATTGAGCACACACACAGAGGGTGGAGATGGACTTAATTCATCTGATTTCTCATGGTGACTGGAAATCCACTTGAATATTGTTCAGGAATTCCCATGTGGATCACAGGAAATTGTTGTGATACTGGAGAAGTACAATGCACAGCTAAGCAGAATTACCTCTCACTCCGACAATAGAAGTCACTGGCTTTGTAATATGCCATGAGTGATTAGGGAACAGCGAGAGCTCCAGTTGTATAGGCATATTTGGAACATATCTCCTCAATACTTTAAACAATACCATTGAGAATTGGGTACCTATGTACTCAAGGATTAACGACCAGTTGCAACTCACTTGGAAATTGTGAAGGAATGACTCTAAATTCCTTTGCTAATAATCCAGGGTTGGTCACAGATCATAAAGAAAATAAAGTAAATAATAAATAAAGGAACAAAGATTACAGGTCTGCCACAGCCTCTTGCCACAGGGAATTACATCACATGCTAAGTTGTTTCAACTGGGAGAGAACAGCATTTCTTGAGAAGTTCATAAGAGGCAAACACAACTCTGTAACATGAACCAAAACCATCGCTGGCAGCACACAAATTAAATCAAATGAACTTTTACTCTGTATTCTGCACACTTGTGAGTTTTATTGTCCTCAGTAAATGTTGTTGGAATTCATTATTAAAACTGATGTGATATATTTCACCTGAGCCAGATCCATAATTCTAAGGCTTTGAATACTGCCCATTTAGCTTAAGGTTATAGGAAAATGTTGATATAATTAATCCAACATCTCTCTGAGGTTTAAAAATCAAAAACATGAAGAAAGGAAAACTTTGCATTTGTGCTATACATTATCTGGCCTCAGAATTCCCCAATGTCTTTCTCAGCCAATAATGTGTATTGAAACAGTAATCATTACAGTATGGATGTGTAATAAAATTATGCATATAAAACAACCAAAATATCAATGGCTAAATGTTCAATAACTTTTAATGGCATTGATAAATGTTAAATATTGCCTTGAGCACTGGTATAAATCTCCTCTCAACTTTGGAAAGTCTGTGAAATTAATACATTCACTTCAGATGATAGATGTGCTTCATTTAATATTTCATGCAAGACAACCTCGTGGCATTGCTAAGTATGGTTAATTAAAATTTTATGCTCTTATTTCTGGGGTGGGCTAACATCTGGATATTTAGACCACATAATATGATTGTATATACTTAAAGCAAAGGTTGATATGTTCCTGATTATTTAGGCGGTCAAATGTAGCGGGGAGAAGGCAGGGGAATGTGGTTGAGAGGGAAAATAAATCACCCACGATTGAAGGCTGGAGCAGAATCAATGGTCTGAATGGCATAAATCTGCTCTTATGACTTATAGGCTTATCACTAACATGAGACTGACATCTACAGCATGTAGTCCTGATATGCTTAATATGTTTAAACTAACCTAAACAGGTACTTGTGCATCTATTGTAAGTTCTTCCTTTAAAAAGTTAATTGGAATGAGTGACCTTTATTATTGAAGCTTAATGAAAATTCTGGCAAATTTAAAACTCTTTTAGATATGCTTATATCTTTCAATTGCTTCATCTTTTCGTTCGCTCCGAATAGACACCATAAACAGTACAACTCTAGCTCCACCTGTGTAAATGCTCCTCTGAATTTGCTCTCTGGTACGTATAGTCAAAGAGATACAGTTGAGCAACAGGCACTTCAGTCTACTGAGTCCACGCCCCACCATCTCCCATTCACACATTCTCATCAGTTTTCCCGAACATTACCAGCCACTCACACATTCGGGCCAAGTTACAGAAGCCATTTGATCTACTAACCTGGGATGCAGGAAGAAACTGAAACACTGGAGGAAGCCCACACAGTCACAGGGAGAATGTGCAAACTCCACACTGCTAGCGGCCAAGGCCAGGATTGAACCCCAGTTGCCCATGCTATGAGGCTCCAAGTCAGCCAGTAGCATCTTTGGCCTTGTTGGCATCTACCCATTGTATAATTGTTGGCAGTCACATACTTATGTCCCTGCTCCCCACAGTCTGCAGTCGCCTACCTTGATTTTATATCATCAATACAGTCCGCTGGGTGAACTCAGTGGGCCGAGCGGCATCTGGGGGGAGAACAGGAGGTGCTGAAACCTTGCATCTGGACTCTTTACGTATTCCTATATCCTGTTTCTACATTTCTTCCTAAAATAAACGCATCGTTACATTTCCCTCCGGCTGAATATTCTGAGTACAGTGCTTATTTATTCCCCATTAAAATGTTGTTGGTTCTGCGTTTTCTTACTTAATATACTGAAATTAAGCTGACAGCCAGCAATTGATGCATAATGGAAAGTGATTGGATTGGACAATTGCCACTTGGAGCACAAGATATAAGAACTATTGACATTATCAAATTAAATTTCAGTCCCAGTAAAATAAATAAATATTTATATCTAATTTCTGAAAATGAGAACACAAAATAAATTTCTGAATGCATTGATTGTGCTTTGGACAGAAGAGCTAAATTTTAGTCATTTTCCACACCACTTGTGTTGTTCCAATGCATATTATGGAAGATCAACAGGTTAGGTCATGTGGAAAAACACACATATAGTAATCTTATATTATAATTCCACCTCTAAATGTTCCTCTTTTTTCTACTGGGGTTCCACAGTACAAACACTTCCCAAATACTTCAGCAGCTTTGGGATGTTCTGAACTGTACCAGAAAAAAAGCACAACTTTCTTTGTGCTTTGTTTAAACAATTGTCTGTCTGCTAAATGCTAAGTGAAATTTAAATTCTTTCTTATTAGGAAGTTGAGTTTAATATTAGACAGTGCATACATTGAGCTTACAATAGTAAAATCCAATCTCTAAAAACTCTTGAAATACAGGGTTTACATATACCTGTTTTATTTTGTATTACACTGTATATTTTTGAATATTTAAGTTCTTGGTAATTTATTTTAAAATTTAAGTTTGCTTGTTGAACTCCATGCCACGTATGTAAGTTAAATAGATAAATATTCAAAGCTTATTTGGAGGTGTTCGGTTGTTACAGAGATTGTCTTTGATGTAATATCTATAAACTGTAACAGACCTACAATAGCCTTAAATACTCTAAAACTAGAACATCTTTCATAACTGTTGTTGCACTCCTTCAAGCAGTGGAAAAAGATTTTAACTCCTTGCTAATAGTCATAGGGGCATTCAACATGGAAACAGGCCCTTTAGCCTATTTAGTCTATGCTGGTCAAGATGCCCTATCCAAGCTAGTCCCATAACCTTCTAAAACTTTCCAACTCATGTACTTGCCTAATCTCTCCCTCTAATTCAGTCGCTCAAGTCCTGGCAACAACCCTTGTAAACCTTTACTGCTCTATTTCCTATATCAGGGCAACCAAAACTGAACTCAATACTCTAAGTGCAACCTTAGTAGCATCCTGTACCATCAAATGCACCACAACCTCCTAACTTTTATACTCAGTGCTCTGACTTGTGATAGTCAGTGTGCCAAAAGCCTTCTTCAGCACCCTGTTTACCCATGACTCCACTTTCAGTCAACTATGTACTTCCCTGTTCTGCAACACTCCCAGGGCCCTGCCATTTTCTGTGCAAGTCCTACTTGGATTTGACTTTCCAACATGTAACGCCTATGTAATCCACTTTCGAATAGTAATTTTGAATTTTTAATGTAATCCACTTTGACTTGCTGGTAGATTGTATGGTAAGAATTCCCATTGGGATTATACTACAATATTCTAAACAAAGTAGTTGCAAAGTCCACATTACATTTTTCTCCCACATATTTATTCATTATTCTCTATAATTTGGCCACTGTAAATTGTCCCTAGTCTGTCAGTGAGTGAGTAATGGAATCCAGTTGGATGGGGGATGGGAAATGTGGGCAGGAAATTGGTTAAAGTAAGAATAGTTTAACCATGGGCATGGGGCAATAGTGGCCTGTTTCCAAGACGTATCTCTCCGAAAGGCATTAAAGACCCAAATTCACGAGGAGCACTTTAAAAACCGTCATTATCACTCATTTTAACATTAGGTAAATATTGAAATTTGTAATGTACCAATTGCAACTGGATCCTCGACTTCCTAACCAGAAGACCACGATCTGTGCAGATTGGAAATAACATCTCCACCTCACTGGCAATCAGCAATGGTGCACCACAGGGGTGTGTGCTTAGCCCACTGCTCTACTCTCTCTAGACCCATGACTGTGTGGCTATGCATAGTTCAAATGCCATCCATAAATTCGTTTATGATACAACTATCGTTGGCAGAATTTCAGATAGTGACAAAAGGGCGTAAAGGAGCGAGATAAACCAGTTAGTTGAGTGGCATAGTAGCAACAACCTTGCACTCAATGTCAAGATCAAAGTGCAATTTGTGGACTTCAGAAAATTAAGAGGAAGGAATACAAACCAATTCTCATAGGGGGATCAGAAATTGTAATAAGCAATTTCAAGTTCCAGGGTATTGCTATCTCTGAGGACCTAACCTGGACGCAAAGTATTGATGCAGCTATAAAGGCGGCAAGATTGTGGCTATATTTCATTAGGAGTTTGAGGGGATTTGGTTTGTCAACCAAAACATTTGAAAACTTTTACAAATGTACCCTGAAAAGAGAGTATTCTGACTGGCTGCATCACTGGTATGGGGAGATGGGGGCGGGTGGTGAATACTACACAAGATCGAAATTTGTAGAATTAGCCAGATTCATCATGGGTACTTGCCTCGGTAGTATCCCTGATATCTTCAAGGAGCAGAGCCTCAGGAAGGCGGCTTCCATCATTAAGGATCCCCACCACCCAGGACATGCCCTCTTCACATTGTTACCATCGGGAAGGAGGTATACAAGCCTGAAGGCACACACTCAGCGATTCAGTGACAGCTTTCCCCCCTCTGCCGTCAGATTTCTAAATGGACATTGAACCCCTGAACTACCTTACAACATTTTTATTTCTGTTTTTGCACTCCTTGTTTTAACTTAACTACTTAATACACATATAGAGATACTTAATGTAACTCAGTTTTTTCTCTATATTTACTTGTCATAGATCTCATTGTAGTGCTGCCATAAAGTTAAACGAATTTCAGACAATACGCCAGTGATATGAAATCTGATTCTGATATCACATCAGGGAAACCATCCTCCCCTCTGGTGTTCTACTCCGTACCTCAGTAAAGCAGCCAGCGTTTACGGAAGATCCCACCCACCCCAGACATTCTCATTTACCCCCCTCCCATGGGACAGAAGATACACAACTTTTAAAACGCTTACCACCAGCTTAAGGACGGCTTATCCTCCTGTTATAAGACTACTGCTATAAAATGGATTCTTCCTTCCTCATGACATTGCACCTAGTTGTATTCTTGAACAGCACGTACTCCTCAACTGTTACACTTTATTCTGCACTATTGAAATTTTACTTTATGCTTCCTCAAAGTACTGTAAAATGAAGAGAATGCGGCAAGACAAGTTCATCCACTGTTCGTCGATACGTGTAACAAATAAACCAGTTTGCCAATTGGTTAGGAATACTCGGGAAGCCGTGCAGTAACATTACTGTAAGCTAAAGATTCTACAGTGCATTAAGATTTTGTTTGAATTAATTCCTCGCTTATCACCGCGCACTTCAGGTTCATTTTAAAGCCAAGCGCCGGTGGGGCTAGTATTTAGTGACTCCAACATCCTGTATCATTCAGACGAAGTTTAACAGTGCAGTGCCATACATTACCAATATCAGAGGCTGAACTCAACAGATTGCAATCAGGTGCGAAATCGGAGTTTCCTTTCACAATGGGATGAAGTGTACTTCAGCGCAGGAGGTCTCCGTCTATTGTCCCAGTGCGGTCTAACGCTCCGGCGGTGTTACCAACTCCCCGAGCACTTTACCCGTACAGAACGGTCACATGTCACGGATGAATTGAGATCTTTGTCTTTCTCGATCAGCTGGTTCACCGCCTCTGCAGACGCCGGGAAAAATAATTATCACATGGGACTGAAGGAACGATCACATGAGGTTGAAAGAGCTGATTGTGGGCACAGAGTAAATGAGTGAGCAATTGATCTTTGCAGGTTCGGGAACAGCTGCTTCCTCAGGACACACCGAATAAATTCAGAGCGACACAGAGTACAGAGACTAACTTATAACGAACACGCAGGATAACAAGCGTTATTCTGTAATGTTTTTCACTTGTCAGACTTTCTGATATCCCACAGTAAATGATCAAAAACTATCCACGAACAGTTTGGAAAAAGGGAATCCATTGCTTTCCGCCTCTCCGTCATTAGCTGCCCCTCGAGCCGCCAACACTCTCTTCATTCATGGGAGCACGCACAAAATGCTGGAGGAACTCAGCAGGTCAAGCAGCATCAATGGAGAGGAGTAAACTGACGACATTTTGAGCGGAGATCCCTTCATCCTGAGAGTCGTGATGATGGGTCTCGGCCTGAAGCGTCAACTGTTTATTCTCCTCCATAGATGGTGCCTGACCTGTCGAGTTCCTCCAGCATTTCCTGTGTGTTACTCTGGATTTCCAGCGGCTACAGAATCTGTTGTGCTCATTCGTGGGCTTTTGATGTCCTGGGACGACTCACTTCTATTAGCAGCCCATTATTAACAATAAGCTGAACCACTGTATCCCCTTGGCATAAAAGTGCCCAGTAGGGTAGGGAGTTCAGTCACCTGATTTTAATGCCATGCGGTTTGGAGACGAGCCCACAAGTGATGTTACTCCCTTTCTTATTCTCCATCAGTCGGGAACTGAGCCAGACCGCCTACAACCACGGAAGCTGTCTTGATGTCGCCTACAGGTCTGGTTGCACATCACAATCATCACGAAGGCAACCTATTTCCAAATCTGTAAGATTGCCTCATTCCAGTCCTGCCTTGACCCAAACATCGTTGAATGTCCAATTCATGCTTACACTCAGTCATGGGGAACCAAGCTCCTATTTCAACAAACCTTAGATCAATCAACACACTGGTGCCTGTGATTCAGACCAGATCCTCTGAGCAAAGATTTCCCTTTCAATTCATTCCTCATACATAATCTCCTCCAGTCACACACATAACCTTCCAGGATCTCTGTGCTACATCATTCTGACCTCCAGCTCATCCCAAAATTTAATCACTCCAGCACTGTGGCAAATGCATTCAGCTGGAATACCAAATTAATACCATTTTGCAACCATATCTTTATTCATTGAGGAATTTCCTAAAATTTATGAGTTTCATAACAAAGGGAGTTGAATATAGGAGTAAAGAGGTCCTTCTGCAGTTGTACAGGGCCCTGATGAGACCACACCTGGAGTGTTGTGTTCAGTTTTGGTCTCCAAATTTGAGGAAGGACATTCTTGCTACTGAGGGAGTGCAGCATAGATTCATGAGGTTAATTCCCAGGATGGTGGGACTGTCGTATGTTGAAAGATTGGAGTGACTGGGCTTGTATACACCGGAATTTAGAAGGATGAGAGGGGATCTGATTGAAACATGTAAGATTATTAAGGGATTGGACACGCGAGAGGCAGGAAACATGTTCCCGATTAAGAGGTACAAAAAAGCTGGATGAACTCAGCAGGTTGGGCAGCATCTGTTGAAAGAAGCAGTCAACGTTTTGGGTCGAGACCCTTTGTCAGGACTAAAGAAGGAGGGGGCAGGGGCCCTATAAAGAAGGTGGGGGGAGGGTGGAAAACCAGTCAGAGGAAAGATCAAGGGGTGGGGGAGGGGAAGCAGGGAGGGGATAGGCAGGAGAGGTGAAGAAGGAATCTAAGGGGAAAGCACTATGGGTAGTAGAAGAAGGCAAAGCCATTAGAGGTGATAGGCAGCTAGAAGAGGAGACAGAGTGAAGGTGGGATGGGGGAAGGAAGAGGGAGGGAATTACCAGAAGTTGGAGAATTTGATGTTCATGGTTCCCGTGTTCCTGATGTTGGGGGAGTCCAGAACCAGAGGCCGCAGTATAAGAATCAGGGGTAGACCATTTGGAACGGAGTTGAGGAAAAACCTTTCCACCCAAAGAGTTGTGGATCTATGGAATGCTCTGCCTCAGAAGGCAGTGGAGGCCAATTCTCTGGATGCTTTTAAGAAAGAATTAAATAAAGCTCTTAAAGATAGCGGAGTCAAGGGATATGGGGAGAAGGCAGGAATGGGGACTAATTGTGGATGATCAGCCATGATCATAGTGAATGGCGGTGCTGACTCGAAGGGCTGAATGGCCTACTCTTCCACCTATTGTCTATTATCTATATAAAATCTATCCACCCGAGGGTGCCCTAATACCTTAATATCTTCTTCGAGAGCATAGAATGACTCCTTGCTTGGTAAAGCATTTGCATAGACTCCTCCTTCTTTCCTTTCTCCCATGGTCCAGTTTCCTCTCCTATCAGATCACTTTGTCTCTAGCCATATGGCTATTACAGTACTTTGTTTCCAGTCCTGAAGAAGGGTCTTGACCCAAAATGTCAACTGTTTATTCATTTCCATGGATGCTACCTGTTCTGCAAAGTTCCTTCAGCACTTTGTGTGTGTTAGCCTTGTGATGCCTTGATGTATTAATATGATATTATGCTAATATTATAGAGGCAAGTGTGCTATGAGCTCTTCGAGCTTGTGTGGCAAGCCAGACAGTGTAGGGCTCTGAGGTTTTTAGAGCAACTGAATTGTTTAATTGTTTTTTAATGAGAGTTGCTAAGCGTTTAGAGTTCTTGTGTTCTTTCTCACGTGACTCACTGTTTGTAACGTGGTCTCCTGGTCCCTTCTGTTTAAACTTGTTAAGATTATTTTGATAGATTCAGGGATTCCAAGGATGCCTGATTAGCACTAATCTTGGGATCCTAGTTTTGAGCATGTTATGTCTTCCAGTGTTACTTCGCCAAGCCATTAACATTCTGTTGGAATTCATATGAATAAACACTGGTTGCCTTCTCTACATCAGAGTCTGTCTTTCCTCTACATTTGGGTTCCAACATTGCCAGCACACATCATGACATCGAGTGTCCCTCGTCAGCATTCCAAGTATCTCAAGTCCACATTCTGAACTTTTCTTGCCTATGTTCTGAGAGTCTCACATCCACATTCTGAGTCCAAGTTCCAAGCTTCTCCAGTTTATGCTTTAGGTCTTTTCCAAGTCTCAAGGTTTTTTCCGGGTCTAACTCTCCCAGGTCCAAGCATCTCCAGTCTACACGTCTCCAGTCTATGCATCCCTGGACTAAGCGTCCCTTGTCTATGTGTCCTTGGTTCTCAAGGTTGTCAAAGTTGCCAAGGTTTTCAAGGTCATCAAGGTTCTTAGATTCTCAAGCTCATCCGGGCTTCCCTTGGCCCTCCTGCTTTCCGAGGACTTCAGGGTTTCTAAGGTTCAATGTTTCCAATATTTATTCAATATTTCTAAGGTTTATTCAATTTTTGTGAGGTTTTCCAAGTCCCTCCTGAGGTTTTCCCAGTATCTCGAGGTTCCCAAGGCTCTCACAGTTTCCCCAGGATCCTCTCTAGTTCCCTAGGTTTCTATCAAGTCATCCCGTGATCTTGAATTTTTAGGTCTCCTTGGGCCGTCAGGTGCTGGCCATAGGGAGAGGGGGTACTGTAATGAGCTCTTTAGGCTTGTGTGGGGAGGTGGAGCCCCTGTTTTTAAGAGCACCCGAATTGGTTAATTGTTTAATGAGAATCATTAATCCTTGTGTTTTTTCTCGAACAACTCAGTCTTTGTAATGCGGTCCCCTGGTACTTTCTGTTTAACTTGTTAAGTTTATTTTGATAGGCTCAGGGATTCTGTGTTGCATTATTTAAGCAGGTTCCTGCATAGAACTGATTGTGGGGTCCTAGTTTTGAGAATGTTACTTCTCACAGTCTTGCTCAGCTGAGCCTCCAATATTCTGTTGGAGTTCTAATGAAAAAACACTGGTCACTGTCTTAACGTTGTAGTCTCTTTTTCGTCTGCACTTGCCAGTGCACATGATGACACAGGTGTAACAGTTGAGTTAGGAATGTGATGTACAAAGGTGAATGAGCAACCGGAGATTGCTATAGATAGGGTAAATTAGAGGAGGGAATCTGATGTACGCATGAAAAATAAGGTGTGTGGTTCAAATTAGAGGTCAGAGTTGGAAATTTGATGTAAAGGCAACAGAGCGTATAAGGCCATGAGATCATAAGATATAGGAGCAGAATTAGGCCTTTTGGCCCATCGAGTCCACTCCAGCATTTCATCATGGCTGATCCATTTTCTCTCTCATTCCAAATCTCCTGCCTTCTCACCATGTCTCTTCATGCCCTGACTAATCAAGAACCTATCAAATTTTCCTTAAATATACCCAATGACTTTGTTGTAATGGAGCGTAGGGAGCGGACCCAAGAGCAGGACACAGGCACGGAGACTTGATACGGAGATGGACTTGGACATGAGTAGGATTCGGAGCCAAGATTTGGACTCGACTGGGACTCGGAGCCTTGACTTGGACTGGGACTGGGACTCGACAAAACAAAACGACAGACCACTCGCATCATGGCTCGGAGCAGCGGCAAACGGCCAGCAATACTCAGCTGGACAGAAGATGACAAAACCAAACAGGAGGGATCTTGACATGGAGAAGCTCATGAAGACGGTCCCTTATTCTTGGCGGCTCGGAAGGAGCATACCCGCACTGCTGAGGTGACGAACCAGCAGCGAGTAGATGTAAGCCGGAATTTTTATCCTGCCAGTTTGAATAAGGATCAGGTGCCCTAATCAAGGGAACCCCTGGAACACGGGGAAAAGGAAGTTAAACTGAAATGAGTAGTCAACGGACTGGACCATGACAGACTTGACCTCCACGGCCACCTGTGGCAACGAATTCTGCAGAATCACCACTCTCTGGCTAAAGAAATCTCTTCCCATCTCCATTCTATAAGGACACCCCTCTATTCTGTGGCTGTGTCCTCTGGTCTTAGACTACCCCACTACTGGAAACATCTTCTCCACATCTACTCTATTGAGGTCTTTCAACATTCGATAGGTTTCAATGAGGTCACCCATCATTCTTCTGAAATCCAGTGATTACAGGCCCAGAACCATCAAACACTCCTCATATGACAAGCCTTTCAATGCCAGAATCATTTTTGTAAGCCTCTTTTAAACCCTCTCCAACGTCAACACATCCTTTCTTAGATAAGCGACCCAAAACTGCTCACCCAATTGAGGCCTCACCAGTGTTTTATGAAGTCTCAACATTACATCCTTGCTTTTGTATTCTAGTCCTCTCTAAATGAATGCTAACATTGTATTTGCCTTCCTCACCACCAACTCAACCTGAAACATAACCTTTGGGGACTCCTACACAAGGACTCCCAAGTCCATTTGCAACTCAGATTTTTGAATTTTCCCTCCATTCAGAAAATAGTCTATACTTTTATTTCTTCTACCAAAGTGCATGACCATACACTTCCCAACACTGTATTGTATCTGCCAGTTCTCTGCCCATTCTCCTAATCTGTATAAGTCCTTCTGTAGCCTCTCTACTTGCTCAAAACTACTTGCCCCCCCCCCGAACAAAGATCTTAAGCCTTGTCCAATATAGATAGCTGTGTGGACCCTCATTAAGGGGAGATTATACTGTAGTCACATACCTTTTAAAGGCTAGGTCCCTGTTTATCCTCCATGCAAATTCAGCTGCCAATACCCAGTATCTGAACAGCAAGGTCCCCTTCCCTACTAAGGAGGAGTTACTTCCAACTAACAATGTAACTTTACACACTGCTCATTTATTTTTAGTGACACATGTTTAAATTTAGATAAAATTCATAAAATATATTTAAAATTCGGTCTTATAAAAGATTTTCAAAATATAGACAATTTCCAAAAGACAAAAGATTTCCAAAGCACAGGTACAATTCCTATAAGCTAAAAGCACATACCATCAAGTTGCAGGTGAATGAGTCATCCATCACAGAAATCAAAGGCAGAGGAATGGATCGAGTCACCCCATCTTTCTGTCATTCTTTACATCTTTCCTTGACCATTCCTAACAAGCCTGACTGCTCACTATCATTCATATTGCTTTTTGCTACATGGTGACTTCACACCCATGTGGGACTTTCTGTGTCACATTTGTCAGGCCAGGTAAATGCATTTTTTAAGTTGTGTAGTTAAACCAAAGTGGATCCCTTTGTTTTCTCTTGATTAAGAGGACCCTATTCTTTACTTGTTTATGAAAAGAGGCTGAGCAGGAAATATTGATTGGAAGTTTAACTTACTCAAAAAAAAACTCTCAGACCCCTGCAAGTGTCAACTGCTGTGTTAGAAAGCTGAGCTTGGCAAGAAAGTCTCTACCTCACTCAAGCCCTACACAGTAGATATTCATCACACTAAGAGGTGAAAATTTGAAGTAAAGAGGGTAAACGAGAGACACAAGAGGCTGCAGATGCTGAAATCTGGAGGAGATAAAATGAGCTGCTGGAGGTACTCAGGCAGCATCTGTGAGGGGAAATGGGCTTTCGATGTTTTGGGTTGAGTCCGTTCATCTGGACAGAAAGAGAAGAGGTGTAAAGCTGGGAGCAGTGGGACAGGGGCTTGCAAGCAGCAGGTGGATATATGCAAAGAGAAGTTGACTGGTAGACAGAGTTGGGTGGGGGTAGAAGCTCAGAGATGGTAAGCGGAGACAAAAGGGGCTGCGGATTAAAGAATTTGACAAGAAAAGAAAGTGGATCATTGAACCAGTGGGGTGAAGTTATACAGAACACAGTGGGAGGACTGTATGGTTGATGGGCAGATGAAGTAAGTGGAGGAGGGTAAAGAAACTATGTTCGGGGGGCACATGGGATGGGGGTTGTTTGCAAAGAAAGGCACATGTGAGAGGACTGGGGTGGATCAGAAGGAAAGAGAAAAGGGACAGAAGAGGAGCAGGTTATTTGAAATTGGAAAATTCAGTCTTCCAGCCACTCAGGTGGAATACGAGGTGCTGTTAGGCCTTGCTCTGGAAGAGGAGGAGGCTGAGCACAGACGGCTTGTTGTGAGTATGTGAAGGGGGAATTTAAATGGTTTCAACTGGGAGCACAAGATCTGAAAACATCAATAGGGTCTCTTTCTCGCCCCCATTTTATAGGCACTGCATGCATAGTGCCTCCAGCATTGTCAAAGACCCCTCCCATTCTTTGATCTCCTGCCATCAGGAACGTGAACTAGAACTGTCCAGCTATTAGACTTTGTAACATCCAGCACACATGTATACTCTATCTGAAAGCCCTACGAACCACATCCCACCTCCTCAACTCACACATGCACTCTCATCCTGCACTAGTTATTTTTCACCTTTTATTGCTGCTGTTTTACATATTTAAACTACTGTTCATTTTATTATAGCAGTGCTAGTGACATTATACTGTCTTACATAAATATGCACCTCCTACTTTATGTCAACCTGTGCTAATTTTATTTTGTAACTGTATGTGCTGATCCTAACTCCAGGTGCAGTGTGTGACTATATGTACTGTGTTTTGCACCTTGGCCTGGGAAACAAAGTTTTATTTAATGGCGTATATGTGTATGGTTGATTGTCAATGAACTTGAACTTGAACTTGAAGATGCCCACTTTGGAAAGAGGGGAAGGTGCACCAGATAGTGTTGTCTAGTCTGCATTTGGTCTCTCTGATACAGAGGAGACCAAGTCAAGAGCACTGAATGCAATGAGCAAGGTTGAATGAGGTGCATGTGAATCTCTGTCACACCTGGAAGGGTTCTTCAGGTCCCCTGGATAGAGGTGAGGGAGGAGCTGTAGGGACAGACATTATATCTCCTACAGTTGTAGGAAACAGTGGCTGGGGAGCAGGAAGGATGAGCAAACCAGAGAGTCACTGAGAGGTACTCCCTGTGGGTGTTGGCACGTGGCCAAGTGGTTAACGCATTCATCTAGTTATCTGAAGGTCACTAGTTCGAGTCTTGGGTGAGGCTTGCATGTGTGTCCTTGAGCAAGGCACTTCACCACACATTGCTCTGCGACGACACCGGTGCCAAGCTGTATGGGTCCTAATGCCCTTCCCTTGGACAACATCAGTGGCGTGGAGAGGGGAGACTTACAGCATGGGCAACTGCCGGTCTCCCATAAAAAAAACCTTGCCCAGGCTTGCGCCCTGGAAACTTTCCGAGGTGGAAATCCATGGTCTCTCGAGACTAACGGAGGCCTGTGAAAAGTGAGGAAGGTGTGGGGAGAGGAAGATGTGCCTAGGAATCTGATCATGCTTCATCTGGCAAAAATGTCAAAGAACCAAGGGTCAAGGATCAAATTTATTCACTGTATACATTTACATGTATTAGGAACTTGCTGAGGTTATGTTGCCACAACATGCAACAAAAAAAAAACAAAATTCAACAATTATAATGAATAAAGAATTACATAAAAATAAAGTTAAAGGTTGACATATGGATATGAAATAAATGTGAATGCTGGTGCTATGAAAGGCAAGGACCAAGATGTTGTGTATTTAATATTTCAGTAATATTGTAAATATATTGTTTGATTAAGCATTCTTTTTTGTTCACATAAGTCATTATGGGTTATATGTAATAGTATGGGAATGGCATATGTCATCACACCACCACATCATTTCAGCGCACATCACTTAGAGTAAAAACAAAACTAAGACCCATTCTCATGGGCTCCCATCTTTATCTTGCAATTCGTTTTCTGTTTTGGAGCTACAGAATGTAACAGTGGTGATAAGGAAGTTTTAAATGAACCTGAGACAACTACCTACCCGTTGAAGAGCAACAAGACATTCAAGTTAAAAAGACAGTGACTGCACGTGTTCTTTGGAAGGAACAGACACAATCAAGTTTAAAAAATTGCAGAAAATGGACATTGTTCATGGGTTCATGAACAATAAGTATCAGGTAATAATAATCATAAATTTAAGAAAAGAGCAGGAATAGTTGGCTACGACAGGCAGATTGCTGTCTTTGATTGCACAAAAGATAAATGGATTTTAGATGGATTCAAGATGAAGCCACACTCAGGTTGGAGGAACAACACCTTATATACCGGCTGGGTAGTCTCCAACCTGATGGCATGAACATTGACTTCTCTAACTTAAGTTAATGCCCCTCCTCCCCTTCTTACCCCATCACTGATATATTTAATTGTTTGTTTTTTTCTCTCTCTCTGCCCATCACTCTGCCTGTTCTCCATCTCCCTCTGGTGCTCCCCTCCCCCTTTCTTTCTCCCTAGGCCTCCCGTCCCATGATCCTTTCCCTTCTCCAGCTCTGTATCACTTTTGCCAATCATCTTTCCAGCTCTTAGCTTCATCCCACCCCCTCCGGTCTTCTCCTATCATTTCACATTTCCCCCTCCCCCTCCTACTTTCAAATCTCTTAGTATCTTTCCTTTCAGTTAGTCCTGGCGAAGGGTCTCGGCCCGAAACGTCGACAGTGCTTCTCCTTATAGATGCTGCCTGGCCTGCTGTGTTCCACGAGCATTTTGTGTGTGTTGAATGGATTTTATATACTGAGAGTATATGAGCAGTATTTTGAATAAACAAGATAGCCAATGAGAAGTGAGTGCCAATTTTGCTGAGCACATTAGAGTGAAAGTAATATAGTTTGCTTCTAAGTTTAACTACTCCAACCAAACCAGCCAAAATAAGCATTGCTGCTATTGTGAAAGTAATGCAGGAACACTTGGAACAGAAACCATTGTTGATTGCAGAACACTTTGGATTTCATAAGCAGAATCGAAAGAAAGGGGAGTGTATTTCAGCATTGAAGAGATTGTCAGAGCATTGTCAGTTAAGTAATGGGCTTAATGATGCACTGAAAGATTGGTCTGTCGAATCTTGAAAGAAAGGATTCAAAATTGGCTTCTAACTGAAGCACAACTCAAAAGACCAGTTGAAATTGCTGCATCAATGGATGCAATTGAGTTGCAGTCAGGAAAGAAAGTGATTGTTAACAAAATTGCAATGTCTGAACAGAAACCAGCCTGGCCGAACAAATTGTGTTACCGTTGTGGCAGGGGCACATACACAAGACCAATGCTGATGTAAAGGCAAAATTTGCAGAAAATGCAACAAAGTGGAACACATATAAAGAGCACGTTGAGCAGACAAAAATAAATGGACTGCACAGGGAAGAGAAAAAGATAAAAAGCCGAGTTGAAGTTTTGAAAAGAGCACTAATCTGCATACTGTTGATGAAAAATCTGATCATGATGAGAATGACACAAGACTGCGTAGCCTTGAGGTTTATAATATGGACACTAACAGTAGAAAAGCAATATGGCCTACACCAAAAGTGAACAGTAAATTAATTACAATGGAATTGGACACTGGCTTGGCTATTTCAATCAATCCACAGAAAGAGTTTGAACAGCAATTCCAAGATACTGAATTGAAGTCTGCAGATATCCAACTAAGAATTTAGAATAGAGAAAAAATAACTTCTGTGTGAATGACATTTGTTACAGTGAAGTACAACAACGAACAAGCCACATTAGGCTTGTATGTGGTAAAAACAAGAGGGACAGCATTGTGGGAACCTGAGTGGCTTAGAGAACTACATTTTGATTGGAGATGCATCCACAATTTGCATATCACATTGACTGCAATTGAGTCGACTGAAAGTGAATTAAGGAAAGTACTGGATGAAGCCACCATAGAGTTCAAGGATGGCATTGAAAAACAGAAGCATATCAAGGGTAACATACCAAGGCCACAAATTCTGCAAAGCCTGTCCGGTTTCTTATACCATCTGTGATAAAGTAGCCAGTGAGCTAGATCTCATGGAGACTGAAGGAATTCATTCCACCGTTGAGTGGAGCCCACGGTCAACGCCAGTAGTCCTAGTAGCCAAGATCAGTGGTACTGTCAGTATCTATGTGAGGTCACCATCAACCCAGTGATGAAGGAGGGTATCATTTTAAACCACTCTGGAGAAAAATATTTCAGCAAAGTGGACTTAGCTGTGACCTACCTACAAGTTGAAATAGTCCCAAGTGTTTCACAACATAAAAAGTCACAAAGGGCTTTATCACTATAATAGGCTTATTTTTGAGTCCCATCTGCATGTGCACTCTGTTAGAAAGCTATGGACTAGATACTGCAAGACTATCCAGGGACTAAGTGTTATCTGGATGACATCGTTGTTATTGGTGAGGATGACAAGGAACATCTTCAAAATCTCAAGACAGTGTTAAAGAGATTAGAAGATTATGGATTTAGAACACGATATAACAAGCGTGAATTATTTAATCCAAGAATCACTTATTGTGGCCACCCTGTTGTGGCACAAGATTTTCATAAGTGTGCTGAGAAAATTCAAGCAGTGGTGGATGCCCTAAGGGCAAAGGTCATGTCACAATTGAGGTCCTCTTTAGAACTTGTCGATTACTATAACAGATTTCTGCCAAACCTGACTAATGTGCTCCAGTTCTTGAATACATTAGTAACAGGTAGGGTAGAAATGGCAATGGACAAAGCAGTGTGAGGTGGTGTTCAAAACAGTTAGGGAAATGGTGAGGCAGACACTGTACTCACACATTATGACCCACACATCCAAAAGAAGGGTATTCTTCTTCTGTAATTGGGCAATCAACACCAGACGTGTGTGAAAGAGCTACTTTTTAGTCAGAGTGACAATCATGATTTTGAAGGCAGTTTCACAGAAGTTTTACTGAGTTGAGGAGTGACCAATCAGCAAGTGGCAGAGTGTAAAAAGAGCTATCTTTGAGTCAAGTCCATGTTCAAGATTTGAAAAAGCAAAGCTTCAAACCAGTTTTCTCTGAGTTGGACAATCCACATCAAGGGTGCCTGAAAAGAGCAAATTTTGAATCAGAGCAGTGATTGAGATTTTGAAGGCAGAGTTTTGTGGCCGTTTTTCTGAGTAGAGGAGCAAACAATCAACGAGAAGGACTTGTTAGAAAGGGCTAATATAAATAGTACAGGTGCAAGCAGAGCGGCCATTGTTGGAGCAGTCATTCTATTGCGTGTGCCAGTGTTTATAGTGGCTTTGGCTCATCAGCCTTAGGCGAGATCAGGTTTGGGTGAGGTACATTGTCATGTGAGTTACTCTCTCTCTATCCTTACTTGTTCATTCCTCATCGATTAGGGCATTGTAGTGGAGTGAGAATGGCTCCAAAGGCAGTATTTCGTACTCTGTGTGGGGTGTGGGAAGTCTGGGAGACCTTCAGACTCCCTGATAAACACATCTGCTCCAGGTGGACTGAGCTGCAGCTCCTGAGAGAACGTATTAAGGAACTGGAGCTGCAGCTCAACGATCTTTGACTCATACGGGAGAATGAGGAGGTTATAAGACAGGATCTACAGGGATTTACTCACCCTTAGGTTGCAGGAGACAGGTAACTGAATGACTGTCAGGAGCAGGAGGGGAAATGCACAGCCAGTGCAGAGTACACCTGTGGCCATTTCCCTCAATAGTAATGTACTGTATAACTTTAGATGCTGTTGAGGGGGAGACGGTGACCAGGTCTCAGGTACCGAGTCTGCTGCTGTGTGGCTCAGAAGAGCAGAGAGGTGAAGAGGATTGCAGTGTTGATAGGAGATTCCTTAGCCAGAGGAATGGAGATGAGGTTCTGTGGGAGAGATAGAGACATTCAGATGGTACTCTATGATGCCTTTCTGGTGCCAGGATCAGGGACGTCTCAGATTGGATCCGTGGCATTCTCAGGGGCAAGGCTGAGCAGCCAGAGGTCCTGGTGCATATTGGCACTGAAGACATAGGTAGACAAGGTGAGGTGGTCCTGAAGATAGATTTTAGGGAGCTAACAAGCAGGACCTCCAGGGTGGTAATCTCTGGATTGCTGCCTGTGCCACATGCCAGTGAAGGTAAGAATAGAATGATTTGTCATGACTGAGAAACTAGTGCAGGGGGCAACAGTTCACATTTATGGATCATTGGGATCTCTTCAGGGGAAGGTATGACCTATACAAAAGGGACCGGTTACACCTGAACCCGAGTGGGTCCAATGTCCTTGTGGGCAGGTTGGCTTGAGCTGTTCAGGTGTGTTAAGAAGGGGGATAAGAACTGGAATAATAGTGCTGAAGATGAGGTAGTTCATTTACAAACAGGCAATAGGTAGTGAGACTCCTAGCGAGGAGAGGCAAAATTGCAGTCAACGGGATGAGTTGTAACGTGAAAGGTGGACAAAATTGAAAGGGTGTATATAGGACCATAGGTCTTATATTTAAATATGCGCAGCATACAGAATAAGGTAGATGAATTTGTAGCACAGTTACAGACTGGCAAATATGATGTTGTAGGCATCATTGAATCATGGCTGAAAAAAAGATTATAGCTTGGAGCTTCATGTCTAAGGATACACATTGTATTGAAAGGACAGGCAGGGAGGCAAAGGGGTTGGCATTGCTCTGTTGGTAAAAAAAATGAAGTAAAATCATTAGAAAGAGGTGATATATGGTCAGAAGTTTGAATCATTGTGGATAGAGCTAAGGAACTGCAAGCGTAAAAGGACACTAACGTGAGTTACATACAGACCCACAAATGTAGTAAGAATGTGATCTACAAATTACAACAGAAGATAGAAAATGCATATCAAAAGGGCAAAGTTACAATAGGTATGAGGACTTCAATATGCAGGTATATTGGGAAAATTAGGTTGGTGTGGGATTCCAAAGGATGGAATTTCTAGAATGCCGATGAGATGGCTTTTTAGAGCAGCTCATGGTCGAGCCTGCTATGGAATCAACTATTCTGGATTGGGTGTTGTACCATGAACCAGAATTGATTAGAAAGCTTATGGTTGTCAGCATGGTTTTCTCAAAGAAAAATCTTGCTTGACAAATCTGTTGGAATTCTTTGAAGAGATAACAAACAGGATAGACAAAGGAGAATTGGTTGCTGCTGTATATTTGGATTTTCAGAAAGCCTTTGACAAGGTGACACACATGAAGCTGCTTAACAATATATGAGCCCACTGTATTACAGGAAAGATTCAAGCATGAATAAAGCAGTGGCTGATTGGCAGGAAGCAAAGAGTGGGTAAGAAGGAAGACTTTTCTGGTTGGCTACCGGTGACTAGTGGTGCTTCACAGTGGTTTATGTTGGGACTAATTCTTTTTATGTCATGTCAATGATTTGGATGATGGAATTGATGGCTTTGTTGCAAAGTATGCCAATGATATGAAGATCGGTTGAGGGGCAGATAGTTTTGAGGAAGGAGAGAGGCTACAGAAGGACCTAGACAGATTAGGAGAATGAGCAAAGAACTGGCAGATGCAACACAGTGTTGGGAAGTGTTTGGTCATGCACTTTGGTGGAAGAAATGAAAGGATTAACTATTTTCTAAATGGTGAGAAAATACAAAAAGGGACTTGGGAGTGCTTATGCAGGATTCCCTAAAGGTTAACTTGCAGGTTGAGTCTGTGGTGAAGGCGGCAAATGCAATGATAGCTTCATTTCAAAAGGACTTTGATGACTCTGGGCCTGTATTCACTAGAATTTAGAAAGAATGAAGGGTGACCTCATTGAAACCTATCGAATGGGTAGATTCACATTGATAGAGTGAATGTGTTTTCTATAGTAGGAGAATCTAAGACCAGAGGACACAGCCTCAGAATAGAGGGGTATCCTTTTAGAATGGAAATGAGGAGGAATTTCTTTAGACAGAGGGTAGTGAATCTATGGAACATTGCCATAAGCAGCTGTGGAGGTCAAGTCTTTATGTATATTTAAAGCAGAGATGGATGGCTTCTTGAATGGTCAGGGCATGAAGGGGTACAGGAAGAAAGCAGGAGATGGGGACAGAGAGGAAAGTTTGATTAACCATGATGAAATGGCAGAGCAGACTATGGGCCAAATGGCCTAATTCTGCTCCTTTGTGTTATGGTATTCAGAGCTGTCAAAACCACTTCCTGCAGTCCCAAAGTCAATTCCTACAACCACCATGGAGGAGGCCCCAGAAACTCAAATTGTTTCACAGGCCCCAGAACCTGAGATTATTTCACAGGCATAAGTCTCACTGTCAAAGAGAGCAATCCTCCTTTGCAGGAAAGATGTTATTCTACAAGAGTAAGAATATAAGTTGAGATGCATTCTATATTGAGTTGAAGTTTATAGCTATGCAGGTAGGAGTTTTGTGGATTTAATATTTCTAATATTTGAGTGAAATTGTAAATATATTGTTTGATTAAGCACTCTTTGTTTAAATAATTCATTACGGATTATATGTAATAGTATCTGATTGGCATACATCATCACGTTCCATTCTGAGGCCCCAGAACTGATCACAATACTCCTAGTGCAGTCTGACCAATGCCTTTTAAATCCTTGCTTTTATATTCTAGTCCTCTAGAAATGAATTCTAACATTGCATTTCACTTCCTTACCAGAGACTCAACCTGCAAGTTAATCTTTAGGGAATCCTGCAGAAAGACTCCCAAGTATCTTCACTCCTTGGTGCACCATCAATAACTCTCTGAGACGTGAGGCGAGATATCGGCTTTTATTGGCTGGAAGAAAGAACAAGCAACCACCACACTGCATCCTGGAGACTGAGGCCAGGGCGGTGTCTCCAATCACCTTTATACCAGGGTCTGTGGGAGGAGCCAAGGTCAGTAGGAGGAGCCACAAGAGCAGTCAGCGGGGGGGGGGGGGGGGTGTCCAGACAATTATATGTAGTTCACCACACTCCTCAGTGTTTTGAATTTTCTTCCTGCTCAGAAAATAGTCTATGTCTTTATTCGTTCTATGAAAGTGCATGACCATACATTTCACCACATTATTTTCCATTTGCCACTTCTTTGTCCATACTTTTCATCTGTCTAAGTTTCCTGAATCACTGAGTGTGTGCTTTCAGGCTTCTGTACCTCCTACCTGATGGTAGCAATGAGAAGAGGGCATGCCCTGGGTAATGGTGGTCCTTAATGATTAATTGAGGCATTGCTCTTTGAAGAAGTCCTGGATACTATGGAGGTTAGTGCCCGTGATGGAGCTGACTGAGTTTACAGCACATACTTTGATCCTCTGCAGTAGCCACGGCCCACCCCCATACCAGATAGCTGTGCAGCTATTTAGAATGCTCTCCACAGTACATCCATAGAAATTTGCAAGTGTTTTCAGTGACATAGCAAATCTCCTCAAACTCCTAATAAAATATAGCCGCTGTCTTGCCTTCTTATAGCCGCATCAATATATTGTATCCAGGTTAGGTCCTCAAAGATGTTGATATCCAGGAACTTGAAATTGCTCACTCTTTCCACTTCTGATCCCTCTGAGAACTAGCTTGTGTTTGCTTGACTTACCCTTTCTGAAGTCCACAATCAGTTCCTTGACCTCACTGACACTGAGAGATAGGTTTTTGCTGTGACACCACTCAACTAACTTGAATATTCTGCTTCTGCATGCCTTCTTGTCATTCTGCCAGCAATAGTTGTATTGTTAGCAAATTTAAAAATGGCATTTGAGCCGTGTGCAGCAACATAATCATGGGTGCAGAGAGATTAGAGCAGTGGTCTGAACACACATCGGTGAGGTGTGCCTGTGTTGATTGCCAGTGAGGTGGAGATGTTTTTTCTAATCTGCACAGACTGAGATATTTTGGTTAGGAAGTTGAGGATCCAGTTGCAGAGGCCCATGTTCAATCAGAACTGTAGGAATGATTGTGCTAAACGATGAGCTGTACTCAACATGCAGCATCCTTACATCAAATCAAGTTTAATTATCATTCAAACCATATATAGATACAGCTGAATGAGACAAAGTACAAACCATTCAAAATAATGAGTAACATAACTCAAAATGGTGAGCAAAGGTGCATATTCACTCAGAAAGCAAAAATATATATATAATTCAAGGCCCTGAATGACAATGTCCAGGAATTGATGGCATAGGTTCCCCGCAGTCCAGCCTATTATTTCGCCTCTTGAACACGGGAGGGTAGTAGAAACGGGAGAGGCCAGGTCCCAGCCGAGGGCATACAAGTCTTTCACATGGTCTGCAGCAGCAGGCAAGCCCAGGGCTTGAGACCTAGTCCTTGCTATGACCATGGCTACACAGTTCTTATGTCATCTATCCTGCCAACAGATAAGGGTAACATGCTTGCAGCAATTTACAGTATCACTGTCCAGCAGAGTCTTGCAATCGTAAGTGAAATATCTGAGACAATTGCCCACGGTTACGCTGCACCAACTTCTGAGTAGCAGGCAGCAACACGGTCTGTACCCAAACTGGCTCCTCTGACATCTTGGCAGGCTCCTCTGATATCCCGACATGCTCCTCTGATATCCCGACTGTCTTCTTTTCCAACATCCTGGTAGGCCCCTTCAATACCTCAGCTGGCTCCTTCTCCATCATCATGGCTGGTCCCTTCGACACCTTGGCCAGCTTCGCTGCCGACACCAGTCCAGATACTCTGATCAATGACCATCGGTGGACCAGTTACCGGTTACAAATTCCAAAGAGAAACAAGGAATGACACGACATTGTCAAAAGTCTATGAAATCACTTGCTCATGTAACCCTATGTTTCCGGAGTTCTGAGCAAGATGGGGCCAATTTGTTGGTATGCCAAAGAACAAGATGAAGAGTCTCGCCCAGAACTACAAGTAGTGGCTGGGAATAGATAAACACATTGAAGACCTGGCCAAAAGCTGTCCGAGATGTCAAAAATTTTGAAAAACTCCCCCACAGGTACTGTTTCACCCATGGGATGATTGTGTTCACCATGGCAAAGAGTACACATTGACTTTGCCAGGCCTCTCATAGACTCCACATTTCTGATTACTGTGGATGCTCATTTAAAATGGCCAGAGATTATACCAATGAAGTCAACCACCTCAGCAAAGGCTGTCTCCACTCTGAGGACTATCTTCACCAGAAATGGCTTACCAGAACAAATTGTGAGTGACAATGGATCACAATACATGTCAAAAAAAATCCAATTGTTTATGAAGAAAAATGGCATCAGACATTACAAGTCAGCTCCTCACCACCCAGCAATGAATGGGTTAGCTGAAACGTTCATCTAAACCTTCAAGAAGTCCATTAAAGCAGTGGACAAAGAGGATATTTCTCTTCAGCACCAGGTGGACTACTTGCTTTTTGTTTATTGGGACCCTGTTCAAGCAATGACAAATCAAACACCCTCAATGCTGTTAATGAGCAGGAATCTAAGGTCTCGCATAGACCTCCTGAAACAAGATCTTTGGAGGGAAGTACAGGATAAACAGTTCAGTCAGTTGCCAAATGAAGCAGCAAAAAACATCAAAATTGGACAGGAAGTCCTAGTGCATGATTACCGAAAAGACAGGTGGACACCCAGTAGGATAGCCACAAGAACTGGACCACTGATGTACACAGTAAATGTTGGAGATCAGACATGGAGACGTCATGTGGACCAGATACTGGATGCTCAACCGAAGAGAACACCTGAGTCGAATGCATCCAACAAGATGGACACATTATAGTCGCCATACTTACCTGTCAGTGATGATCATGTCACTCACAGCAATGTGACACTAAAAACCAAGAATGTTGTCTTAGTCAAGACACCTAGCAAACCTGATGCCACTCCACAGATCCAGAAGAGTGATGAGAATGATATCGTCGACAAGGCACCTGCCAAACCTGATTCCTTTCAACAGGTCCAGAGGTGCTATCCTGAAAGAAACAGAGTGCTGTAGCGATGTGCTACACACAGCGCTAAAATAACGACACGCAGTCGGTTAGTTCTATTGGAGACTAGTTTATGCAAACTTCACGGTGCTGGCATTTCTCCGGGCGGAAATGACATCAGAGGTGCATTACCAAAGTCTCCCCCTGCGTACTGGCTATTTGTGAGCCGGTTCGCCTGTGCAGAAAGTGGGTCGCCACATAACCCCCCCCCCCCCCCAGAACCGGTGATACACCCCCCAATGTCCACAGTCTGGATCAGTCTCTGTTTGGGAGGTCTGCCTCTGCGCCGCGGTGCCAGAACCTCGACCGGCTGTGCCAAGTCCACATGGGCTGGTTGGAGTCGGTCCACCGTGAAAACCTCCTCTTTCCCCCCCAATGTCCAGAACATACGTGGACCAGTTGTTGTTGATCACCTTGAATGGCCCCTCGTACGGCCGCTGTAGCGGTGCCTGGTGTCCACAAACACAAACTTCGTACAAACACAAACTTACAGTTTTGCAGGTCTTTGGGTACATGGGTTGGGGTCCGTCCATGCTGTGAAGTTGGTACGGGGGCCAGGTTGCCGAGCCTTTCGCATAGCCTGTCCAGGACTGCTGCGGGTTCTTCCTCTTGCCCCCTTGGGGTTGGTATGACCTCTCCCGGTACGGCCAGGGGTGCGCCGTACACCAACTCGGCCGACGAGGTGTACAGATCCTCTTTGGGCGCTGTACGAATTCCAAGCAGGACCCAGGGAAGCTCGTCCACCCAGTTAGGTCCTCTCAGGCAGGCCATGAGAGCCGCCTTCAAGTGACGGTGGAAGCGTTCCACCAGTCCGTCGACTGTGGGTGGTAGGCAGTAGTGTGGTGTAGCTGCATTCCCAACAGGCTGGCCACAGCCGACCACAGGCTGGAGGTGAACTGGGCACCTCTGTTGAAGGTAATGTGGGCCGATACCCCGAAGCATGCTACCCAGGTTGAGATCAGTGCTCGGGCGCAGGAATCGGCAGATGTGTCGGTGAGCGGGACTGCCTCTGGCCACCTCGTGAACCGGTCTACCATAGTTAGGAGGTACCGCGTTCCTCGGGACACTGGTAGGGGGCCCACGATATCCACATGAATGTGGTCGAACCTCCGGTGGGTGGGTTCAAACTGCTGCGGCGGGGCTTTAGTGTGCCGCTGCACCTTGGCTGTTTGGCACTGCACGCACGTTCTGGCCCATTCACTGACCTGCTTGTGAAGTCCGTGCCACGTGAACTTGCTGGAGACCAGCCGGACGGTTGTCCTGATAGATGGGTGCGCCAAACCGTGTATGGAGTTGAAAACTCTCCGCCTCCAGGCTGCCGGGACAATGGGGCGAGGTTGGCCGGTAGCGACGTCTTACAGGAGGGTCCTATCACCTGGGCCTATGAGAAAGTCCTGCAGCTGCAAACCTGAGACTGCAGTCCTGTAGCTGGGCATCTCGTTGTCTGCCTGCTGCGCCTCTGCCAGTGCTGCATAGTCCACCCCCAGGGACAGGGCCTGGACAGCTGGTCTGGGGCGTGCGTCCGCCACGACGTTGTCCTTCCCCGAGACATGCTGGATGTCCGTCGTGTACTCGGAGATGTAGGACAGATGTCGCTGCTGGCGAGCCGACCAGGGATCGGACACCTTCGTGAACACGAAGGTCAACAGTTTGTGGTCCGTGAACGCGGTGAACGGCCTGCCTTCTAAGAAGTACCTGAAATGCCGGATTGCCAGATACAGTGCCAACAGCTCCCGGTCGAAAGCACTGTACTTGAGTTCGGGTGGTCGTAGGTGCTTGCTGAAGAACACCAGGGGTTGCCAGTGCCCCTCGATGAGCTGCTCCAGCACCCCACCAACTGCTGTGTCGGATGCGTCCACCGTGAGGACAGTTGGAACGTCCGTTATGGGGTGCACCAGCATCGCGGCATCTGCCAAGGCTTCCTTGGCTTTAACGAAAGTGGCCGCAGCCTCCTTGACCCAAGTAATGTCCTTGCCTTTACCCGACATCAGTGTGTACAAAGGGCACATGATACGGGCTGCTGAGGGGAGGAAACGGTGGTAGAAGTTCACCATACCAACGAACTCCTGCAGGCCTTTGACCGTGTTGGGCCAGGCAAAGTGGCGGATCGCGTCTACCTTGGCGGGCAGAGGTATTGCCCCGTCTTTGGTAATCCTGTGGCCCAGGAAGTCGATGGTATCGAGACCGAACTGGCATTTGGCCGGGTTGATCATGAGGCCGAAATCACTCAGGCGGGAGTAGAGCTGGCGGAGGTGGGGCAGATGCTCCTGACGACAACTGCTGGCTATAAGGATGTTGTCCAAATAGATGAACGCAAAGTCCAGGTCGCGTCCCACTGCATCCATTAGCCGCTGGAACGTCTGTGCGGCATTCTTCAGGCCAAACGGCATTCGGAGGAACTCGAACAGGCCGAACGGGGTGATGAGTGCTGTTTTGGGGATGTCTTCAGGGTGCACCGGGATTTGATGGTATCCTTGGATGAGGTCTATTTTGGAAAATATTCAGGTTTGCTGCAAAGTCCTGTATGTGCGGCATGGGGTAGCGGTCTGGAGTGGTAGCCTCGTTCAGTCTGCGGTAGTCACCGCATGGTCTCCAACCCCCGGCTGCTTTGGGCACCATGTGCAGGGGTGAGGCCCATGGGCTGTCGGACCTCCGTACGATCCCCAATTCCTCCATCCTCTTGAACTCCTCCTTCGCCAGGCAGAGCTTTTCCGGGGGGAGCCTTCGTGCGCGGGTGTGGAGGGGTGGTCCCTTGGTCGGGATGTGGTGCTGAACCCCGTGTCTGGGCATGGCTGCCATGAACTGCGGTGCCAGAATCGATGGAAAGTCCGCCAGGATTCTGGTGAATTTGTTGTCCGACAGCGTGATGGAATCCAGGTGTGGGGCCGGCAACTTGGCTTCACCCAGGGAGAACGTCTGGAAAGTCTCGGCATGTACCAGTCTTTTCCCTTGCAAGTCGACCAGCAGGCTGAGAGCTCGCAAGAAGTCCGCCCCCAGGAGTGGTTGGGCCACGGTGGCCAGTGTGAAGTCCCACGTGAACCGGCTGGTGCCGAACTGCAGCTGCACTGTGCGGGTGCTGTCGGTCCGTATCGTGCTGCCGTTTGCGGCCCTCAGGGTGGGTCCTGGCTTCCTGTTGCGGGTGTTGTACCCCGTCGGGGGCAAGATGCTGATCTCCGCTCCAGTGTCGACCAAGAATCTGCGTCCCAACTGTTTGTCCCAGATGTACAAGAGGCTGTCCTGGTGGCCAGCCGCCATAGTCATTAGCGGCAGCTGGCCCTGGCCCTGGCCCTTGCAGGGCGGGCGACAACGGCGGGCTTTTGTGCCCCACTGTTGGTGGTAGAAACACCACTGTTCACTGGCCTCCTCACTCCTGCCTCTGTGTTGTGTGCGCCCCCCTGCCCGGCCTGGTCTGGTCTGCAGTTGGGGACGTGGCCTGGTAATCTGGTGGACGGATGCCACGCTCTCCCTCTTGCCTTTCCACAGCACGTCTACCCGGGCCGCCACCTTCCGGGGGGTCGCTGAAATCTGTGTCAGCCAGCAGCAGATGTATGTCCTCGGGCAGTCGCTCTAGGAACGCTTGCTCGAACATGAGGCAGGGCTTGTGTCCGTCAGCCAGGGACAGCATCTCGTTCATCAATGCTGACGGCAGTCTGTCTCCCAAACCGTCCAGGTGAAGCAGGCGGGCACCCCGTTCACGCCGTGAGAGGCCAAAGGTCCCAATGAGCAGCGCTTTGAATGCTTCATATTTGCCTTCTTCCGGGGGCGACTGTATGAAATCCGCAACCTGGGCGGCCGTCTCCTGGTCAAGGGTGCTCACCACGTGATAGTAACGTGTGGAATCAGAGGATATCTGCCAAATCTGGAACTGGGCTTCTTCTTGGCTAAACCACACGCGTGGTCGCAGCGTCCAGAAAGTTGGCAGTTTTAGTGAAACTGCGTGAACAGATGAAGAGTCGGTCATCTTTGGTCCAAATCCCATTTGGACGATCGGGGTCACCAATGTAGTGATGTGCTACACACAGCGCTGAAATAACGACACGCAGTCAGTAAGTCATTTGGAGACTAGTTTATTCAAACTTCACGGCGCTGGCATTTAAATCCCTAGCGCCTGCCCTCTCCAGGCGGAAATGACGTCAGAGGTACATTACCAGAGTCTCCCTCCACGCGCTGGCTATTTGTGAGCCGGTTCGCCTGAGCAGAAAGTGGGTCGCCACAGTGCCACACAAAAGACTGAATCATTAGAACTGCGAAGTTAGTTATGGAATGTTGTTGTAGAAGCATTGAATTTGGAATATGGGTTTGAATGTTTTGCACCTGTATAGTTTTACGTTGCATTAATCTAAAGGGGGAGGAAGTGTAATGTAGGGATCTATTTCTTTTAGAGCAATGAACACACACCCCCTCAGCATTATGTATTGATCTGTTGTCTCTGCAGGTACATTGTTCTCTCCCCCTCCCCCTCCGTGATGCACCATCAATAACTCTCGGAGACGTGACGCAAGATATAGGCTTTTATTGGCTGGAAGAAAGAACAAGCAGCAAATGACTACCACACTACATCCTGGAGACTGAGGCCGGGGCTGTGTCTCCAATCGCCTTTATACTGGGGTCCGTGGGAGGAGCCACAGGAGCAGTCAGCAGGGGGCGTGTCCAGACAGGTATATGTAGTTCACCACATTCATCCCCCCTTTGTTTTAAAAGAGTCCCCATGGGGCGAAGTTTCTGACAAGTATATTGTTACGTTCCCCAGTAACCGGGTATTTTACCAGCAAAGATAGATGGGCCCGCTGAAGCCTGATGCTACTATTTTCAAACGTTTTTATTTATAAAGGGGCACAAACGTATGGTTAATACAAAACATTCAGATCATATACGTCGTCACAACTCAATCTAAAGCACAGATATAGTAATAATCAATCAGAAATAAGCTCTATCGTTGTCTAGGGGTAATGTAGATATATATGGTTTACTGGAAATCTAAAAGTCTTTTACGGTCACTGCAGTTCCACCAGCTGCCGTTGTCGTGGTGTCGCGTTGGTGCACTTTTGTTAGAAAGAGAGAAAGAGAATTGAATGAAACAGTTACCCGACAGGTTTTCCAACCTGTAGGAGTTCGGTTTGTCGGAGCCTCGTTGGGGGAATGAACGCTCATCGGTGGCCTCCCCTGTAGCTAAGCCGTTCTTCCGTTGTGGGGTCGCCAATCCCAGGCAAGGAAAAGACGCACACGAACCCCACCACCGGCTGTTGCTATCAAAACGCTGTCACAGGATCTCTAGCGTGTCTTCTGGTGCGTCTGAGGGGGTCCTCCCCCCCAGACCCTCCTTTATACTTCCTCACGGGATCGCCGGTGTCAATCTCTCTCTTTCAACCAGCCCACTTTGCCCGAGGGCTTTACACGTGGTCTTCATGAGACAATAGTCAAAGAGTCGCTTTATTCTGCTTCCCGGGGGAGCGTGGTCTTCAACACGTCTCTCTCCCTCTTGGGTCATTTGACCCCCCCTTGACTAGGGCTCTTGCGATTCTCTTGAACGAGGGGGCTGAGGTCATAACACCTCCCCTCTTAAAAGTTTTTTACCAGCGGTTAAAAACAGGTTGGTACAGATTTTTTTTTCCTGGACTCTAACATACTACTCAAGCTTTTCTCTTCACAGAGTACTACCGTTATACATTCCAGTCAGTATCTAAACAGGTAACAATTACAGTGCCCCTTTCTTTAATATCTTAACCTCACGTACCATACTAACATCTGGTAGCATCAAACTTCAGCTCAATAACCACCTATTTTTATTTATTTTCTTCAGCCACACAACTAAGGAGGTGTGATCTTAGCTTAGGTGCAGCTACAAAAGTTTATACAAATACTAATCGTTTCGGTCGTGTTATTTCAACGGCAGGTCTCCAAAGGGGTTGTCTTTATATTTCACAGGCTTTGGCGCAAACTCCGTACAACCGGCGTTGCTGTTTAAAAATGGCATTTCTATTAACCATCGCCTTTTTTTCAGTGAGCCCCCCCCCCCCCCCCGTGGGGAACTTGAGTAATTTGGCGAGGTACTCTCCCACCTTTCCTTTCCACAAGGGTTATTCTCTTAACTCCGTGTCCCCAACCTAGTCCATCATGGGAATTTCCACCCAATTCTTTAATGCTACACAGGTAGTTAACCCTTTTGTCAAAACCATGCAGACTGATGTGTTTCAGTTTGAACCTTTTCCTCCGGCCGCATTTAAATTTCGGCTTCCTCACAGCGCTTTCTTGAATAACAATAGTGTGTGGGGCACCCTTACATTCCAAAGCAACCTGTAATCGATGCGCAGGCATCAATCTAGACTTTAACTTTTATTTATTCGATTTGGGAACTACAGATTTACCATTCTCCTCCACAACAACAGTTATCTCCCCATTCGTAAACTCCACATTAACTCTGAACACCTCCTTCAGCACAACCATCTGGGAACTCACACTTCCCAAGGTTAACCCCTTCTTCCCCGAACCAAGTCTATCTGATCCAAAAGGACGACCGTCTCGTCCAGCTGAGTCAAATACCTCAGACTTCTTCTGAGCTCCGTGACTAGGTTCAGGACCACGTGCATCCCCATCTTGGACACACTCAAACGGGGCATTGGCCTCTTCCAGGCTTTCAATACCTGTACCCTTTTCAAATTCTAAATTCCCCTGATCCTCCCAGTTACTCTCTGGGCAATTCACTTCCAGAGTAACCTCAACCCCGCGGGCTGAAACAACCCCATCTGCCAACCCAGCAGACTTCTTCAAGGTAATGGCATCCTTTTCATCTAGGACTGCCCTCATTTCATTATCGGGAACACCTTTAGAATTTTCAACTTCTTCAAACAGTCCTGCCAAACCAGACAGATCATCCATGTCCAACCCTGTACCTTTTAACAGCTTTATCTGTTTCTCATATTTATTTCCT
Organism: Hemitrygon akajei; assembly: GCF_048418815.1. Classification (NCBI taxonomy): domain Eukaryota; kingdom Metazoa; phylum Chordata; class Chondrichthyes; order Myliobatiformes; family Dasyatidae; genus Hemitrygon; species Hemitrygon akajei. The sequence continues at coordinate 147,784,732 of NC_133128.1, read as the reverse complement.
ACCTCTAGGACCTTTCTCTTTGCTAAGGGAGGATCTACCTTCTCTCCTTTATCCCCTTTTACGTTACTATTCCTCGTTTTACCACCCTCGAAACCCTCGTGGCACAGGGTCGGTAAAGACGTCTGGGCCAAATCAAAACTGGCCAATTTTAAACTGCTCCCGTTCTCAGCTGCCACCCTCGACAGGCTGCGAGTGTCCGCGCATGCGGGATAGCTTGGGGACTCTATGGGCGGGGCCTCAACACGCACCGGTCGGCGGGTCATAGTCATGGCCGACCAAACTTTTCCTCCTGCTAAATCGTTCCCAAGGAGGACATCCACCTCAGTTCTCAGGAATTCTGATGGCACCCCCATTTCAACTGATCCATACACCAGCTCACAATCCAAAATGACCCTACGCAAAGACCCCCTTTCTGTCCCTTTTCCTATTCCTCTCAGGGCTACCTCGCCCGTCGGAGGTCCGAATTGTAATATGTTACGGCTAATTAATGATAGCTCCGCCCCCGTGTCTCTCCAAATCCGTACGGGAATTGGCGGGTCCCCCTTCCTCACAGACACGGTTCCGTGTGACAGATAAATCTCCGACCCCTCGGGCTCTCTGCTCCCCTGGGACCCTCTTGCCGATTTTCTGATTACCACTGCACACCCGATAGGGATCGCTGCTCTCTCTCTCTCTGGCTCCTTTCTCTGAGCAAAGCATTTAGATGCAATATGACCCACCTTTCCACAATTAAAACAGGTTAAACCAGGAAATCTCCAGGTTTCCTGCCTGTTATCCTCACTTTTCCTGCTAGGTCCCGGCGGGATCTCCGCCTCAGCCGGCGGGCTTTCCCTACCATTCCGACGGTCTCTCGGGTAACTTATTGGCAAGGAAAACTTTGTCTTGTGGGTTAGGGCATATTCATCTGCGAACCTAGCAATTTCTGAGAAGGACTGATTCGTCCTCTCATTCGGATCTCTTCCGGAACACAACCTTTAAATTCCTCAATCAAAAATAACTCCCTGAGACGCCCATAATTCTCGGCCACCTTTTCAAAAAGCAAGAAATAACTATCAACATCCGTCTCCTCGAAGGGGGGGACCAACCTCAACGCCCGACTAACATCAAACCCCTCCTCTCTCTCTTGCCCTTAAGCTCTTCGCTCTTTTTTCGCCTGTCCAGCTCCAATTCATGGCTCCTTTGTTTCTCTTTCTCTTCTGCTTCTGCTTCTGCTTCTAGCTGCTTTAGCTGGAGCTCATGACCCCATTTCATCTCTAATTCCTTTAGTTTGAACACCTGCTCCCTTTCCTCAGCCTTTTCCTTTGCAGCCCATTCCTTTTCCCTTTCAGCTCGTTCCTCAGCCTTTTCCTTTGCAGCTCATTCTTCAGCCTTTTCCTTTTCAGCTGCTTCTAGCTGCTTTACTTGAAGATCATGTTCCAACCTTACTTTCTCCAACTCTACCTGATCTGTCCCACTCGCTAATCTCTTTTCGGGGATATTTTCCAAATCCTCCGCTGCAAACACCTCCTTTTCAATGTAATACTGATTTATGACCCCTCGCACTTCCTGCTTTTTCATTGATGACCTCACCTCTGCGAGGCCTAACCCCGTTGCCAGATTTACCAAGTCTGATTTGGTAGCCGTCCCTAGCGCCTCTACAGTCGGATTTCTCATAAATTCACCCACATCCATCTTTGCTGGTTTCCTGTCTGGCTACCTGCGTAACCAGATTTAAGTTTGGACTTACAGCCCGATTCACTGACCCTCCCCTTTGGTTTCAAATCTGGGACGAGCAACCCACTTGTTACGTTCCCCAGTAACCGGGTAGTTTTCCAGAAAAGATAGATGGGCCCGCTGAAGCCTGATGCTACTATTTTCAAATGTTTTTATTTATAAAGGGGCACAAACGTATGGTTAATACAAAACATTCAGATCATATACGTCGTCATAACTCAATCTAAAGCACAGGTATAGTAATAATCAATCAGAAATAAGCTCTATCGTCGTCTAGGGGTAATGTAGATATATAGGGTTTACTGGATATCTAAAAGTCTTTTACGGTCACTGCAGTTCCACCAGCTGCCGTCGTTGTGGTGTCGCGTTGGTGCACTTTTGTTAGAAAGAGAGAAAGAGAATTGAATGAAACAGTTACCCGACAGGTTTTCCAACCTGTAGGAGTTCGGTTTGTCGGAGCCTCGTTGGGGGAATGAACGCTCATCGGTGGCCTCCCCTGTAGCTAAGCCGTTCTTCCGTTGTGGGGTCGCCAATCCCAGGCAAGGAAAAGACGCACACGAACCCCACCACCGGCTGTTGCTATCAAAACGCTGTCACAGGATCTCTAGCGTGTCTTCTGGTGCGTCTGAGGGGGTCCTCCCCCCCAGACCCTCCTTTATACTTCCTCACGGGATCGCCGGTGTCAATCTCTCTCTTTCAACCAGCCCACTTTGCCCGAGGGCTTTACACGTGGTCTTCATGAGACAATAGTCAAAGAGTCGCTTTATTCTGCTTCCCGGGGGAGCGTGGTCTTCAACACGTCTCTCTCCCTCTTGGGTCATTTGACCCCCCCTTGACTAGGGCTCTTGCGATTCTCTTGAAGGAGGGGGCTGAGGTCATAACAATATTTACAGGTTAAGTCTATCAGGTGGTCGAATCTGTCGCTGCGATCTACGTAGCACCGGCTGTGATTGCACAGGTGCTGGTGGTGATTGCACAGGTGCCGGTGGTGATTGCACAGGTGCCGGAGGTGGTGATTGCACAGATGCCGGTGGTGGTGATTGCACAGGTGCCGGTGGTGGTGATTGCACAGATGCCGGTGGTGGTGATTGCACAGGTGCCGGTGGTGGTGATTGCACAGGTGCCGGTGGTGGTGATTGCACAGGTGCTGGTGGTGGTTGCACAGGTGCCGGTGGTGGTGATTGCACAGGTGCCGGTGGTGCTTGCACCGGAGACGGTAGTTGTACTGGTTCCGGCCTGACTGGAGGTGTCAGCCCACTAGGCGTCAGTGATCCCTCACGCGTGTGCGAGGCACCTGGTATATGTGGGTGCGAGGCGGCCGGTATGGGAGTGTCGTGAGGAATCTGTGTAGGGCTTGGTGTGTGCAGTGTCACCTCGGGTACATGGTTCATAGTCACCGTGGAGTTTTCGGGGTAGTGGTCTGCTGCTCCTGCGGGCGCCAGGTTGCGGACGGAGACCTTGTCCTCCCGCCCATCAGGTAAGACCACGTACGCATACTGGGGGTTCGCATGTAATAGGTGAACCCTCTCGACCAGCAGGGAGTATTTATTGCTCCTCACATGTTTCCGGAGCAGCACTGACCCTGGGGATGTCAGCCAAGCTGGTAGGGTGGTCCCAGTGGCAGACTTCCTGGGAAAAGAGAATAGGCGCTCGTGAGGGGTGGCATTGGTGGACGTACATAACAGGGAGCGGATAGAGTGGAGTGCCTCGGGGAGGACCTCCTGCCATCGAGAGACCGGCAACCCTTTTGACTTAAGGGCTAAAAGTGTGGCCTTCCACACTGTGACATTCTCCCTCTCCACCTGTCCATTTCCCCGGGGATTATAGCTCGTGGTCCGACTAGTAGCAATGCCCCTAGCCAGCAGGTACTGGCGCAGCTCGTCACTCATAAAGGAGGACCCTCTATCACTGTGGATCTAGCAGGGATATCCGAACAGAGTGAAGAGCTGGCGCAGGGCTTTCATGACGGACGTGGTAGTGGTGTCGGGGCGGGGGATGGCAAAGGGGAACCGCGAGTACTCATTGATAATGTTGAGAAAGTAGACATTATGGTCGGTGGAGGGAAGGGGGCCCTTAAAGTCAACACTCAGTCGCTCAAAGGGGCGGGTGGCCTTGATAAGTTGCGCCTTTTCAGGATGGTAGAAGTGCGGTTTGCACTCAGCGCAGACTTGACAGTCCCTGGTCATCGTCCTGATGTACGGCAGGTTCCGGGCTTTCACGAAATGGTAAAATCGGGTGACCCCCGGGTGGCAAAGATCTGCATGTTCGAGCTGTGCAGTGGCACACGCTCCTCGGGATAGGGCATCAGGGGGCTCATTGAGTCTGCCAGGCCGGTACAGGATATCATAGTTGTAGGTGGAGAGCTCTATTCTCCACTGCAAAATTTTATCATTTTTGATTTTGCCCCGCTGTTGGTTGCTGAACATAAACGCAACCGAGCGCTGGTCGGTCAGCAAGGTGAACCTTTTGACGGCGAGATAGTGCCTCCAGTGCCTAATAGCTTCCACTATGGCCTGGGCTTCTTTCTCCACCACGGAGTGCCGAATTTCAGGGCCTTGAAGGGTACAAGAAAAGAATGCTACTGGCCTGCCTGCCTGATTGAGGGTAGCAGCCAGCGCGAAATCGGAGGCGTCACTCTCTACTTGGAAGGGAATGGTCTCGTCCACGGCATGCATTGTTGCTTTGGCAATGTCCCCTTTAATGTGGCTGAAGGCTGCGCGGGCCTCGGCAGAGAGGGGAAATGTGGTGGACTTGACCAGGGGGCGGGCCTTGTCTGCGTAGTGAGGGACCCATTGGGCGTAATAGGAAAAGAAGCCCAGGCACCGTCTGAGGGCTCTGAGGGTGGTGGGAAGAGGGAGTTCTAACAGGGGGCGCATACGGTCGGGATCAGGGCCAATGACCCCGTTCTCCACGACATACCCAAGGATAGCGAGTCGTGTGGTTCCGAACACACACTTGTCCCTGTTATAAGTAAGGTTCAGGGCTTTGGCCACTTGGAAAAATTGTTGGAGGTTGCAGTTGTGATCCGGCCAGTCGTGACCACAGATGGTGATGTTATCCAGGTGGGGCGAGGTGGCGCCGACAAAGATGGCGACCCCCATGCCTCACACGCAGCGCTGCCCGACCCCGCTCGTGGTTCAGACTTACAGACCTTGGCGAAATGGCCCTTCTTTCCGCAGCTGGAGCAGGTAGCTTCTCGGGCCGGGCAGTGTTTTCGGGGGTGCTTTTCGAGTCCGCAGAAGTAACACTGCGTGGACTTGCGACTGGCAGCAGCTGTGGTTGGTTTCGGGGAGTTCGTGGACTCGCGACTGGCAGCGGCGGTGGTGAATTCACTCGCGGGTGGCGGGGTCTGCAGCGTCCACGGAACCGGCGGGGGATCGCGCGGCTGGACAGCATCAGCGTTGTGCAGAGCAGCCTCCAGCGTGTCGGCCGTCTCGATCGCCGAGCGTAAGGTAAGATCGGCATTTTCCAGCAGCCGCTGGCGCACGTACACTGACCTGATCCCCGTAACGAAGGCGTCTCGTACTAGCAGCTCTGCATGTTGTTCCGCCGTCAGTCCCTTGCAGTCGCAGGCTCACACGAGTGTCTGTAGGGCTCGGAGAAACTCCCTGCTCGACTCACCGGTTCGCTGTCACTGCGTCGCTAAACAATGTCTTGCATAGACGTTGTTCACCGGCCGCAGGTAATGTCTTTTGAGGGCGTTCAGTGCCCCTCGGTAGGTCGGCAGGTCCCTCATAAAGGAGAATACTTTTGGACTTACTCTGGATAGGAGGATTTTGTACATTGTGGCAGGCTCAGTCACTGGAATCGCTTCCAAGTATGATTGGAAGCATGCAAGCCAGAGTTCAAAGGCAAGAGCTGCTTCTGGAGCTTGGGGGTCCAAGTCTAATTTTTCCGGACATAAAATACTCTCCATGTTTTAAAACTTCCAGCCAATAAAATTGGTGCACCATCAATAACTCTTGGAGACATGAGGCGAGATATAGGCTTTTATTGGCCGGAAGAAAGAACAAGCAGCAAATGACCACCACACTACATCCTAGAGACTGAGGCCGGGGCTGTGTCTCCAATCGCCTTTATACCAGGGTCCGTGGGAGGAGCCACGGTCTGTGGGAGGAGCCACGGTCTGTGGGAGGAGCCACAGGAGCAGTCAGCGGGGGGGGGGGGGGGGGGGGGGGAAGCATGTCCAGACAGGTATATGTAGTTCACCACACCCCACAATGTAAATGCACCAGTTAAAGCCATCTCTCACATGCCAGCTTTTACTTAATTGATATGTAGCTGCGCACAGACACAACAATGGGTATTTGTATTGTCCAGATTATCCAAGACCATATGAAACGGTAGTGAGATTGTGTATGCTGTCGACCTATTGCAGTGGGTCCAGGTCCTTGCTGAGACAGGTGATAATTCTAGCCATAACCAACCTCTCAAAGCACTTCATCACCGTAGATGTGAGTGCTACTGGATGATAGTCGTTAAGGTAGTTCACTCATCCCCACAGGTTTTAATGAAGTCAGTGACAGCTGGGGCACGCGCATTTAGACTGGAAAATGTATCCCTGAATACAGCCCAGTCTACTGACACAAAACAGTCCTGTAAGACCCCTGCACCCCCTTGGTGCTCTGCACTGGTGCTGGAGACTTCAGTCTCTGCCTATACTCAGCAAGTAGTGATCAGACTTTCTGAAGTGTGGGCTTGAATAGCACGGTAGCACTCTTGATGGTTGTGTAACTGTTGTCAGATGTGTTGGTTCCTCTGGTACTACAAGTGTTTAGTTGGTAATAAATATTTAGAGATTTTTTCAAGATGGCCTGGTTAAAATCCCCCAGAATGGAACTTGCTTTCCATTGTCTATTTCATCTGCTTCAAAACAGAAATATGAAATACACTACAACATCCAGTTCCAGCTTCAGTTAAGTCCATAAGATATAAGAGCAGGATTGGGCCCATTGGGCCTGTTTCACCATTTCATCATGGCTGATCCAATTTTCCTCTCAGCTTTAATCTCCTGCCTTCTCCCCATATTCCTTCATGTCCTGACCAATCAAAAATCTATCAACCGCTGCCTTGAATATCCATAAAAACTTGGCCTTCACAGCTGCCTGAGGCAATGAATTCCACAGATTAACCAGTCTCTGTATAAAGAAAATCATCCTCATCTCTGTTCTAAAAGGACACCCTTCTATTTTGAGTCTATGTCCTCTAGTCTTAGACACTGCCACCATAGAAAATATCCTTCCCACATCCACTGTATTAAGGCCTTTCACCATTTGATAGGTTTCAAGTAGGTCACCCCTCAATCTTCTAATTCCACTGAATACAGGTCCCGAGCCATCAAACCCTCTTCATATGAGAAGCCATTTGATCCTGGTGTCATTTTCATGATCCTCCTTTGAACACTCTCCAGTTTCAGGTTTTCTTTTCTAAGGTTCTTTTGAAAATTAGTGGCCAAAATCTGCACACAATACTCTGTATGAAGTCTCACCAGTACTTTATAAAGTCTCAACATTACATCTTTGCTTTTATATTTGAGTCCTCTTGAAATGAATGTTATTATTGCATTTGCCTTCCTCAGCACAGACCAAACCTGCAATTAACCATTAGAGAATCCTGCACAAGTACTCCCAAGTCCCTTCGTCCCTCTTTTTTTTGTATTTTTTCTCCATTGAGAAAATAGTCAACCCTTTCATTTCTTCCACCAAGTTGCATGACCACACACTTCCTGACACTATATTCCATTTGTCATTCTCCTAATCTAGGTCCACCTGTACCCTCCCTATTTCCTCAAAATTACCTGCTCCTCCACCTAGATTTGTATTGTCTGCAACCTTTGCAACAAAGCCATCAATTCCATCATCCAAATCATTGTCATACAACTTAAAAAGAATCAGTCCCAACTCAGACTCCTGTGGAACACCACTGGTCACAGGCAACCAGAAAAGGTCCCTTTATTCCCACATTTTGCCTCCTGCCAATCTGCCACTGCTTTATCCATTCTAGAGTTTTTCTGTAATACCATGGGCTCATAGCTTGTTAAATAGCCTCAACTGTGGCACCTTGTCAGAGGCTTTCTGAAAATCCAAGTAAACAACATCAACTGATTTTCCTTTGTCTATCCTGCTTGTTATTTCTTCAAAGAATTCCAACAGATATGTCAGGGAAGATTTTCCCTTGAAGAACCATGCTGACTACATGTGTCTCTAAGTACCTCAAAACCACATCCTTAATAATTGACTCCAACATCTTCCCAACCACTGAGGTCAGACTAACTGGCCTATAATTTATTTTCTTCTGCCTCTCTCCCTTCCTGATGAGTGGAGTGAATTTGTAATTTTCCATTCTTTGGGAACCATTCTTGATCCTTGAAAGATCGTTGGTAATGCCTCCATTACTCTTTAGCCACCTCTTTCAGAACCTGGGGTGTACACCATCTGGTCCAAGTGGCTTATCTACCTTCAGACCTTTCAGATTCCCAAGAACCATTTCTCTAGTAATAGTAAGTTCACGTACTTCATGAGCCCTGATACCTGGAACTTCTATCATACTGCTTGTGCCTTCCACAGTGAAGGCTGATACTGTCATAAGGTGGGCACTGGGAGTGGACCCAAATGCAAGACACAGACACCGAAGTACTAGGAACTGGACTGGACTAGGCTTAGGGATGGGACAGGACACAGACTAGAAGCTGGGACAGGAACACAGACTTGGGCTAGGACTTGGCTAGGAAAGTGGGACCAGGACAAGGAACTGGGAACTAGGAGCCTGGGCTTGGACTCCGAGCCAGAGACTGGACAAGGACCCAGAACCTGGGTCTTCAGTCAGGCTCGGACCCCAGAACTAGGCGAGGACATGACGAGGCTTGGGTATGGACCCCAAGCCCGAGACTGGGCAAGGACTCAGAACCTGGGTCTTGACTCGGGCTTGGACTCCGGAGCTAGGCAAAGACATGACATAGTCTTGGGAGACAGGAACCTCGGAGCCTTGGACGAGAGCATGGGAACATGCAGCCTTGGACTTGAGAGACAGGAACATGGAACACAGAGCCGGGACCCATCCTTGGGAACAGGATATAGGGCCGGAACTCACACAGAACACAGAATGGGGACCCCTCCTTGGAACAGGATGTAGGGCCGGGACTCACACAGAATGCTGAACACGATGAGATGGTTCCCAAAACAAGGTAGCGGCAAACAGCCAGACCTACCTAGCAAAGGCGTGAACACAGAGACAGTTCCCAACAACGATAGACAGTTTCTTATCTTGACACAGCAAGGCTCCGCTCTTGCTCCAGCGGTAGAACTTGACGGCGAAACAGGCAAAGGCTTCAGGAGGAAGGTGAAGGGAAGGGAAGGGAACAGTCCAGCCTCAGGGTAATGGCAAAGAGAGCCTAGCTTACCCAACGGAGGCAAGGACAGGATACAGACAAAAGCAGCCACACTTGAACCAAGGGCCACTTATATTCCCAGTCCCAAGACGAGCATCAGGCGTCTATGAATAAGCCCAACTGAAACAAGGGACAGCCGGAAGACCCGGAGTGCAGAGTACGTGGACTGGACCATTAACCGGAATGCAGACTTCATGGACTGGACCATGACAGATACAAAATACTTATTCACTTGGTCTGCCATTTCTCTGTCCCCCATTACTAACTCCCCAGCATTGTTTTCCAACACTCTGATATCTACTCTCGCCTCACTTTTACACTTTATGTATCTGAAGAAACTTTCGGTATCCTTTTTAATATTATTAGTTGGCTTTCTTTTGTATTCCATATTTACCTTCTTAATGAAGTTTTTAGTTGCCTTCTGTTGGTATTTAAAAGCATCCAAATCCTCTAACTTCCCACTGATTTTTGCTCTATTATATGCACTCTCTTTGGCTTTTATGTTGGTTTTGATTTCCCTTGTTAGCCACGGTTGTGTCATCTTACCTTTAGAATACCCTTCCTCTTTGGGATGTACATATCCTGCGTCTTCCAAATTGCTTCCAGAAATTCCAGCCATTGCTGCTTTGTCATCATTTCTGCCAGTGTTCTTTTCCAATCAACTCTTCTCTCAAGCCTCTGCAATTTTCTTTACTCTGCTGTAATACTGAATCATCTGACTAGCTTCTTCTCTAAATTCAGGATGATTTCAATCATATTATGACCACTTTCCCCACAGGGTTTTCTTATCTTAAGCTCTCTAATCAAGTCTGGTTTATTACACAACATTGCATCCAAAATAACTGATCCCCTAGTGGACTGAACTATGAGCTGTTCTAAAAAGCCATCTCATAGGCTTTCTAGAAATTCCCCCTCTTGCAATCCTGCACCAATCTGATTTTTTCCCCCCCAATCTACCTGCATATTGAAATTCCCCATGACGATTACACCATTGCCCTTTTTGGCATGCATTTTCTATCCCCTGTTGTAACTTGTAGACCACATCCTTACTACTGTTTGGGGGTCTGTATGTAACTCCCATCAGTGTCTTCTTACCCTTACAGTTCCTTAGCTCTATCCACAATGATTCAACACCTTCCAATCTTACGTCACCTCTTTCTAAGGAATGAATTTCCCTTTTTACCGCCAGAGCCACGCCACTTCTTCTTCCTTCCTGCCTGTCCTTTGGATAAAACGTGTATCCTTGGACATTAAGCTGCCAGCTATCATTTTCTTTCAGCCATGATTCAGTAATGCCTACAACATCATACTTGCCAATCTGTAACTGTGCTACAAATTCATTGGCCTTATTCCGTATACTGCACACATTCAAGTAAAACACCCTTAATCTTGTATTCACCTTCTTCAATTTTGTCCGCCTTTTGCGGTGCAACTCAAACTGTTGACTGCAATTTTGCCCTGTCATCAGTCTCTCCTTGCAGGGAGTCTCACTACCTTTACCTTGTCAGTCAGGGGCTACAGTTGGATGTACTTCCCGCAGATGCAGACATCAGGGAGACTGTCAGAACCATCCCGTCTACACTTGTTATACCTCCAGCTTCTCAGCCTCAAGTCCTACTTGCGCCTGTTCTAGCTGAAGCCTGCTGAACCAAAGCCTGGCCACTCTAACACTGTCCACTGCAACAATGGCTGCTCCAGCAGCATCTCGCTGCTCTTTATTTGCCCCTGCTCAGTGGCAAAGAGATCATTATGACTGCAGCCCATGAAAACATTCCAAAAGGCTCTGAGCTCTTTCTAAACCTTGCGTTGCCTCAACAACAAATGACTTCTCATGACAATTGCTGCCCGCTGAAAAGTTCCAAAAGAACCAGAGTTCTTTTTAAACAATGTGCTGCCTCACCAACGAACAACTTCTCAGGATGATTGCAACACGATGAAAATTTCTGAAAAGGCTCTGAGCTCATCTTATAATTGAAAGAGGGCTCGTTCAATCACAGTAGGTGGAAAGGCTGCTTTTATTGTAAATTGAGGACATCCTGGATGAGCATCCTGACTGGTATGGAATCACCAATGCCCAACAATGGAAAACCCCATTAAAAAGTTCTGGATATGGCCCAGTCTATCTCAGGAAAAGCTTTCCCCACCATTGAGCACATCTACAAGGAGTGCTGTCACAAGCAAGCAGCATCCATCATCAAGGACCCTCACATCCAGACCCTGCACTCTTCTCTCTGCTGCAGTCTGGAAGGAGATTCAGGAGCCTCAGGTGCCATATCACCAGTTTCAGGAAAAGTTATTATCCTTCATCCATCAGGCTCCAGAACCAACGTGGTTCACTCCCCTCAATGCTGCAGTGATTCCACAACCTGGAGACTCACTTTTGAGGACTCTACAGCTCATGTTCTCAGTACTATAGTATTTATTTACTATTTATTATTATTGTTATTTCCTATTTGCACAGTTTGTCAGTCTTTGTTTGTTTGATCTTTCTTTCCAGTCCTGATTGAAGGTTCTCAGCCCAAAACATCGACAGTTTACTCTTTTCTATAGATGCTGCCTGGCCTGCTGAGTTCCTCCAGCATTTTGTGTGTATTGCTCGGATTTCCAGCATCTGCAGATTTTCTCACTTTGTTTATGTATAGTTTTTCATTGATGCTATAGTATTTCTTTGTTCTACTGTAGATGCCCCGGAGAAAATAAATCTCATGGTGGTTTATGGTGACATATGGAACATAGAAATCTACAGCACATCACAGGCCCTTCAGCCACAATGTTGTGCCGACCATGTGACCTACTCTAGAAACTGCCCGGAATACTCGGATTTTACGCCGAATAAACTAGACGCTAGATTTAAGGACTGGACAGCTAAAGGAATAACAGTTCCTTGCAATATAATGAAAGAAAGAACTGTGTTCAGTTTTGAAATGCTTAAAGAGAAACACTTATTAGAAAAACAAGACTTTTATCGGTATTTATAGATGAGACAATATGTTAATAGGATGGTTAAAAATGTAACCAAGGCAAGAACATGTTTGATAGAAAACACAAAATGCTGGCAGAACTCAGCAGGCCAGACAGCATCTATGGGAGGAGGTAAGAACGACGTTTCGGGCCGAAACCCTTCATCAGGAGTGAAGTATCATGGGATGGTCGAGGGGGGATAAGAAGTGGGGGGAGGGATAAAGTAGAGAGCTGGGAAGTGATAGGCTGGAGGGAAATGGGCTAGGGGGAAGGTGGAGAATTATGGGAAATAAAAGAGAAAGAAAGGTAGGGCTGGGGGGAGAGATTATAGTGAGGGGGGAAAAAGAGAGAGAAAGAGAACCAGACTAAAATAATAGATAGGGATGGGGGTAAGGGTGGGGGGCAGGGTTATCAACGGAGGTCAGTGAGTTGGATGTTTATGCCGGCAGGAAGGAGGCTACCTAGGCGGGAGATAAGGTATTGCTCCATCGACCTGCGTGTGGCCTCATCTTGACGGTAGAGGAGGCCATGGACAGACATTTTGGAGTGGGAGTGGTCTGTGGAATTAAAGTGTGTAGCCACAGGGAGATCCCGCCACTGCTGGAGGACTGAGCGTTGGTGTTCGGCAAAACGGTCTCCCAGTCTGCGGCGGGTCTCCCCAATGTATAAATGGCCACATCGGGAGCACCGGATACAGTATATCACCCCAGTTGACTCGCAGGTGAAGTGGTGCCTCACCTGAAAGGACTGTCTGGGGCCTGGGATGGTGGTGAGGGAAGAAGTGTGGGGTCAGGTGTAGCACTTCTTCCATTTGCAGGGATGAGTGCCCGGAGGGAGGTCCGTGGGGAGGGATGTGGGGGATGAATGGACAAGGGAGTCGCGTAGGGAGCGATCCCTGCGGAAAGCCGAGAGTGTGGGGGGGGGGGGGGGAGGGGAAGATGTGTTTGGTGGTGGGATCCCGTAGGAGGTGGCGGAAGTTACGGAGGATTATACGTTGGATCTGTAGGCTGGTAGGGTGATAGGTGAGGACCAGGGGGACTCTATCCCTGGTGGGCTGGCAGGGGGATGGGGTGAGGGCAGAGGTGCGTGAAATACGGGAGACGCGATGGAGGGCAGAGTTGATAGTGGGCGAAGGGAAGTCACTTTCTTTAAAAAAGGAAGACATCTCCTTTGTCCTAGAATGAAAGGCCTCATCCTGAGTGCAGATGCGGCGGAGGAATTGAGAGAAAGGGATAGCATGTTTGATAGAGCTATTTAGATATCAAACATGTTTGATAGAGCTATTTAGAAAAGCATATAATTCAGATAATGGTAGTAGAATCATTTCAAGCGTGTATAAGGGTTTGTCAAATCTTAATACATTCGACTTCATAGATCAAAACAAAATGGGAGAAGGAAGGAGGGATAATAATATCTGAGGAAGAATGGACAATAATATGGAGGTATCAATGGAAGTGTACCAGTTCACAGAAATGGAGGGAGTTTGGATGGAAAAACTTGATAAGGTATTTTATTACACCCTCTCAGAAATCCCATTATGATAGTAACCTCCCTGTTTGCTGGAGAAATTATGGAAATCAAAATGCAAACCATCATATTTTCTGGGAATCCCCCGTTATCAAAGACTATTGGAGTGGGATACACAATGCCCTACAAGGCATCTTTAAATGTGAAATACCCTTAGGAAGTAAGACCATATATTTTGATAGATAGATAGATAGATAGATAGATAGATATTTTATTCATCCCCATGGGGAAATTCAACTTTTTTTCCAATGTCCCATACACTTGTTGTAGCAAAACTAATTACATACAATACTTAACTCAGTAAAAAAAATATGATATGCATCTAAATCACTATCTCAAAAAGCATTAATAATAGCTTTTAAAAAGTTCTTAAGTCCTGGCGGTAGAATTGTAAAGCCTAATGGCATTGGGGAGTATTGACCTCTTCATCCTGTCTGAGGAGCATTGCATCGATAGTAACCTGTCGCTGAAACTGCTTCTCTGTCTCTGGATGGTGCTATGTAGAGGATGTTCAGAGTTATCCATAATTGACCGTAGCCTACTACGGTACCTCTTGTGTATGTACCTCAAGAATGGTTGAAAAGAGGTAAATATTTAATGAATATACTGCTGGTGACTGGTAAAAAGACTCTTACTAGGAAATGGTTATCACAGGAGAGCCCAACTTTAAATGCATGGATGGAAATTACAATGGACATTTATAAAATGGAGAAGATAACAGCATCTATTAATAATCAGTTCAAATAATTTGATTCGTACTGGGAAAAATGGTTTAACTACATTACACCTCATAGGCCTGATTTTATCCTCACAAATCAATATGTTGTAAAAAAATCACTCCCTTCTTGTACATAGTTTTCTCCTTTTGGTTGTTCTTTCTTTCCTCTCTTTTCTATAAGAGTATACCTCAGATAAATATTATGTGGAGATTTGTGGCATATATGACTGTATGATATATATGTACAATATCTGAAATACATCTCATGGAAATGTTTGTTTGATGATGAACTTCAATAAAAAATAAATTACAAAAAAAAAGAAACTGCCTAGAATTACCTTAGCACGTAGCCCTCTGCTTTTCTAAGCTCCATGTATCTATAGTTTCTTAGTTATATAGTTATCTATATAACAGTTTCTTAAAATACTCTATTGTAGTCACCTCCACCATCGTCACCGGCAGTGTATTCCACCCACCCCCCACTCTGTGAAAAACATACCCCTCACATTTCCTCTGTACCGACTTCCAAGGATTTAAAAACTATGCCCCCTCATGTTAGACATTTCAGCCCTGGGAAAAAGCCTCTGGCTATTCACATGATCAATGCCTGTCATCATCTTATACACCTCTATCAGGTCACCTCTCATCCTCCGCTGCTCCAAGGAGAAAAGGCCAAGTTCATTCAACATAGTCTCATAAGGCTAGTCATTACTAGGAAAGTTAAAATCACCCATCAGAACACCCCTATTATTATTGCACCATTCCAGAATCTGCCTTGCTATCTGCTCTTCAATGTCCCTGTTACTTTTGAGAGGGTCTATAAAAAATACCCAGTTGGGTTATTGCCCCCTTCCTGTTTCTGACTTTCACCCACAGTAGACAATCCTTCCATGATTTCCTCCTTTTCTACCCCAACCTCTTTTGCCTCCTCCCTGTCATTTTTGAAACATCTAAAGCCTGGCACACTCAGCAGCTATTCCTGCCCCGAAGACATCCAGGTCTGTAATGGTCATGACGCCATAGTTCCATGTATTGATCCACAATCTAAGTTCATCTGCCTTGTTTACGATACTTCTTCAAAGTAAAGGAAAACTTCATCTTTTCTCCTATATCCTGTCCACTGTCATATCACCACTGCTGGATGCACCTTTATCCTGAGTTCCGGTTGCCTTTCTTCACAGCGGTCATGATCATGTCTCAACTCCCGCAGCTGGTAACCTGTTCATCCAGCCCTTAATTCCCTTGACAGAGATGATGTACAGCTTCTTGTCTCCTCTATTATCAGTGCAGTTGATAACAGCCCCCATGGGAAGACCAAGGGAGATGTGAAAATTTGCACTGGATGACCCACCATGTCTTCTCTTTGACATTGCGGGAATTCCACATGCACTGGAATGTTCCACCTGGAATTAACCTGGAAGGAGTAACGCAGGGCCAGGAGTTAAATGTATGTGAGAATAACTCAAAACAGAAAGATTGATCTGCACCGGCTAACTCGGAACTAGATTATTAATGTGCTTTGAGTAATACAGAGATTAGAACTTGGGATTGGTAGGTTAATAGTAGAGATGGAAGTATGTTGTACAGAGGTTGTATCTCAGAAGCAATGGCTGAAAGATAAATGGAGGGAAATGTGGTAGATTGATCTTTGAGTTGTGGGATGAAGGGCCTGTACTGTGTTGTAATGTCTATGCTATATATTCAACAGTTTGCCTAAAGGTTTATTCAGAGGTGAGAGCTGTATTTACATTTGGTAACAGAGTAGTGAGTTGCTGTCCATCAGGTGGCAGCAGAGCTAGGCTTTTGATATGTGCATTGTTGGCAAGTCTGGCATTTCTTGATCGTCTGTTGTTGCTAATAAAATGAAGTGAACCTTTTATAATTCTGCTGTTTATTCTGTAAAGTTTCTCTCACAGTATATCCAGATTAGTGTTAAAGGAACAGCAATTTAGTTTGAATTGATATTTGTGATGGTGAAATCTGTTTCCTCTCACAGTTCTGATCAGTCGAAATGATGTAAGTTGAGGCATTAACTGTGGAGGAAGCTTTTGTGAAATTCTCCTCCAAGGCTCGAGCCATGTTAAAGCCATGTGTCAAATGCATAGATTCATTGAGCTCTGCATGTGCATCACATCCCCAGTTGGAAACCTGACTGTCCTCACATGAAACTGCCTGCTGAGCTAATGGTTGGGATGTAGCATGCAGGCTGGACCTTGTGACGATATGGTGGAACACAAGCTGAGGGTCGCAGTGCACAGGCTGGGAAACGCGATGGGATGGTGGAATGCAGGGTGAGCCAGGTGATGGGATGGTGAAATGGAGCTGTGAGTTTGGTGATACGCTGCATGTGACAGTGGCATTCTTGTGGTACACAGGCCGTGCCATTTGGGGATGTTGTGATATACAGATTGTGTGCTCTACCTGGTCCTGTAGAAGACATGCACTAAAAGTACAACAACGAGGACTAAATTTTAAAGAATAATGATGATTTGTGAACAATTCCGAATGCATAAGATGTAAGCCTGCAAGCTATATTCTGAAATTCTTCTCCGAGGATTGTCACCTTGTGAGGTGGAGAGGCTTGTGAGTTCCTGTGATCCCGGTAGTAATGCCATCTGGATTTTAGCCATGTGGTGCTTAGCTCCTGCTAGGGTCACCCATGTCAATGAGGTCAAGGGGAAGGTTCAAGACAAAGAGAAATCCAAACAAGATCCCAGAGGTGGAGCTGGTGATAGATGACAACACACCAAAATGGCAATGAATATGGAGGAAGGCTGCAACTGTGAAAGGTCCCCAGTTATCTTTCATACCCGGTCTGTCAAGGACTGTGTGGTGGCTGCTGGCGCATCAGCTTCCCACTTCAAGCAATGTCACTGTGGTGAACTACATATACCTGTCTGGACTGCTCCTGTGGCTCCTCCCACAGACCCCTGTATAAAGGCGATTGAGTGAGTTATTGATGGTGCATCAGTCACACACTGGCATTCTCTATTGAGGGAATCCACCCTAATCTTCCGGATTAAGTCCCATGGTGCAGAATATGTGGATCCTTGATTGGTTCCTACAGCCACCTCAAGGCCTACCAATAAACAATGCCCAAGGGGAACATCATACTCAACTCGAGTGATCACACAAAATATTCTGGGCTGGTGGTCCAGGAACACTTCCTGTTGCACAGCAGAAATATCTCATCCAATTGGAGTCTATGACATACTCGTTTATGGACGTACACTAGATCAATCGAATACATTTCTGAAAGCAGACATTTCTACCAACAAGACAGGAGATGAATGGGGATACCACCATCTCTGGCTTCCGCCTGTCATCTACCTTCCTGATTTAGGAATATCATTCCCTTCCCAATGACATTAGGAACAACTTCTGTGCTACAAGGTAGCACCAGCATCTTCTCAATGGCAACAAGGAATGGGTAATAAATGCTGACCATGCCATGCCAGCAATACCAACTTCCCATGTATTAATAAAAAAAAATGCAAGTGCATTGCTCCGCAGTGCATTTAGCATAAGCAGTGGGAAGTATTATAGGTTTATGCAACACACACAATGCTGGAGGAATGCAGCAGGTCAGGCAGCATCTAAGGAGGAAATTGCTAGCTTTTAGTTCCCTCATAAATGCTGCCTGACTTGCTGAGTTTCTTCAGTATTGTCTGCGCGTCTGTTTTGTTTCACATTTCCAGCATCTACAGAATTACTTGTGTTTGTTACAGCTTTGTCACAGAACATGAACTTAGAACAGCACAGCACAGGAACAAGCCCTTCGACCCCCAATGTTGTGCTGAACAATTTAAATTAGTAACTAATCTCTTCTGCCTACAAAATGTCCATATTATTTTATTTTCCTCATAGTCATGTGCCTATCTAACTGTCTCTAATCTTTACGCCACTGCCACCTCACATTCCATGCATCCATCACTCTGTAAAACTTTGCTTCTTTGAAATTATCTTCTTTGAAATTCCCCCCTTTACCTTAAATGCATGCGCTCTGGTATTAGACGTTTCAACCATTGGGAAAAGATTTTGTCTGTCCACTCTATTTATACTTCCCATAACTTTCAATGTCATGGTCCTGACTGAACAGTGGCAGGCATCCAAGTTTCGGCACGCCAATTCCCCGGAGTTGTGGTTAGTTGCCGTGCACTCTATAAGACTCAGACTAACATTCCTCATGGAATGTCTGTACCTAAAGGCCTCATGCTGAGCACTGTGTTCAATTGTAGGAGTCCTAGTGCTACTGTTTGAGATTTTGCCTTTGGATTTCTTTGGGGTTGCCTTGTTTTGTTTTGAGTCTGACTTAAATTTAGACCTTAGTCTGCATTTGGGTTCACCACCATCCATCAGTCTCTCATTACAGCACGATTGAGCTCTCGTGAATCCAGCAGAGTTTGAATGTTTGAGAACTGTGTTGGCCTACCAGGGAGCAATTGTGGGCAGACATGACAACATGCTTCAGGAGCTCCTCTCCACTCTCCAGAAACTCGGACTCTGGTAGGTAGGGTCTGAGTTTGGCTGGAGTGGCATGTTCAAGCTGGTCATCCTGTCAATACTGCACCTATCAGCTCCCAAGCAGGACAATGGTGACAACAAAGTATGCCAAGGATTCCTGGTACAATGCTCCTTGACCTTTGAGTTACAACCATCCAAGTTCCTGTTGGGCCACAGTAAGGTAGCCTATATAATCTTGCTCCTTACTGGAAGAGCCTTGCCTGGGCCAGTGCATTCTGGGGAACGATTCACCTGTCTGTACAAGTGCAGAACTCTTTCCAGATACTTTGAGAAGGGTGTCCTATCACCTCGCCAGAGGACACAGGTCCTCAACTTGCACGGGGAAATCAGTCTGTGGCTGATTATTCCATTGAATTTTGTACCTTGGCCACAGAAAACAGATGGGATATGGAAGCATGAACTGGCTCAATTCCATAAGGGATTGAGTGATGAGCTAAAGGATGCCTTTGCGGTCTGAGACCCAATGGAAAATCCAGGATCTTATGGATTCTCTAGATCCAACTCGATAAACATCTTAAGGAAAGGAGAAGAAAAGAATAAAGGGGATTATACCAAAGAGGCATGCCCTGACTATCATTTGTCCTCTCCTATTTCCCAGGCTAGGACTCTTCTTCAACAACCACAGATCCCAGCCTCTGAGGAGCCCCTGAAAATGGGCTGGACCGGGCTCTCTCAAACTGACAGAGGGATAGGAGCTGCATTTATGGTGAACAGGCCGGACATTATTGGACTTCCTGTCTCAAGCAGCCAGGAAACTCCTGGGACCTTCCAATGTAGGGAGCTCTGTGACAGTTGCTAGCCTCACTCTTAGGTCAGCTGCTTTTGGAGTGGTGCTCCCTGTGTCGCTTTCATGTGGAGACCAAAAACATTCCCTGGATGCCTTTATTGATTCTGGTGCAGTGGGGAATATTTTGCAACTCAGATTGCCCAGAAGATTGAAAATCCCCTTTCAGCATCTCAACCAATGGCTCGTCAAGGGACCTTTGGCTGGGCAGATCAATCACCAAACATCCCTGCTCAAGATCGCCCAGCATGTTCAATGAATCCAGCTCCTTATTTGCTCCCTAGAAACACCACACATTCTGGGTCATCCCTAGAAGTCATCCCGCAGCCCGAGAGTCATTTGGACTACTGGTGTTGTTCTGGGCTGGTCAAACAGGGCACCAGTTCAGAGGAAGTTGATGAGAAAGTTTTCGAGAATGAAAGGGTCATCATATCAGCAGCAATTGAAGGCCCTGGGCCTGTACTCACTGGAATTTAGAAAAACCAAGTGGGGGTGGGGGTGGGGATTCTCATTGAAAGCTATCAAAGGTTGAAAGGCCTAGATAGAATGGATGCAAAGAGGATGCCTCCTATGGTGGAGGAGTCTAGGACCAGTAGGCACAACCTCAAAATAGAGGGATGTCTATTTAGAACAGGGATGAGGAGGAATTTCTTTAGCCAGAAGATGATGAATCTGTGGAATTTGTTGACACTGGAGGCCAGGTCACTGGTTGCATTTATGGCAGAGGCTGATAGGTTCTTGATTAGTTAGGGTGTGAAAGATTATGGGGAAAAGGCAGGACCTTAAAATCATAAGATATAGGAGCAGAAGTAGGCTATTGGGCCCATAGAGTCTGCTCTGCCATTCAATCATGAGCTGATCCAATTCTTTGCCATCCCCACTCCCAAGCCTCCTCCCCATTCCCTTTGATGCCCTGGCTAATGAAGAGCCTATCCATCTCTGCCTTAAGTGCACACAATGAGTTGGCCTCCATAGCCACTTGTGGCAACAAGTACCACAGATTTATCAACCTCTGACTAACGTAATTTCTCCACATCTCTGTTCTAAATGGACGTCCTTCAATCCTGAAGTCATGCCCTCTTGACCTAGACCCCCCCTACCATGGAAATAACTGCCATATCTAATCCGTTCAGAACTTTTAACATTCAAAATGTTTTGATGAAATCCCCCCCTCTAGGAGAATAGGGTTGAGCAGGAAATGAACCAGCCACAATGAAATGGTGGAGCAGACTCGATAGGCTGAAAGGCCTAATTATACTTTTTAAAAAGAAATGCCTCCAAAATAGGCCAAAGACACTTTCCGAATTACCTCTCGAATTGCATCCTGAGTTTACTTCTGAGACTACCTCAGATACCTTCCCACCTAGGATCAAAAAATGGAAAACCAGATGCCCTCTCTCAACGGTTCGAAGCACCTATTGGGGAAAGGAACCCTTCAACTACAAAAGAAAAAAATCTGCAGAAGCTGTAAATTCAAGCAACACACGCAAAATGCTGGAGGAACTCAGCAGGCCAGGCAGCATCTATGGAAAGGAGTAAACGGTCAAGGTTTTGGGTTCAGACTCTTCATCGGTACTGGAAAATAAAAGATGAAGAGTTTGAGCTAGAAGTGGTGGGGGTGGGGGGAGAGGAAGAAACACAAGGTGAAAGGTGAAACTGGGATGGGGAGGGGTGAGTAGAGCTGGGAAGTTGATTGGTGAAAGAGATACAGGGCTGGAAAAGGGGGGAATCTGATAGGAGAGGACAGAAGGCCATGGAAGAAGGAAAAAGTGGAGGAGAATCAGAGGCAGGTGATGGGTAGGTTAGGAGATAAGGTGAGAGAGGGAAGACCTGTGTAATGGTCTTCCTGGATGTATCTTTGTTCCCAAACCTGTTCGTTCGGAGGTGCTCATCTGCTTCGAGCCTGGCAAGGCATCCAGGTGTGACTTGCACCTTAGAGTTTGTCAAGGGACATTACAGGTGGTCTGCCATGACTAAAGATGGCTGGGAACATGTCTTAGCATATGATGTCTGCAGATGAAATATAGAATCTCGAGGACAGGCTCAAGGTCTGTTTCAGAATCTCCCCATTCCTACTTACCCTTGTTTCCACATTTCTATAAACTTTGTCACTGGTCTTCCGGCACCTCAGTGTAATACAGTAATCATGGTGGTTGTAGACCTCCAAGGCCTGCCGCTTCATACTCCTTCCCAAACTACCAGTGGCTTCAGAGACTACCAAGCTGATGTTACAGCATGTCTTCAGCATTCCCTCCGGACCTCATCTCCAATAATGGCTCTCAGTTTGCCTCTAGAGATTCACTGGTCTATAGTTTCCAGGATTATCTTGTTCCCTTCTTGAATAATGGAAGAACATTAGTTTCTCACCAGTCCTCCTGGACCTTGCCTGTGACTAAAGACACAATGATAATGGTCAAGGCCCCAGCAAACTCTTCCCTTGCCTCGCTCAATAACTTGGGGTATATCCTGATGAGAAGAGAAGGCATGAGAAGAGGTTGTGGATGATACGAAGATTGGTGGCATTGTGGATAACATAGAAGACTGGCAAGGGATACAATGGGGATATAGAACAGTTGCAGATATGTGCAGAGAAATGACAGATGGAGTTTAGCTTGAGGTATATCCCATCAGACCCTGGGGATTTATTCTCCTTAATGCTCTCTAAGAGATCCAACACACCCTCATCCTTTACCTCAAAATGCCCTAGCATATCAATGATCTCCCTATGCTCCATGTCCTTCTCCTTGGCAAATACTGATGTAAAATACTTACTAAGAACCTTGCCCGCAACCTCTGCATCCAAGCAAATGTTTCCCCCTGTATCTTCGAGTAGTTCTACCTCTCCCTAGTTCTCCCCAGTTACACCTAAACTGGAGGGGGAGCCAATATCCTTGTGGGTAAGTTTGCTTGAGTTGTTCAAGAGGGTCTAAACTAACTTGGCAGGGGGATGGCAATCAGAGTGATAGAACTAAGGATGGGGTAGTTGGTTTACAAACAGGCATTGTGTAGTGAGATTGCTAGCAAGGAGAGTGATGATAGGACAACACTGCAGTCAATGGAATGAGTTGCAATGTAAAAGGTGGACAGAATTGAAAAGGATGAGTACAGGACTGAAGGTGAAATATTTGAATGTATAAGGAATTAGGTAGATGAACTTGTAGCAGTTAGAGATTAGCATGTACGATATTGTGAGCATCACTGAATCATGGCTGAAGGAAGATTATAGCTGGGAGCTCAATATCCAAAGATAAACATGGCATGGCTCTGTTGGTAAAAGTGAAATCAAATCCTTAGGAAGAGGTGTTGAATCATTATAGATGGAGATACTAAACTGCAAGGGTGAAAAGACCCTGATGGGAGTTATATACAGACCCCCAAACAATAGCACAGATTTGGTGTTTATAAATTACAACAGGAGATAGAAAATGCATGTCAAAAGGGCAATGTTACTATGTCCATGGGACAACACTTCACCTACAATTAAGTCAGACATAATTTTTTAAGTCTTTAATTTTGTTGCATTTTGATGCAGACAATTAAAAAAAATTAAACAAAACTGTTGACTTGGGCAGAAATTATGGAACATTTACATCATTTGTAGACTTGTTAAAACACAGAAATGTGGGAGCTGAAGTAGGACATTAGCCTCTTGAGTCTGTCGAACCATTCAATGAGATCATGGCTGATCTGCATCTTAAATCCATCCTCTTCTCTTGGCTTCACATTATTTTGTCTCCTCCACTAGCAAAACTTCATTAATCCACACTTGTAATACCATTTGTGGTAAGAATAAGTGCTTCTGAACTTCTCCTCTGCATTGTGTGACTCATTCATCTATGGAAAATATCAGTCTTTATCTCCCCTCTAAATTCTTTCCAAGGTCTTAAAACCTCACCCCTTATGTAATCTCCCCTTGGCACTGCAGCTTTGTAAACAAATAGTTCAGTTTTTGGCTTAAAATATTGAACATTTTAAAAGCTAATAAGTCTGATTTTTAACTGCATAATGTACTTGCAATCATTTCTTTCAAATTTATCTTAACAGAAATCATATCCTTACTTGATGCATGGTGTGGTTTATGCTGCAAGACAACAATTACATATTCAGCATGAGATTTTCCTCCTGCCTCACACCAGTGTCGGAAAGGTAATTTTGTACTTTATCTTTTGAATTAGACATATTGAATCTAGATAATTCTATAAAATGTTCACATTCCATCCTTTTTTTTTGATGTCTTATTTACGGAATTGTATGGCACAGAAGGAGGCCCTACAGCCCACTTTGTCTATGTCCATAAGACATAGGAGCAGAGTTAGGCCATTCAGCCCATTGAGTCTGCTCCACCATTCTATCATGGCTGATCCTGGATCCCACTCAACCCCACACACCTGCCTTCTCGCCGTATCCTTTGATGCCCTGATCAATCAGGAAATGATCAACATCCTCCTTAAGTACAGTGGCATGCAAAAGTTTGAGCACCCATATAACCATATAACCATATAACAATCACAGCACGGAAACAGGCCATTCCGGCCCTCCTAGTCCGTGCTGAACTCTTAATCTCACCTAGTCCCACCTACCCGCACTCAGCCCATAACCCTCCACTCCTTTCCTATCCATATACCTATCCAATTTTACCTTAAATGACACAACTGAACTGGCCTCTACTACTTCTACAGGAAGCTCATTCCACACAGCTATCACTCTCTGAGTAAAGAAATACCCCCTCGTGTTTCCCTTAAACTTTTGCCCCCTAACTCTCAAATCATGTCCCTGATTTGACCCCTGGTCAAAATTTCTGTTACTGTGAATAGTTAAACGAGTTGAAGATGAAATGATCTCCAAAAGTCATAAAGTTAAAGATGAAACATTCTTTTCAAAATTTTAAGCAAGATTAGTGTGTTATTTTTGTTTTGTACAATTTTAGAGTGAAAAAAGGAAAGGAGCACCATGCAAACGTTTGGGCACCCCAAGAGATTTGAGCTCTCAGATAACTTTTACCAAGGTCTCAGACCTTAATTAGCTTGTTAGGGCTGTGGCTTGTATTCACATTCATCGTTAGGAAAGGCCAGATGATGCAAATTTCAAAGCTTTATAAATACCCTGACTCCTGAAACCTTGTCCCAACAATCGGCAGTCGTGGGCTCCTCCAAGCAGCTGCCTAGCACTCTGAAAATGAAAATAAATGATGCCCACAAAGCAGGAGAAGGCTATAAGAAGATAGCAAAGCATTTTCAGGTAGCCATTTCCTCAGTTTGTAATGTAATTTAGAAATGGCAGTTAACAGGAAGGGTGGAGGTCAATTTGAGGTCTGGAAGATCAAGAAAACTTTCTGAGAGAACTGCTCATAGGATTGCTAGAAAGGCAAATCAAAACTCCCGTTTGACTGCAAAAGACCTTCAGGAAGATTCAGCAGACTCTGGAGTGGTGGTGCACTGTTCTACTGTGCAGTGACACCTGCACAAGTATGACCTTCATGGAAGAGTCATCAGAAGTCAAGTTGCTTTTATTGTCATTTCAACCATAACTGCTGGTACAGTACACAGTAAAAGTGAAACAACATTCCTCCAGGACCATGGTGCTACATGAAACAAAACTACACTAGACTACCTGAAACAACACAAAACTATATTAGACTTCAGACCTACACGGGACTATATAAAGTGCACAAAACAGTGCAAGACAGTACAGTAATTAATAAACCAGACAATAGGCACAGTAAAGGGCAAATTATAATATAATAATAAACGATGTAAATGTAAACAATGTAAACAATGTTTTAGCAGGAATTGAGAAAGAAATGAGCAACAATTGCAAAGGGAGTGGAATGGTGTCCGTATGCGTGTGTGTGAGACTAGACTCTGGGAATTGAGGAGTCTGATGGCTTGGGGGAAGAAACTGTTACACAGTCTGGTCGTGAGAGCCCGAATACTTCGGTACCTTTTCCCAGATGGCAGGAGGGAGAAGAGTTTGTCTGAGGGGTGCGTGGGGTCCTTCACAATGCTGTTAGCTTTGCAGATGCAGTGTGTGGTGTAAATGTCTGTAATGCCAGGAAGAGTGATCCTGATAAAAACCTTTCCTGCATCCTCACCACAAAATTCAGCATCAGAAGTTTGCAAAGGAACATCTAAACAAGCCTGATGCAGTTTGGAAACAAGCCCCGTGGACTGATGAAATTAAAAGAGAACTTTTTGGCCGCAATGAGCAAAGGTGTGTTTGGAGAAAAAAAGGGTGCAGAGTTTCATGAAAAGAACACCTCTCCCACTGTTAAGCACGGGGGTGGATCGATTATGCTTTGGGCTTGTGTTGCAGCCAGTGACACGGGGAACATTTCACTGGTAGAGGGAAGAATGACTTCAATTAAAAACCAGCAAATTCTGGAAGCAAACATCACACCATCTGTAAAAAAGCTGACGGTGAAAAGAGGATGGCTTCTACAACAGTATAATGATCCTAAACACACCTCAAAATTTGCAATAGACTACCTCAGGAGGCGCAAGCTGAAGGTTTTGCCATGGCCCTCACAGTCCCCTGACCTAAACATCATCGAAAATCTGTGGATAGACATCAAAAGAGCAGTGCATGCAAGACGACCCAAGAATCTCACAGAACTAGAAGCCTTTTGCAAGGAAGAATGGGCGAAAATCCCCCAAACAAGAATTGAAAGACTCTTAGCTGGCTACAGAAAGCATCTACAAGCTGTGATACTTGCCAAAGGGGGTGTTACTAAGTACTGACCATGCAGGGTGCCCTAATCTTTGCTTTGGGCCCTTTTCCTTTGTTACTTTGAAACTGTAAAAGATGGAAATAAAAAAGTAATCTTGCTTAAAATATTAGAGAAATGTGTCATCTTTAACTTTATGCCTTTTGGAAATCAGGTAATCTTTTACTCACTTAGCTATTCACAGTAACAGAAATTTTGACCAGGGGTGTCCAAACTTTTGCATGCCACTGTATATGCACGAACCTGGCCCCCACCACAGTCTATGGCAGAGCATTCTGCAGATTTACTACTCTCTGCCAAAATAAATCCTCCTTATTTCTATTCTAAAGGGTCACCCCTCAATTTTGAGGCTGTGCCCCCTAATTCTGGATACCCCCAGCACAGGAAACATCCTCTCCACATCCACCCTATCTAGTCCTTTCAACATTCGGTACGTCTCAATGAGATTCCCCTGCATTCCTCTAAATTCCAGTGAGTACAGGCCCAAAGCTGCCAAATGCTCCTCATATGTTAACCCCTTCATTCCCAGAATCATCCTTGTAAACCTCCTTTGGACTCTCTCCAATGACAACACATCCTTTGAGATATGGAGCCCAAGAGTGTTGACAATATTCCAAGTGCAGGCTGACTAGTGTCTTAGAAAGACTCTTTTGCCCATTTTTCCAATTTGTCAAAGTCCTGCTGCAATTGTTCTGCTTCATCAGCACTACCTGCCCCTCCACCTATCTTCTTATCATCCACAAACTTTGCCACAAAGCATTAATGCTATTATCTAAAGCATTGACAAGCAATGTGAAAAGCAGAGATCCCAGTACTGACCCCTGAGGAACACCACTAGTCAAAGACCCCTTTTATTCCCACTCGCTGCCTCCTGCCCATCAGCCATTTCTCTATCCATGCCAGTATCTTTCCTGTAATGCCATAGGACTTTATCTTGTTAAGCAGCCTTACATGTGGCACCTTATCAAATGCCTTCTGGAAATCCAAGTAGATGACATCTACGCTTCTCTTTTGTCCAAAAATCCTGTTTGTTATTTCCTCAAAGAACTCTAACAGATTTGTCAGGCAAGATTTCCCTTTACAGAAACCATGCTGACTTTTACTTATTTTATCATTAGTGTCTAAGTACCTCGAAATCTCATCCTTAATAATAGACTCCAACACTTTCCTGACCACTGAGGTTAGGCTAACTGGCCTATAATTTCCTTTCTTTTGCCTTCCTTCATTCTTAAAGAGTGGAGTGATATTTGCAAACTTCCAGTCCTCTGGGACCATGCCAGGATCAAGCGAAAGATCATGACCAATGCATCTTTTCTCTTCAGCAACCTCTCTCAGGACTCTGGGATGTAGTCCATCTGACCCAGGTGACTTATCCACCTTGAGTTTGTCTAGCACTTTTTCCTTTGTAATAGCAATGGCACTCACTCCTGCTCCCTGACACTCACAGACAACTGGCACATTGCTAGTGTCTTCCACAGTGATGCAAAATACCCATTAAGTTAATCAGCTGTTTCTTTGTCCTCCCATTACTACATCACCGGCATCATTTTCCAGTGGTTCAATATCAACTCTCACCTCCCTTTCACTACTTATATAACTGAAAAATATTTGGCTAGTTTGCCGTCATATTTCATCTTTTCCCTTCATATTGTTTTTTTCTAGTTGTCTTTTGTTGGATTTTAATAACTTTCCAATGACTTTTGCTACCTTTTATGTCCTATCCTTGGCTTTTATACAGTTCTTAACTTCCTTTGTCAGCCACAGTTGCCTACCCCTGCCATTGGAGAACAACTTCTTCTGTGGAACATATCTATATGGCACCTTGTGAACTAATTTTTTAGAAGCTTCAGCCACTTTTGCTCTGCCATTATCCTCATCCAATCCACCTGGGCAAGCTCCTCTCTCAAGCCTCTAATTCCCTTTATTCCGCTGCAATACAGATACATGTGAATTATGCTTCTCCCTCTCAAATTGCTGTACAAATTCAATCATTATGATTTCTTCCTCCCAAGGATTCCTTTATGTTAAGCTCCCTAATAAGATCTGGGTTATTACACAGCACCCATCTAAGATGTCCTTTCCCCCAGTAGTCTCAAGCATAAGCTACTTTCAAAAACCATCTCATAGGCATTCAAATAATTCCCTCTTGTGATCCAACACCAACCTGATTTTCCCAATCCCCTTGTATATTGAAGTCCCCCACTAAAATTGTGTCATTCCCTTATCACATGACTTCTCCATCTCCCTTTGCAATCTCAACCCCACATCCTGGCTGCTATTTGGAGGCCCACAAGGGTTTTATTCTATATGAATAATATTTACCAATAAGGATGTTGATAAAAATTACGTTTCACCCATATAATGTTAATGCTATTTCTTTGAAGTCCCAGACAGAAGATAGCAGGTTCAATTTGGATCACTCACCACTTGGCAAAAAAGTGACAGCCTACTTGGGAGGCAATCAAGAACACTCAGCCTTCAGACTCAGATGCAATAACCATGCAAGAAAAATTGCTTTTGTAATAATATTTATAATTGAAACTGTCTACATGATTTAAAATTGGTAGGATACACAAGGGATAAAAGACTATTTAAATTCCTACTTTAAGAAAGGAATGCAAACAGCATGGATGATAAACTTTTTAAATAGGAGACTGTATTAACTGCTTTTTTCCCTGAAGCATCAAGAATTTTCATTCAGCCTGCATTCTTTATGTGATTCAAGAAACTGCAGGTCCTGGAAATCTAAAATAAAAATAGAAAATTGATCAAGTAAGGCAGTATTTGAAAAAAGAAATGGCATGAATGGTTTGTGTCCAAGACTAAACATCAACTGAGCATTTCCAACACATTTTGTTTTATTTTTGAAGTTCAGATGAAAGATTTTTCAACTTGAAATTTTAAGTATTAATCTTCCCACAAAAGCTGTCTGTCTGGCTGAGCATTTCCAATATTTAGTATTTTTATTTCTGCCTTAATATGTTGAATTAATTTGAAAATTTCTGAGCCTAGAGATAAAGTGATAGAGTACAAAGAAGTCTTCTTTCTTTTCAGTCTTTTTATTGATTTTAATAAAGCGTGTACTGTTATGAATGTGCCACAACTCTGAGGGGCCGAAGGGTACAAAGTTGCCCCCTCCTTTTTGAGAATCGCAAGATCGCTATTAATTTGGGTCTGGGACCAAGGAAATGAGAGAGAGACACGCAGAATCCTCAAGGTTTGGAATGTGTCGTGGCCTCAGCGAAACAAAAACCCCTGATAACGGCTATTGTCTCTTGGAGACGGAATTGTGTATTGAGTACTGTACTATTCATTGAAGCCCCTCAGGGGATGACCAGAGTGGGCTGGTTGAGGGATTGCATCATCCCAACCTGATTGACATCTGAGACCCCGTGAGTAAGGATATAAGAGGGTCTGGGGAACAACCCCTTTAGACGCACCAGGAGAAACGCTAGAAATCCCGTGACAGCGTTTAATAGCGACAGCCGGTGGGGGGCTCGTGTGCGTCCTTCCCTTGCCTGGGACTGGCAGCCTCACCACGGAAGAACGGCTTAGCTAAAGGAGAGGCCACAAGTGAATGGCCACACCAACGGGACTCCCGACGTATCGAAATCATAAAAAGGAAAACTGGCAAGTTTCTAAAAATCTCTCTCTCTCCAACAAAAGGCTGCAGCCTGAATGAACTGAGTGACTTTTATATTTCCATCGGACAATACATTATCCCCTAGACAATGATAGAGCTATTTTTTATTGATTATTATTATACCCACACTTTCAGATTTAGTATTGATGACGTATATTATCTGTATGTTTGCATTGATATTATTTTTGTGTATTTTTACCAATAAATACTGTTAAAAATAGTACCATCAGACTTCAACAGACCTCTCCGTCTTTGCTGGTAAGTGACCCAGTTATGGGGTTCGTAACAAAGTGGGGGCGCATCCGGGATTTGATACCAATTTGGAGGGCCAGTGAATCGGGCTTTTAAGTCCAAACTTGGATTTGGTTGTGCGGGTAACCAGATGGGAAACCAGCAAAGATGGATGTGGATGAATTTATAGAATACCTGACTCTGGAGGCGCTAGAGGCTGCCACAAAGTCGGACTTGATAAATATTGCGAAAGGACTAAACCTCGCAGAGGTGAGGTTGTTGATGAA
Source organism: Hemitrygon akajei (assembly GCF_048418815.1). Classification (NCBI taxonomy): domain Eukaryota; kingdom Metazoa; phylum Chordata; class Chondrichthyes; order Myliobatiformes; family Dasyatidae; genus Hemitrygon; species Hemitrygon akajei. The sequence continues at coordinate 147,754,233 of NC_133128.1, read as the reverse complement.
AAAGCAGGAGGTGCGGAGGGCCATAACTCAGTATTATATTGTGAAGAATGTGTTTTCAGCTGAGGTATTGGAAAATATCCCTGAAAAGGTACCAGCTAGTGGGACAGCTCAGTTAGAGTTGGAGAAATTAAGGTTGGAACATGAAATTAAGTTAAAGCAGCTGGAAGCAGCCGAAAAGCAAAAAGAAGGAGCTGAAAAGGAAAAAGAGCAGGAAAGAGCCGAAAAGCAAAGGGAGCATGCGCTCCAGCTAAAGGAGTTAGAGGTGAAGAGGGAGCAGGAAAGAGCTGAGAAAGAAAGGGAGCATGAAATTCAGCTAAAACAGCTGGAAGCAGCTGAAAAAGAGAAAGGGCCGAGAAAGAGAAGGAAAGAGCTGAGAAGGAGAGGGAGTATGAGGAGAAAGAGAAACAGAGGCAACATGACTTGGACATGGAGAAGTTAAGGCAAGAGCGAAGAGCTCAAGGGTCAGACCGAGAGAAGCGGTTTAATGTTAGTTGGGAGTTTAGGTTAGTACCTCCGTTTGAGGAGACGGATGTTGATAGTTATTTCTTGCATTTTGAAAAGGTGGCAGTGAGTCAGAAGTGGCCCAAAGAGCAGTGGGTGACATTGTTACAAAGTGTGTTAAAAGGGAAGGCACAACGGGCATATGCGGCGTTGTCCATGAAGGAGGAGTCTGAGAATTATGAGAAAGTAAAGGAGGCCATTCTTCGGAGTTACAAACTGGTACCTGAGGCCTATAGACAAAAGTTCAGAAATTTAAAGAAAGGGTGGAATAAGACGTATACCGAGTTTGCCTATGAGAAGGGTGTGCTCTTGGATCGTTGGTGTGCAGCAGAAATAGTGGAAGAAGATTTTTGGCATCTCAGGGAGTTAATTCTGATTGAGGAATTTAAAGGTTGTGTTTCAGATGATATCAGGATGTATTTGAATGAGAAGCCAAATAAGTCCATCTCCGAATTTGCTAGGTTCACAGATGAATATGCCCTAACCCACAAGACAAAGTTTTCCTCGAATAAAAGTTACCAGAGAGACCATGGGAATGATAGAGAAAGCCCGCCGGCTGAGGCAGAGATCCCGCCGGGAGCTAGTGGAAAAATTGAGGAGGAAAGGCAAGACGGCAGGAGAGGTCCTGGCTTGACCTGTTTTAATTGTTGAAAGGTGGATCATATTGCATCTAAGTGCCTTGCTCCGAGGAAGGAGACAGGAAAAGGGAAAGCAGCAGTCCCTATAGGATGTGTTGCGGTGATCAGTAAATCAACGAGAGAGCCCCAGGTAGACAGAGTACGAGAAGGGTCTGAGAAATGTATTTCAGAAGGAACCGTGTCTGTGAGAGAGGGAGACACACTAGTTCCAGTGCGGATCTGGAGAGACACGGGAGCTGAACTGTCATTGATTAGCAGTAAGGTACTAGGTTTTGGTCACAAGACTGGAATGGTAGCGTTGAGAGGCATAGGAAAAGGGACAGAAGCGGTGCTCTTGCATAGGATCATTATAAATTGTGAGCTGGTATCTGGACCAGTTGAAATAGAGGTGCGATCAGAATTCCCGAGAACTGACGTAGACCTCCTTCTGGGTAATGATTTAACTGGTGGTGACGTTTGGTTGGCCATGGAGCTGACGAGCCAGCCTGTAAGTGTTGAGGTCCCGCCCCTAGATTCCAAGCTCTATCCCGCATGCACGATCACTCGCAGCATGTCGAGAAAGGCAGCTGAGAAAGAGACCAGTTTAAATCAAGCCAGTATCGATTTGGCTGAGACGTTTTTACCGACCCTGTAGCAAGAGGGTTTAGAGGGTGGTAAAACGGAGAATAGGAAAGTGAAAGAGAGTAAGGGAGAGGATGTAGACATGTTCTTAGCCAGGAGGAAATTTATAGAGGCACGAAGTAAAGATGAGAAACAGTTAAAAGGTCCAGGGTTGGACATGGATGATCTGTCTAGTTTGGCAGAACTGTTTGAAGAAGTTGAAAATTCTAAAGGTGTTCCCGATAATGAACTGAGGGCAGTCCTAGATGAAAAGGATGCCATTACCTTGAAGAAGTCTGCTGGGTTGGCAGCTGAGGTTATTTCAGCCTGCGGGGTTGAGTTTACTCCGGAAGGGAGTTGCCCAGAGAGTAACTGGGAGGATCAGGGGAATTTAGAATTTGAAAAGGGTACGGGTATTGAAAGCCTGGAAGACGCAGATGTCCTGTTTGAGTGTGTCCAAGATGTGGATGCACGTGGTACTGAGCCTAGTAATGGAGCTCAGAAAAAGTCTGTGGTATTTGATTCAGTTGAAAAGGAATGCAGTCCTTGTGGGTCAGATGGACTTGGTTCAGTGAAGAAAGGGTTAACCTTGGTAATAGTGGGAAGTGAGAATTCCCAGTTGTTTGTGTTCGAAGGTGTGTTAAAAGTTAGTGAGGAGATAAAAGGTGGTGAGGTGAATATTATTATTGAAGGAAAAGGGAAAAGTGTAGTTCCTAAATTGAATGAAGAAAATTTAAAGTCTGGATTGATGTCAGAAGCAGCAACCAGGCTGCAGAGACAATGGCTTGGTAACACGGTGCCTGCGAATCAATTACAGGTTGATTTGGAATGTAAAGGTGCCCCACATGCTATTGTTATTCAAGAGTGTGCTGTGAAGAGGCAGAATTTGAAATGCTGTTTGAACAAAGAGAGATCGCTTGCAGATTTTAAATTGAAAACTAATAGTGTGAAGGGTCCTGAAGATAAAACTAACGACGTGCTTAAAATTAAAGAATTGTGTGGAAGTTCAGAAAATGGTCTAAGTTTGGAACACATTGTTGATAAAATAACTCCTATGAAAGGAGCATGCAAAGGCCTATTCCACACTAGTATACAAGTTAACAACGTGGGAGTTAACTGGAAAAGGGGCGAGGGTTGATGGGATGCCATTTTAAATAACAGGATCCAGTTTTAAGGGATTTCGACAAAGCATGTGAATAATAAAGACAACCCCCATGGAAGAGTGACTGTTAAGTTTGAAAATAACATAAAGATTAGTATTTGCATGAACTTTAGTAGTATACACGTAAGCTAAGATCACAACTCTTTAGTTTTTGTTTGCTGAAGGAAAGGAATAAAAATAGGTGGTTATTAAATTGGAGTCTGATGCTACAAGAATTTATTAAGGTACAAGATGTTAAGATATTAAAGGAAGTGACAATGTAATCGCTAACTGTTTAGATGCTGAATTGAATGTATAACTGTATTACTCTGTAGTGAAAAAAAAACTCTTTTGTATAGTGTTAGATTCTAAAATCCTGTAAGACTCTGTATTAATTCATTTTTACCGCTGGTAAAAATCTTTGAAGGAAGGGGGTGTTATGAATGTGCCACAACTCTGAGGCGCCGAAGGGTACAAAGTCGCCCCCTCCTTTTTGAGAATCGCAAGATCGCTATTAATTCGGGTCTGGGACCAAGGAAATGAGAGAGAGACACGCAGAATCCTCAAGGTTTGGAATGTGTCGTGGCCTCAGCGAAACAAAAACCCCTGATAACGGCTATTGTCTCTTGGAGACGGAATTGTGTATTGAGTACTGTACTATTCATTGAAGCCCCTCAGGGGATGACCAGAGTGGGCTGGTTGAGGGATTGCATCATCCCAACCTGATTGACATCTGAGACCCCGTGAGTAAGGATAAAAGAGGGTCTGGGGAACAACCCCTTTAGACGCACCAGGAGAAACGCTAGAAATCCCGTGACAGCGTTTAATAGCGACAGCCGGTGGGGGGCTCGTGTGCGTCCTTCCCTTGCCTGGGACTGGCAGCCTCACCACGGAAGAACGGCTTAGCTAAAGGAGAGGTCACAAGTGAATGGCCACACCAACGGGACTCCCGACGTATCGAAATCATAAAAAGGAAAACTGGCAAGTTTCTAAAAATCTCTCTCTCTCCAACAAAAGGCTGCAGCCTGAATGAACTGAGTGACTTTTATATTTCCATCAGACAATACATTATCCCCTAGACAACGATAGAGCTATTTCTTATTGATTATTATTATACCCGCGCTTTTAGATTTAGTATTGACGACGTATATCATCTGTATGTTTGCATTGATATTATTTTTGTGTATTGTTACCAATAAATACTGTTAAAAATAGTACCATCAGACTTCAACGGACCTCTCCATCTTTGCTGGTAAGTGACCCAGTTACGGGGTTCGTAACAGTAGAAACAGGAGAATATCTCTGGTATATATGTCAATAACAGTACATAGAGAAGGTAAAACAAACAATATCAGAATCACACAGTGTTGATCTACAAAGTATAAATTTGATATAGAATGCATAATTCTCCTCATCAATTTATGAAGAAAGGACGGACTATTATTTCTCAGCTTGCAACTGTCTCTCATGAAGGCACTATTTACAAGCAGATCTGGAAGAACCTCAATAAGACTGTTATTAAGAAACTAATCCTGAAATCCTAAATGGCTTCTGGGCTACTTAATTCATATTAAAAACAAAGTTCTAACTGAGCACTTGAACACCTGAGAGAACACCATACCTGAGCCCTCCCCTATTTCTGTACCCTAATATGGTACCAAACGTACTTTCACAGAACTGTTTGCCATTCCATAAAAATAAAAACTTGCACTCCCACCACACCTAATAATATCTAGAGCACTCTGTTGCCCATGTACCACTCTCTTGAAGTATTGTAGAAAATATAGTCAAGTCAAGTCAACTTTTATTGTCATTTCGACCATAACTGCTGGTACAGTGCATAGTAAAAATGAGACAACGTTTTTCAGGACCATGGTTTACATGACACAGTACAAAAAACTAGACTGAACTACGTAATAAAAAAAAGCACAGAAAGCTATACTAGACTACAGACCTACACTGGACTGCATAAAGTGCACAAAGACAATACCAGCATTACAATAAATAATAAACAGGACAGCAGGGCAAGGTGTCAGTCCAGGCTTCGGGTATTGAGGAATCTGATAGCTTGGAGGAAGAAACTGTTATATAGTCTGGTCGTGAGAGCCCGAATGCTTCGGAGCCTTTTCCCAGATGGCAGGAGGCAGAAGAGATTGTATGAGGGGTGCATGGGGTCCTTCATAATGCTGTTTCCTTTGCAGATGCAGCGTGTAGTGTAAATGTCCGTGATGGCGGGAAGAGAGACCCCGATGATCTTCTCAGCTGACCTCACTATCCGCTGCAGCATCTTGCGATCCGAGATGGTACAATTTCCGAACCAGGCAGTGATGCAGTTGCTCAGGATGCTCTCAATACAACCCCTGTAGAATGTGATGAGGATGGGGGGTGGGAGATGGACTTTCCTCAGCCTTCGCAAAAAGTAGAGATGCTGCTGGGCTTTCTTTGCTATGGAGCTGGTGTTGAGGGACCAGGTGAGATTCTCCATCAGGTGAACACCAAGAAATTTGGTGCTCTTTACGATCTCTACCGACGAGCCGTCGACGTTCAACGGGGAGTGGTCGCTCTGTGCCCTCCTGAAGTCAACAACCATCTCTTTTGTTTTTTCACATTAAGAGACAGGTTGTTGGCTCTGCACCACTCCGTTAGCCGCTGCACCTCCTCTCTGTAAGCTGACTCGTCGTTCTTGCTGATGAGACCCACCATGGTGGTGTCATCGGCGAACTTGATGATATGGTTCGAGCTGTGTGTTGCAGCACAGTCGTGGGTCAGCAGAGAGAACAGCAGTGGACTGAGCACGCAACCCTGGGGAGCCCCCGTGCTAAGTGTGATGGTGTTGGAGATGCTGCTCCCGATCCGGACTGACTGAGATCTCCCAGTCAGGAAGTCTAGGATCCAGTTGCAGAGGAAGGTGTTCAGGCCCAATAGGCTCAGCTTTCCAATCAGTTTCTGAGGGATGATTGGATAGAGGGCAATTAGCTAGTTCCCTCAAATATTAAGGAAATGAAAGACCAGTATATTTTTGGTTGGGGGATATAGACCAGCTTCCCCCCCCCCAGAGAAGAATTATTCTGATGTTCTTTCAATGATGCCATGTTACCTTTTATGTCCTGCTTGCTTGACACCTCAGGTAGAAGATGGCAATTCACATTTGGATCACTCACTATTTGGCAAGGAAATAATACCCAGATTGGACTCAAGAATCTTGACTGAGCTTGCAACCACCCGAGAGTCAGATCCAAGAACTTTCCCTGACACTACTCAGTGTTTCATTTTGTGAAAATGGATGAAAAATCTCATTTTAGTACAGAAAGCAATATACCACAAATATTTAAAAAGCTATGTTCAAGCTAAGTCAATCTTTTGAATTATGAGTCCAGTGAAGAATAGATTGCCTAAGCATCCATTAGCAATAAATAATACTGGAAACCATTTATCTGTCAAACTGTGGACAATGTTGAGCTCAAATGTAGAAACTTAGTCTTTCATGAAATCTTTTGCAAGTTATTGTTCTATAGATTTGCTAAGTGTGCCTGCAGAAAAAGAACCCCAGGGCCGTATATGGGGACATGTATGTACTCTGATAATAAATTTTACTTTTGAACATTTTTAAGGTGGCAGTTGCGAAGAATAAGGTTGTCGACTGTTTATTCATTTTCACCGATGCTGCCTGACCTGCTGAGCTCCACCAGCTACTTTTGTGTACACCCTGCCCTTATAGCCACTTGGTCCCTTTCTAACACCCTTTCTCCCCTTTCTCAATCTCTGTTGCCATCTCTGAAGACAAACTGTCTACTGATATCTTCTATAAACTCATTTTGACTATACAGCTTCCCACTCTCTCCTGCAAAAATGCTATTCCCTTTTCTCAATTCCTTTGTCTCTGCCCCATCTATTCCCAGGAAAACCTCATGAGGTTTTCATTTCCAGGCCAAATATTAGCAAATGCATCTAGCTTGAATGGGAACCCTTGTTTGGTGTGGGCCAGTTGTGTGGAAGGGCTTGTTTCTGTGCTGTATAACCTTATGATCCTGTGACCTATGACTATACAAAAGTCTTATTTAACAGTCGTGTAGAAGGAATTCCTTGGATTTAAGTGTCTGGGGATGTGATTTACAAAGTAAAAAGTGAAGGAATGGAAGAATGATACAACTTTTGGCTTAACAAAAAATAGCTTGCTTGGTACTTTTTTCCTTTGCATTTTACATAAAACATAAGAAAAACATGTAGGAATAGATGTACAGATTCTAGAGCCTGCTCCACTATTCAATAAAATATAGCTATTCTGATCTTGACCACAGCTCTATTTTCTTGCCTTACATAATCTCACTTCACAAAGGCCAAAAGTCTACCAGGCCTTTGATATATACAATTTGACAGTTCTCCATAGTAAAGAATTTTGAAGACTTCTGACCATCTGAGGAAAGAAATCAAGAATGTAAAGATGGATTACAAAAGTAAGCTAGCCAGGACTTCCAGTGAGGCACGAGGCAAGATGGCAGCACAGCACTCCTTTTAACCCTCCCATGTAACCCTCCTTTTTCATGTTCTTTAGGGCTCATAGATGGTCTTACTACAACGTCAAGCTGGAGAAAGATCTAACTAAAGATATGACCTCAAAAAAAGATCCAAATTCAACCAAGAAACAAGATACCAGCAGACAACTCCAAGCTAGTGATTCATCCGAAGGAAATAGCAATGCTAATTAAGCAAACAATGGTAACGGAGATGGAATAGCTGCAAAAAACAGTAGCCCACATGCTAAAGGAGTCGATGGAAAACACTCTCGACCCTATGCAGAAGCATATGGCAGAGAATGGCAACATTTTCTGGTCATTAAAGGAGCAAGCAGACATTCGCACTAAAAAATTTAGCACGGTCTTCAACAAAATAGACAACATTCAGGTTAGCTTACACAAGAATGAGAAAGTTACTAACTCCTGTCTCGCGGAGGTGACTAAGATATGGGAGAAGCTAAACGACTTGGAGGATAAATCCAGAAGAAACAATGTATGGCTGGTCAACTTACCAACAGGTGCTGAGGGCGACGATCCAAGAGGTTACCTCCAGAAGATGTTGCCTAATTGGATTCCAGCACTCAAGAATTCCCACAGTACTCCTTTGGAGATCGATAGAGCATATAGGATCTTTCCCAACAACACCTCAAGACCATGGTCTTTAGGCTTCTACAGTACACCGACCGGCAGGCTATCCTGGAGGGCGCAAGGAAAGCCAAACCTACTCTCCCTGATGGCATCCAGCTGCAGTTCTTCACCGACTACAGCCCCGGCACGATGCAACAGAAGGAGATTGACTCGTTCCTCATACCCAGTGATTTTGAGTGTGAATATCAAGGGCATGAAGATGTCGTTTAACTCGGCAGAGGAAGCGAAAGAAGCTCTGAAATCATCGGTACTGGGAGATATGGAAGAAGACCCTGGGCAAAGTCCACATGCCCCTCAGGAGGATATGGAACTGCATTAAGAGCTCGGACCAGCCTGTATGTGCAATCTAACAGGCAGAGGCAAATTAACGTCCTGGTGTGAAGTTTTCTGGTTATTCTTTTATTGGAAAGTCATTCGATGCACTTTTGTATTTAGTTAATTAAGGGGCCAGTTTGTTTCTGAGTATTGCAGGTCAGAGTTTAAGGCAATGGCTCAGTTAACTTGTTAGTACAAGATAACATGGTAAGGTGATACAAGTCTGCCTGGAATATACTTTCAATCTTTTACTTTCTAAGGTGATATTCAACACACCCAAATGTCATACTGCATCAAGAGTGAAGCTGAAAAACAGCAGTTTTTTCTGAATAACTTTAGTTGTACGTGTTCATTTCAGGTTATGTCTCCTGTAAACATGTTTACATTCCTGGGCGCCAAATAAGGCATCACTGGCATCATCGCTAGGCGATTGTCTCCCACAAGAGAGCTGTTGGGATCTTGATTATGTGTTATACTATATTTGAGATGGGAATGGTTTTAATTATATAGGACTTGACCAGGATTTTTTCTCGTGTCTCTTTGATATGATCGTCTATGAGAACCGCTTTGCCTTTCTAATTTGTTAGTGCTAGAGGGGTGTGGTTAATGTTCAGGGTCTGACATTGCTAAGTGACACTCACAGATGTTACAAAGTAAAGGGTTGAATGGGAAGGGGGTAACTCAGGGCTCCACCACCAACTTACAACAACAGTTCCAGGGGAAGATGAGCAATATAGATAAGTTAGAAAATCTTACTATTGTATCATTTAATGTTAGAGGATTAAACTCTCCCTACAAGTATTCAAAGGTTTTAGATTTCTTATGCAGAAAGGAAATAGATATCGCGCTGTTACAGGAAACACATATAACCTTATAACAATTACAGCACGGAAACAGGCCATCTCGGCCCTTCTAGTCCGTGCCGAACATCTTAGACCTAATGACATTTCCAGGGTTCAAAACTGCTTTTATAAAGTTTCTCAGAGTTGTTTGACATAGGACAGAGCACACGACAAAGGACTCTGTCTCCTTTAATTTGTACTATATCTATTGAACTGCTTGCACATTTAATTAGAAACTCTCCTCAGATCTCCCCTATTACAATAGGTACAATGTCACACTCGATATCACTTTATGCAGATGACACACTAGTTTATATGGCAAATGCTCAACAAACTCTCCCCTATGTTTTAAAAACACTGGAGCAATTTGGATTTCTTTCAGAATACAAAGTTATTTTGTCAAAATCAGCACTGATGCTGACTAATGCAGATAAAAGTAAAGTGTCTCTCCCTCCCCAGATTAAGGTTACAAAAGAGATTCTCTACTTGGGTACTGAAGTTAATACTTTCCTATCGTCTGTGGCTAAAAGAAATTATTCTTTAATTTTGAAAAAGAAATAGAAGATATTTATAGATGGAGACACCTGCCAGCATCAGTCCCAGCCCATATATCTGTCATTAAAATGAACACCTTACTCCGCATTAATTTTATCAGCTCCATGATCCTACTTGCGCCTCCAGCAGGATATTGGCAAAAACTGGACTCTTTACTACAATGCTATGTTTGGAATGGTAAATGACCCAATATTAAGTGGTCAGCTCTACAATTCAAAAGGTCGGATGGGGGATTGGCATGTCCAAATTTTAAACTGTATCACTGGGCATTTGTCTTAAAAAGTCTTAGCTATTGGATGGAGGAGGATAAAGTGTTGTCATGGAAAAATATAGCACAGGAGCTAAAAGCACCAATAAGGTTGAAGGACTTTCTCCTTATAGGTATGTCTCCAATAAATGTGATCTGTATTACAGTTGAATTTTAACCCATATGCTACAAGTGTTTAGAGCAGCATAAAAAATCCTAAAATTTAAAAGCGTATGGTGCAAATCATCTCCATTCTGGAACAATAATAATTTTCTATCTGGGGGAAACCATTCACTAGCAGAACTTGGGAGGATAAAGGTATTACTATTCTTCAATATATTAATGTGGTAAGTACTATCTTTAGCTTTCAAGAACTGGTATCTCGATATAATATTGATAAATACTCTCTATTCTTCTACTTTAGAGTAAGATCAGCTTGTAAAGCCTACAGGGTTCCCTGGGCGTCAGAATTAAAAGACCATCCCATTTTAAGTTGGATACAGAGTGCTCCAAGACAGATAGTGTCATATATCTATGATAAATTAAACTCCCACAAATATATGACCACATCAGGAATGAAAGCGTGGGATAGGGACATATCTGAATTGGGACAAGACTTAGACTGGGATGCGATTTGGGATAATGCTGCCGGTGCTTCAAAAAACCCAAATCATCGGTATATACACTTGAAATTTTGTCATAGAGCATATCTAACACCGAGAATTAGACATCAAATGGGACTGGTTCCTGACCCATATTGCTCATTTTGCCCCCACGGAACTGTTGGCTCTTTTATACACGTTATATGGGAATGTCCAGGGGTTTTTGGTTTGGGTCTTTTGGGGGGGAAGGTTATCAGTACTCTTACAGAACTAACAGGGGTACAATTACCAATGGACCCCACTGTACATCTTCTAAATGATGACTCCCACCTTTCCCTTATGGAAAAAACATGCAAAATCTGGCTGGCAGGCTTGACTGCAGCTAAGAAGATTATAGTCCAGCGTTGGAAACCTCCTCATGATATTTCAAGTACTCACTGGTTTCAGAGATTTTTGGACATTTCTTACCGGGAATTATCAGCAAGATTAAATGATGCATGACCAAACACAATCTTAATGCGGACAAATTTGATATCTAACTTAAAAGATCTTCTGTTAAAATAGGAATGTTCTGTCTGTGAACATAATTAGGCCATAATTAGTATGGTGTACTCAAGGGAAAATCTTGCCTGACAAATTGTTTGGAATTCTTTGGAGAAATAACAAGCAGGATAGGCAAAGCAGAATCGGTTGATGTTGTGTATTTGGAGTTTCAGAAGGCCTTTGACAAGGTGGAACAAATAAGGCTGCTATTCAGTTGGTTGGTGGAGGGGAGAGGGGTGGGGGGGAGAGAGAGGGGGAGGGGTGGAGAGGGGGTGGGGATGAGGGTTAGGGGGTGGCAAGGTTAAATAGTCAAAATGTAATCGGGAACTGGTTGTATTGAATGTAATTTGTTGGTGTTGCAATAAAAATTAGTGATAAAAAAGCTAGCCAATAATATTAAAGAAGATACCAAACATTTCTTCAAATACAAAGTTTAAAAGAGATGCAAGAGTGGATATCAGACCACTGGAAAACCATGCTAGAGGTATTAATGGGGGACAAGGAAATGGGAGACAAACTAAATAAGTATTTTGCATCAATTATCACTGTGGAAGACATGAGCTGTATGGTGGAAGCTCCAGGTGTCGTGGTGATGAAGTGTGTGAAGTTACCATTACTATACAGTTTCCCCAAGAACTGTCAAGTCTGAAGGTAGATAAGTCACCAGGCCCAGATGGTGCACACTCCAGAGTTCTGAAAGAGGTGGCAGAAGAGATTGTGGAGGCATTAGTAATGATCTTTCGAGAAACACTAGATTCTGAAGTGGTTCCGGAAGATGGAAATATTGCAAATGTCACTCCACTCTTCAAGAGGGGAGGGAGGTAGAAGAAAGAAAATGTAGTCTGACGTCAGTGGTTGGGAAGATGTTGGAGTTGATTGTTAAGGCTGTAGTTTCAGGGTTCTTGGAGGCACATGACAAAATAGGCCATAATTAGTATGGTGTACTCAAGGGAAAATCTTGCCTGACAAATTGTTTGGAATTCTTTGGAGAAATAACAAGCAGGATAGGCAAAGCAGAATTGGTTGATGTTGTGTATTTGGAGTTTCAGAAGGCCTTTGACAAGGTGGAACAAATAAGGCTGCTTAACAAACTATGAGCTGAAGGTATTACAGGAAAGATTCTAGCATGGATAAAGCAGTGGTTGATTGGCAGGGGCAAAGAGTGGGAATTAGGGGAGACTTTTCTGGCTGGCTGCTAGTGACTAATGATATTCACAGGGGTCTATGTTTGGGATTGATTTGGATGATGGAATTGATGGCTTTGTTGCAAAGTTTGCAGACAATATGACGATAAGTGGAGGGGCAGGTAGCTTTGAGGAAGGAGAATAGTTCCAAAAGGTCTTATACAGATTAGGAGAATGGGCAAAGGAGTGGCAGATGGAACGCTGAGCTGGGAAATATTTGGTCATACACTTTGTTCGAAAAATGAAAGGGTTGACTATTTTCTAAGCGGAGAAAAAAGGCAAAATTCAGAGGTGCAAAGAGATTAGGGAGTCCTTGTGCAGGTTAATTTGCAGGTTTAGTCTGTGGTGCAGACGACAAATGTGATGTTAGCATTCATTCCAAGAGGATGAGAATATAAAAGCAAGGATGTAATGTTGAAATTTTATAAAACACTAGTAAGACCTCACTTGAAGAACTGTGAGCAGTTTTGGGGTTCCTTATCTAAAAAGGGATGTGCTGAAACTGGAGAGGTCAAAAGAAGTTCATGAAAATGATTCCAGGATTGAACGGCTTGTCATATAAAGAGTGTTTGATGGCTTGGGGCCTGTATTTGCTGGAATTCAGAAGAATGCAGGGTGACCTGATTGAAACCAATCAAATGGTGAAAGACCTTGATAGCGTGGATGTGTAGAGGATGTTTCCTATGGTGGGAGAGTCCAAGACTAGAGGATACAGTCTCAGGATAGAGGGGGGTCATTTTAGAACAGATACGAGGAGGAATTTCTTTAGCCAGAGAGCAGTGTATCTATGGAATTCTTTGCCACAGGCAGCTGTGGAGCCCAAGTCTTTATGTATTTTTAAGTCCAAGTTTGATAGATTCTTGATTGGTCAGGGCATGAAGGATATGGGGGCAAGGCAGGAGATTGGGGCTGAGAGGAAAAATGGATCAACCATGATGAAATGTCAGAGCAGAATATCAGCCAAATGGCCTAATTCTGCTCCTATATCTTATGGTTTTATGGTCATATACAGTGCCAAAGAAGAGCTGGATGACCTGCCTCAATGCCTATCGCCCAGTTGCACTCAAAGACCTGTGCTTATCAGTTGGCTGGGGTAGTGACTGATATCTTTAACCCCTCGCTTTGGCAGTCAGGCCTCAGTCATACTGTTGCCTCAGAAGAACATGGTAACCTGCCTGAATGAATATGGTCCCATAGCACTTACATCACTGTAATGAAGTGTTTTGAGAGGTAGGTGATGAAACACATCTACTCCTGCCTAAGAAGCAACTTGATGTATGCTTCTATTTGTCTACCAGTAGAATGCCATTTCATTGGCTCTTCACTCCATCCTGGAACATCTGGGCAGCAAAGCTGCATGCATCAGGGTGCTCTTTGTCAACTACAGTTCAGCATTCAATACTATCTTCCCCTCAAAGCTAATCAATGAGCTTCAAGACCTTAACCTCAATACCTCCTTGTGCAATTAGATCCTCAATTTTCTCAGTAGCAGACCCCAGCCAGTTTGGATTGGGAAAAACATCCCCTCCACAATTTCCATTAGCACAGGCGCACCACAAGTCTGTGTGCTTATCCTCCTGCTCTATTCCCTTTACATTCATGTCTGCGTAGCTGAGCACAGCTTTAATGCCATATCTATGCTTGCTGATGCCACCACTATTATTAGCCAAATCAAAGGTAGTGTCAAATCAGCATATAGGAGGGAGACTGAAAAACTGGCCAAGTGGTGCCACAGGAACAATCTCTTAATCAATGTCAACAAGTCCTAGGAGCTGATTATTGACTTCAGGAGGAGGACACCAGAGGTTCGTGAGCCAGTCCTCATTGAGGATTGAAGGTGGAGGGGATCAGCAACTTTCAATTCTTCAGCATTATAATTTCAGCATTACTTCAGCATGTCCTGGGCCTAGCACGAAAATACAATTACAAAGAAAGCAAGGCAGTGCTTCTACTTCCTTAGAGTTTGCGAAGATTCAGCATGACATCTAATACTTCGACAAACTTCTGTAGATGTGTGGAGGAGAGGATATTGACTGGTTGCACAGCCTGGTATGGAAACACAAATACCCTTGAACAGAAAATCCTCCAAAAAGTAATGGATATGGCCCAGTCCATCGCAGGTAAAGCCCTCCCCTCTATATGAAGTACTGTCACAGGGAAGCAGCATTCCTCATCTGGGACCCCCACCACCCAGGCCATGCTCCCTTCTTGCTGCTGCCATCAGGAAGAAGGTACAGAAGCTTCAGGACTCATAGAGCCAGGTTCAGGAACAATTATTACACCTCAGCCAATAAGTTCTTGAACCAGTGGGGATAACTTCATTTAACTTCACTTGCCCCATCACTGCAATGTTCTCATAACCTATGAACTCACTTTCAAGGTCTCCTCACCTCATATTCTCGATATTTACTGTTTATTTTTATCTCTTCTGTATTTGCAGTTTGTTGTCTTTTGCATATTTGTTGTTTGTCAGCCCTGATGGATATGATTTTGCATTGATTCTATTATGGTTCTTGGATGTACTGAATATGCCTGGACTAAAACAAATCTCAGGGTGGTGCATGGTGGCATACATGTACCTTGATAACAAATTTACACCGAACTTTTAACATTGTTACTTACCCCGTAACTGGGTCACTTACCAGCAAAGATAGAGAGGTCCGTTGAAGTCTGATGGTACTATTTTTAACAGTATTTATTGATAAAAATACACAAAAATAATATCAATGCAAACATACAGATAATATACGTCATCAATACTAAATCTAAAAGCGCAGGTATAATAATAATCAATAAGACATAGCTCTATCGTTGTCTAGGGGATAATGTATTGTCCGATGGAAATATAAAAGTCACTTTAGTTCGTTCAAGCTGCAGCTTTTGGTTGGAGAGAGACAGATGTTTAAACTTGCCAGCTTTTCCTTTTTATGATGTCGATCCTTCGAGAGTTCTGTTTTTTGTAGTCAGTCCTTTTAGTTAAGCCGTTCCGTGGACGCCCGCCAATTCCTAGGCCAAGGAAAAGGACGCACGCGAGCCCCACCAGCTGTCGCTATTAAATGCTGTCACGGGATTTCTAGCGTTTCTCCTGGTGCGTCTGAAGGGGTCGTTCCCCAGACCCTCTTTTATCCCCACTCACGGGGTCTCAGATATCACTCAGGGTGGAATGATGCCATCCCCCAACCAGCCCACGTTGCCCGAGGGCTTCCACGAAGCACAGTACTCAATACACAATTCCGTCTCCAAGAGACAATGACCTTTTCCGTGGCTTTGTATCGCTGAGGGCCAGGACATTCCAAACGTCTCTCTCTCATTTCCTGGGTCTCCTGCCCTGACTTAATAGCGATCTTGCGATTCTCAAAAGGGGGGGGGGCACAGGCGTAACAACATTTACTGCAAAGATATGGACCCACTGCAAGTTGCCTATCGCCACAATAGGTCTACAGCAGAAGCAGTCTCACTGGGTCTCCATTTGGCCTTGTACCATTCGGATAACAGCAACACCTTTGGCAGGTTGCTGTTTATCAATTACAGCTCAGTGTTCAACACCATCTACCCTCGGTGCAAATCAACAAGCTTCAAAACCTGTACTTCCCTCTGCACTGGATCCTTGATTTCCTCATGGGGAGAACACAGTCAATGCAAATTAGAAATAACATCTCCTCCTCACTGACAAGCAGAACCAGTGCTCATCCAGATGTGTACTTAGCCCACTACTCTATTCTGTCTACAGCCATGACCGTGTAGCTAGGCCAAGCTCAAGTGCCATCTATAAATCTGACAATGACATGACTATTGTTGGCAGAATCTCAGATGTTAACAAGGAGGTGTACAGAAGTGAGGTAGCTCAACTGGTTAAGTCGTGTTGTAACAACCTTACACTCAATGTCAGTAAGATCAAGGAATTGATTGTAGACTTCCAGATAGGGAATTTGAAGGAAAACACCAGTCCTCATTGAGGGATCAGTAGTGGAAAAGGTGAAATGTTTCAAGTTCCTGGGTTTCAAAATCTCTGAAGATCTATCCTGGGCTCAACATATTGATGCAATTACAAAGGCAGCATATTTCATTAGGATTTTGAGGAGATATGGTATGTCACCAAAGACTCCAGCAAATTTCTACAGATGTACCATGGAGAACATTCTCACTAGTTGCATCATTATCTGGTATGGAGGGGCCAAATTTCACAACATCGATCAATGATATTAAACCTGATTCTAGTTCTAAAACTATACTTCCTAACTCCAGAATCCCTCAAGAGAGAAACATTCCCCTCAGCAGTTACTCAATCCCTTTGAGAATCTAACATCTTTCAAAGCAACCGCTTCTCATTCTTCTAAGCTCCTGGGAGCATTGGCCTAAGCTACTCGGCCTTTCCTCATAAGGTAATATTTCAAGATGGAGATATGAATCTGGTATGTAATGAACTTTCACTGTAATTCAATGCAATTATCTCCTTTCTTAACAATGGAACCAAAATAATATACAGCATTCCAGGCATACTCTCACCAATGTTCTGTACAGATGTAGCAGAACTTTACTGCTTCTGTAAGACCAACATTCCATTTGTCTTCCTATTTATTTATCTACCTGTCATAAGGTGGGCATTGATAGCAGACCCAAATGCAAGACACAGACACTGAAGTATGAGGGACAGGACTAGGTGTGTCAAAAAAGCAAGTGAAGTGGGGAAGAAACAACACTGGACAAGACACAAGCCCTGGGTGAGACTAGTATACAGGGCCTGGGCTAGGACTTCACTAGGAAAGCGGGACCTGGACAAGGAACTAGGAACTTGGAACTTGGACAAGGACTCCGAGCCAGAGACTGGACAGGGACCTGGAACCTGGGTCTTGACTCTGGCTCAGACTCCGGATCTAGGCGAGGACAAGACATGGCAAGGCAACAGGACTGGATGTGGGAGCAGGATGCGGGACTCCTGGGCTGGATGAGGACATGAAGCTCAGACTCAGACTTGGGAGACTGGAACACAGAACACAGAGCCAGGACCCATCCTTGAGAACAGGACATAGGGCTGGGACTCCTACACAGAAAGCTGAACACAATAAGATGATTCCCAATACAAGGTAGCAGCAAACAGCCAGACCTACCTATCAAAGGCATGTAGACAGAGACAGTTCCAACTCAAAGTAGTGGCAAACAGCCAGGCCTACCTAGCTAAGGTGAGGACACAGAGACAGTTCCAAACATCAAAAGATGGTTCCTTATCCGGACACAGGCAAGGCTCCAGTCTTGCTCCAGGGGTAGAACTTGATGGCAAGAATAGGCAAGGACACAGGCAAGACTCCAGGCAAAGGTTAGCAGGCAAGGCTTCAGCCAAGGGCTACAGAATGAAGGGGAAGGGCAGGAAACAGTCCAGCCTCAAGGTAACAGCAAAGACAGCCTGGTTTACCCAACAGAGGTAAGGACAGGAAGGGACAGATCCAACCACAGGGTAATAGCAAAGACAGCCTGACTTACCCCACAGAGGTGAGGACAGGATACTGACAAGACAAACCAGCACCCACACTCAAACTCAGGGCCACTTATATTCCCAGCCCCAAGACGAGCATCAAGTGCCTATGATTAAGCCAACTGAAACAAGGGACAGCCAGAGGACCCAGAGTCCGGAGTCCACGGACCAGACCGTGAACCGGAACGCAGACTTCATGGACCGGACCATAACCCTACCTGCAGAATAACTTTCTGTGGTTCTTGTATGAGAACACCCAGATCCCTTTACCACAGTATTCTGCCGATTTTCTGAGAATCAGAATCAGATTTATTTTCACTGACGTATGATTTGAAATTTGTTGTTTTGCAGCAGCAGTACAATGCAAAGACTGTAAACTACAAGAATAAATATATAGTGCAATAAAGACAATAATGAGGTAGTGTTCAGGAGTTGTTCAGAAATCTGATAGCAGAAGGGAAGAAGCCATTTCTGAGTCATTGAGTGTGGCACTTCAGTCTCCTGTACCTCCTCCCTGATGGTGGTAATGAGAAGAAAGCATACACTGGATGGTGAGAGTCCTTAGTGATGAATGCTGCTGTTTGAAGCATTCCTCCTGAAGATGTCCAATGTGGCAAGGGTTTGCCCGTGATGAAGCTGGCTGAGTCTACAACCCTTTGCAGCTTCTTGTGATCGTGTTCAATGGAGTCTCCATACCTGGCTGTGATGCGGCTCTCCTCCATACTTCTATAGAAATATACAAGAGTCTTTAAAGATATACTGAATCTACTCAAATTCATAATATGTTAGAGCTGCTGGTGTGCCTTCTTCATGTTTCCTTCAATGTGTTGATCCTCTGAGATGTTGACACCCAGGAACCTGAAGCTTCTCACCCTTTCGTCCTTTGACTTCTCAATGAGGACTGGTGTGTGTTCTTCAAACTTCACCTTACTGGAGTCCATAATCAAGTCTTTGGTCTTGCTGACATTGAGTGTGAGGTTGTTGATGTTGCACCAATCAACCTATCTATCTAACTCCTGTTTTCCTCCTTGCTGACATCTGAAATTCTACTGACAATATTGGTATTATAGGCATATTTATAGATGGCATTTGAGCTGTGCTTAGCCACACAACTACGAATGTTGAGTAGTTGTTGAATGTTGAATGTTCAGAATGTAGAGAGTAGAGCAGTGGGCTAAGCATGCACTTAGCCAATGGGTTTTCTGTCCTTCCTACCAAATGGTAAATACTACATTTCCTCTATCTTTCAAATCCTTGTAAGTCATTTGCACTCCGCATACCTTGCTTTTCTTCATACCTTTGTATCATCAGATTTAGATTTTCTCCAACGTGTCATCCACAGGGCTTCTCTTCATGCACCAAGTTGTACTTTGTATACGTAACCAAACTGTTGGAGCAGGCTTAAAGAGTCTGGCCTTGAGTATGGCCTACACCTGGTCCTAAGTTGTATTAATCAATTTACAGTTGATAAGCATCCAGAGTGTTCTCATTGGTTAGAAAGAGCTCCTGGATATCCACAGGTTGTTAAGACCATTTGATAGAGGTAACTTTTTTCTTTTGTTCAATGTTAATCAACTGTATCTACATGAAAAAGCATTAATATTGCAAAGCACACCTGATTTTCCATGATAAAACTGAGACCAAAAGTATTCCAACTACCTCCATTCTGGCATTCAGCAAAAAATCTCATAGAGAACTATAGAATTTCTGTCTGCATATATCCTTTTTCTGCATATTAAAACTTCGACAAATCTTTGTTCCTTAAGTGATTCTTTATTTGTAATCCATTTTGGCAAAATGCAGTCAATCAAGCAAATATATTGGGGATGTATTTTGGAGCAAGTTTATTAAAGGAAAGAAGGATAGAATATGTTCTAGATTCATCTACACTTCTCCCTTTTGCCAACCTCAATCACAACTGACTACACTGTCTTTATTTCCCTTCTGTTTCCCAGCTGTTTCTCTGCAGAGGGTGGAACTGGAAACAAGTTCTTTCAAAAAACCTTACCACAATTAGATGAAAGATTCCAGCTGGAATTTGAATTGATATTTTTTTTCACTACAAATTACTGAGTGGAAGATGAAGCCAAATCACATGGAATGCAATGTGAAAATCACAAAACATCCTTGCTTTTAAACTGTCAAAGCTCTGGAGGACAGTAAATCTGTTTATTCTTGTTGTTAAGAAATAAACGTCAGACAGCTTAAAAATCCATATCTCTGCAGACTCAAAGATGTAGCATTCCTTCCCTAGGACATTGCAAATTCGCCTTTATAATGTTTTCCTCTCCAGGGTTAGTTATTTATCTTCTCTGGTGAGAGAGACAACAAAAGAGGCAAGTGGGGACGGTCGGCACACTTTTGTGAACCATTGTCCCAAGGAGACGTTGGATTGCCCATAGTTAGGCACTTGGTATGTTCCAATAAAAAGAAATTAGGTTTAAGCAGAGCGGGCATTGTGTGAGTGGGGAGTTGAGGCTTTGGCTCATCGAGGCTTTAGCGAGGAGAGGGTAGGCCATGGGTAGATTTTATTTTTCACTATTGATTCTTTCTTTATTTCTGGTTTCTTATTACACATTTAGCACGATGGGGATACCAGACAGGATAGTAGAATGCTCCTCCTCAGGGATGTGGGAAGGCAGGGAGACCTCTAGTGCATCCAGCTGCAAATTCCAGCAGGCCATGTCAAGGAGTTGGAGCAGGATCTGGATGAACTCTGGATCATTCAGGTGGCTCAGGGATTGATAGACAGGACATATAGAGAGAGGTGGTTACACCCAAGGTGCAGGTCACCATCAGGAAGGGGAAAAGGGGATAGGCAGCCAGTGCAGAACAGTCCTACGGTCGTTCCCATCAACAACAGTTATGCTTAGCATACTGTTGCGGGGTAATGACCTAGCAGAGGAAAGCCACAGTGGTCAGGTCTCTGGCAGTGAGTCTGGCTCTATGGCTCAGAAGAGGAGGGGAGAAAAGGGGCGCTACAGTGACAGTGGATTCATTGGTTAGGGGAACAGAAAGGCGATTCTGTAGACAAGAACAAGATTCCCAGATGGTTTCTTGCCTCCTGAGTGATAGGGTCATGGGCATCTCAGATCAGGTCCACAGCAGTCTTAAGTGGGAGGGTGAGCAGCCAGAGTTGGTGGTCCACGTAGGTACCAATGGGTAGGCGCTGCAAATTGATTTCAGGGAGTTGTGGTGCTAAGTTAAATTGCAGATCTCCAGGGTTGTGATCTCAGGATTGCTATCTATGCTATGTGCTAGTGAGGCCAGAAACAGGAAGAGCATACAATTTAATATGTAGCTAAGAAGATAGTGCAAGAGGGGGTGGGGGCTTCAGATTTTTGGATCATTGAGCTCTCTTCCAGGAAGATGAACAGAAGAGATGGTTTGCGCTTGAACTGGAAGGGGGACTAATATTTTACAGGAAATGTTTGCTAGTGCTGCACAGGAGTTTAAACTAGAGTTACAGGGGAATGGGTACCAGAGTGCTAGGATAGATAGTGGAGTGGTTGTGGGGAAAGATGTTGTTAAGCCTACATATAAAGTCAAGAATCAAAAAGTGGAGCATAAAGTTCTGAGTTGCATATATTTCAATGCAAGAAGTATTGCAAGGCAGACGGATGAGCTTAGGGCATGGATCAGCATGTGGAATTATGATATTGCAGCCATTAGTGAGAAATGGTTACAGGAGGGACCGGACTGGCAGCTTAATATTCTAGGATTCTGTTGTGTCAGAAGTGACAGAGCGGGAGGAATTAAAGGAGGAGGGATGCCATGACTAGTGAGGGAAAATATTGTGGTAGTGTTCAATCAGGACAGACTGGAGAGCTCATCTAGTGAGGCTTTATGGGTAGAACTGAGGAATAAGAAAGGTATGACCACATTAATGGGATTATATTATAGACCATCCAGCAGTCTGCAGGATTTAGAGGGGCAAATTTGTAGAGAGTTTTCAGACTGTTGCAAGAAACATCAGGTTATGATAGAAGATCATTTTAACTTTCCACATGTTGACTGGAAATCCCATACTGCACAAAGGCTGGATGGGAAAGAATTTGTTAATTGTGTTCATGAAAATTTTCTTAATCAGTACACAGAAGTCCCATCTAGAGAGAATGCGATACTGGATCTCCTATTCTGAAATGAGACAGGGCAGATGACAGAGGTTTGTGTATCCCATCCACTGCCACCAACCTCATAGTTCCCACACCCTGCACTTCCCGTTTCTACCTCCTACCCAAGATCCACAAACTTGCCTGTCTAGGTAGACCTATTGTCTCAGCTTGCTCCTGCCCCACTGAACTCGTTTCTGCATACCTTCACACTGTCTTATCCCCCCCTTGTTCAATCTCTTCCCACCTATGTTTGTGACACTTCTCATGCTTTGGATTTTTTCAATGATTTTAAGTTCCCTGGCCCCCACCGTCTTATTTTCACCATGGACGTCCAGTCCCTATATACCTCCAGCCCCCACTGAGATGGTCTTGAAGCTCTTCGATTTTTTTTGGATTCCAGACCTAACCAATTCCCCTCTACCACCACTCTCCTCCATCTAGCGGAATTAGTTCTTGCTCTCAATAATTTCTCCTTTGGCTCCTCCCACTTCCTCCAAACCAAGGGTGTAGCCATGGGCACCCGTATGGGTCCCAGTTATGCCTGCCTTTTTGTTGGCTTTGTGGAACAGTCCATGTTCCAAGTCTATATGGATATCCATCCCCCTCTTTTCCTTTGCTACATCGACGACTGCATTGACGCTGCCTCCTGCATGCATGCTGAGCTCGTCGACTTCATTAACTTTGCCTCCAACTTTCACCCTGCCCTCAAATTTACCTGGTCTATTTCCGACACCTACCTCTCCTTTCTTGATCTTTCTGTCTCCATCTCTGGAGACGGCCTATCTTCTGATATCTACAATAAGCCTACAGACTCTCACAGCTACCTGGACTATTCCTCTTCCCACCCTGTCTCTTGCAAAAATGCTATCCCCTTCACACAATTCCTCCATCTCCACCGCATCTGCTCTCAGGATGAGGCTTTTCATTCCAGGACAAAGGAGATGCCTTCCTTTTTTAAACAAAGGGGCTTCCCTTCGTCCACCATCAACTCTGCGCTCAAACGCATCTCTCCCATTTCCCGCCCATCTGCCCTCACCCCATCCACCCGCCACCCCACTCGGGATAGGGTTCCCTTTGTCCTTACCTACCACCCCACCAGCCTCCAGGTCCAATGTATAATTCTCCGTAACTTCCGCCACCTCCAATGGGATCCCACTACCAAACACATTTTTCCCTCCCCCCCCCCGCTCCCTACGCGACTCCCTTGTCCACTCGTCCCCCCCATCCCTTCCCACCGATCTCCCTCCTGGCACTTATCCTTGTAAACGGAACAAGTGCTACATCTGCCCTTACACTTCCTCCCTCACCACCATTCAGGGCCCCAGACAGTCCTTCCAGGTGAGGCGACACTTCACCTGTGAGTCGGCTGGTGTGGTATACTGCGTCTGGTGCTCCCGGTGTGGCCTTTTATATATTGGTGAGACCCGACGCAGACTGTGAGAGCGTTTCGCTGAACACCTACGCTTGGTCTGCCAGAGAAAGCAGTATCTCCCAGTGGCCACTCATTTTAATTCCACGTCCCATTCCCATTCTGATATGTCTATCCATGGCCTCCTCTATGGTCAAAATGAATCCAAACTCAGGTTGGAGGAACAACACCTTATATACCGGCTGGGTAGCCTCCAACCTGATGGCATGAACATTGACTTCTCTAACTTCCGTTAATGCCCCTCCTCCCGTTCTTACCCCATCCCTGACATATTTAGTTGTTTGCCTGTTCTCCATCTCCCTCTGGTGCTCCCCCTCTCCCCCTTTCTTTCTCCCGAGGCCTCCCGTCCCATGATCCTTTCCCTTTTCCAGCTCTGTATCACTTTTGCCAATCACCTTTCCAACTCTTAGCTTCATCCCACCCCCTCCGGTCTTCTCCTATCATTTCACATTTCCCCCTCCCCCCACTACTTTCAAATCTCTTACTATCTTTCCTTTCAGTTAGTCCTGACGAAGGGTCTCGGCCTGAAATGTCAACAGCGCTTCTCCCTATAGATGCTGCCTGGCCTGCTGTGTTCCAGCAGCATTTTGTGTGTGTTGTTTGAATTTCCAGCATCTGCAGATTTCCTCGGGTTTGTGTAGGGGAACACTTTGCATCTCGTGATCGTAATGACTTCAATTTCAAGGTAATTATGGAAAAGGATAGATGTGGTCCACAAGTTGAGATTTTAAATTGGAAAAAGGCCAGATTTTGATGGTACCAGAAAGGATCAAGCAAGTGTGAATTGGGACAGGTTGTTTCCTGGCAAAGGTGTACTTGGTAAATGGAAGGCCCTCAAAAGTAGAATTTTGACAGTACAGAGTTTATACATTGCTGTCAGAATAAAAGGCAAGGATAACAAATTTAGGAAATCTTGGTTGGCGAGAGATATTGAGGCCCCGGTTAAGAAAAAAGAAGATGCATAGTAGGTGTCACAGACAGATACAAATTTGATACTTGAAGAGTTTAAGAAATATGAGAACAATTAAGAAGGCAAACCGAAGGGCTAAAAGAAGACATGGGGTTGCTCTACCAAAGTGAAGGAGAATCCTAAGGACATCTACAGATTTAGGCCTCCGTTAGTCTCGATAGACCATGGATTTGTGCCTTGGAAAGTTTCCAGGGCGCAAGCCTGGGCAAGGTTTTTTTTATGGAAGACCGGCAGTTGCCCAAGCTGCAAGTCTCCCCTCTCCACGCCACTGATGTTGTCCAAGGGAAGGGCATTAGAGCTACAGATACATTAAGAGCAAAGGTTACAAGGACAAAATTGGTCCTCTGGAAGATCAGAATGGAAATCTATATGTGGAGCTGAAGGAGACGTGGGAGATAGTCAATGGTTTTTTTGCATCTGTATTTACTTGGGAGACAGACACAGAATCTATAGATGTGAGGCAATGTAGCAGCGAGGTCATGGACCCTATATATTACAAAGGAGAAGGGGTTTACTGTCTTGAGGCAAATTAAGGTGAATATATCCTGTGGAAGGCTAGTGCAGAAATTGCAGAGTCCCTAGCAGAGATATTTAAAACATCCTTAGCCATGGGTGAAGTACCAGAGGATTGGAGGATAACTAATGTTGTTTCATTGTTTAAGATAGGCTCTAAGAATAAGACTGAAAATTTGAGAATGGTGAGCCTGACCAATAGGAAAGTTATTGGAAGGTGTTTTAAGGGGCCTGATATATAAATATTTGGATAGACAGGAACTCATTAGGGATAGTCAATGTGGCTTTTTGGTTGCTAAGTCATATCTAACCAAACTTATAAGGTTTTAGAGGAGGTTACCAGGAAAGTTGATGGGGCAAGGGTCCAGATGTTGTCGACATGGATGTTAGCATGGGTTTTGATAAGGTCCCGTATGGGAGGTTAATCAAAAAGGTTCAGTCACTTGGCATTCAAAATGAGATAATAAATTGGATTAGTCATTGGTTTAGTGGAAGAAGTTAGAGAGTGCTGGTAGATAGCCACCTCTCTGAATGGAGGCCTGCCGCAACAATCGCATATCAATGACCTGGATGAAAATGTGGTAAAATGGAACAGTAAGTTTGTGGATAACACTGATATTGGGGGTGTTGTGGACAGTGAGAAAGACTACCAAAGCTTGAAGCAGAACCTGTGCCTGCTGTTGAAATGGGATGAAAATGGCAGATGAAATTTAATGCAGTTAAGTGTGAGGCATTGCACTTTGGGATGACAACTTGTTCATGTTGTCCAAGATAGCTACCTAAGCTAGTCCCATATCCTATTAACGTGTCTGAATGTCTTTTAACTTTTCTACTGTTTCTGTCCCGGGCTCTTTGTCTGGCAGCCTGTTCCAAGTACACACCACTTAATGATCCCTATTGAATCATTCCCCGCTCATCTTAAACTTCTGCCTTCTGGCCTTTGATACTCTGTGGAGAGACACAGTGTACATTCACCTTGTCTGTGCCGCTCATGGGTTTATGAGTTTCATTAAGGACACTACTGGATCTTCTTTGCTCCGAGGAAGGAAGTCCTAGCCTGTCTAACCTGTTCCTGTAATCCAGGCTCTCGAGCTCTGTCAAGATTCTTTTAATTCTTTGAACGCATTCAGGCTTAACATTGTTTATTAGTACTGGCAACAAATCTGCCACTATAAATCGGTATACAGTGACAGACTTGTGTTTCCTGGTGTCATAGTGTATAGGCTGTCCTGGGTTACTAACACCTAATTTATGGGCACCAGAACGTACAAGTTGTTCTCATAATATTATTAAATTTATAAGTCTGATTGACATTCAGATATTCTTTTTTTTGCATGTCAGAACTAGTTTCCTCCCTCTCTCCACTTTTTAGTAATTGTTTTTTTTAATCAATATTGTGTGTTTTTAATGTCATTCATTACAGTACTGTGAAGGTACAACCCTAGTGTTGAACAAAGATAAATGTATGTATGCTCTGCAAGCCAGTGTTAGTGATGGAGCTGTGTTCATTAGTATAGCTGCATCATCTTATACAGTGATTAACATATGCCTACATGTAATCTACCCAAGTGTTATATGATTACAGACCTGTGTTCAGCAGTACTGGATCTAAGGGCTGAACACAGGAAGACCTGTAGCCTTCAAAGCTGTTTTGGTGTTACAGAGAAACATATCTATACCAAGTTGTAATATATCAAACTTTTGGCCACCAATACTGCATATCTGTGTCTAGATCTAGGTATTAACCTCGATCTGGACTTGGGTTCAGAACGTCGTGAGCACAAATGTTATCCTGGATGCTTGGTCCTTGGTGCAGGGTCTGCCCCTGACATCTGGGTGGTCTCAAGAACCCAGTCCAGAATCAGATGGTCCCCACGGACTGAAGCAGCAATGGTTAGGCCTTGAAAGCTTTCACCTTCATTGAGTGAACAGGATCTGCTCTAGGAACAGGATCTAGGAACAGGATCTGCTACCAGGTGGGTCTCTACCTCCAGAAATCAACCTCTGCTTCCTCAATGCTCCTGTTGATCACCAAGCTGTTCGAAATTCAATGCAAGCTGAGTGGTGATAAACAGGGTCAGTCCTTGTTAAGTTGTCGGGGCTACCTTGGGGTTTTGGCCTTCATAACCTTTGGTTCTTTAAGGGAAACTTGACTTGATATGTTAGAGTAATTCAGGTCAGCTAATCATCCTTTAAGGTCTGGAAAATGCTATAGAATCTGGGAATGTTAGCAACCTTAACTTCATGTACAAAGTTCCATGCCCAGAAGCTTGCAAGAGTGCCCCACCATTTTCCCAAGAGCTCTTGAAGAGGAGCAATGCTGGGCAAGAAGCCAAATGTTAATCTGCTTCTGAGTTTATTTTTACCTCGTAAGGCACCATTGTTGCAGAGAAAGCATTCAGACTTCTGCTACTTGCGTCATTGCAACTGCATTACAGAAACTTAGGAAGCATCTGGAATCTACTCTTCTGTCTTTCAAAGGCCACGTCACTAAGACTATCATATTCAGTTACTTCCTGTTCTTCTTTGTACAGTGGAGTCTTACATAGGCATGGAAAACTTTTATTTCAAAATCAATTATTCTTTTAAAGAGGTTTCAGGAAGAACCTCAGCAGGGTGTTTCAGCGGTAAGGGATTAAGTTGCTGAATCAAATGGGTTTGATTCCCATTGCAACTTGTAAGAAACTTAAATATATTTGGAATAATGTTACTGTCAGTAATGATGATCACCGGACTACCATAATGCTGGTTCAGTATTCAACATTAGGGAAGGATGTTTGCCAACCTTGGTTTTGTTTACATAGAAACCCTGGCACGTTAATGTGTTTGACCAAAGCTCCTGAAAACTACTCGGTTTGTGAAACAATTAGGGATGAACAAAAAATGTTGGCCTACTCAGTAACATCGACAAATTAATTAAAAAAAATCCTGTTTCAACCAGTCAGTATCCAGGCACAATTTAATCGCCTTGTTGAATGTTAACTTGGCTTCAGTCTCCACAGATGCAGCGTGACCTGCTGGGTGAACATCCAGAAGTCAGTTTGGTATCAATGACATGGATAAGAAAAGGGATGTTGTCCTGAGGAGCAAATATATGGTGTTAGGTAGAAAGCTGAAAAGCAGGACATCAGGGGTCGCAATCTCTACGTTGCTGTCTGGGCCATGCAGTAGTGAGGGTGGGAAGAGGATGATTTGGCAGGTGAATGCCTAGCTGAGGAATTGGTACAGAGAGCATGGTTTCATATTTCTGGATCATTGAGATCTCTTTAGGGGAAGGTATGTCCTGTGTAAAAAGGATGGGTTCTACCTGAACTCAAGAAGCAACGATATCCTTGCATGCAGGTTTGCTAGATCTGTTGAGAGGGACTTAAACCAATTTGGCAGGGGAATGGAAACGAGAGTGACAGGGACAAGAATGGGGCAGTTGGTATACAGGTAGATGGAGTGTGTAGTGAGACTGTGAGGAAGGATAGGCAGGTAATCGGGCAAAATTGCAGTCTGTGGGATGAGTTGCAGTGTAACATGGGGGAAATCTAAAAAGGTGATGATACTGGATTGAAGGTGTTATATTTGAATGCACATGGTATATGGAATAAGGTAGATGATTTTGTAGTGCAATTAGAGATGGGTAGGTATAACGTTATGGTTATCAGTGAGTTGTGGCTGAAAGAATATCATAGTTGGGAGCTTAAAGTCCAAGGATACATATTGCATCGAAAAGAGAGATAGGTAGCAAGAGTGGGCAAGGTGGCTCTGTTTGTATAAAAATAAATCAAATCCTTAGAAAGAGGTGACATAAGATTGGAGGATGTACAATTCATATAGGTAGAGTTAAGAAACACAAGGGTACAAAGAATAAATGTAAGCAATTCTGCAGTTGCTGGAACCCCAGAGCAACACGCACAAAAAGCTGGAGGAACTCAGCAGGTTAGGCAGCATCTATGGAAATGAATTAACAGTTAACATTTCAGGCTGAGACCTTTAATCAGCACTGGAAAGGAAGGAGAATGAAGCCAGAATAAGGTAGGAGGAAGGTAAGGAATACAAGATAGAAGGTGATAGCATAAAAAGTCTCTGATGGGTGTTACGTATGGGTCTTTGAACAGTAGCCAGGATTTGGTGCACAAACTACAATGGGAAACAGAAAAGGAATGTAAAAAGAGCAATACACAGGTAGATTGGGAAAATCATGTTGGTGTTAGATTCCTAGAGAACAAATTTGTGGAGATGGCGAAATGGAGCAACTTGTGGTTCAACCCACTAGGAAAAACACAATTCTGGATTGGGTGTTGTGTAATGAACCAGATTTGTTTAGGGAGCTTAAGGTAAAGGAACCTTTATGAAACAGTGATCATAATATGATAGAATTCACCCTGCAGTTTGAGAGGGTGAAGCTAAAATCAGATGTATCAGTATTATAGTAGAGTAAAGGAACTACAGAGGCATGAGAGAGGAGCAGGCCAAAGTTGATTGGAAGATGACACGAGCAGGGATAACCCCAGAATAACAATAGCTGGAGTTTCTGGGAGTAATATAGAAGGCGCGAAATAGATCTATCCCAAAGAACAAGTATTCTTCAGAGAGGATGAGACAACTGTGGTTGACAAGGAAAGTCAAAGGCAGCATAAAAGCAAAAGAAACTAGCGTGAAGAAGCAATCATTCAAACTCTTCATCGTTATCTGCTATTTAATGAATGAGATTTAATTTTGTTGATAGCAGACCACAAAAGTCATGAGTGCAAAAAGTCACTGGCTGAGGGAAGGATGTTTGCCAACCTTGGCTTGGTTTAAACATAAACCCTGACACATTAATGTGTTTGACCAAAGCTCTTGAAAACTACTCAGCTTGTGAAGCAATTAGGGATGAACAAAAAATGCTGGCCTGCTCAGTGACATCGACAAATTAATTAAAAAAATATATCCTGTTTTAAACAGCCGGTATCCAGGCACAATTTAATCGCCCTGTTGAATGTTAACTTGGCTTCAATCTCCACAGATGCAGAGATGGCTGTGAGATGTTGACAATGAATTACACAATGGATTGCAAACTGACTTGGAATTTCCTTTTTCATCAATGGCACTAAACCAGCATGATGACCTGTCATATATAATGCTCCATCTGTAGCACAAGAAATTATGTACCGAATCAGAATATCTTTATCTTCCATATACATCTTGAGCTCATCGTAGATTGAGGTTGATATTTGTTTTTAACTTTTTACAAATGAGACTCTTCATAAACTAACATTTTTGATAAATTGTACATATGCGATTAATAATGCCTCATTATCTCACACAGTTGACTCATCCAGTTGAATCACAAATTCTGTTGTTTGCAGCTCCATGCTTAGTTGATACTCCATGTCTTCACTCATTTTGCTAATATGACAAGCTACAGAGTTACTACTCAGAGAAATTGATTTTAAAATACTGGTATCCATTTTGAGAACAATGGTAAGCACTTCTGATACAGTAGGTATAATTAATCTTTCACCAATTGTATGAGATTTTCTTCAGTTTGCTATCATTTTGGAAATGTTATAAGAAACTGTGAAACCACTATCAAGGTCATTCTTAGCTTTCTTGGCAAATGACTCCAGCATGCAATGCTTTTCAAATGCTTCTTTCATCCTCTGGAACTGAGTAATTCAACAAGAAGCCTTTTCAGGATGTCTTTTTACAGAAGTGTTCCTGCAATCTTGATGATTTCATGGCTACATTAGATAGTACAGTACTACAACTAAGACATATGGGACATCACTGATCTGACGGGAACAGAATAACACCATACTGCAGGTATGTAACATTATACTGACGCACTTTCCGTAGTTTCTGTTCCTTAGCAGGATTAGAATTCAAGGTTTCACTGCCTTCAGACTCAGAGGTCATGCTATATGTACTTATCCATCATTAAGAGGGCTAAATTAAAATAAAAAATTAACACAAACTGGGAATGCCTATCAGATGTTGATGATGGCAGTGAGTTGGCACAGACAGTCATGTCTTGTTCCTCAAATTAGGGTGCTGCTTACTTCTCTCCCCCCCACAAGTACCTTGAATACCCCCTGATGACTTCTATTTCCCTAATGCCCCCTTAGGACACATAACCTCCTCCTTCGGGGAGGAGAGGGTAGTACCGCCCCACTGGTAATCACTGGAATATAGTGCAGGGAAGTGTATGGCCATGCACAATGAATAAATGTGTCGCTTTTTTTAAAAAATGGGAGAAAATTCAGAAATTAGAGGTGCAATGGGACAGGAGTCCTTTTCAGGGTTAACTTGCAGGCTGAGTCAGTGATAAGCAAGTCAAATGCAATGTTAGCATTGATTTTGAGAGGAATAGAATATAACGCTGAGGCTTTATAAGGCTCTGGTTAGACTATGCTTTGAGTATCATGAGCAGTTTTGGGCCCCTTATCTAAGAAAGTATGTGCTGGCATTGGAGAGGGTCTAGAGGAGGTTCATGAGAATGATTCCAGGAATGAAAGGGTTAACGAACTAAGAACGTTTACTTGCTCTGGGCCTGCATGCTCTAGAGTTTAGAAGAATGGGGGGGGGGGGCACGGTTGTTCTCATTGAAATAGAATAGTGAAAGGCCTAGATAGAGTGGATGTGGAAAGGATGTTTCCTGTAATGGGGAAGTCTAGGACAGAGGATATAGCCTCAAAATAAAAGTACTTCCTGTAAAAAAACAGTGATGGGAAGAATTTCTTCAGCCAGAAGATGGTGAATCTATGGTATTCATTGCCACAGATGGCTGTTGAGGCCAAGTTATTGGGTATATTTAAAGCTTAAGGGTGATAGGTTCTTGATAATTAATGGTGTGATATGTTATAGGGAGAAGGCAAGAGAACTGGGTTGAGAGGGATAATAAATCAGACATAATGGAATGATGGAGCAGGCTAGATAACTGCATGGCCTAATTCTGCTCCGATGTCTTTTGGTCTTATTTTGTGTTCTCATTTTGTATAATGCAGATTTTAAAGTGTATAGTGTTGAGAAGGAGAGACGATTAGAAAGCACATTCCAGAGCCAACTGGCTGAAGGCTCAGGAACTGTTGGTAGGTGAAGGAAATGGGATATGCCCAAAGGGCTAAAGTTGAAGGAACTTGGAGAATTATAGGCCTCGGGGAGCTAACGAAATAGGTCAGTGTAGAAATTACGTTTTTGATGAATAAAATCATAATGTCAATTTTATTTCTATATGCAAAGCCAAAAGACATAGTACCATAAAAAGAAACTGCATGTCTAATGGAAGTATTAAGCAACAAAACTGAAAACTCACTGCTTTAATGATTCAGCAGGTCAGACAGTATCAACGGAAAAGAGTAAAAAGTCGACATTTCAGGCTGAGAGCCTTCTTGAGGACCTGAAGAAATAGATGCTGCCTGACCTGCTGAGTTCCTCCTGCATTTTGTGTGTGTTGTTTTGGATGTCCAGCATCTGCAGACTTTGTCGTGTTTGCATTAATGATTAGTTGTGTTCACCTGAAGCTCCATGATTATGCAAGTTAATAATGTTGATACTTTGTTCTGAAGACCGGCACAGAGGAACTTGGAATACACTATAATTGTTGACAACATTCTCCAAAGTATTTTTCATCTCTGTGGACTTAAGAAAGGCCTTTGCATTAATATTACTTTCTTGCCTGACTTAAAACAAGACCACCTTTCTTGTAAGATGGTGCTTGTTAAGAAACAACTTCAAGATTAAGTGATGATAGCTGGTTCTTTGCTTGCAAAGATCAGGAGGGAAGAAGCATCCTCAGGAGTGACAGGACTATCAATGGTGACTGTAGAGGCCAATCGTTACTCCCCTACTCTGTGCTGCATAGGTTTATAGTGAGGATCGGTGTGCGCTGACCGGGGGACATTCCACAATGGCACAGTGAACTGTGATGACTGGCGACTACAAGGCTGTAGGTTGAGTATCAGATTATTCCTTCTCCTAGGCAGACTGTCTGATAAGATTAATGAGTCCCATCTACCTGGGTTTGGAATCCTCCAGCAGATTTCTTATTGCTCCAGTTCCCCTTGCAATCTGGGCAAAGTAAGAGCAGAAGAATTTCCTGAGAAATGAGGATGAGAGCAGGAAACCAGAACTATACACTGAGAACAAAGTGGGAGAGGATAATGGATCTTTTGGAGACAATTAAATTAATGGAAATTGAAGTTGAAGCCAACAATGACAGCAGGGAACAATAAGCAGGAGTTATGTAATTAAGTTCATAGCTTCAGAGAAAGATCATTTCAAATAATTCTGGGAAATATTCAACGCAATAACAAGATGATTCACACAAAGGCGAAAAGTTGAACTGGCAGATAAATGTAGGCAAAGGGATCATATGTACAAATATAACAAAAACATCTTTAATGAGCATGGCAGCCAAGATTTTTCAAGATAATTAATGATTTGAGTGTGATCAACATGATCCATAATATAATTTTTCTATTTGAGGCAAATAGTGCAGGACTGTCAATTAGAACATTTCCAGATAAATATACATACACTGTATATAGTGTATATAGGTTTGTGGCTTTCAGATTGTAGCTTTAGGGATAGTTTAAGGTTGGTTGGTTCAATCATAAATAGTACGAGTCAGAAGCGTTTTGATAAAGTGCATTAAAGACGGGTTACCACACTTAAATAGGCAAAGCATAGAAGGATGCAGTCTTAATGGAGGGAAATTGGACTAGTGTAGATGAGTTTAAAGGTCAGCATGAACACAATGTGCTGAAAGGCCCATTTCTATGCCATATGAGTCAGTGTAGAACTTGGAAGAATGAGAAGTGATCTTATTAAAACATTAAGATCCAAAGGCAAAGTAAGACTGATTTTGAGATATTTCCACTCATAAGCAATGAAAATATTTTTTTAAATATTGCAAAATATAAACAATATTTAAGTACAATATGCTTATTTTAAACTAAGAAACATAAATAAACAAGTAACTTACTTTTTAATTACAATTACTCTGTATTACTGCCAGGGAGGAGGCACAGAAGCCTAAAGATACACACTCAATATTTTAAGAACAACATCTCCCCCTCTGCAATCAGATTTCTGAGCGGTGGGTAAAATTAGTGGCAGGAGCTGCATGATTCTACTGTGAAACCATACACCAAGCTCCCACTGACAGGACTTACGTTCTCTGTATGGGAACTTATTATCTTGTCCATATCTTCAACAGGAGTAGCTTTTCAAATGACAGTTGAATTTGATCAACCAAATTTCATATCCTTAGAAATAACATATATGCATACCTACTGTACATGTTTCTTTCAAAGTAATCTAAACCTAGCATTTGTTGGATGTGAAACTATTGATTACATATGCAACAGGAATGAATGAGGTAGGGAACTGCTTTCTGTCCTATGCCTGAAATCATTGACCATCTGAGATTCTCTAGAGAAAACAAACTAAAATTGTTCAGTCTCCCTTTGCAGCTGATGCATCCCAGTGAAACTCTTCTCCAGCCTCTCCAAGGGCTCCACTTCCTTGTTGTAATGCAGTGAGTAAAATACTCCAAATGAGGCTTAACCAAAGGTTTATGCAGCTGCAACTTTACTGTCCAACTTTTATACTCGAAGGCCAGACAGATAAAGGCAAGTATGTTGTAGTACCACTTCTTTACTGCCCTATCTACTTGTGTTGATACTTTTAGGGACTTGTATCTCATGCCACCGATTAGACCAATGGCTCTTTGCCTTAAGGATCTTTCTCACAATGTTTAAACTGTTGGAGGAACACAAACTCTGAGGTAGGTTCCTGTACATTGTGAGATTTGTGGCAATTTGCCTTAAGGTTCAAAGAGAATAATTGGGAATAATGCAGCATAACTGAATGAATTAATTTAAATGCATTACATAAATTGTCAGTGAAGTATCATGTACATTTACTTCTCCAAATCTAGACCTTGCTAATTACTCTATCCCATCTCAATGACATAATAAATATTGTAGAATCTAATCTTTCTTAATGTTTATTATTTTACACTTATTTAGATTGTGCTCCAAAATCAAGATAATAGTACTGCAAATAAAAAGTAATCACTGCAAGACAGTAATGAGGGGCATAGACAAGGTGAACGCACTCAGTCTTTTTCCCAGGGTTGGCGAATCAAGAATTAGGGTTTAAGGTGAGAGGTGAATGATTCTGTAGGAACTTGAAACATAAACTTTGTTATACAAATTGTGGCCTGTATAATTTACTGACAATTCTTTTGGAATTCTTTGAGGAAGCTGTTATGTTTTGTAACTCCAGAAACTAATCTAAAGAAAAACACAGGAGCCCACTCTGTTTACTTAATTTTCTTTTAGTGACGCATTCACATATGATATAGTGGCATAATGACATACGCTATTCATGTGCTTCTTACATATAACCCATAATGAATTATGTAGACAAACAGTGAATGCTTAATCAAACTATACACACACACACACAAATTTTACTCAAAGATTATTGAAATATTAAATACACTACACTCCTCCCTGCTTAGCTATAAACTCTAACTCAATATGGAATGCATCTCAACTCAAATACTATATGTAACACATTGTCTCTCCAGTCATATATTTATACACAGTATACTATATAATACAACTACTATATAATCACAGTGGAGGATTTCTTTCTTGTGTGGGTTAATGTCTTTCCTGACAAGGGGGGGGGGGGTCACTCTGCTTGGCAGGAGAGACTTGTGGCTGTGAAACAATCTCATTTTCTGCAGCATCCTCCATGGTGGTTGTGGGAGTTGACTCTGGGACTGCAGGTAAAGGATCTGACAACCTTGGACAGCTTTCTGCTCTAACAATTGACTCTGTCCTCCTCAACTGATTGACGTGTTATCTCCAGAGGACATCAGACACAATCTCCACTGTGTAGATATAGTCCTGCCCTTAACCTTTCCAAATATTCACTTTGGATCATTTCTGCACTCCCTTGCAAGGACTGCTTGTCCAGCAGTGTAACATTGAACCTCCTTGTTTGAGGAGCCCTCAGTTTCTCTTGGCTGTTTGTCCTACATACTCCTTCTAAGATTGGGTTTGAGGAGATCCAAGCATGAGCGCAAGAGCTCACAGTGAACTCTTTAGAGTCTGATGTCCAGAGTCTAAAGAATGCACTGCAAGCAGTGTCAGCAGAACACACTGCTCTGAATCAGAAGCTCACCAATTTCCTCTTTGCTTATCTCAATGCAGCATACTCTCCAATTAACATCTCATCAGTTACACTATTCCAGGGTCATCCCTTGAGCTCATTCATGGATCTCCTCAAACCCAATATCAGAATGAGTATGCAGCTGAGGCATTCAAGTCTGGCAACCTAGGACTGTATGAGAAAACCAGGTACAACTTGTGGAGGGCTATCTTAAGAGCAAAGGTACAATTCCAAATGAGGCTGGAGGTGGAATTGAATGCACGTCAAACTCTGGCAGGGTTTTCAGGCCATTACTTCTTACAAAGCAAAACCTAACCTCATGAATAGCAGTGATGCTTCACTCCCAGATGAGCTCAACGCCTTTTATGCATGCTTTGAAAGGGAGAATAAAGCTACAGCTATGTGGATCCCTGCAGCGCCCAGTGACACAGAGATCTCTGTCTCAGAGGCTGATGTCAGGCTGCTTTCCAAGAGGGTGTCTCAAGGTGACAGGCCCTGATGAAGTACCTGGTAGGGCACTGAAAACTTACGCCAACCAACTGGCGTCGATGTTCAAAGACATTTTCAATCTCTCATTGCTACAGTCAGAAGTTCCCACCTACTTGAAAAGGGCAACAATTATACCAGTGCCCAAGAAGAGCAGGGTGAGCTGCCTTAATGATTATTATCCAGTAGCACTCACATCTATGGTAATAAAGTGCCTTGAGAGGTTGGTTATGGCCAGAATTAACTCCTGCAAGGAACTGGACCTATGACACTTTGCCCATCACCTCAATAGGTCTACGGTTCATGCAAATTCATTGGCTCTTCATGAGGCCTTGGATCTCCTGGACAATACAATATCTATATCAAGTTGCTGTTTATTGACTTCACCTCAGTGTTTAACACAATCATTCCAATAGTTTTGTTTGAAAAGCTCCAGAACTTGAGCATTCTGTATCTCCCTCTGCAACTGGTTCCTCGACACACTATCCACAATCTGTGTGGATTGGAAATAACTAATTTACTAAGATGGCGGTGTGACGCAGCAGCGCGCAGTGGCCACGTCGGAATGAATATCTGTAATCTGTCAAGTAGGATGTCGTGTACAATCCTGATTTGATGGAGACGAATGGTTGAGCATGGAGGAACATCAGGTGAAACTTTGGAAATGCCTGTTTCGCTGCCGCTGCTACTGTGCGATCGGAAAATCTCCGGGAGGAAGGCCCTGAATCCTCGGCTTTGCGTGTTGCTTGGCAGCCGGGACCGGGGTCGAAGCGCTCGGCAGAGATGGTGCTCTGTGTCGGAGGGCTGGTTGGAGGCTCGAAGTTTTTGGACGGACTCAGAGTTGGCTGTGGTCGGGTGCTTCTAGGGGGCTGTATTGGCAAGGTAGCGGCGCTGGAGGTTCATGGCAGGAAGAGTTTTTCTTCCTTCTACCGTCTGCGTGAGATGATGGGCTGTCGGGACTTTGAGACTTTCTTTTAAACCGTGCCATGGACTGCTCTTTATCAGATTACGGTATTGCTTTGCACTGTTGGGACTATATGTTAAATTATGCGGCTTTTGTCAGTTAGTCTTTTATCAATTATGGTATTGTCTGCACTGTTGCAACTAAATGTTAACTATAGCAATGTGGTTTTGTGTAGGTTTTTGGTTTGTTGGGTGGTAGTGCTGGTCTCTTGACTTGGTGTGTCTGGGTAGTCTTGTTTTGTCTGATGGGTATAGAGTTCCTTTCCGGGGAACGTGCTAAGATGGTAGCGTGATATTGATATGCAACAGCCTCTCCAGACTCTGGATTGGGGATTACCAAACGTTATGTGATTTTTCTTGTGTGCTCTGTTTTGTCATGTGCTTTTTTGTGATATCATTCCGGAGAACGTTGTCTCATTTTTTAACTGCATTGCACTTGTGGTTTCTAAATGACAATAAACTGAATCTGAATCTGAACATCTCCAACCTACTGACAATCAACCTTGGGGATGAGTGCTTAGCCCACTTGTCTACTCTCTCTACACTCATGACTGTGTGGCTAGGTACAACACAAATGCCATCTATAAACTTGTTGATGATACAACTATTGTTGGCAGAATTTCAGAGTATAACGAGAGTGCTTACAGGAGCAAGCTATATCAGCTAGCTGAGTGGTATCGCAGCAATAACCTGCACTCAAAGTCAGTAAGACCAAAGAACTGATTGTAGGCTTCAGAAAGGGTAAGACGAGGGAACACACACCAGTCCTCAGAAGGATCAGAAGTGGAAGGAGCGAGCAATTTCAAGTTCCTGGTGGCAATATCTCTGAGGATCTAACCTGGACATAACATATAGATGCAGCTGCAGGGAAGCACGACAGTTTCTTCTGTCCTGAATGACACCTCTTTCAGTATTTGAGGAGATTTTGTATGTCACCAAAGGCACTTGCAAATTTCTACAGATGCACTGAGGAGAGCATTCTAACTGGCTACATCACCATCTGGTATGGGTGGTATGGCGGGGGGGGGGGGGGAAGCGACTACTGCACAGGATTGAAGTAAGCTGCAGAGAGTTGTAAACTTAGTCAGCTCCATCATGGGCACTAGCCTCTGTAGTATCCAGGGTATCTTCAAGGAGCATGCCTAAAAGGACCTCCATCACCCAGGACATGCCTACCATCAGGAAGGAGGTACAGAAGCCTAAAGGCACACACTCAACCATTCAGGAACAGTTTCTTCTCTTCTGCCATCCAATTTCTGAACAGACATTGAGCCCTGTGGACACTACCTCACTACTTTTTTATTTCTATTTTTGCATTACTTATTTAATTCAACTATTAGATATATACACATATATAATAACAAAATGTTCAAAATGGAAATAAATAACACACACACACACACACACACACACACACACACACACACACACACACACACACACACACACACACACACACACACACACACACACACACACACACACACACACACACACACACACACACACACACACACACACACACTTACCGTAATTACATTTTCTCTAACATTATGTATTGCATTGTACTGTTGCCACAAACAGAACAAATTTCATGACATACGTAGTGGGTGCGTGGGGTGCGTGGAATGCACTGCCGGCAATGGTGGTGGAGGCGGATACAATGGGATCTTTTATGAGACTTTTAGGTAGGTACATGGAGCTTAGAAAAACAGAGGGCTATGTGGTAGGGTAATTCTAGGCAGTTTCTAGAGTAGGTTACATGGTTGGCAGAATATTGTGGGCTGAAGGGCCTGTAATGTGCTGTAGATTTCTATGTTCTACATGCAGGTGATATTAAACCTGACTCTGATTCTGACCTGATGCATTTCAGTGCAAATGATGCAAAAATTAACACTAGAAAGTTGTGTTCAGTTGGCTGTTTGCATTACAAGGACCCAATTGTTGTTATCAATATACTATCATTTTCAGCAATAAACAGGATAATTTTATTGTAAGTAACAAGGAAAGTTACAAAGTTGGACTGATACAACGTCAGGGGATTCATGCAAATCTGGAGGCTTCCTTGTCTTTCTGTGTGCCTTGGTTGGGGTAGGGTTAGGGTGAATTGGAATGCCTGTTAGGATAGAACAGACATATTGTGAAAAAGCCAGAATGTTTCAGATTTCTCTCCATTTTCAAATATGTCAGGTATCAAACATGGGGAAAGAAACAGAGTCAACATTTTAGCTGGATGACCATTCCTCAGAATCCCAACACTAACACACGAGATTCTGCAGATATTGGAATAAAGAACAACACACACAAAATGCTGGAGGAACTCAAGCATTTCAGGAAGCATCTATAGAGAAGAATAAACAGATAACGTTTCGGACTAAGGTCAGTTCTGATGAAAGGTTTCAGCCCAAAACATTGACTGGTATTCCTCTCCATAAATACTGCCTGACTTGCTGAGTTCCTCCAGCATTTTGTGTGTTGAACTACGACATTAACACATTTTCCCCTCTCTGACTGGCAATTTCCTATTTTTAATTTGGATTTCCAGCATCTTCACTGTTCTGTATTATGATCCTGATTACCAATTACAGATGCTTGGGTGGGGGTAACCAGCTGCTCCACAACTACAAAGATAAAGATTAACTTTAATTTTTTTTGTTTGCATGTATCAAACATGAAACAATACAGTAAAATGTGTTGTTTGCATCAATGACCAACACAGTCTAGAATGTGCAAGGGGCAGCCCTCAAGTGTTCAATAGGTAGGCAGGTAGCAACACACAAACTGCTGGAGGAACTCAGCCAGCCAGGCAGCATCTATGGAAAAGAGTACAGTCGACATTTCGGGCTGAAACCCTTTGGCAGGACTGGAGAAAAAAAGCTGAGGAATAGATTTGAAAGATGGGAGGAGGGGAGAGAGAGAAACACCAGGCGATAGGTGAAACTTGGAGGGGGAGGAATGAAGCAAAGAGCTAGGTAGTTGATTGGTGTAAGAGACAGAAGGCCATGGAAGAAGAAAAAAATGGGGTGGGGGAGCACCAGAGGGAGGCGATGGGTGGGCAGGGAGATAAAATGAGAGAGGGACAAGGGGATGGGAAATGGTGAAGGGGGGAGGGAAGATTGGAGACATTACTAGAAGTTTGAGAAATTGATGTTCCTCCCATCAGGTTGGAGCCTACCCAAATGGAAGATAAGGTGTTGTTTCTCCAACCTAAGTGTGGCCACTTCCCATTCCGCTATCTCCATCCCTAGCCTCCTCCAATGTCGTGATAAGGCCACACTTTACTTTATTCCATAGAAGCTTCCTGGCCTGCTGAGTTCCTCCAGCATTTTGCGTATGTTGCTTGGATTTCCAGCATCTGCAGATTTTCTCTTGTTTGAGGTAGGGAGGTAGGTAGGTACATTCAATGTCAGAGAAATGTATACAAAATACATCCTGAAATCCTTTTTCTTCACAAACATCCACAAAAGCACGGGAGTGTCCCAAAGAATGAATGACAGTTAAATGTTAGAACCCAAAGCCCCCCCCCCAAGCTCCCCCCTCCCACACACAAGCAGCAGCAAGCAACAAATCCCCCCACCCCCACCAGCAAAAGCATCATCACCCTCCACCAAGCACTCAAGCATCAATAAGGACACAGACCTGCAGTACCCCAAAGACTACTCGTTCACCCGGTAATTCAACGTACCGCAGGCTCTCTCCCTAATAAGAGAAAAAAGAGGTTCCCCCGTTTCCCACTGAGAGGGGAGACATAACAAACAACTCACTGATTTATGATGTTAAATGTCTGTTAGATTGCTTTTACCGAGCTCTGTGCCCAGAGAGCAGGCACCAAAAAGGTGCTGACTCATGGCTGCTAACCTGCTGCTCCCAATGTTCGGTGTTCTCCTGCTACACATCAGCCA
Organism: Hemitrygon akajei; assembly: GCF_048418815.1. Lineage (NCBI taxonomy): Eukaryota > Metazoa > Chordata > Chondrichthyes > Myliobatiformes > Dasyatidae > Hemitrygon > Hemitrygon akajei. The sequence goes on along the minus strand of NC_133128.1, from coordinate 147,712,895 downwards.
TGTAAACCCATGCAGTCATGCTAGAACATACAACCTCCTTACAGATAGTGGTGAGAATTGAATTCTGATCATTAGCACTGTAAATCATTGTGTTAGCAACTGTGTCACTGTACCACCCAGGAGGGTAACCAATAAACCTCAACCCACAAAGAGGGCAGAGCAACTAACAAAATACAAGCTCATTCCTTGATAACAACAACACACACAAAATGCCGGTGGAACACAGCAGGCCAGGCAGCATCTATAGGGAGAAGTGCTGTCGACATTTCGGGCCGAGACCCTTCGTTAGGACTAACCGAAAGTAAAGATAGTAAGAGATGTCTGACGAAGGGTCTCGGCCCGAAACGTCGACAGCGCCTCTCCTTATAGATGCCGCCTGGCCTGCTGTGTTCCACCGGCATTTTGTGTGTGTTGTTGTTTGAATTTCCAGCATCTGCAGATTTCCTCGTGTTTGCTCATTCCCTGATGCTCATTCCTAATTCACAATATTTGTAGATGTACTGTTTATGGCAAATAAAGTTGTCCTTGATCCTTCACTGAGCAACTGGCTGTCCACCTCAGCATTGAGAGAGTTGAAAATGCTGACGTAATCATAGTTCTTAAGGACATTATTGCACGTCTCCTGTGGCTATGTGAACAGTAATTTTCGAAAACCAGCTTTTCCTTAATTTTATCCCTCCAATAACCAAGGAAATTGCTTGGTTAAGTGGGTTATAAAGCTTTCTAAACCCTGGCACAGCTCCCTCCTGTCATTCTGCCTGGATTCTCTGTCTTGGCCTGAGCTCTGTAGTGAATGCTTCAGTTAGATGTGACTGAGAAGCTGACCTTCCAAATTCATCATATTATCTGAACCCTATGACTGTGACTTTCCAGTCTTGAGGAGCTAACACTTCTTATCCTTTTTATTCATTGTTTGAAACCTGGATGGCTTCTGGAGCTGTCAAAATGTTCAAGTGGAATGTGATATTGTTTTCATGAGAGCTCGAATCATGATTAGTAACAGGTGCTTAATGAAATGTGTTGAAAATATTAGATAACTTGATAACCTTTCAAGTGATTTATATTTTTCAATTGGATTGTTGACAAAGCGTTTTCAGATGAAGCAGTTGTAGTCTTTAATTTTATAGGTCTGACTTGGTTTGAGCTCAAGTTCTAGATGTTAATAATGGAGTTATTTTATTATATTCTAACTACATCTTATTCATAAGCATTTCATAATAAATAATAATGTGCAAGGCTAAAACAACGCTTGCTCCTAGCTAAAAGCAGTGAGTCAGGTATGGTATTGTTGTCAAAAACCAGAGGATGGCACCATAAGCCACAGCACAGCCAATCATCTCTGGTTCCACCTGAGAAAGTGTTATGTTACCTTTGTGATCAACTGTGGCCTAAGGGAATTTAGTTGTTATCTAATGTTTTGCAGGAACTTGATCCATATACGGTAGTACATCACCTAAGTTATTCAAGCACAGTGAAGACAAGTTAAAACTTTACCCGAGATTTTCTCAATATTTTTTGGCGCATTGCAGCACCTCATCTCCAACAAAGCTCCTGTGGTAATTGAGCTGATATTCAAAATTAATGGGACACTCCAGAATAAAACTCATTTTAACTATGGCAGCTGAGTTTCAGTGAGCAACTGACGCTTGTGTTTGTACACGTCGAAGGACTGACCTAAAAGCTGCCATCACCTTATCCAATGAAGCATACAGGAAGGTGGGTCTCACTTTCAAGATAAAGGTCTACTACACATCAGCCCTTGCTGCATCGTAATGGCTGTTTACAGGAAGACCCTGGAAAACAGTGATCACTTCTCTTATCTTGGGAGTTATCTCTCCGAAGCAAAGGGAGATATCGATGATAAATTCAAAGCTCCCACACAATCTTGGCAAATTAAGGAAATGGGTATTTGAAGGATGAAATCTCACATCTGCAGAAAACTCTTGTTCTACTAAGTAGCAGTGATTCCCTGCCCTCCTATATGTTTTTTGAGCTCTGGATAGGCTCCAGAAGGCATTTCAATGCACTGGAAAACCACCACCCAGTCTCTGCAAAGTTTACCAAATTCTCTCCAAGGACCCAAAGCCAATATCAGTGTACATTCCTAGAGTAACATCCACAAAATGAGGCCTTGGTTACATTTAGTTGACTGGTTTAGACAGGCCATATTGCTCACTCTCACGAGACTCATAAAACAGATATTCTATTCTGAACTCTGTCATGGAAAGAGATTACCAAGTAGTCAGAAGAAAAGGCAGCTGCTGAAGGACCTACGCAGATTGGGAAAATGGGCAAAGAAGTGGTCGATGAAATACAGCGTAGGGAAGTGTATGGTAATGCACTTTGGTCAAAGGAGTAAAGGCATAGACTATTATCTAAACAAGAAGATAATCAGAAATCAGAGGCGCAAAGGGATTTGGGAGTCCTTGTGCAGGATTTCCTAAAAGTTCACTTGCAGGTTGATTCGGCAGTAAGGAAGGCAATGTAACTTTAACATTCATTTCGAGAGGAATGGAATATAAGAGCAAGGATGTGATGCTGAAGCCTTATATAAGGCATTGGTCTGACCACACTTGGAATATTATTAGCAGTTTTGGACCCCTTATCTAAAGGAAGTGCTGCCATTGGAGAGGGTCCAGAGGAGGTTCATGAGAATGATTCCACGAATGAAAGGGTTAACATATGAGGAGTTTTTGATGGCTCTGGGCCTGTACTCAGTGGAGTTTAGAAGAATGAGAGGGGGTGATGTTATAGAAACCTACACAAACTATACACCCATCTATCACAGAGTATCTCCAGCCCAATCTGTGCATGGTTCTGTAGTTCCCACGTCTGCCTCATAAGCTACCACAGAATCACAAGACCAAAGCAGAAGCATGTCGTTCTCACTTACTAGGGACTGCCTAAAAAGAATGTGGTTATGTTACTGGACTAGTATAATAAGGTTTGAACTATTGATTGAATTCAAAACCCAACATTGCAAAAAGGAAATTAGTAACTGAATAGATATTAAAGAAATCCAGCATCAGTGGCAATGACAATGAAAATACAGGAATGCTGATGAAAACCATCGGATCACTAATAATAAACACAAGAGAATTGGCAGATGTTGGAAATCCAGAAAAACACATACAAAATTGCTGGAAGAACTCAGCAGGCCAGGCAGCTTTTATGGTGGGGAATAAACAGTCAATGTTTTGGACCAAGACTCTTCATCAAAGGTCCCCATACCTAGCTATCTACACCTTTCATCTTCACAGGAACATGCTGGCGCTGAGCTCTAACTAGCTGACTCCCACACATCTCATATAGACTTACCCTCAAATGGAGCTTCCAAACCTCTAATCCTTCGTCATAAAGCATCTGCGTTCCTTTTTAACGAACCTGTTCTGCTATCTGCAAGGATCTGTGGACTCTTTAATTCCATGATCCCTCTGTTGTTCCACACCACTTAATACTTTCCTGCCTATTTTCCTGTGGACTGCAGCTTTTCACCTCATTGTCAACCACACCACCAATTCTTGTTATATCTGGAAACTTGTTGATCTAAATTGGTAATGTACACTACACAAGACTAAGTAGTGAGGCCTCTGAGATCTGAGTCAAAAAACCAACAATCAACAGTTTAAGCTTCAACCTGTCCAAACAATGGGTGGGGCACAGTAGTGTAGCAGCTAGTTTAATGCTTTATAGTGCCAGCAATTAGGGTTGAATACCTGCCACTGTCTGTAAGGAGTTTGTACATTCTTCTTTTGATGGCTTGGGTTTCCTCTGAGTGCCCCTGTTTCCTCCCACATTTCAAACACGTATGAGTTAGTTAGTTAAGTTGTGGGCATGCTTATGTTGGCAGCAGAAACATGGCAATATTTACGTGCACATCCTTGGACTGCCTTGGTTGTTAATGCAAACAACGCAATTCACTGCATGCTTCAATATTTCGATGTACGCTAACTAATAAAGCTTATCTCCAAACGGTATCTGATGGAGGTTTTCACTACACATGGAATTGTCTCTTCCAGCAAACTAGACTGACAAACAACCGGTGTGCAAAAGACAAGCTGTGCAAATTTTAAAAAATACTTAATACTGAGAACATGAGTTGTAGAGTCCTTCAAAGTGAGGTGTGGAGTCAGTTCACTGTTGAGATGAATGAAGTTATCCATGCTGGTTCAGGTCCCTGATGGTTGAAGGGTAATAACTGTTCCTGACCTGTTGGTGTGGGACCTAAGGCACATGTACCTCCTTACAAATGGTAGCTGTGAGAAGAGAGCATGGCCTGGGTGGTGGATTCTGATGGACGGTAGCTCTTTAGTTTTGTCTGGGGCTCAGCTCTCCTCTACGTCACGAGGTTGTGGGGTCAGACCCTGTCCCTCTCCGGAACACAATCCAGGTTATTGTCTGCATGACAAAAAATGATGGAACAGCAGAGGTGCCAGCATTTGGAGGAGGCAGTAGAGATATGTGCACTTATGAAGAGCCTTTCTCTTGAAATATAGCACGTTAGTGATGCAAGGAAAGGGTATGCACTTCGGCACAAACTTTGTGAAGGGCATTGAGGGCAGCCATGAACCAAGAACAGGAAAACGTCTTTTCAACATTGAGAAACGTTCCTGCTTCAAGCCAAGTCACTGTTTCTGGGTTTTATCCCTCAGTCTGGCAGAGTTGTTCCATTTGTCAGTAACCACTGACACAGTGAAGTATATCCAGTTTAATCCATTATGATACACAGGATTGTGAAATGGCAATTTATCATTTTGGCTGGGACTGAATGAGGTCAAATCATGACGGCAACCAAAAGGGCCTGTACGCCAGCTAGTCTGAACAGGATCTGTCAAAATTTATTCAACACCGAGAGATTTGGAACCTTAGTAGTACTGGTTTTAACCATTTACAAGCACAGAGCCTCCAGAGTTTGCTCTCAAGTAATTCCTTTGATATTCTGCATTAAAATTGGACAGAATCTTTTCAGTATGCTTTGAAATTGTTTTAATTTAAGCAAATTAAGGCTATGCTTATCATGGTCCTGATGCAGGGTCTTGGCCTGAAACTCAATTGTTTACTCCTGTCCACAGTTGCTACCTGGCCTACTGAGTTCCTCCTGCATTTTGTGTGTGTTGCTTGCTACTCTAGTGCTTTCACTGGTTGTTTCAAATTTCAAAACCATTTACAGAGTTTTCACAAATCACAATTATTCAGGATTAGAGTATTCCGTACATTGTTTTTTTTTAAAATGGCATGCTATTTTAATCCAGAAAACTACCTTCTTAAAAATAAAAGTATAGACTTTGGATTTGAAAATCTAGATTCTATGCTGGTTAACTTGACTAACCCAATAAAAAGGGGAAGTGAAGTATATGGAAACGAGCAGAGGCAACGGAGATCAATGGCAGGAATGTAGTTCTGAGAATGAGGAATAAATTAAATCACAATACAGCTGTTAATGTGATTCAGTGAAATCCTACAAGCTGCAGCACTGGCTGAACTCATTGCACCCTTTGCACCTAATGACCTCTACTATTCAGCATTCACCCTTTAATTCATATGATTTAATCAGTCGCCACTCTCCCAGCTGCCTGCCTGACTATCTGGCAGACTTGCATTGCTCGTCGTCACTCTCAGTCATACTCAAGGACTCTGATAGTTCACCCATACCTCACAGCAACTTCAGTTCTGTATATGACACTTGGACCAACCAGCTCCAACCTCCACAGACAACTCAAGTATAGGTAATTTCCAAAAACATGTAAATATTACACTATTATCTGGCAGAAATAATCCAATAACTGACCTGCAAGTTCTTCCTGATCATCTTCAAACAGCAATGGTGTTTCTTTTCCACTTATGGCATGACCAGCTAGCCATATGTGGTTAAAGTAACATTGTTGTTATTTTAAATTGTGCGTGCTGTGTGCATCACCTTCTCTCTGGTCAGGAATGCTGCCACAGCTCCTCAGCCACTTCAACCGTAACACAAAGCACAGGCTCACAGAACGTTTCTATCCCACTCTCAAAAGGCCTTGTGCGATGAAGATGAACTCTTGATCTCTCAATCTAGTTCATAGTGGCTCCGACACCTTATTTTTCTACCTTGCAGTGCACTTTCTCTGTAACTATAACAACAGACAATAGGTGCAGGAGTAGGCCATTCGGCCCTTTGAGAGAGCACCGCCATTCAATGTGATCATCGCTGATCATCCAAAATCGCTACCCTGTTCCTGCCTTCTCCCCATATCCCTTGACTCTGCTATCTTTAAGAGCTCTATCTAACTCTTTCTTGAAAGCATCCAGAGAATTGGCCTCCACTGCCTTCTGAGGCAGAGCATTCCATAGATCCACAACTCTCTGGGTGAAAAAGTTTTTCCTGAACTCCATTCTAAATGGCCTACCCCTTATTCTTAAACTGTGGCTTTTGGTTCTGGACTCCCCCAACATCAGGAACATGTTTCCTGCCTCTAGCATGTTCAATCCCTTAATAATCTTACATGTTTCAATCAGATCCCCTCTCATCCTTCTAAATTCCAGTGTACTCAAGCCCAGTTGCTCCAATCTTTCAACAGACGACAGTCCTGCTATCCCGGGAATCAACATCGTGAACCTATGCTGCACTCCCTCATTAGCAAGAATGTCCTTCTTCAAATTTGGAGACCAAAACTGAAGACAATACTCCAGTTGTGGTCTCACCAGGGCCCTGTACAACTGCAGAAGGACCTCTTTGCTCCTATACTCAACTCCCCTTGTTATGAAGGCCAAAATGCCATTAGCTTTCTTCATTGCCTGCTGTACCTGCATGCTTACTTTCAGTGAGTGATGAACAAGATCTCATTGTACTTCCCCTTTTCCTAACTTGACACCATTCAGATAGTAATCTGCCTTCCTGTTCTTGCCACCAAAGTGAATACCCTCACATTTATCCACATTAAACTGCATCTGCCATGCATCTGCCCATTCACCCAACCTGTCCAAGTCACCCTGCATTCTCCTAACATCCTCCTCATATTTCACACTGCCACCCAGCTTTGTGTCATCTGCAAATTTGCTAATGTTACTTTTAATCCCTACATCTAAATCATTAATGTATATTGTAAATAGCTGCGGTTCCAGCACCAAGCCTTGCGGTACCCCACTAGTCACTGCCTGCCATTCTGAAAAGGACCCGCTAATCCCTACTCTTTGTTTCCTGTCTGCCAACCAATTTTCTATCCATGTTAGTACCCTACCCTCAATACCATGTGCTCTAATTTTGCCCACTAATCTCCTATGTGGGACCTTATCAAAGGCTTTCTGAAAGTCCAGGTGCACTACATCCACTGGCTCTCCCTTGTCCATTTTCATAGTTACATCCTCAAAAAATCCAGAAGATTAATCAAGCTTGATTTCCTCTTCGTAAGTCCATGCTGACTCGGACTGATCCTGTTACTGCTATCCAAATGTGCCGTTATTTCATCTTTTATAATTGACTCCAGCATCTTCCCCACCACTGATGTCAGGCTAACTGGTCTATAATTCCCTGTGTTCTCTCTCCCTCCTTTCTTAAAAAGTGGGATAACATTAGCTACCCTCCAATCCTTAGGAACTGATCCTCAATCTATAGGACATTGGAAGATGATTACCAAATTGTTCACGATTTCTAGAGCTACCTCCTTAAGTACTCTGGGATGCAGACCATCAGGCCCTGGGGATTTATCAGCCTTCAGTCCCATCAGTCTCCCCAACACCATTTTCTGCCTAATGTGAATTTCCTTCAGTTGCTCTGTTACCCTAGGTCTTCTGGCCACTATTAAATCTGTCAGATATAACACAATATGTGCATCCTGTTATTGCCTTTTCCTTTGCATTATGTTGATGTATTTATGTTGTAGATTCAGAAGGATCTGTATGGATTGCCTGCAAAACAATCTCATCATTGTATGCCAGCATATGCTACAATAACAAACCAATTACCCCCAAAATGGTGTCTATACATCAATCATTAGAAATGTGTTAAAGCTCCTTGGATCTAACTGCAGAATCTCAGCTTTGCCCAGCTTAACAAAATAGTCAGCATGTAGCCTAATTTAGTTTGATTAATTGATTACGACTAGTTGATTACAACCAGCTGTTTGAAAAAGATTTCTCATTATAAGGTTGCTATTGATCTTTGACTTAGATACATTTCAATATCGATTCAAATTCTAGGCAGGCTGTAAAATCGAGCAGCACCTAGAAATAAAAGTAATCCAATTAGGGCAATGACTGATTTGATGATTGGTACTGGATGAGTGAAACATAGAAACATAGAAAACCTACAGCACAATACAGGCCCTACGATCCAGAATGCTGTGCCCGGCATGTACTTACTTTAGAAATGACCTAGGGTTATCCATAGAATTACCTGTATTCTTCTAAGCTTCAGGAATCTCTTAAAAGACCCTATCGTATCCACATCCACCACCATCGTCAGCAGCCCATTCCACACACTCACTGCTCTCTGTGTAAAAAAACACATAACCCTGACATCTCCTCTGTACCTACTTCCAACCACCTTAAAACTGTGCCCTCTTGTATTAGCTATTTCAGCCCTGGGAAAAAGCCTCTGACTATCCACATGATCAATGCCTCTCATCATCTTGTACACCTCTATCAGGTCACCTCTCATCGTCTGCCACTCCAAGGGGAAAAGGCCAAGTTCATGCAACCTATTCTCATAAGTCATGTTCCCCAGTCCAGGCCACATCCTTGTAAATCCCCTCTGCACCCTTTCTATGGTTTCCATATCCTTCCTGTAGTGAGGCGACCAGAATTGAGCACAATATTCCAAGTGGGGTCTGATCAGGGTCCTATATAGCTGCAACATTACCTCTCGGCTCTTAAACTTAATCCCATGATTGATGAAGGCCAATGCACCGTATGCCTTTTCAACTACACAGTCAACTTGAGCAGCAGCTGTGAGTATCCTATGGATTTGGACCCCAAGATCCTTCTGATCTTCCACATTGCCAAGAGTCTTACCATTAATACTATATTCTGCCATCATATATGACCTACCAAAATGAACCACCTTACACTTATCTGTGTTGAACTCCATCTGCCACTTCTCAGCCCAGTTTTGCATCCTATTGACGTCTTGCTGTAACCTCTAATGACAGTCCTCCATGCTATCCACAACACCCCCAACCTTTGCGTTATCAGCAAATACACTAACCCATCTCTTTTCTTCCTCATCCAGGTCATTTATAAAAATCACGAAGAGTAGGGGTCCCAGTACTGTTCCCTGAGACACACCACTGGTCACCAATCTCCATACAGAATATGACCCATCTACAACCACTCTTTGCCTTCGTTGTGCAAGCCATTTCTGGATTCACAAAGCAAGGTCCCCTTGGATTCCATGCCTCCTTACTTTCTCAATAAGTCTTGCATAGGGTATCTCATCAAATGCCTTGCTGAAATCCATACACACTACATCTACTGCTCTGCCTTCATCAATGTGTTTAGTCACATCCTCAAAAAATTCAATCTGGCTTGTAAGGCATGACCTGCCTTTGTCAAAACCATGCTGACTATTCTTAATCATATTATGCCTCTCCAAATGTTCATAAATCCTGCCTCTCAGGATCTTCTCTACCAACTTACCAACCACTGAAGTAAGACTCACTGGTCTATAATTTCCTGGGCTATCTCTACTCCCTTTCTGGAATAAGGGAACAACATCTGCAGCCCTCCAATCCTTTGGAACCTCTCCCATCCCCATTCATGATGGAAAGATTATTAGATTATTGCCAGTGGCTCAGCAATCTCCTCCCTCACCTCCCACAGTAGCCTACGGTATATCTCGTCCAGTCCCGGAGACTTACCCAACTTAATGCTTTCCGAAAGCTCCAGCACATCCTCTTCCTTAATATCTACATGCTCAAGCTTTTCAGTCCACTGTAAGTCATCCCTACAATCGCCAAGATCCTTTTCTGTAGTGAATACTGAAGCAAGGTATTCATTAAGTACCTCTGCTATTTCCTCTGGTTCCATACACACTTTTCCACTGTCACACTTGATTGGTCCTATTCTCTCACGTCTTTTCCTCTTGCTCTTCACATACATGTAGAATGTCTTGGGGTTTTCCTTAATCCTGCTCACCAAGGCCTTTTCATGGCCCCTTCTGGCTCTTCTAATTTCATTCTTAAGCTCCTTCCTGCTAGCCTTATAATTTTGTAGATCTCTATCATCACTTAGTTTTTTGAACTTTTTGTAAGCTTTTCTTTTCTTCTTGACTAGATTTTCAACAGCCTTTGTACACCATGGTTTCTTGTACCTTACCATCCTTTCCCTGTCTCATTGGACCATACCTATGCAGAACGCCATGCAAATATCCCCTGAACATTTGCCACATCTCTGCCGTACATTTCCCTGAGAACATCTGCTCCCAATTTATGCTTCCAAGTTCCTGCCTGATAGCTTCATATTTCCCCTTACTCCATTAAACACTTTCCTAACTTGTCTGCTCAAGTGATTGAATAGTTAATGCTATAAATTGCAACACTATGGAGTTAAGTGCAAAGTATAGGACATAAGTATTGAAAGGAGTTGGGGATGTCCGGGTAGAATGAACTCCAATGGTCAGAGGCGTAAGTGCTTATGAGCTGACAATCACAAGGAGGAACAGAAAAAATAAGTGTCATAGTTGTGAGACAAAAGAAAGAAAATATTGGCATGGAAGGTGGTGTGGTGAGACATGATGGATTGTAAAAATGCACTTATCTTCATTACAAAACAAAGCCTAAACAAAGTTGAAAATATAAATGTGCATAAACAATTGTAAAGTTTTAATGTTCTAACATCTGGAAAATGCATTCTACAAGTTAGTGAGCAATGGGGTGCTTAAGAATGATCATACATCAAGAAATGTGACTACGAAGGATATTACTTTAAATGCTCAAGCTGACATTATGGCTTTATTAAACATTTCCATTCCTATTAATGAGCTTTGCTTATCTTGTGAGCTTTCAAAGGGCAAACAGGTTAAGATGCTGAGTCTTACCCTGATTGATTGTTTGACTCAAACAGCGTGGCTTGCGTAGCCTGACTTAACATTTGGTTCCACAGCACATATTTATCTTATGTGTGTTAAAATTATGGGATACATTGGTTCAAGATTTAATATCCTGAAATGAGTGGGTTTAAGCTAGATGGTAAATTGAAATGTTCAAAATTTCAAAGCCTAATTTAGTCATCCTAAACTTGCCTGCTTCTGATTTTAATGGAGGTGGAATGGTGGCTAATCCTGGCAAAAAAGTTTTAAAGCAATCACATATTGCAATTTTTTAAAAAACTTTTTTTATTGTTTTCAAATAGTTACAGAATAAATGTGCATGAAAAAAAAGTGTTACCCAGCCCCCCTCCCCCCTAACATCCCTATTAAAAAAATAAGAAAGAAAAAAAAAGGGAATGCCTGGATGTTGGAAGATCCCCACATGCTCCACGGAGTTCTCATTTTTTTTAATATATGTTAAAATTCTTTTTCTTTTTACTGGCCCATTAAGCCCATTAACATTAAAACTTAAAAAATTTAGTAGATTAGTCATTATTTTTTTTATTATATTACTCCAATCTATAATAACACCTAATCTTTCCACTTTCGTGGTATCCTGGGAAATCTTTATAAAAATCTCCATGTTGCTATGTGTGTCCCCACCAATCATCCAGGCAAAAAGATAGAAAAAAATTAAAATATAAAGAAAAAAAAAATACCCCCCTACTAATGTTGTGGAAAAAAAACACAACATTACCCCCCTCTGCTGTACGGGTCATGGCAACCGCCATGATTACACACGTGAATCCCGCAGTAACCGATCCACAGCCTCCCAGCCCCCCCGCAACATAAAAAAGTATATGTTAAGAAGAGAAAAAAAAATACCATTCTCATTTAGTATTTCTATGCTTTTCTCTTCTATAATATCCATAAATGTCCATCACTTCTGTTCCTTGGGTCTATCTTCATCTTTAATCCATTACGTTTGGAAGCCTCTATGTGTAATTAGCGAATAGATGGAAGTTCTTGTACAAACTCCTCCGCTTTTCGATAATCGGAAAAAAAAATTTTTCCCTCCTCCAAAAAAATTATCAGTGTTGCTGGATGACACATTGTAAATTTATAACCCTTTTCCCATAAGGCTTTTTTCGCTGGGTTAAATTCCTTCTTTCTCTTCAACAGGTTGTAACTTATATCAGGATAAAAAAGAATTGGTTTCCCTGCTATCATCAGTGGCCCGTTTCTATTTTTGGCACTTTGGGCAGCAGCCTTCAGGATCTTTTCTTTGTCTTGGTATCGTAAGCATTTTATCAAAATTGATCGTGGGTTTTGATCAGCTCGAGGTCTTGACCTTAAAGATCTATGCACCCTTTCAATCTCAATTGGAGTTTCTCTTTCCATTTCCAATTTTTCAGGAATCCATTTTTGAAAAAAATTTATTGGATCTTCTCCTTCTATATCTTCTTTAAGTCCAACAATTTTAATATTATTTCATCTACTGAGATTTTCAAGCTTATCAATTTTTTCCATAAATTGTTTTCTTTCTGATGTCCAAGCAGTATTTTCCTTTTCCATTTTGTCCATTCTTTCAACCATGTCTTCCGTTGTAGTTTCCAAGTCCGTAATTCTTTTTTCCATTTTTTCCTGTCTCTTTGTCATTTTATCAAGCATAATCTCCATATTGGTCATTTTTTTTTCGAGTATTTTTTGATTATTTTTAATTACTTTTAATGTGTCTAATTTACGCATTATTTGCCTCAAAGTCTTTTCTATATTTCTAGAAGGACTTTTACCTCTTTCTTCATCTGATCCTTCCGAGAGATTTGACTCTCCCTCCGATTCGCTATCACTTTCAGTTGCAGTGGTAGCTGGGCTTTGTAGCTCTTGTTGCTCCCGTTTGCGCATGCTCCATCCTTCGCGTTTGCGCAGTTCACGATGGTCTTTTCCTGTGGCCAATGTTGCCACAGTCTCCTGTTCCGTATCGCCGGTGATATAATGTACCTGAGACCGCGGTTCCTCGGTAGACGTGGGCCTTGTTCTTGTTCCAACTTGCGTATTCTTCCCGGTATTAGTTTTCTTCATCTTCCTTCCTTGAGGCATAGCTTGACACAGTCCGGAGTCGTTTATAAGTAACTTTTAGAAAGTATTGACTAACTTTTCTTCATTTAAACATTAATTTATTAACTTTTTACGGGAGAGCTGGGTCCCTGCGTCTCGATCCTACGTCATCACGTGATGTCCCCCACATATTGCAATTTTATCCTGACCTGTATTTTTAACCCATTTTGGTGGACCTGGGGATCTCCGGAAGTAAGTGTATGCAACGTTTGGATCAGTAAAACCCCTAACAGCAGAGCTGAAGGGCAAAGAGGAACAGGAACTTCCCTCACAAATTGACTGTGCATCACTGTCAACCTCTGCTATCAGCGTCTTCCCTACCCCAGTAATCAGAGCTAACTTTAATCATTGATATCTACTTACTGATCACCACTCTCCTCATTATGATCTGTGATCTATGATCATCCTCAAAATGATCCTCCATCAATAATCCACACAAAATGCTGGTGGAACACAGCAGGCCAGGCAGTATCTATAAGGAGAAGCACTGTTGACGTTTCGGGCCGAGACCTTTGTGTTTGCTCAATCAATAATCACCGAGTTTGATCAATAATTATTGATGTGATCACCCAAACCCTCACAATGATGAATCCCACCTCCTCATACTGATTATTGAGTCCTGCCTTACATCAGTCTTCAACCCTGTGCAATTCTGACTTCCAACCCCCATTACTAATCTCTCCCAACATGATCATTGACATTCCTCATTGTTCTTAAATGTTCACTTTCTGATCCCTGAACACATGACCACTGATCACTGAGCCCTCCTGTAATCATCAAACCTCTCACTCACCCTAAAACTCATCTCTATCTCCTCCACACTATTCAGTGACCAACCCTGTATGATCACGAATCCCACTGAAGTGATCCACCTCCATGAATCATCCATTGCCCATCATACCAATTACTAAACCTAATCTCTTTCATTTTCATTTCCCCTGCCCACTTCTTTTCCCTTATTCCCTCAGATTCTACTAAACCTTCTGTCCCCTCATGTTTTCTCCCCTCACTTTCCCTAATCTTTACATCTGTCTTTTTCATTGTTACTTGGTCTCTCCTCCAAATTCTTCTTTCCTTGTTATTACACCAAGCTTTTCTCACTCACTCATCCGTTTCCACTTAATGTTTTCTTTGAAGTAATTGCACCATTGCTTACGTGTCAATCCCAATTTTCTCTTGCATACTCCTCTCTTTCCCCAAACATTCACTGCTCTCCCTCAGTCTTTCCTTTCTCCCCATTTTCTTACCTTCTCCTCATCCTTCTTCGGTCTTTCTTCCCACCAAATTTCTGCCCACCTCTAGCTTTTGCCATTGTCTTACCTTCTTTACTGTCCTTTTATCTTCCCTATGGCGCCTCTTATCTTTGTCGAACACCTCCACTCTGTCCGCCACAACAGACAGGATCTCCCGGTTGCCCCTCACTTCAACTCTGCTTCACATTCCCACGTCCATACATGGCCTCCTCTGCTGCCATGATGAGGCCAAACTCAGGTTGGAGGAGCAACACCTCATATACCGTCTGGGTAGTCTCCAGTCCCTTGGTATAAACATCGAACTCTCCAACTTCCGGTAATTCCCTCCCCCTTCCTTCTCCCATTCCACTTTCACTCTGCCTCCTCCTCCAGCTGCCTATCACCTCTCTCATGATTCTGTCTTCTTCTACTACACATAGTGCTTTCCCCTTACATTCCTTCTTCACCTTTCCTGCCTGATGCACCATCAATAACTCTCGGGGACAGGAAGTGAACGATAGGCTTTTATTAGCAGCAAAAGGGAGCACGACATCTCGGAGACTGAGGGAGGAGCAGTGCCCAATCGCCTTTATACAGGGGTCTGTGGGAGGAGCCGCAGGAGTAGTCAGCAGAGGGGCATGTCCAGACAGGTATACATAGTTTACCACACTGCCTATCCCCTCCCTGCTTCCACTCCCCCACCCCTTGATCTTTCCTCTGATTGATTTTTCACCTGGCACCTACCAGCCTTCTCCTTCCCACCCTCCCCCAACCTTCTTTATAGGGCCCCTGCCCCCTCCCTCTTCAGTCCTGACGAAGGGTCTCAGCTCGAAATGATGACTGCTCGTTTCCATGGATGCTGCCTGACCTGCTGAGTTCCTCCAGTTTGTTTGTATGTGTTGATTTGCTTCTTATCTCATTGCTATGTCCCATTGTTTTGACATCTCCCTTTCCTTGATTTCTCTCTGCTGATCTCTGCCCTCCCACAGGTGCTTCTGCAGAGTTGATCTTACTGGTGTCCATAGGATCTCCAACCTTGAGCTACTTTGGTTTCTTCACTGTCCCAAATCTCTAAGCTGACCTGCCAGTGTCAACCTCTCTGTATAGTTAATTCCTCCCAATCACTAACATCTCCAGTGACCTGCATTTTTCCTTTCCTTTTCCTCTTTCGTTGCTCTGAACATTTTCTCTGATTCCTGGTCTCTCCTCAAGGTGCAGGTGTCTGGATAACCAGTCTTAAGTACCTCTGATTTGAGGTCTTTTTCTTGGATATCTCAGGATTTAAATAACTGACTTGTTAATCTGATGTTCAGCTGCTGAACCAGCTTTACCTGCATTTAGTGCAAGAGGCTCCCTTGGAAAGGGATTTTAAATGAGTCTTATGAGCTGCAGCCAAGAGAGTATAGGAAAAGGGCTGGTAGAAAATTAATCACCTGCTGACACAGTCTTGTCAGGCTGACATTTTACCCAATAATCTTGCATAAGAGCAGCCAGATGATTGGAAATAGTCAAATTATTTCTGAGAATTTAGTATTCTACTTAATGTCCTGCTGGAGAACACACTGCTTTTGAAGAAGGTTTTGGAGGAAATCAAATACTTTGGAGTTATTTCTCCGGCTTCATGCAGTAATTCTCCATGAATATCACTCATGAGAAGAGAGAGTGACACTACTCCACAAGCCATATTATTGGAGAAAGGTAGTGTGTGACAGTAGACATATTGCTAGTTAATCTGATCTTATTAGTACTGTTGAGTTAGGGATAAATATTGACCAGGACATCACAGGTAACTCGCTTACACTTTAGAAAAAAAATACTCTGGGATGTTTCACATCTACTTGAGGGCTGGACATCTTCATTGATGCAAAACTCCTTTGTTACATGATCAAGCACCTTCCAGACAAAAATAAGACCATAAGACATTGGAGCAGATTTTTAGCTATTCGGCCCATTATGTCTGCTCCATCATACCATCGTGTCTGACTTGAATCCCTCTCAACCGCGTTCTCCTGCCCTCTCCCCATAACCTTAGACACCGTGACTAATCAAGAACCTATCAACCTCTGCTTTAAATATACCCAATGACTTAGCCTCCACAGCTGTCTGTGGCAATGAATTCCACAGATTCACTACCTGCTGTCCATAGCAA
Organism: Hemitrygon akajei; assembly: GCF_048418815.1. NCBI lineage: Eukaryota > Metazoa > Chordata > Chondrichthyes > Myliobatiformes > Dasyatidae > Hemitrygon > Hemitrygon akajei. The sequence continues at coordinate 147,696,394 of NC_133128.1, read as the reverse complement.
TTCCTCCTCATCTGTTTTAAGTGGACCTCCCTCTATTCTGAGAGTGCGCCTTCTGGTCCTATGCTCCCCCACTATCGGAAACTTCCTCTCCACCTATAGCCTATCTATGCCTTTCAATACCCTACAGTTTCAATGAGATTCCCCCCTCAATCTTTTAAACTCCAGTGAGTACAGGCATAGTCATCAAACAGTCCTGATAAGTATAACCCATTCATTCCCAGAATTATTCATGTGAACATCATCTCGATCCTCTCTGAATCCAGCACATCCATTCTTAGAAAAAGGGCCCAAAACTGCTCCCAATACTCCAAGTGTGGTCTGACCATTGCCTTATAAACCTTCAACGTTACATCCTTGCACCTATATTCTAGTCCTCTTGAAATGAATGCTAACATTACATTTGCCTTCCTTACCACCAACTCAACTTGCAAGTTAACTTTTAGGGATTCCTGAACAAGGACTGTCAAGTTCCACTGCAGCTCTGACTTTTGAATTTTCTCCCCATTTAGAAAATATTCTACACCTTTATTCCATCTACCAAAGTGTATGACCATACAATGTTGGTGTACAATTTGAAGTACAGTTTACACCATAGATGATAACTATGATTGACTATCACAAGCTTCTATAAAAGATGTTTGATATGCTTTGCATTACATACAGCATTAGGGGTCGATAGTACAGGGGAATGTGACTCGGCAGTGATGTCATCGCACTGAGTGAGATATATTGGGTGTGGAATTCTAATAGAGATGGAGCATTTCAGCTGAGGCACATGCTTGCTTTATGATCAAAATGGGAGCCAGTTTATTTGATTTAGTCTAACCTTATACAAAGTCAGGAGAATATTGCATGACTTATTCCAGGAGCAGAACAACGATAAATCCATGGGAGTATAAAATGGACCTTACATTGCATGTTTTACAGGCAGAGAATGAGCATTAAAGCCTGACTTCATTAGTCTGCAACTGCCACTTCAATTGGAGTGCTTAGTGTTACCCAGCAAAGAAGATTTAATGGTTATTGAACTGAGTTAGCCATGCTGAATAAGGCGAAGTCAGCAGACCGCCATAGCACTAAGTGCATGACTGCTCTACTTATTGTGATTTATCCATTGAACCTATTAGCACAAGAGGTTAATCGTATTATTTCATTCCTCTTAATTTCAGGTGGCAAAGATCCCTATCTTGTGAGCAATAAAGTGAAATGTGGGGTATGGAGAGGGGATCTGACACATCTCAGTTCTTGTAAGAAATAGATAGAAAAGCATTTACTTTCCTTCATTTAACGCTCTTCCTACTAACATTCAGAAAATAGAAATGGCATGATGATATGACCGAATAGATTGAATAGGTTAGGACTTTATTCCTTGGAACGGAGGAGTTTGAGAGGAGATTTGATAGAGGTATAGAAAATTATTGTAAATGCAAGCAGGCTTTTTCCACTGAGGTTGGGTGGAACTACAACCAGAGGTCATGAGTTCAGTGTGAAAGGTGAAAAGTTTAAGAGAAATGTGAGAGGAAACTTCTTCACTCAGAGGGTGGTGAGAGTGTGGAAGGAGCCGCCAGTACAAGTGGTACACGTGAACTCGATTTCAAGGTTTAAGAGAAGTTTGGATAATTAGGGGATGGAGGGCTAGGGTCCCAGTGCAGGTCGATGGGAGTAGGCAGTTTAAATGGTTTGGCACAGAGTAGATGTGCAGAAGAATCTGTTCCAGTGCAGTATTTTTCTATGACTATATTACTCCATGATGATGCTATTCTAGAAGGTAAGTAATACAATAGGGTAAACTTTCCTCTGCTATTCTCTCATTTCTTTCTTAACCAAGAAGGTTCCGCATAGAAGGCTATGGATAAATGTATGTCAATGGTTTAAGCATAGACAAGTGCTGGCTGTCATGGACATTGTGGTCTGAAGGGTTCTATTTCTACGCTGCACGACTCTGTGATTCTCTTTGGACATCAGGATTAGCAAGGGAAGTTGCAGCAATTATGCAAATGTGAACAAGAGGATTAGATTTACTGAGTATGCCTGCAAGAAAATGAATCTCAGGGCTGTATATGGTGACATATATGTATGTACTTTGATGATAAATTACTTTGAACTTCAAACTTTAGAGGTCCAGTCCATGGATTTCCTCCAATGTAATGCAGGGCAGGTTTTGGGGGAGAGGATCTCATTGGATTCCATCACCATCAATTTCTGACACACACATGCATGCATGCACATACAGACGCACACACTTCCTCTCCTTCTATCTCCAACTCACCACACACAGACCTTTCACTGGCAGCAGACAGGAAGGTTAGTGGCATAGTGGCATCAGTGCCGGACTTCGGGGCGAAGGCTCTCGAGTTCGAATCCAGCAGGCTCCCTCGCATGCTTTCCATCCGTGCTGGGTTGAGTGTCCAGCTAGCAACTAGGCCTCGTAAAGCCTGCTAAAAAAAGCACCGTCACCACAGCGTCCCGATGACTCCACTCGGAGTTAAGGGCTTTCTTCTTCTTCTAGACGGGAAGGCTGCACAGACTTCAGTTTGGAATTGCAGGTTTAAATGTAGTCATCTTGCTAACAATAACATTTCTGGCAGGAAATGAGGGATTAGAATGTACAAGAATGTATCCAGGCACAAGAGACTGTAGACGCTGGAATCTGGCTCAGCAAGCAATCTGCTGAAGAAACTGAGCAGGTGGAGCAGCGTCTGTGGAAGGAACAGAATTGTAAATGTTTCCAGATGAAACCCTGAATCAAAAGTTTGGATGCAGGATTTTGACCCAGAATATCAGTTATTCTTTTACACCCACAGATACCGATAGACCCTCTGATTTCCTCCAGCAGATTGTGTATAAAAATGCATCCTTGCTGAGAAGCTGGCCATATAGTTGTTTCCATAGAGGTGATTAATTTTCTCTTGCCCTTGAGCTGACAGTACTTGGAGCTTCTCTGCAGTTCCTTCCCTGTATCTGTCCTTTGGATGACTGCTTCCTGGAAATGCTCCCTGATAAGAAGATGGAGATGCAGCTGTGTCTTCGTGCTATGGGTCTCCTTGCATGTCTTTTGCTCTAGCTTGAACCTGGATTGTGCTGGCAGCAGTGAGGAATGTCAAAAACTGCTGATGCCGGAAATCTGAAATAAAAACAGAAGTTGCAGATACTTCTTTCTCCTCACAGGTGCTGCTTGACCTGTAAAGTTATTTCCAACATTTTCTGCTTTTATATCGGAAAGGCATGAATTTAGATGATCTTAAAAACACAAATTCAGAGTACTTTGAAGTATGACACAGACATTGAAGTTCTTTTTCACGTATGCTCACTTCCTTGTTGTAATAAAGTAGATATAGGAACAGATTTTCATGTATGGTCACTTTCCACTGTTGTAATACAGGAAATACAGGAACTGACTTTGTTATTCGTCCCATTGACAATACATGATAATGACCCGAAGATCAGACTTTGCTGATAATGGCTGAAAGTGATAATTTGGTCCGCGCATTAAGGACCACACATCTGCTTTTAATATCCATTCTATCTTTGAAATCTCCTTTTTTCCTTTTCGACATTCTTTTGAAGACCCTGCTCTGGAGTTACACTCTGACTTCAGTTTCATTGTGGGAATGGGACCAGCTCTCAGGACCTCAACAACCGGCTGTTTTTGGTATCCCAAGGATGCAGCCTGGAAGACTACTGTGCCTTCAGGGATCCAGACTTTCATTGTTCTGGAGATGTGTTGGTTTTAGGCCGGTGCTCCTGACTGAAGCATTGCGGGAGAACACAGAACATCGGGTGCAGCGGGTTAACTGCCGTGGGTTATGTGTCCAAAGAGCTGCATCTTTCTGGGGCCGACTCCCTGGGTGCAGAGCTTGGAAAAAGCGATGCAACAGACTTCTAACAGACAGTATTTCGTTTTTTGTTATGTCTCCCCTTTTGCTGTGAAACAGGGACACCTCTTTTTCCCTTATTAGGTAGAGAGAGAGAGCCTGTGGTGTGTCGAATTACTGGGTGAACGAGTAGTCTTTGGGGTACTGCAAGTCTCTGTCTTTATTGATGCTTTGCTGCATGTTTGAGTGCTCGGTGGGGGGTGCTGATGCTTTTTTGCTGGAGGGAGGGATGGGGGGGCCATTGCCTTGCTGCTGATTGTGCATGGGAGCGGGGAGCGGGGGGGTCTTTGGGGTTCTAACGTTTAACTGTCATTCATTCTTTGGGGCACTTCTCTGTTTTCGTGAATGTTTGCGAAGAAAAAGAATTTCAGGATGTATATTGTATACATTTCTCTGACATTAAATGTACCTATTGACCTATTGGAATAGTGATACGGGATGTGCCATGTCCACCTGAGAGATTAATCTAACATCTCATACAAAAAATGACATCTTGCCTCTGACTGAGCAACACTTATTGAGCATTGCACCAGAATGTCAACTCAAGTCATTGTTCTTAGGTCTTTACTGGACAAGTTTCACCACAATCTGCTGACTTAGAAGTCAGCTTGTAACCTGATGAGTCACAACTAATGCATGGTTGGGACAGAGAAATAGAGATATATTATGTATTCTTTCCTATAGGACATCCAACATGAGAGTTTAGGATGACATCTGGTTCCAAAATGTGCTAAGTGATCATCATCCCCAATATAAAAGCATAAACATTGATCAGAAGGTATTTCAACAAAAGAAAAGAAACATCTCCAAAAGAATCGTAGTTGCCAGTGAATGATGATGAGCTGACAGCTGAAGCAGAGAGGGATGCCTTTTTAGTCCCTCCACAAACCATCAACATTTGGAGCCAGCCACGTTCCAATTGATGTTTCATTTTAGTGCAATAATTAAGAACAGGAGAAATTGTGGCACATTTTTACTTTGAACTTATGCAATAAAAAATCAATTATCTCAGAAGTTTCAAACTTTGGACAGTGCATGATTTTATGTACTCACTTGTGGCCAAAGTATTTCCACTCTGTCAGGGCATATTCAAGTGTTCTTGCTTGGTTTTAAGTAGATATTGCTAGGATCAGTGGCAGTGTTGGGCAGTGTGGGCTGAAATTGGTATTGATCAATGAATTGAAGAATAGAATCAAGGAGTCATGGAGTATTACAACACGGACACAGATTTGTCAGCCAGCTCATCCACACTGACCAAGATATCCATTTAAACTAACTCCATTTGCATGTGTTTATCTCATAGAATCTATTATCTGGGCAAACAAGAGAGGCAAAAACGGTTCCAAGTTTGAGTCATAACCACACTTGTCCATGGATGGCTAAAGTGAGCCATGAAAAATTAAATTGGTTGGATTGTAATCATGCAGATCACTGGGCTGAAAAAGGCAGTTGGGTCATTATTTCCAGAATTAGGATTCATGATAGCGATGTAAATCTAATGGGACAAATGAGATGCTTAACTCCGAAGCTGCAACACAGAACTGCAGGTATGCTGAACGTCAAAAACAGCACTTAACAGACACAGCTGAATGGATTAGATCTTACTCTGTGGCCGTACCATGTCATCTGAATGGGGTTCAGTAATTAAAGCAAGGAGGAAGAGAGAACACCTTCATCCTCAAAGATGATGGGATCTAGCACTGACCAGAAGAGACCAGGTCAACATATCAGCCACGTTGCTTAACCATAAATGCCAAGTGGATGCTTCACCTCGCTTTCTTGCTGAGACCTCCACTATCACAGAAGAGAGTCTTCAATCAGTTCAATTAACTCAACATATTACCAAGAAATGGCTGAAGGCACGGAAGGTAGCAAGGATTATGAAGCCAGATAATATCCTGACTATAGCACTAATGACAAGAAATGCCGCTCTTGTCAAAGATATCCACATCCTAAAAAAGGAATGAATTTTTAATAGAAGTTAAGAATTCTCTTATTTCAAAAAGTGTTTGTTAAGCTGGAACTTAAATTGTTTGTCTTACATCAAGTATGTTTTTATGGGCTTTAGAAGTCCAATTTTTGGAAGTTGTATATGACTGGTGTGCAACATGTAGTCATGGAGAAAGGAAAACAGGGGACAAACATCAATTCATAGTCATTCAGCTGTTGCATCACACCCTCCAAATGGAGAAACAAAAAGAGGAATGCAAACTTTGGAGACAGAGGCATCAGAATGAGTAAAGAGAAATTGAATTTGCAGGATTGTTGGGGAGTGCAATTCTTGCTTTACGGATTGATTATAGTTGAGTTTGCTTTGAATGTCAAACTCTGTCAAATTCTCAGAAAGCTTCTTATCCATGGTCTGCTTAAAAACATTTATGAAAATACACAGGTGCTGGGTTCAAATGTTGAGCCTTTTCTGTATATGCATAATAGAGCAGTAAAGAAAGTCACTCTTTATATTTTTTTGTTTTATATATATTGATACAACTTAAGACTGCAGTACCATATCAACAGCAGTAACTTTTCAGCTCACTGGACAAACAATAACATCTGCATGAAATAGGGCTCAGTTTTATTTAAAGTTGTATATGTTAGAATAGACTACCTCTGCCTTTTATAGTTACGTAGCCCATACATATATGTTACAAATTCAAAGAGTTTCAAAAATATACAGCCTTAAAATTTGACTGCCTCATCCAACTATTATAAGCCTTCACCCTTTGTGCTAGAAGGTGACACCAGAAGTTCCATTATCTTTAAGTAGAAATTAAACATTTTGTAAAATGTAGGATTAAAGATCGAACCTCTCCAAGCAAAGTCTATTTGAAAAGTTTTTTTGAGCCACATACTGGTTTCATCATGGATCTTTGCTGCAAGGAATCAAAATTAATCAGATGCAAGGAAGTTTTTGCTACATTGTCACTAATACAATGGATCCCCAAAAAATACCCTTGTTCCTGGAATTTTATAAATTTTGTTCATGTCATCTGATCACTAATTCAGATTTTACAATGTTTTTGAAATGAAAGGACTAACCACTGCTTTGGATCATCAGGAGACTAAAGATATTTAATAAAATTTAATCAGAATATTCAGTTCAGTAATATTTTGAGTAATATTGGCATTGAGGATGAAGTAAATCTGATAATAGTGTAGTCAAATGAATAAATGCGATTACTTTCAGTAATTCAAATCAGAACATTTTCCATTGTTTAGAAGGATATTGCATCGTAGACATCTGAAACTAATCCCAGACAGAATAATTAATCTTGTTTTCCTACCACGTAATGAGAGAAGTAACCTAAACTATTTGGAAACATGAGAAAATCTGCAGATGCTGAAAATCTAAGCAACACACCCAAAATGCCGGAGGAACTCAGTCCTGATGAAGGGTCTCAGCCCGAAGCGTTGACTGTACTCTTTTCTGTAGATGCTGGCCGGCCTGCCGCGTTCCTCTAGCATTTTGTGTGGGTCGCTTAAACTATTTGGAATTGTACCAGATTGACTTATTCCCAAAACAGATGTAGTAGTTCTAAAATGTCTATCATGTATTCTGGTTTCTGGGATTTAGAATTAAATGTTTGTTATGGAATCTTCTGATACTGCAATTTCAATTTCTTGTTTTATTATGGTGGCTCACATTTCCTATAATATAGGAACAGTCCATTAGGCCTACATCAACTTTTCTGTTTAGAATAGAATTCCTAACTTCATAACTATTAGCATGCGCATCAAATGCTTTCTCTCCAATGAGTTCATAACTAAATTATCAACCCTCCTTACATCAAACAATTGTAGTGTGTCCTTTTCCTGAATCTCCTGAATTACAGATCGGATTAATTATGGACTACCTTGTACTTACAACATTTAGTTTTAGACTCCCAATGGGAAGGATACATTTTCTCTGCATCTACTGTTTCTAACTATTTGGCTACCTTATTTAGATATCCATTGAATTTCTGTTTTCCAGAGAAGAATTGCTGGGCTGACTAGTACTTTGCTTCCGGAATCATCATTCAGAATCATTTTGTGCCTTCTTTATCACCTTTCAACATGTCCTCTAAAATAGCAATTCCAAAGGTATTTTAACCAGCAGCACAGGCTCTCTGCCTTCCAAATCTCCCCCTTTAGGAATGAACACCAGTGCTTGTTTTCAAAAACCTTCTTAATCTATGTGCTACAGTTCAGTGCTTTGCTGGAGATATTACTGGGTCACATTGGTAACTTTACTTTAGAAATGATTCACGAAAATAGCATGTTATTCCATTTTCTATGTCCAAAATGGACCAAAGAGCTAAATACCAGAGGTGAGGTAAGAGTGATAGCCCTTGACATCAAAGGAGCATTTGACTGAGTATGGCTTCAAATGCTCCAGCTAAAATGGAGTCAATGGGAATTAGGGGGAAAACCCTCCACTGGTTGGAATCATACTTGACACAATGGAATATTGGAGATCAATCATCTCATCCTCAGGACATCACTGCAGGAGTTCCTCAGGACCAACCATCTTCAGTTGCTTCATCAATGACCTTCCTTCTGTATAAGGTCAGAAGTGGGGACGTTCACAGATGACTGTACAATGCTCTGCACTATTCATGACTCCTCAGACAGTGAAGCAGTTCATACCCAAATGCAACAGGACCTGGACAATATCCAGGCTTGGGCTGACAAGTGGCAAATAACATTTGAGCCAGGCAAGTACCAGTCAATGCCCATCTCCAACAAGAGAGACTCTAACCATCGCCCCTTGACATTTAGTAGCATCACCATCACTGAATCCCTTACTATCAACATCCTGGGGATTACCATTGACAGGAAACTGAACTAGTCTAGCCATATAAATACCGTGGCTACCAGAGCAGGTCAAAGGCTAGAAATCCTTCAGCGTGTAACTCACCTGTTCACCATCTATAAGGCTCAATTCAGGAGTGTAATGGAATACTTGCCACTCGCCTGGATGAGTGCAGCTCCACCAACACTCAAGAAGCTTGAGACCATCCAACACAAGGCAGCCCACCTGATTTGTATCCCTTCCACAAGCATCCAATCCCCTATCACTGATGACCAGTTGCAGCAGTGTGTGCTATCTACAAGATGCACTGTAACAACACACCAAAGTTCCTAAGGCAGCACCTTCCAGACCCATGGCCACTACCATCTAGAAGGATGAGAAGGGCAGATACCTGGGAACACCACCACTTGGAAATCCCCCTTCAAGTCACTCACCATCCTGACTTGGAAACATATCACCGTTCCTTTATTGTTGCTGGGTCAAAATGATAGAACTTCCTCCCTACCTACACCTCAGGGACTGCAGTGGTTCAAGAAGGCAGCTCATCACCATCGTCTCAAGGGCAACTAGGGGTGGGCAATAAATGCTGGCTGAACTGGCGATGCCCATGTCCAATAAATGAATAAATTTTTAAAAATTGCAAAACATACGTAGAGTACACATTCTTCACATTCATTATTGGCTCATTGTTACTATCATATTCTCTCTTTCTGTTTACTTATGTTGACTATAAGTTTCAAAATTCGACTTACAGTGTAAACAAAAATGTCAATAATACCTATCCCTGTAGAAAATCAATTTCTGCAATTTACCAAACTGGGTACCTCCCCTTAATGCATTCTATTCTGGTATTGTCAAATAATTCATCTGGTTTGAAGTTAGCATTGTCAGATATTAAAGGTTTTTAGAAAATTCAGATCTATTTCATTTACATCATTACACATCTCCGCTCTTACATCCTTAGAATACTTGGGCATGACCTTTGCTTTGAAATATATTCTGTCCGAGCAGGCACTTTTTCAGGTTCTAGGTAGTACTGGAGTCCATGGATAAACATCTCATCATCATTATTCTTGGCTGGTCTATTACTCCTCCACTTTTATGCTCTTCCAAAAAAAAAGCTGCAAGTCAGACCTCTGATATTTTTCCCTTTTCCAGTTAATTGGTTTGTTTTTGCTTTCTTTCAATGCATGTGGGTGCAATCCAGCCAAAACAAGGCTTATATTCTCAAAAGTATGTTTAATTTTCCAATTACATCCCACTTGCTGTCTTTATAATTTAGAGCTTTTGTCTTTCTTCCTAATCAGGCATTTGCTTTGTTAGCCCTCTCTCCCGATAATTACCGGTACTATGGCAAAGTAACTGTAAAATGTCTTAGTTATCTGTCAGTTCATTTTGGCCATCCTTAATGTTTCTTTTTTAATTGTTATCTTTGAAGCAAAGCATTAGATCATTGTGGTAGTTGCTTCAATATGAAGACTGCAGGATACTCAAGAAAACATCTTCATAAAATCAGCTATTTAAAGTCACCCAAGGTTCTCACAATGCCAAGAAATATATTTAAAATATCAGGCCTGCCAGGCAGCCAGCTTTAGTTTATTCAAGCCACCTTTCATAAGAGATATATGAGAAAATGTTATCCACATGTAATTTAAATACCAGCAATACACAGTGTTCCTAGGTGTTGATAATAATTTTTGTGAGTCACTGGAATTAATGAACTAAAACCATCTGTGACTTTATTTTTGCGAAATCCAAGGCATAAATTCTGCTGTCAGTGGATCAACAGAAAACAATGACATGAACTTGGTGAGAGAAAAAAACCCTCCATTAACTCGTGTGCCAATTGGAGAGCAATTTTCAGCAGCCACACATGTGCAGGTAAATGTGGAAGTGGGGAGAGGCTGACATCAGTGCTTCTAGGTTCCGGTCATTTACTCTATATGCTGAAATAGAATTTGACCTTTCCAGGTGCACCATCTCACACTTACCTGGATTAAATTCAATTGGCCACTGCCCCACCAGCTTTCCAGCTGACCATTACAGCTGCTGCTAACATGATTCTGATCCTGCTCATGGTTACAGCAGTACATACCATAATTTTAACAGGACTCCTTTAATGAAGTGTAATTTCCTTCAACATGTCTCCTTGCTGAACTGCAGCTAGAAGAATTATTCTCTTATTCTGCTCTATATTCTGCAAATGATCATTCCCTGGTATATTTCCATGTGTTGTGTGCTCCCTCCTCATTCTCCCTTTTATGTTGGACTCCTAAGACAATGGCAATCTATACACTTAGGTGGAAGCAAGAGCAACTCTTCTGAAACTGCGGTCCCCACACGCTACCTCTTCTTTCTGGCCCACCTGTCATGTTGCTATGGTGGCAAGACTGGTGGAGCTGCTGCTCCACAGCTCCGGTAACCTTGCTTTGTTTCCTGGTCTTTGCTGTTGTCTCTGTAGAGTTTTGCACATCCTGGTAACTGTATGGGTTTTCTCCAGATGCTTTGGTTTCCTCTCAATATGTGGATCGCTCTGTTAATTAGCTGTTGTGGATTCCGCTCAGTGATAAGGCGAGTGGTGGAATGTGAGGGAAGCTACCTAGATACACGGAACAGCTTAGCACAGGAACACAACTCTTCAGCCCGTAATGTTGTGTTAAACTAATTGCATACCTGTTTAATATTTTGAAGGAGAAAGAGTTAACAAGTGGAAGAAACAGTTTAACCTTGGTGACTGGAATAATTATATTGATCCAAAATTCCAAGACCATCTAGAACATGAAATCCCTCTGGATACTGTCGGGGAGTGATGACCTAGCAGAGGAAAGTCATAGCAGTCTGGCTCTGTGACTGAGAAGGGAAGTGGAGAGAAGAGGCAAGTGGATTCATTAGTTAGGGGAACAGAAAGGCGGTTCTCTGGATGAGAATGAGATTCCTGGATGGTATGCTACCTCCTGGGTGGGAGGGTCTGGAATATCTCAGATCGAATCCTCAGCATTCTTAAGTGGGAGGGTGAGCAGCCAGAGGATATGGTCCATGTAGGTACCAATGACATGGGTAGGAAAAGTGATGAGATTATGCTAGGTGAGTTCAGAGAGTTAGGTGCTAAGTTAAAACAGAGAACCTCCAGGATTGTTATCTCAGGATTGCTACCTGTGCCGCACACTAGCAAGACCAGGAATAGGAAGATCATACAGTTTAACGTGTAGCTAATGATTTGGTGTAGGAGGGAGGCCATTAGATTTTTGGACCATTGGGTTCTCTTCCAGGAAAGGTGGGACCTGTACAAAAGAAATGGTTTGCAACTGATATGGAGGGGAACTAAAATCCTAGTGGGAAGTTTGATACTGCTGCTTTGTGGTGGGGGTTGGGGGTTAAATTAGAGTTGCAGGAGGATGGGACAGAATGTCAGAACAAATAGTGGAGAGGTTATGGGGACAGATGTTCTTAAAACCTCAGACAAAGTCAGGAATCAGAAGGTTGAGCATGATGCATCAATTATTCTGAGCTCTGTATATTTCAATGCAAGAAGAATTGTAGGAAAAGCAAGTGACCTCAGGGCATGGATCAGCACTGGAATTATGATAATGTAACCATCAGAAAGACCTGATTGCATGTAGGGCAGGACTGGCAGCTCAGTATTCCGTGCTTTAGATGCTACAGAATGGGAGGGATAAAAAGGGGGAAGAATGGACTTAATAGTCCGGGGAAATGTCACAGCAGTGCTCAGTCAGGACAGACTGGAGAATTCATCTTGTGAGCTTTATGGGTGGAACTGAGGAAAAAGTAAGGTAAGACTACATTAATGGGGTTACTTTATAGACCACCCAACAGTCTGTGGGATTTAGAGAAACAAATTTGTAAAGAGATTGCAGACTGTATCAAGAAACATAAGGTTATGATAGCAGGTGATTTTAACTTTTCACGTATTGAATGGGATCCCTATCCTTGAAAGGACCAGATGGAATAGAGTTTGTCAAATGTGTTCAGGAAAGTCATTTCAATCAGTACATAGAAGTCTCAATGAGAGAGTGTGTGGTACGTGATCTCCTATTTGGAAATGAGAGAGGGCAAGTTTGTGTAGGGGACCACTTCGCATCTAGCGATCAAAATGCCATTAATTTCAAAGTAAATATGGAAATTTAGATTCTAAGTAGGAGAAAGGCCAATTTTGATGGTATCAGAAAGGATCTGGCAAACGTGAATTGGGACAGGCTGTTTTCTGGCAAGGGTATACTTGGTGAGGGGGAGGCCTTCAAATGTGAAATTATGAACATACAACGCTTGTATGCGACTGTCAGAATTAAAGGTAAAGATAACAGGTTTAGTGAATCTTCGTTTTCAAAAGAGATTGAGGACCTGGTTAAGAAAAACAGTGAAGTGCATTGTAGGTATAGTAAGGCACGAACAAATGAGGTCTTTATGGAATCTAAGAGATGCAAGAGAACACTTAGCAGACAAGGTGAAGGAGAATCCTAAGGGATTCTATAGATATTTTAAAATTAAAGCAATTGCAAGGGACAAAGTTGGCCCGCTGGAAGATCAGATGGTGATCTATGTGTGGATAGATTACCAAAAGAGAGGGGGAGATTTTAAATCGATTTTTGTAGATGTATTTATTCGGGAGATGGGCATGGAGACTCTAGAAGCGAGGCAAAGCAGCAGAAAATTCATAGACCCTAAACAGATTACAGAGGAAGATGTGTTTGCTCTCCTGAGGGAAATTAAGGTGGATAAATCCCCAGGGCTTGACAAGGTGCTTCCCCCCTTGGGAGGTAAGTGCAGAAATTGCAGAGCCCGGCCACAGATATTTAAATCATTCTTAGCAACAGGTGAGGTACCGGAGCACAGCTAATGCTTTTTAAGAAAGGCTGTCAAAATAAACCAGGAAATTATTCGCTGGTGAGCCTGACATCAGTAGTGGGAAAGTTATTGGAAGGTGTTCTAAAAGACTGGATATATATGTATTTAGATATACATGGACCGATTGGGGACAGTCAGCATGGCTTTGTGTGTGGTACGTCATGTCTAATAGAGTTTTTCGAGTAAGTTACCAGGAAAAGTGATGAAGGGAAGGCAGTGGATGTTGTCTATATGAACCTTAGCAAGGCATTTGACAAGGTCCCACATGGGAGATTAGATAAGAAGATTCAGTCGCTTGACTTTTAAGATGAGGCCATAAAATGGATTAGGCGTTGGCTTTGTGGGAGAAACCAGAGAGTGGTAGAAGATGGTTGCCTCTCTGACTGGAGGCCTTTGACTACTGGAGTGCCACAGGGATTAGTGCTGTGTCTGTTGTTGTTTGACATCTATATCAATGATCTGGATGATAAAGTGGTTAACTGAATCAGCAAATTTGTGGATGACAGCAGGATTGGGGGGGGGGGGGGGTGTCATAACAGAAAACTGTCATGGGCTGCTGTGAGATCTGGACCAGCTGGAAAAGTAGACTGATAAATGTCAGATGAAATTTAATACAGAGAAGTGTGGGGTGTTGCACTTTGGTAGGACAAACCAGGTTAGGTTTTACACAGAGTGTGGTAAAACAGAGGGATCTGGGAATACAAGTTTATAAGTCATTGAAAGTGGCGGCACAGGTAGATAGGGTCGTGAAGAAATCTTTTGGCACATCGGCCTTCATAAATCACAGTATTGTGTACAGGAGATGGGATGTTATGTTGAAGTTGAATATGACGTTGGTGAGGCCTAATTTGGAACATTGTTTGCAGTTTTGGTCACCTATGTACCCACAGGAAAGATGTAAATAAGGTTGAAAGAATACAGTGAAAATTTACAAGGGTATTGCCAGAACTGGAGGACTTGAGTTAAAAGGAAAGGTTGAATAGATTAGGACTTCTTTCTTTGGAATGCAGAAGATTGAGGGGAGATTCTACAGAGGTATACAAAATTATGAAGGGTATAGATAGAATAAATTCAAGCAAGCTTTTTCCAGTGAGGTTGGGTGGGACTATAACTAGAGATCATGAGTTAAGGGTGAAAGGTGAGAAGTTTAAGGTGAACATCAGGGAACACTTCTTCACTCAGAGAGTTGTGAGAGTGTGGAATGAGCTGTCAGAGAAGTCTGGATAAGTAAATGAATGGCTGGGGTATGGAGGATTATGGTCCAGGTGCAGGGCGATGGGAGTAGGCAGTGGGCTAGGAGGGATGAAGGGCTTGTTTCTGTTCTGAACGTTTGTGTGACTCTATGACTTTATATAATCATTCAGACAGACTATTTGTCAAAAGCGAAGGTCATGCCTAAGTGTTCTAAGGAGGTTAAATAAAGAGTTGAAATAATGACACCTGTTCCTTTCAGCCATATCCCTCCATCCTCTGTATATCCATTTGCCTACAGAAGAGCCTCTTAAAAGCCTCTATCATACGTGCCTCCACCACCAAGCTTGGCACGGCATTCCATCACCGATTAATCTCTGTGTAAAAAAGCTTGCCCTACCCATCTCCTTTTAACTTTCCCCCTCTCATCCTAAATGCATTTCCTCTAATATTAGAAATGTTGACCTTTGGAAAAGGATACCAGCTCTCAACTGCAACCCTGCCTCTTACTATTATTATAAACTTTTATCAGGTCTTAAAGTTACTGGTAGCGGGGAAGCGATGAAATGGAATAGGTGGGATTAAAGTAAGAAATGGATTATTGATGATTGCCGTGACTCAGTGAGGTAAAGGCTTGTTTCTGTGATGTTTCTATGAAGCGGATCACAAAACTGGTGCAAGGACAGAAAAAAAACTAACTAACATGATCGAGGTATTTAAAATGTTGAGAGGGATAGATAGAGTTGACGTGAATAGGCTGTTTCCATTGAGAGTAGGGGAGATTCAAACGAGAGGACATGATTTGAGAGTTAGGGGGCAAAAGTTTAAGGGAAACACGAGGGGGTATTTCTTTACTCAGAGAGTGATAGCTGTGTGGAATGAGCTTCCTGTAGAAGTAGTAGAGGCCAGTTCAGTTGTGTCATTTAAGGTAAAATTGGATAGGTATATGGACAGGAAAGGAGTGGAGGGTTATGGGCTGAGTGCGGGTAGGTGGGACTAGGTGAGATTAAGAGTTCGGCACGGACTAGGAGGGCCGGAATGGCCTGTTTCTGTGCTGTGATTGTTATATGGTTATATGGTTAACTTGTAAGCCATTCCAAACAGGATTCTTCAAGTCACCCTGCTGAAAACCATCGAGTAATTGAAATACTGTAGCTGAGGCTCTTAATTCTTCTTGATGCTAAAGGCTTGGTGTCAAAGGCGGATCAACCCGATGCAATAACGCAAGGAACCACAAATTCAATAAAACCATAAAACAAGCACTACTCCATCAAACTTCACTTTTTATTCACAGCATGCTATGGGGGAAGTCACAGACTGATCTCCCAAAGAGACAGTCCTGACACTGCCCTGCCCCTGAAGCACAATTCCACACAATTTATAACAGCAATCATTACAAGAAAGATCATAATTACGCGAGTTAATACAGTTTTAGAATAGTTTCGATCACATGCTAAGATACAATTAGATGTAAAATCATTATTGGTTAGTTATAATTATTTCTGCCAAGGCCAGCATGGATACAATCTCAGTTCCTTATGTTGACACCTGCCCCTACTCTCGATCTATGTCTAACGCTATTAGGGAACAATGTCTGGTACATCACTTGCTGCTGGGTAAGGTTCCCTTTTTGGCTGTACAGCAACCAACATAAGGTAGTTATAAGGTAATTGATCATTAGCTAATCATTGTCTTTTAATCCCTTCTGATCTATACCCCTATTTACCTATCCCTTTACTCCATCATTGGTACTCCGCACATGGCATTAGCTGCATCATTGAGCAGTGGTGGTGGCAACCCAGTGTCGTGCAGAGACACATAACACAGTTGTTCTATTCTGTATATTCCCGGTGTGTAAGAACAGCACACCTAAAACGCTATACTCATTGCATGAATGCACATTTGCACAACGCACAGCAAATGAGAATTGGTGTTGTCCAAACCATGGGGCCTGCAAGCACAAGCTTGGCTGCCATTAGGGTCAGAATCCTATTAGCAGACTGTTCTGTTTCCTTCTGACTACCTGACCTGCATGGGCACTCCAAGCCAGATTAGATACTCCAGCAATTTCCTTACAGAAATGCTGTGTAAATCGGACAGTCACTTGGAAAGAAAGAGGAAAGGAAGTGGTAATAGGATTGATGTCACTGTTCTGCTGGAAGGTGACATGGATTCTGCTAGCTAAAGTGTCTCCTTCTGTTTAGCAGTAAGTATGCTTTAAGGTGAAAATTTCTGTTTGTGTTTTACTTCAATGCAGGTGTTTTTGAACAGGTGTAAGAATTAATATATATTTATTTATTTTTAGGGAACTGGGTGACAGGAAATTCCAGTATTTAATGGCCATCCTTAATAGCCCTTAAAGCATGGCTGCCACAGCGGTGTAGCGGTTACCACAACTCTATTACAGCTCGAGGTGTCGGAGTTTGAAGTTCAGTTCCAGTGTCCTCTGTGGGAATGTTTGTACTTTCTTCCAGCATGCTCTGGTTTCCTCCCACAGTCCAAAGACATACTGGTTAGTGAGCTATTTGCTCATTGAATACTGTTGTGTGATTATGCCAGGGATAAATGGTGGGCTGCTTGGTGGCATGACTTGTTGGACTGGAAAGCCTATTCCATGCTGTATATCTAAATAAATATAATAAAAATAAGTGGCATGCCGGCCATTTCAGAGACAAGTCTGTTGGTGTCTCTTGGGCCACATTTGGGCCGGTTAAAGTTGACAGATAGAAGTACAGTAGTAATGAACCAGATGGTATCCTGCAATAATCTAGTCCAACAGTTTGTAAGATCTTTGTGATTACTCATGATTTTGCAGGAAAAGAAACTATCAGAGGTTGACCTCTGGTCTCCGGATTGTTAACAGCATCACCATGGCGTGACCAGGTAAACTACATACTAAAGCAAAGAGAAATGTTTTCATGGCTTACATAAACTTAAATGTGTGGATCTTAAGATTGGCATTAGCCATGAAGAATTCCTCATGTTTTCATTAAATACACTAATAATTCACTCCAGAATAAATTAAGTTCCTTCGTGCTGGTTTTCTGCATCTCAGAGTTTGTTGTTAAAGGCACTGCTCTGTGATTTTGGAATTGTTAGTTTGAACAACAACTTGTATCTATATAATGCATTTTAAATAGTAAAATGTCACAAGATGTTTACATAGCCCGTTATCAAATAAAACTTAACCCATTCTCCTAAGAAAATATCTTGTCATGTGAATAAAAGCTTGGTTGAAGAGATGACTTCTAAAAAAAGCCATAGAGGAAGAGGGATAATTAGGTTCATTAAGAGAACTCAAGAGTTAAAGACTGCCAAAAGGCCAACTAATGGTGCTGGCATGATTAAAATCAGGAATGTTAATAAGTCTGAATTCAAGGATTGCAGTTATGTTGGAGAGCTGTTCAAATTTCAAAGTTCAAAGTACACTTATTATCAAAGTGGGTATACGTTATACAAACTTGAAATTTGTCTCCTAACAGGCAGATGAACAAAAGTCAGTGATGGCAGAGATGAAGTCAAGAAATTATTTGAAAACAAGGATAAGAATACTGAGATCAAAGCAGTAGTTATCCTGCAGGAATGATGAATGAATGGAATCTGGTGCAAGTTTTGGAATGACAGTAAGTTCCGGTAGGGTAAATTGGGGAAGGTTGACCTGGTGTACTTTAATCGTCATATCAGGACCTCAGGAGGTAGCAGAATGGCACAGATAAATATTTTGTTAGCAGATACAATAAATTGAGTCAGATGCAGGGCAAAATAATTGGTTTTAGCTTTGGAGTGGATATGTAATTGGGAGTTAAACATGGGATTAAATGTGACGTCAAAGTTGTGAGCAGTATGACTCAGCCTCAGAGAGTGGGTAAGTAGTAGGATGGAGTTGGTGGTTGCTGCAGGAACTAAAGATGTTGGTTTTGGTCTTCCCAGTATTTATTTGGAAGAAATTTCAGCTGATCAAGACTGGACTTTGGATAATTTGGAGACTGAGGAGGGCTGTCCAACATTCCAATATAATGGAAGATCTCTCCCACCCTGGACATTTTCTCTTCTCACCTTTATTGTTGGGCAGAAGATACATAACCTTGAAAGCTTCTATCCTGTTATTATCAGATTCCTCATATGCTAAAAGATGAAGTCTTGATTTCCCAATCTACCTTGTCACGGGCCTTGCACTTTGTCCATCTGCCTGCACTGCACTTTCCCTATAACAGCAACATCAGTTTTATTCTATTTTATTGAAGTACTTCAGTGCAGTTATGGATGGGTTCATGTGTTTGGATGGCATGCCAACAAAAATAAGCTTTTCCACTGTATATCAATAGAAATGATAATATAAAGCTGTGTACAGCTGAAGCAGCTGGCAGTGTGAGAGTTGAGTCACTTTAACTACTGGGCCATATCTTCAAGACTCCTCAGCTCTTCTGGCTTTGTCCATCCATATGCATCATCCAGGGAACAGGAAGAACAGAAGGTACAGACCCATGTGTTTGCAGGGATGTAATTTTGTGAGGATTTCCAAAGCGTGGGAAGATGGGTGGAGAAGGATGTGAGGAAGAGATAAAAGAGGGACGACTCACTAATTCCAACTCACTGTCCCAAAAAAGCATCCCGATCCTCCAGACTCCATAGGAAAGTAATAAAAATATACAAAGTTTACACTCTTTCAGCCTTACCCAAAGGACAATCACAAATCGCATCAAAATGCATGTTTTAAAACAAGGTCCTGCCAGTTGAACAGAATCTCTCTCCAGCAACAGAAGTTTATAATACAAAGTCAAGAACAAAATAATTAAAACCATGAGTGGGAGAAGATTTAGATTGTTGATTACCACAACACAGAATAATAAAAATGATACCTTCACTTTTAGCAGGTATAGATTCAGCAATTTCCAAATGTACTGTTTGTTGTGCACCAGTTGCCCAATCTGGAATGTTCTTCAATAGACAAAAGTAGTCTAAGGTGCAAAATTTCAAAGCAACCAAAAAAACAATGAAAAATTAATTCTGACTGAAGCAAGAAGTACTGCATACATTCCCAAAATATCCACCAATGAGTGGATGGATTATCACACATATCCTAGTACATGCCTCCTGAACTGAGTAAAGTGGAAAAAAACTGTAAATAATATTTTTCAAATAGAGAGAAGTAGCTTGACTCAACTTACTTCACCAGAAGAGATCAGCAGATGAACATCTTGTGCACATTTACTTCATTATAACAGCTTTGATGGTAAGTGCTTGTTTCACTATTCTAATCAGGTTACAGAAACTAATTCCTTTTATGATGGTTGTTAAACCACAAGGGAGTTTATAATTTTGTTTTATTTTACCTTCATTAAAAAAAATCTGTTATCACTATTACCTGGGATACCCTAGGATTTATTCCCTGTAGGATATACTTAATTTGGTAGTGATCTATTAAAGTAATTTATTTACATTGCACAAGGCGATGTTCTGTTACAAATGATGTTATTTGGTTCTGAAATTAAAAAAATCTTACTCTATGCTTTAAAGATGATTACTTTTGTTAAGTAAGTAGATTCCACCCCCTCCCCCAGGTTTTTCTTTTCTCTATGACAGAAATTAATTAATTTTAAAATCATGAACTCTTTGGCTGTTCATGACCTATCAGTTTGTAGCTGAGAGTGACATTCAGACATTCACCTGCTGGTCCTTTAATTCTAATAGTGCCAGGTGAACCTAATCTCCTTGGAAATATCTTGAGCCTGCCTATTGTCTCTCAGTGTCAACAGGTCTGAGGTCAAATGTTGAGCAAAACAGGAATGAAAATGACAACTAGTCCTCCAGAATTCCCATCAGGTGCACCACAACCCTGTTCTCCCCATTTTATACCTGTGATTGTAAGGCTAAGTACAGCTCTAATAGTGTATTTAAGTTCGCTGATGACACCACTGTTGTTGGCCAAATCAAAGGTGGAGATGAATTGGCATGTATCCTGTCTATATTTAACCAGATGTTTGACAGTATTTGTTTATGCATGATTTTCATAAATTCTATTGTATTTGTTTATTTTTCCTCTAAATGTCTGTAAGAAAATTGATCTCAAAGTGGTAAATGGTGACATGTACATATTTTGATAATAAATTTACTGTGACTTTGCACTACAACAGAGAGTTGAGTTCATAATCTGGTTCACAACAGCTCTAAGGAAGCTGCTGTATTTCAGGTGAGATGTTAAAGCTCGGTCTGCCCTTCAAGGTGTGCAAGAAATATCCCCTCTGCAACTCAAAAAAGAGCAGTACTCTCTCTTAGAAATAGTCCTTACTACTCTCACTTTAGATGGTGAAATAGTGTAGTGGACTCGATGGGCCAAATAGCCTAATTCTGTTGCTATGTCATTTGGTCTATTCTCAGTTAACTGTTGGGAAGTGAGGGATTCTCTGAGGAT
The DNA here is from genome assembly GCF_048418815.1 of Hemitrygon akajei. Taxonomy (NCBI): domain Eukaryota; kingdom Metazoa; phylum Chordata; class Chondrichthyes; order Myliobatiformes; family Dasyatidae; genus Hemitrygon; species Hemitrygon akajei. The sequence continues at coordinate 147,675,258 of NC_133128.1, read as the reverse complement.
GCGATTAAGCTCAACCACCGTGATAGTCACACTCAAATTGCCAGTCAGGTGTCTGTGAGATCATAATCAGCTATGATTCACCATGTAACACTGTGTGCTGAAGGAACTCACGGAGCTGGGCAGCATCTGTAGCAATTCCTGCCATTTTAGGTTGAAACCCTGCATTCTCTTCAGCATAGTACTGCAGTATTTAATAGTTTCAGTTAAACACCAAGAGCTCAAGCAACTGCAACAGCTGTGAAGGGTTCTGTTAATAAACAAACAGTGGTTTTGAAAAGTGTTCCAAGAGGAAGTTTCTCACTACATATTTTAGCATAAGATTGTCCGCTCAATTCATTTTTTGTAGCCCAGCTGCTGATGGAACATTTGTCTCTACAAGAGCCAATTCTGTGGCAAATGCAAACTGAAGAAAACTGTATCTAGATTGCTTTCTCCAGTTTTGTTATTACCAAATACACACCGGGGTGGTTTGCAGCAAAGCAATTCATCCATGTCGCTCACACCACAATGAAACATGAAACATCCTTCAACAACCGAGCTCTACTCAAAGAAGCAAAACTTCTACAGAGAACTTCAGCTACAAAGAGAATTTAGAGGGTCTACAAATGACAAGAAGCCCTCTACTTTGCAAGTCATACTTAGAGGGCAACAGATTGTTTAATAAAAAATTTCATTAGCTTCTTTCTCTTTCCACTGACTGTTGCTGGGTTCACTCATGACACAAATAATAAAGATGGAAAGAGGGAGGGCTCCAGAAATGGGCTGAATGAAACTGGATCCACCAGGACTGCCACATACTGTATACTGGTTTGGATGCAGAGGGCTGAATCGGTTGACTCCCTGCTCTTGGGATTTGAGTAGCGAGGGATGATGAGTCCTCAGCCATGACCAGGTCAAACTCAAGTTCAAGTTTAACTGTGATTCAACTGTACACATGTATACAGATAAATGAACCAGCATTCCTCTGGGGCCAGGGTGCAAAACAAGTGCGTACCGTCTCACATAGCACACAGAGTAATGATAGTACATACGGTCACAAAGTAATGTTAGCACAAGTCCCAGAGTGGCATGGTGTGAAGATTGATGGTCATGGGATGTCTCAGTCATTGCTATGGTTCTGCCCAGACAGCCTTCGAAAGGAGGCTTTTCAAAACCTTTGGTCTGAAGCATTCTCAGCTCCGCGACTAATTCAGTTCAGGGCATACTATACCCCAGACCTTCACACTTTGGTCCAGCTGCAGTGAACACACCAGACCTCAGGAGTCAGTGCTCACTCACTGTCCGAGCTGAGTAGCCAGTAAACATCATTTCTGGGCCATTAGGTGGCATATGTAGCCTGGCTCCACTCACTTATAGTATTGTCTACCAGCAAAGGAAGGATGGTGGCCTAGTTGTTTTTTTTTCCTTAATAATATTTTTGCTTAAATTGCTCCAGTTTTAAATTTTACCTGATATTTTACTTTTAAAATCTATTTTTATATAGTTTAAAAAATATCTATCAACTATCTATAAATGCTATCAAATGAATTTTGAAACAATTGAAAAAGCCTTCCCTGCCCAAGCCCTGAGAAAGCCATCAGGGCAGCCTGGGAATGCGGCCTTGGGATCTGCAACCTGCACCCCATCCTCGGCCCAGATCACACTTTGCAAGCTGGCTGTAGCAACGAGGCCCCAAGGTCACCAGGAGTCACGGAAATCACCTGGAGGCCAGTGTGCACTGGATCACATGTGATCTAGTTTGTAAAACTACTCCAAAAATATTTTAGAACAAAGTTAGTTTTTTTAATGATAAAAATATTATAAATACGTATATAACAACCTCTAGATCAGGGAATCCCTCCAAAATCAAGGGTGGAATCTGAATCGTACACCAGGCCTGCTGCCTTGGGATCAGGGAAGTGGATTCTCCTGAGTAGTGGCTGAAAATGCTAGCACATCCAGGATTCTATTAGGCTCCAAATAGAGTGCAGCAATAGAATGCACTGAGAGATGCCCTGGCATCGCTGACTCTGCTTGTCCCAGCCTCACTTTGGCGCTACGTATATCTGGGGGTGGCTGTAGCCAACACCATTTGTTCTATTGCCCTTTCACTAACATGAATCCAGAACAGAACACAAGGAGATGACTAAAGGGAGGATGTTTAGTATTGAAAAAGCGGTTCTACAATTGAGATTTGAGAGACACAGGCAATCAATACCATAGCCCATCTCCCTGAGGTGAATGCTCATTGATGATCAAATGCTGAAAATTCTTAGCAAGCAGAACAACATTTATAGAGTAATGCTTTACACCTGGGTTTTGATTTAGTGCAGTGTTTTCTTTCACACACACACATAGATTCGGAGATAATATGTATAAAATTTGAATCAGACACTAGTGAATAATTCATAAAATGATAACTAACCAGAATCTCTCTGTGCTTTATTGATGCTCGGACAGTGGTTGCAATGAACAAAACTTCTCAATTAGGGAGGAGAATTTTGCATATTAACATAATTTAAAACAGGAGTTCATACAAATCCCCAAATACATTCAGTAAAATTGAAGTCAAAATCCCATGCTTTGTGGCTGCCTCGAGGTTGCATAAAGTATATATACTTTGATAATGAATGTACTTTGAACTTTGAAATTTGAACATCTATCTCTAATGCCAAGAATTTTTAAAGCAGTAGCTTGCAATGATTTCAGGATAATATTTTTATTTAACTTGCATTTCTTCTTGAAGTATAAATTCCTACTTATTCACAGAGAAGATGTCATAGGCCTATTGAATCATCATGTCCTGATCAGGATGTCCCAGATTTCTCATCAGATTTTACACAGATCCCAAATCAAAACAAACTTGAAGGTGGTGCTAAATGGCACCATCAAATTTGCAGTCCAGTACCAGTCCGTATCTATAATTATTAACTGAAATGCATTTTCCCTGAAATGTATAACATACATTTTAACACACAAAGATTACTAAGTTAGGCATGTCCAAAGGTTAACATTTTTAAAAATTCAAAGACCATCTCGAGAATCTAGGTATATACCTTTGAGTGACATCATTACTAATCTGTCATCTAACTTCATCTGCGTTGTTGTATCCACATAGCCTTCAACAACTTTGATGTATTTGTATCAATTAATCACAAATTTAAAATAAACAATTGCGATCAATTGACAGATTCAAGGGAAAAATCCAACTTGCTACTGACCTCCATGTGACTACGTTCTCTAATTTCACACATGAAAGGCTTGCCTGTAGTTTTTGGACTACTGTGCCTTAACTGCACCTCAGGAAAAAGAATTGTTTATTTTTAACAATCTATCCTAAGAAGGCCAATTACGTCCACCCTTCTATAAAACCGCTACATTCCAGCAAGTTAAAACCATAGTTGCATAAACTTCTGTTGCAATTTAATCCAGAGGTTCAGAGGGGATTCTGTTAAACCTTTCCCACTGAGACCAATATATTTTTCAGTAAGAGCTGTTTCTAGTGTGGCTCATATTAATGTAGATATAATCTAACAAGGACTTTGTATTTCCGTAGCTTAACTTTTTTCTTCTTTTACTCAAGTTTTCTGGATATGGTCAGTTTTCATTAATGCTTAAAAAGAATCTGTGCCTGCAAGAAACGCTAATGATCAAGCACATGTTGTTCAAGTCTTTACACATCTACTGCTTCTGGCTTAAAATCTTTAAGATATTAGAACACCATCACTTTTTGATTTGAAATTAATAACATCACATTTACTCACACATTGAAATGTAGTGCCACAGATCTGGCCATTCCTTGAAATGGAAAGTGATAACTCTTTCAGCTTACAAAAAATGCTGGTGGAACACAGCAGGCCAGGCAGCTGTTTCGGGCCGAGACCCTTCATCAGGACATGATGGTCCTGATGGATCAGGGTCCTGATGAAGGGTCTCAGCCCGAAACATCGACAGTGCTTCTCCTTATGGATGCTGCCTGGCCTGCTGTGTTCCACCAGCATTTTGTGTGTGTTGTTTGAATTTCCAGCATCTGCAGATTTCCTCGTGTTTACTCTTTCAGCTTAATGCTTCCATCTAAGGTGATGCCTGTTTTATCATTTCTACAAATTTGGATAGGTGGATTTGTATTTGATCTCCTAGAATGTGAATAAATATTATAAATTTAAATTCGGATGTTCATTCTGCATAAATAACATCCACAGACATTCCCCTGCTCTGTGACTACTATTTTAGTCTTCTTAAGAAATTCCATTCAGCTTCATCAAAAGCAACCTATCTTTTATACATCTATACTGTATGTCTCTAATCAACTGAAAACACTCAACTATCCTTAATTGCAAACTCCAGGTATTCTCGAAAATCAGTTCTTTACTAACTGCTCCTCAGTTTCCTTCTTGCTATTTCTCTTCATTAAGCAGCTGAGTGAGGTGCAGAGTTTTTTCATTTGAGGAGATTTTGGAAGATTACAGTTCAACATCTACATTATCCTTACCCACATCAAAATCTAGAATGAGAACCATCTGCTGCTGAGGGCTCGTTGGTGTTTTCTTTCTTGTCACTGATTCCATATTACATTTTCGAGCAGGGCCAACGGGCCGGTTTCTCTGCTGCAGAGCTTTATTACTCTTTTCCTTGGAACTTTTGAGATGCAACCTTCTTCCTCTATCCTTGCAAAATGATAATTCTGCTTGTTTGACATTTTATTATTTGCATTTACAATATCTCCACTGCTGTTATTTTTAAGCAGTATACAGTAGTTCTCACCACACACTATTCCCTATCATAACAGTAAAAAAAACAAAAGATAGCAAGAAGGCAACTGAAGATTTGAGATGCACACTGGACAGCAAAACCACATTCAATGGACGGAGCTAAGCGATCTTGAGATGAAGAATCTCAAAGCACCACAGTTCAGCCACCTAGTTGCAAATCGAGGTGCACAAATAAATAAAGCTTAAGGCTCCAGAACATCCCAATCATCAGTTTGGTGAGGCATTGAGATGTAAAGTCATAGCTTGCAATCATATTCAGTCTGAAGTGTCAAGCTGATGACCCGCTTTGTCTCTTCCTAGGGTCCCCATCACCATAGAAGCCAGTCAATTCCATTTGGTCTTTCGGATATAAGAAATGACTCTGAGTGATGGTGTGGAATAATTATTCTCCTAATCTCTATAAGGTTAAATAGAAACAATATGTTATGTATTAGTTTTCTCATCTATAAATGATTAAACAAAGACAATCCCCAAACTAGAAAGTACAGACATTGAAAACTACAAGCCAAGAACCTGCACTAGTGTTAAGTCATGATAAGTGAAGGACAATTTATGAGCTATAATGGAAAGTAGACTAATAAAGCCTGCCATTGTGACTTCCCTGAGATAAGTTGTTCACATTGGAACATTACAACTTACCCATACATGGCAAGAAACTGTTGGAAAATCAGTACGGAGAGCACAGATATAGAAGACTAGTCAGTAAGTGTTCGTGTGTCCCAAGCAGTACACAATGTGGAGAAAGATCAGAAAGTATGAACTTTATTGAACCTTCATATGTTTACAGGCTAACATTGAAAGTCTTTATTCTTTCCGTTTCAACTACGTTGGGTACCTGTGAGCTTACATCTCACACAGAGATGCAGTGATTCTCAAATTCTTGATCTGTTTGTGAATGTTTTTTCATCTGAGCCATAACTTTGTAACAGAGTAACAAAATGGCGGCTACTTATTAAAGGTGCAATTCTGAGGTGACATATTTTTCTGTTGCAGGTCTACTCCAAAGATCATTCAAAATGAAGTGCTCTGTGTCCCTCTGGGCTGTGCTCGGTCTAGTCCTCCTGTACTTTGGTACCGAAGCACAACAGGGTAAGAAAACAATAAAATGAAAGTCCTGAGTGAAAGTCACTTTCTGTGCTTCACTGCTTGTCAAGAACAAAGCTGGACGTTGAAGATTTTGCAAATGAAGCTTGCTAAAGTTTTTTTTTAACAGATTCAGAATAAAGGGAGCAGAATCAGGATGTACAACAGTCAGGAATGCAAGGATTGTACATTGATGTACCCAATTAGTTATCTGAGGCCCTTAATTGTAGTTTCATCTTATTATTTCTATGTAGAAAGGCCTTTACAGCTCATGATAATGCATTGGTTCCCGAATCATGGCATTTGAGCAAGCTCTTTGCTCAATCAAAATAAAAACGGCAGCTTACATTTCTAAAGATGGTTTAAAAAAGGAAGTTACCCAATAGCACTTCAGACAACCCTGAGAATAAATAGTTGACAAGTCAACAAGGAAACAGTAGATATAGACCATCCCCCCAGATTATAACAGGGCTCCATTCCCGAGAACTGTTCCTATTTGAGACATATGAGAGAGGATCACAGAAACAGGGGTGACGGGAGAGTGAGGAGATGCAGGAAGAATGCCCGCTTGCAAACTTCACTGAAGGGAGTGAACAAGTGAGTGAGTGAGTGTGTGTGCTCAGCTCCCTCAGCTCTTCTTGGTAGCTTAACCCAGTCCCCAAATGTTGTGGCTTGGTGTGGGGTGGAGGGGGTGAGTGGTTGGATGGCGTTAAGTGGAGAGAAGAAACGTGGAAATGTCTCCTCCTCACCTGGCAGAGATAACTGCAGCCCCGCAGAAGCAGTCAAATCCATCCCCATTCGTCTTGCCATCCAAACGCTTGTGTCAATAGGGCAGGCGTTCAGAACTCGGAAAGGACCTATGGTCCAATATTATAACTCTGTATGGCAATAAGCATTTGCTAAAGTATCCATTCCTCTTGAGCCTATTGCTTGAAGCCCATTTGTAGCTCAGAAATATGCATGAGGAACCACAAGATCCTTCACTTTTCATTCTGTTTCAAGCAAGTGTCCCATCATTTTGAGGTAAAAATAAAGAGAAATAGTAAATGCTTTGAATGCTCAGGGTGCTTGTTGGCATTTGAATTGTATACTGTTTGATGGCCTTCACACTAATAAATACGCATTTTATTTATCAGGAAGCCACTTCAGTGGTTAATGGTACTTTTGGATGGGGGACACTTGGTTGGGCACTGGAAATATATCCACCAGAATGTGCCTGAAGACTGTCAAATCTCTTTCATAATACTGATATCTTTCAGGACTTCACTGTTCTCTTCCCTGAGTTCTGTAACTTCAATGACATTCTACTTGGTAAATAGAATAGAGAAGAAAACATTTAGCAGCCTTCTCCATCTTTGTGGCTCCACACATAGATGACCATACTGATTGCTAAGACCATAAGAGATAGGAGTAGTATTAGGCCACTCGGCCCATCAAGTCTGCTCCACCATTTGATCATAGCTGATCTATTTTCCCTCTCAAACCCATTCTCCTGCCTTTTCTCCGTAACCTCTCATTCCATGACCGATCAAGAACCTATCAACCTCTGCCTTAAATATACCCAATGACCGGGCCTCCACAGCTGCCCATGGCAACACATTCCTCAGATTTACCACACCCTAGCAAAAGAAATTCCTCCTTCCACGGACATTCTGAGGCTGCGCCCTCTGGTCCTAGACTCCCCCACTATAGGAAACATTCTCTCCACATTCACTCTATCTAGGCCTTTCAACTTTCAATGGGTTTCACTGAGATCCCCCTCATTCTTCTAAATTCCAGACAGTAAAAGTTCAGAGCCATCTAACGCTTCTCATATGACAACCCTTTCATTTCCGGAATCATCTTTTGTTAAATAAGGGTCCCAAAACTGCTCACAACACTCCAAGTGAGGCTTCGACAGTGCCTTATGAAGCTTCGGCATTACATCCTTGCTTTTATACTCTAGTCCTCTTGAAATGAATGCTAACATTGCACTTGCCTTTTTCATCACAGATTCACAGATTCAACCTGTAGATTAACCTAGACTCCCAAATTCCTTTGCGCCTCAGATTTTTGTATTTTCCCTCCATTTAGAACATAGTCAACCTTTTCATTTCTTCTGCCAATGTACATGACCATACACTTCCCGACATGTATTCCATCTGCCACTTCTTTACCCATTTTCCTAATTAGTCTAAGTTCTTCTGCAGCCTCCCTGCTTCCTCAACACTACTTGCCCCTCCACCTATTTTTGCATTGTCCACAGACTTAGCCACAAAGCTATCACTTCCATCATCCAAATCATTGTCATACTGTATAACGTAAAAAGAAGCAGTTCCGACACAGACCCCTGTGGAACACCACTGGTCACCGGCAGCCAACCAGAAACGGCTCCCTTTATTTTCAGTCTTTGCCTCCTGCCAATCAGCCCATGCTCTATCCATGCCAGTATCTTTCCTGTACCAGCTTGGCTCTTAACTTGTTAAGCAGCCTCATGTGTGGCACCTTGTCAAAGGCCTTCTGGAAATCCAAGTACACAATGTCCACCCATTCTCCTTTGTTTATCTTGCTCACTATTTCCTCAAAGCATTCCAGCAGATCAGTCAGGCAAGATTTTCCCTTAAAGAAACCATGCTTCTGAAGGAGAACTATTCTCTCCCTTGTTACGCCTTTGCTCTTAACAGACAGTACTTATCCTTGACCTTATCTACCTGAAATTTCTGATGTCCCCTTTTTCTCTTCCTGATTTCCTTCTTCCCTTATGCTCCTCACGGGTTCACTTGATTGCTACTGCCTATACCAGACATATGCCTCTGTTTTCTTGACCAGAATCTTAATATCCCCCATCCTCAAGGCTTCTCCTCCCCTGTAGCTGTCTTTTGGAATAAGTCAAATCTTTTATGGCACAAAGTCAAAGCAGCTGGAAGGGGAAATGACTCGAATTCCACTAAATTACAAATCCATAGCAACACTTGTAAACATTCTTGCATGATCTAGCTCAGAAAGTAGAAGACTATTGAAACCTGTGGATAAGGAATCATTTAATGCTGCTGAGTGAGATTGCCTCTTGCAACCTCTTCGGCCATTGCCAAGGTCAGAGGTGAACAGGGAGAGGTCACCATTACAAGGCTGACGCCAGCAGGCGGTGGTTAAAGGATGGCTCCTACAGCCTTCACAACTGAGTCAAAAGATTCATAAGTGACGATCGGAACAGAAAAGTGGTATAACAGGAAATCTATGCTTTCACATTAATTTGAATGCCTTATTGATATGATCAGCTCTGAGCTGAGAAACTTGGGCTTAATGATCTGTGTAGCCCACGCAAGTGTAAACATCTTAACAGCATAATGGAAAATTTAATGTATTCATTATTTATACATCATCAGCTATCTGATAAAATGCAGATATCTTTGCTGATTATTCACATTCTCTTCCTGACAGCTAATGCTGATAAAGTATCTTTGCTCTGATAACCTGATTAAAAAAGGGATCAAATAGTTAAATTTCAGTGGAGACACAGAAGACTGGAATCTGGAGCAGTAAACAATCTGCTGGAGGAACTCAATGGGTCGAGTGGCATCTGTGGCAGGAAAGGTATTTTTAATGTCTCTTCCTACTGATGCTGTTCAACCAGTTCTTCCAACAGGTTGGTTGTTGCTAAACGTCATTCCTTTGAACTGAAAACCGCTGAGTAGAACAGAAAAGATATATAATGCGTTTAATAAATGGTTCAATGCCATAGTTTCAGAAGACTGCATACTGAGTGCATGTTTTGAAGCAGGAAGGAGAAACTGCATAAGTGGTCAGAGCGAACTATGTGAAGTTAGTAACCTGTCATGGTTCCATGCACTGATTTGTTACACATCTTCTTAATGTGTAATATTCTCTGACTAAAGTGAATAAAGATTAGCTTCATTTTTCACATATATATAGAAACATACAATGAAACGTACTGTTTACGTCAATGACCGACAGAGTCCTGGATATTGGGGGGGGGGGCAGCCCATAAGTATCATTATACTTCTGGCACTAACCTAGCTTAATAACCCTAATCCATACAGTTACATTTTGTAAATCCAAAATGTAGAACTAATCGAAAGAAAAACTTGGAGCAGGGTATAATGTGACGACTTTGTTCTGATTTTAGTGAGGCACACACTTATGATGTGTGAATGACGTGTACGTGTAATGACGTACTTTTATTTATAACCTGTAATGAATTATTTAAACAAGCAAAGAATGTTTAATCAAACAATATATTTATAATATACCTCACATATTACCCAAATGTTAAAAACACAACACTCCTCCCTGCTTATCTAAAAACTTCAATTCAATATGCATAGAATGCATTTCAACATAAACACACACACACACACACACACACACACACACACACACACACACACACACACACACACACACACACACACACACACACACACACACACACACACACACACACACACACACACACACACACACACACACACACACACACACACACACACACACACACCAGTACTATATAATTCAACTACTATAGAGACATCCACAGCAAAGTAAACTTTAATTGTCCCATTCAAGCCTGAAGATTTAATTGTTGTGGAGGATTTCTCACTCCGGTGGGATAATGTTTTTCTTGACAAGGGGACGTCACTCTGCTTAGCTGGTAAACTTGTGGCTGTGGAACACTCTTAGTTTCTGGTGGTTGTAGGAATTGACTCTGGGACTGCAGGAAGTGGTTCTGACAGCTTTGGATGCCGTTCCTCTCTAGCAAATGACTCTGCTCTGTTCACCTAATTGACGAGTCATCTCCAGATGATTTCAGACACAATCTTCACTGTGTAGGAGAGTGGTCCAGTTCTATCCTTAATCTTTTCAAAAGTACCCACGTTTGATTGGCTCTGTAGTCCCTCGCCAGAACTGCCTGTCCAGGAGTCAAACACTGAACCTCCTTGCTTGGCTTAGCGGTTTGGTCTGCATGCTCCTTCAGAGACAGGGTTTGAGGTGATCCGAGTATGAGTGCAAAGGATGACCCAGGAACAGCAGAGCTGGTGAGTTGTTGGTTGTGGAGTGTGCTGTATTGTGATATGCAAGGAGGAGATCAGCGAGCTTCTGGTTCAGTGTCAGTGCAGTGTGTTCTTAGACTCTGGACAAACAACATCTCCAAGCCTTTTGTAGCTGGGTGGTATGGTGCAGATATGGAATGAATGGAAAATGTCTTTTTTCATTCAGAATGACTGAAACAGTTGTGCAACACAGTTGTGCAACAAATTGTGATCCATTGTCACTGACGAAGTGTTCTGGGACACCAGTTCTTGAAAAGAGATGCCTCAACACATCAACAGCATGTGAGTCTGTATTAGAGACTATTGGGAACACTTCTAGACACTTTGGAAATGCATCCACTACTACCAAGAAATCCGTGCCAATGAATGTACTGGCAAAATCCACATGAATCCCTGCCAGGACAATACTGGCCATTCCCAGGGATGGAACCGCACTGGCATTTGCTGTTTTGGATTTGTTGGCATTTCAGACAATGCATGACAAACTGTTCAATCTGCTGAGCTATCATAAGAAATATGATAAGAAATACCATAAGAAAAGCTTTGAGCCAATGCTTTTTATTTTGACTATGCCTAGTTGACCACAGTGCAGCTCCTCCAACACTTTAGCTGTCAGCTTGGATGGTACAACTCTTAATCCCCACATAAAGCAACCCCTATCAAGGGCCCATCCCAGCACTGGTAAAAATGTTGGAACTGGGATTTCTGCTGCACATTCCAACTATACTGGGTTGCCTCATAGACCTGAGAGAGTGTGGCATCTTTTCTGATTTCCCTTTGGATCATCTCTGCCATAATAGGGAGACTTCCAATTTGCATTAGGGATAATAGCTCAAGAGGAGTGTCCTCTTCTGTAAATCTTTCAGCTGTTTCCATTTCCAAGGGTAAGTAGGACAGCAAATGTATCAGCATTTCCCTGATTAGTCGTCCTCTTGAATTTAATCTCATAATTGTGTCCTCCAGGAAGCACAGCCCCTCTCTGCATTTGTGCTACAGCTGTTAGTGGCAATCCTTCTGTGGATTGAAAATGGACACTTGTGCTTGATGATCAGTAATGAGGGTAAACTCTCTCTCACAGAAGTACCAGTTGAAATGTTTTACACCCCAAACCAGACTTAAGCCTCTCTGTCAATCCGTGCTTAACTTTTCTTTGTAGCAATAATTGAACATAATGCAAAGGTTATAGGTCATTCATTTCAAAAGGGCACAGTGTCACAGTCAAACTTCATGAGACAATGTGGGTCATAATGTCTCAATACAGTGTCTTCCATCACCATTTCTTTTACCTTTTTAAAAGACACTTCACACCGCTTTGTCCATTGCTATTTCTTCCTGATCTGTAGTAAAGAGTTCAAAGGCTAGAGCACAGTCGGCAGGTTTGGCAGGAACCTGTTGTAGTAATTGACAAATCATATAAAAGACTGCAACTGTGACATGTCCTGTGGCCTTGCAACTACCACCAGTGCTTGACTTTTCCCAGTACACATGTGTAATCTTTGTGCGTGAATCATGTGATCACAGCATTCACACTTGTGTTGTGCTCTGAGCCCATAATCTTCTAATCTTTAGCTGCCTTGAGAGTTATAGATGTTCCTTGTCAACCTTAGCAGTAACAATGACGTCATGCTGGTAACGCTGAGTGTCTGGGCAGCCCAGCAGCACGTGGTCCATAGCTTTTTGCTAGAGTGCAGGTGCAGATATTACTCAAAAAATAGGCCTATTATAGTGATAAAGCCCTTCGTGAGTCTTTATGTTGAGAACACTTACTTTAGACTCTTCTCCCATTTCCATCTGTAAGTAAGCTACAGATTAGACCACCTTGCTGAAGTGTTTCCATCCAGAAAGATTTGCAAAGATGTCCTCTATCAGGGGCAGAGGGCATTGATCTACTTTCAGTGCTGAGTTTAAATCACCAGAGAACCTGGTAGACCCATTCTTTATGGCTACTGGGACCACTGGTGTTGTCCATGGGCTCCACTCAACCTTAGAAATAATTCCTTCAGCCTCCAAGTAATCCAGCTCACTGGCTACTTTATCATGTATGGTATATGGAACTGGGTGGGCTTTGTAAAACTTCGGTGTGGCATTTTCATTTAACACTTTTTTTTGATATGTTTCCAAAACTATCCTTGAGCACTGTTGTAGCATCATCCAGTAACTTTCTTAGTTCACTTTCTGTTGACTCTATTGCAGGGGGTATGACATGCAAATGATGGTTAGATCTCCAATCAAGTTTTAGTTGTCTCAGCCAATCACAGCCCCTCCTGTTTTTTATCACTTGGATGCCCAATGTGGCTTGTTGATTGTTGTATTTCACTGTTACAAATGTCATTCCCACAGGAGTTATCTTTTCTCCAGAATAAGTTCTTATTTGGATATCTGCAGGCTTCAGTTCAGTATCTTTGAAATGCTGTTCAAACTCATTTTTGGAATGACTGTAACAACCGAGCCAGTGTCCAATTACATCTTAATTAATTTGCCGTTCATTTCTGGTATTGCTTATCTGTAAGTTTTCACATTGTAAATCTCAAGGCTAGTCAGTCCTGTGTTACTCTCATCTTTATCAGATTTTTCATCAATAGAATGCAGATTAGTGCTCTTTTTGAAACTGTATCTTAACTTTTTATCTTTTTCTCTTTGTTGTGCAGTCCATTTATTTTTGCCTGCTTGTATGTGTTCTACTTGCTTTCATTTTCTGCAAGTTTGGTCTTTAAATCTGCATTGGTCTGGTGCATGTAAGTCCCTGCCACAACTGTAACACAATTTGCTCAGCCAGGCAGGCTTTTGTTTGGATGTCACAATTTTCTTCATGCTCACTTTCATTCCTGACAGCAACTCGCTTGCATCTCTGGCTGCTGTTTCCATTGATACAGCAATTTCAACTGTTCTTGTAAATATGAGTTGTGCTTCAATGAGGAGCCATTTTTGAATGCTTCCTTGTACGATTCCACAATCTAAGCAATCTGTCAGTGCATCATTAAGCCCATCACTGAACTGATGATGCTGAGGGAATCTCTTCATCTTATCATGTACACTGAAATAGACTCCCTTGCCTTTTGATTCCACTTGTGAAATCTAAAGCATTCTGCAATCAACAATGGTTTTGATTCTATATGTTCCTGCATTCCTTTCATTATATCAGCAATGCTCATTTCTGCTGGTTTGATTGGAGCAGTTAAACTTCTAAGCAAATTGTATGCTCTTCTACTTATCACACCTAGAAAAATTGGCTTTGGTATTTTATTTGCTACAAAATACTGCTCAGTCTGCTTAGTATACATCAGCCTGTTATCTGTTGCGTAATCGAACATTTTTCTCTTTCTGATGTAGCCAGCTATTTCTGCTTTTTAAAATTTTTGATCATTGTCATCTGGTACTCACTGTTTATGAACTGTTTATTGGTAGATAAACATGGAACTGGGAATAATGTGTCTACTTTGTTCTTACTTTTATGAGGCACAAACTTATGATGTGGTGGTATGATAATGTATGCCATTCACATACTTCTACATTTAACCCATGATGAATTATTTAAACATTTTCTGCCTTTCTTTAAACTTGAATGTCTCTGTCCTCTTTTGAAGAAAACAAAAACATGCTGCACTTTTTTTTTTAACTCAAATGCCTCACTGCACTTCAACAGTTAGGTAATTGTCTGGGGGTTGCTTTGAAACTTACTAATTTCCACTTATGTTTTGCAAATCCAAATCAAGGAACAAATTGGCAGATAAACATGGAGCTGGGAATAACATGTCTACTTTGTTTTTACTTTTGTGAGGCACTTGCTAATGACGTGGTGGCATGATAATGTATGCCATTCACATACTTTTACATTTAACCCATGCCAAATCATTTAAGAAACAAAGAATGCTTAATTGAACAATATATTTACATTATTACTCAAATATTACTGAAATAGTAAATACACAAAGCGTGTGTCTATGGAATGTGGGAGGGAACCGGAGCCCCATAAGGAAACCTGTCTGGTCACAAGGAAAATGTACATACTCCTCACAGAGGGCAATGGGAATTGAACAAAGATATTAGAATTGGCACTGTAAAGCATTATTCTAACTGATATAAAAGCATGCCCCCTGTATACTACTGTACCCCCTGTAAAGCCCATAGACAATTTTATGTTGCTGTTATTAAATAACAAGTACAGAGCTACCACCAAAACAGTCTTTATTGGAGATAGCCAACAGACAGTTTATCAACATCATAATAATATGGCACACACACTTCTTAACCATTACACTATAGTGTCTACACTTAAAATTATACTCATTAGTTATTTACTTAGATAAAGTTACTGTATTTCATTATGGACTGTAAATACAACTGTGAGATATTTGGACAATAAGTGTCCATTCCTGAAGCCTACAGAAGCCACCAGGATATGGAAAGACAAATCTATGGAGAAAAGGATTGTGTATTCCGGAAAGGTCAGCCAAAATCTCCCAAAATGCAGAGCTCAGAACAAGTTCAGAGTACCATATGGTAGTGATTTGGTTTGAGAACAATAAGAATATTTGTAGTCCTCAATCAGAAGTGATTTGGAGAAAATGTCCATGACCATTTTGGTCATCACAAGGCAATTTTTTGAGGATGTAATTATGAAAATGGACAAGGGATAGCCAGTGGATGTAGTGTACCTGGACTTTCAGAAAGCCTTTGATAAGGTCCCACATAGGAGATTAGTGGGCAAAATTAGAGCACATGGTATTGGGGGGGTAGGGTACTAACATGGATAGAAAATTGGTTGGCAGACAGGAAACAAAGAGTAGGGATTAACGGGTCCTTTTCAGAATGGCAGGCAGTGACTAGTGGGGTACCGCAAGGCTCGGTGTTGGGACCGCAGCTATTTACAATATACATTAATGATTTAGATGAAGGGATTAAAAGTAACATAAGCAAATTTGCAGATGACACAAAGCTGGATGGCAGTGTGAAATATGAGGAGGATGTTGGGTGAGTGGGCAGATGTATGGCAGATGCAGTTTAATGTGGATAAATCATTTAACGTAAGTTGGAGAAAACCATTGGAATGAATGAGGGTGCTCTAGTCTTGGGAAAGAGTTTGATTTTTACATAGTTTCTATTACCCACAATGTTAGTGATCAGATCAAATCAGGTGTACTGTTAAATGACATGAAGGAAGAAGGTATTGCACTGAAGAGGCACCTTGAGAGCTCCGAAGATCGCACAACTAGAACTACACTGATGTCAGCTCAATACAGTGTAGCCAAAGTCAAAAGTGATAATTGTGTTTATGGTACTTAAAACTGGAATATAAAGCATAATACAACTGTTGTTGTCATTAACAAACATTATTAATATGTATAATTTAGTGCTAAACAGTAGTTGAAATCTAGAAAATATGTTACACAATTTTAAATATTTATAACATAGAGTTAAAACATTACGGGACCTTTGGCCCATGATTTTGTACTGACCTATGTAAAACCACTCCATAATCAATTTCACCCTTTACTCTTACACAGTCCATAATCCTACATTTTCCTTACATTCATTTATCTAAGAGTCTCTTAAATGCCCCTATTGTATCTGCTCCTACCACTGCTCCCGGCAGTGCGTTACAGGCACATTTATATGCAGTAAAGGCAATAACTGTAGTGACAAGATTAGTATGAGTGAATATTTGTTGCAGGGAAGTTATTTACAGCACATATCTGTACCTGTTGGTTAGCATATTGTTGCATCTCATAGGGATGTTGCCTCACACCCCCAGCCAGGTTCAAACCAAAGACCTTAGGCTATCTATGTAAAGTTTGTATGTTCTCTCTGTAATGGCATGGGTCCTCCCCATTGCTCTGCTTTCTCCATTAGTTGGTTAATTGATCATTGCAAATTGCCCCTAATTGTGTAGATGAGTGGTAAAATCTGAGGGAAGTTGAGAAGAACGTTGGGAGAGTTAAGTGGGATTACTGTGGATTAGTGTAAATTGATGCTTGGTGGTTGGTGCACACTCATGAGCTTGAGGGCTTGTTTCTATACTGTGTCACTCTGACTGTGGGTGTTAGTAGAGACTGTAGTGAATTTTGTAGCAGGGAAGATAGAGAGACTGAGTGAATTTAGGTATGGTTAAATATAGTACAAAGTATATATTTTTTTTAAATTAGTTAGTTGACCCATGCATTATAGTTAAATGATAGAATACAGTAAATGTGTTCAGCTCCTTCTGCAGAAACCCAATTAACAACACAAACACACAACATTGAAAAAGTGCTGTTAAAATTCCACTTATGTCCCAAAAGGTGTATTCCTCATTGATATTACTAACCCAGTGCAGCTCCACTTCTGGGAACAGCGTTAGTCCAAGTGATTCCAAGTGATCACTCAATCTTCTTTTGATTACTCTGGCATGCAATTGTTGCATGCATTGGAGCAATCCTGGCATACCTCCTTGTGGGAAGGTCTAGCAATTAGTTGCTCAGTTTGGCTTTCAGCCCAGGCATCACAGCCTTTTGCAAATGACCAGTCATCAAACTTCAATTGCAATGGTGTTGCGCTAATCGTACCTGATAGTCAAACTTATCCTGATGGAAAGAGCTGTCTACAGTATCCACACTCCTTCCTTGGTTCATTTTCTCACACTTTCTCAGATATTGAAACAGTAGCTGTCGATCTCTTGCATAATATGACTACTCTGTTAGAAGTACTGTTAGTGATGCTGATCTGGCTGTGTGAATTACAGACTCCTTGATACCTTTCAAGAATCATTGACCAGTGGTATGTTTGGAAAGGACCAATGCACTCTAAAGCACAAGTGGCTACTGGATCTCTTTACTGCCCCACAATGCGATTCTCCCACACAGTCATTCAATCTGAGGACCTCTGTCCACCAACATCCATGATCATTTGTCCATATTATGAGCCCATAACCATGATATGTGACTGGGCATAAATGTCTTCTCTGACAATCCAGCTCTATACTTGCCTCTTAAATTGAAAAGTAGCTCCTACAAAGGATTTTATCCCACCTCAATGGGACAGAGTTTGAGGAGCTTCCTATGCACATTCTGATGTTGCAAAGTCAATACAGATACTTGCTGTGGCATTCACAGTTAATAAGTTGGTATTTAATATTACTGATCTCCTTCTGAGGTGTGCAATAAATTCCACTTCTTCATTACTACATGGATGGTACCCAGAGAAATGATTCAATAAAAACAGAGAATTCTGGAAATACTAAGTAAACCAGGCAGTAACTGTGGTGAGAGAAATGCAATTAATGTTCAAATAGTAGTCATTAATAATTGTTTCTATATTTCCATCATCTGCATTTTTTGTTTTCTTTCGACTTTTCCATAGCCTTTCCTCTTGTAACCAAGGTAAATGGATCTATTTTCCAGCAGTCACAATGTTTTGGGAGTTGTACCCCTGTACAGTGCCCTCCTCCCCTGTGATGATACAAACACTGGTTATCTAAACAGCCATCTTGAAGTTGGTGGCTCTCAAATCATATTTGGCATGGCCTTCTGCCATTTGCATCCATATTCCTGTGCAACTCAGCCTGATCCTTTGGTTTAAATCAAAGCCACCTGTTACATCCACGTGAGAAAGTGACTCTACTACTATGACCATTTCTGTAGGCTTAATTCCTGCATGCAACTTGCAATCACTCTCTGGTCGAAGCATCTTTAAACGGGTGAATCAGAATCAGAATTATTATCACTGACATATACAATGAAATGTGTTGTTTTGTGCCCGCAGTACAGTGCAAGATGTAAAAAAAAATTACTGGAAGATATAATTAAAAATGGTGTGAAAGAGGAATTGTAAGGTAGTGTTTGTGGATCAATCAGAAACCTGATGGCATAAGAGATAAAGCTGTTACTGAAACAATAAAGTGTGGGTCTTCAGGCTTTGCACCTCCTCGCTGATGGACGCAATGAGAAGAGGACATGGTCTTTAATGATGGACACCACTTTCTTGAGGCATTGCCTTTTGAAGTTGTCCTCAATGCTGGGGAGGCTAGATGGAGCCAATGATAGTGCCAATAATTATATCAATGCATTGAGTGCAGGACAGATCCTCTGAGATATTGATCCACAGGAACTTGAAGCTGCTCATCCTTTCCACTGCTGACAACTCAATGAGGACTTGCTTGTATTGTCCCAAGTTTGCCTTCATAAAGTCCACAATCAATTCCTTGATCTTGGTGACATCGTTTGCAAGACTGATGTTGCAACACCACTCCTGCACATTGCTTCGTGTTTCAGTGGTGCTTGATTTAAAGCATCTTGCAGCTCATGATCTAGGAAAGGTCTGACAATTGCACTTTTTTTTCAGATTTTCTCCTTGAGTCCATGTTGCTAAACCTTTAACTCCGGAAATTCTCTGAATATGCTAGGGTAAAACGTCCCTGAGAACTTCTCTCATGCCCTCATCAGAGACGTTATACATGGTTCACAGTAAATGCATATGGAGCAACATCTCACATGTCTCAGACTTGATCACTAGGAACAATAACAACCTTCTCTTTGGGCACGTGGTGCCATTTGTCTGCTCCATTTCCACTCCTTAAACTTCAATAAAATATGTTGCCCTCAAGGAACTTTGCTCATTTTATCTTCAGGCTGCCATCTTTTATCTCCTCAATGTCTACTATCATCACCAACGTGATAATGACCAACTACTTTCCCAAACAGTAACACTATGACCTTGGTGCCAGTGTGCTACATAAAGGCTTGATGGTATTGCCATTCACTATGGCAAGAAATAAGGAAAGAGCTGTCAATAAAATACCCTTTATGGAAGGCAGTCTGTACTTAACCAATACTAGGGGCTGGCCTAACAGTGTATGAAATCTCATTCAGCACGGTAGACACAATACTTTTATTGTACTTCCTATGAGAAAAGACAAGAATATGCCAGGATTTACATTGGTTGAGTCGCATTTTTGGAAAAGAACTGTATGTTTGTTATTCAACAAACAGCTCCAGGAATTTCTGTTATCATTATAATTCAGGGATAACCATGCCATATAGCAGGGCTTTCATTTTTTGCTTTTCTTCTGACGATTACTGGTTCAAAGGTCAAGTTTAATGTCAGAGAAATGTATACAATATACCTACATCCTGAAATGCTTTTTCTTCACAAAACATCCACAAAAACAGAAAAGTGCCCCCAAAGAATGAACGACAGTTAAACGTGAGAACCCCAAAGTGCCCAGTTCCCCCTCCCACGCGTAAGCGGCAGCGAGTAACAATCCCCCCTCCCCCCACCAGCAAAAATAAACGCACATCGGTACAATCACTGAGCCCAAGCATGTGCTAAGCAATAGCAAAGACACAGACCAAAGTTAGTATAAAAGATTCGCATTTCATCCGAATTCGACAATCCACAGGTTCTCTCTCTCCCTTGCAATGGAGAGGGAGCTGTCCCACATTTTCACAGTGAGTGGGAGACATAACAACAACTGGCTGGTTTACGATCTTAAAACTCCGTTTCGTCCCTTTTTTCGGCCTCTGTGTCCTAAGATCATGAAGGCCTCATGTCTTCAGGCCTACAGTGAAAGATTTTACGGCTTCCTCGATGACACACGAATCTCCAGCCATCACAACAACCCTCGATCCGCCCGTCTCCAGAGCCCTGAGATCTTAGGTTTTGAACACGATCGAGATTCTCAGGCCAAACCCTTGGCATTGAATAATGGCCAGTCATTGAACCCCAAGAACGGGTCCCATTCCCGCAAAGAACTGAAGTCTGCGTGTAACTCCAGGTCAGGATCTTCAAAAGAACCGTGAGAGGAAAAAATAAAGAAATTAAAGGTAGAACTAGAGCTGTTTGCGAAGATGCAAGCAAAGGAGTTGCTGTTAGGCGCCATCAGTGCTCCTAAGCTCAACCCACCCTGAGCTTGGCGTATGTAATCCAGACCAACTGTGAAGATAAGCTCTCTCCCCCTTCCTGGATCATCACATACCCTCAGATCAGGCTAGCCAGCAGCAAACATTCCAGGTTAACCTCAGCAGTGCAACTCATGCAAAGTGACCTGCTTGCTGCTGTGACTGTACAGCATAAAAACACGAGATTGAAAACAGGAGCAGGAGCTGCTGAAATGTTTCACAAACCAACATTGCTGCTCAGTCTGATAGGGCTGATCTGACCTTGGCCTCTGTCTCCTTTTACACTTGATGCTCATGAACCTGGATTCCATTATGGGTTAAATATCAATCTTGGGCTCGTCTATACTTAATGACTCAACATCAATAGTTTTTTGGCTGGAGAACTTTAAGGGTTTGTGAGATTCTCAGGAAAGAAATTCCTCTTCATCTCTGTTTGAAGAGCATTGCCTTTATCCAGGAGGGCAGCAGAAACGGTTCAAAGATGTGTTCAAGGACTCCTTGGAGGAATGTAATGTTCTGCTAATTTCTTGGAACCTCTGGCCTATGACAGTTCATAGTGGAGAAAGAATAGTCAGGATGGTATTGAGAGCCTTGAATCTCTGCACCAGGAACACACACGTACAAGTTGGAGAAGGAGTGGACCATCTCACAAATTACCTGCCTGCTGCCCTGACAGCAACCACTTGCCTACAGTTCCCATATTAACATCATCAGCTACCTTAGAACCCACAAAGGCACAGTGGAAATGAACCATCCTCAACCCTGAGGGACTGAACAGGAAAGAAGCAAAATTCCCTCTAGCTAGGTTGTCCCCATCAGAGGAAAAAATCATGATAGCATTTTCCTTCCTGTGCACACTTAAATGGTTACATGTTTCAGTAAAATTTCCTTTCATTATCCTTAACAGGGATGACGGATTTCTCCTTACTTGTTAGGTGATTGCTTCTCATGTTACCCAAATCAAAAATGCCACAGAATTGTGACTTAATACTGAGTTACATATGGAGGGTTGTGGAGTTAAATAAAGAGGTAGATTAATTTTTGAAAGATTGTGGAAACAAAGGCTATGGGGGAACTGGCATGAAGTGGAGTTGAAGCCTAGGACAGATTAGCCATGATTATATTGAATAATGCAGCAGAGCTGAGGGCTGGTAGCCCAATTCTGCTCCTATTTTCTCAAGATCTTGAAAGCTTCAGACTGAATGCATGTAGACATCTTCCAGATAACATTGTGAGACCCGATGAGAAAGGATCATTCAGCTGCACCACCTCAGTCCTTCAGGCTGGATCCCCAGTTACAACGCAGATGTTACTGGGAATATTTGATTTTAACACGTATCTGATATTTCTAAGAAATCTCCTCTAAAAGCTCTCACATCAAAGTGCCTAAAGTTTTCCACTTTGGGACTTCAATAACACTAATCCTATTTTCAATGTTTGCAGTCTTGTAATACTTGGGCCTGTCACTGAAGATATCTTGAAAGTTGCACTTTTCAGTCCTGGATACTTGATTCATAACAGATGTTCCAAGCAGCATATTAAAGATATCAAGAAACACAGTTGGTTCAGACCGGCTGGGTAATGGTCTATAAAACTGTCTTAGTGGATCAGTGTTTTCAAGTAAATAAAGTGTTTAAGATGGTTCTGAAATGTAAATTGTTATTCCTGATCACTCTCTAATAGCGTACAAATGTTAGGTGTTAATGCTCTGATGGTGACTTCTCCACTTACAGATAATGACTGTTCAAGAATTCAGGTACCACCATATAGTACCTGATAGCTGCCTACTCTCCTGGAAAACATCAATGCTGGCTTCAGTGGAGAGAAATTTTCAATAAGCCGAACAAAGATTTGAGATTCGCTGATACTTAATAACTGCCAAAACACATTATTAAACATATCAACGTGGAGTGGAACCTCTGCTGTTCCCAACTTCAATGAATTGTTTGATGTATTCTCCAGCATTTTCATTGCAAAGCATGGTGCAAGTTCACCTATTCCACTAACTATTAATACTTTACTAATTTTGCTTTAACATTAAGCAGTTGTAAAGCTTGCAAATCTTCATTCCTGTGCTTAAAAAGTGTGAAAGTTGTTACACAACATGTGGGTATCTTGTGACTGTCACATGACCATGATGTAATTGAGTCTCTGCTTAGCATGATGTAATGGTCTTGTGATGGTGGAGTGATGTAATCTTCCCACCAGTGAGAGGTCATGTGATGGCCTGTTTCAACAGGTATAAAAGGGGAAAGCTTTGCTGTGACGCAAGTCAGTTCGTCGTTTAGTTAGTCAGTGACTCCGTTATGTTGCGTATTTGTCTCATGACGCAGTTTTGTTTTAAATGGAGTTTCACTTTCTGCCTTAAGTCTCAAAGGTTATTGCCAGCAGCCTCGCCAAACGCTGCCAGTTTAGTCCAGTTGGAGAGTGAAGTTTTATGGAAGTATGGAGACCCAAAGGATCGAGTAAAGTTGGTGTCATCATCGGTGATACAGGATTGACCTTATTGAATCCTCATTCAGAACAGATAGTAACCTGCATCCGAGATAGTCCCTGCTATAAGAGCAGGAAGGGCTGGAGCAGGGTTATTCCCCAAGGAAAAGTCAGTGCCTTTAAACCGTTTTTATTTCCTTCGTCGTAAATCCTTCAGGCAAGACATATTTCTGCTGGGATCAGCAGTAACGTCACGTCATCGAGGAATTTGTTACTTCAGGAAAGTCTCTCCTAATTGACTGTGTACATCATTTGGACTTTTGCATTTATCGCTTTAAGAACTGTTCGAGTTGCCGTATAGCAGTTAACTTCCGGTTAAGTTAGTCATTTGTTTACTTTTGTTTTTTTTATTGAGCAGTGTTTAATAAATATTTTATTTGTTCATAAAAAAAACGGTCTCGATTTTATATTTATTGTTGCCGGCTCATAACAACGTTAATAATAAAGCAGGCTTGGGAATTCATGATTCTCGATCAGCTGCATCAGCGCATCAATGGAGCTAAATTTTCTTGCATAGTCTTCACATACTAACTCACTTGCTGCAGTGAAGATCATGTGTATGTTGGTCCTTTTCCAGTACATCAGCATATCAAACCTTATATATTTCCTCCTTTTAAACATTCTCCATTATCTGATCACCAGTTCAGAGCTGCACTACTGGGAGCTTTGCTCCAACTGCAGCATGTTACTTTACCATCCAAATATATCTGCCTTCCTGTATAATGACATTCCTGATGCAATAGCTTTAAATTCTTGAGCTGTTATCTCAGATTTAATACATGACTACTTATTTGCTTCAGGTTTTAAATTTATGGCTCTACCATCTGATTTGAAACACCACCATGCACACTTCTCTACTGGCTCTATATATTTTGGCTCTATAACTTCCAGATAACGTGGTGCTACCGAATCCATGCGACACCTCTCTGGTAGTTAAAAAGTTAAGAAATCCAGCTAACGACATCACTTAAAATACCTTTTCTGAGGTAAATTGTGTTAAATTATCGCTGCAAAAAGTAAAGGGGTGAGCAATGGCAAGGTGAGTTCGGGGGATGAACCGATATGATGTGTTGCAAAATCGTTGCAGATGGAGTTCCAATGCCTGTAAAAATGGCCCAGGTGCAAGGTTGGATTGCTCTGGGTGTTGAGCTGATTTGAAAAGCTTGAGAGCGGCTTCAGGCTAGGTGACATGGTCTAGGCCCGAGCCCTTTGCATTAGCTGTATCCTAGAGCAAGGTATGATCCACTGTATAGATAATTTAAATGCAGGGCCAGATTGGAGGCGAGACCTGATTTCACTCGCCCTCTGCAATGTTCACTGCTCTCTCCAGGGTGCTGGAACCTTTTGCTGTTCCATTGTTTGGTCAATTTAAATGCCAGCCCAGACAGATTGAGAAGACAGGGTGTTGGGATCCAGGGTGAGAGCTGATTTCACTCATTCTCCCTGATGATCACTCCTCTCTCCATGGCACTGAGGCTATGAAGACTGCCCTGGCTGTTGTGCTCTATGCTCGTTAATATGATATTACCGAGGCTTGGGGCCTACTCTGGGCTGCTCCAAGGTTTGGATCTGAGGACTCAATTTGGTTCGGAATGTTGTTGTTCGCTTCAATTGATTGCATGATTTGTGCATTTTTTCCCTTCTTTTGCACATCGGGTGTTGGTCTTTTATTTTTTTCTTTAATTGGGTTCTTTTGGGCTTCTTGCTTTGTGGCTATCTGTGAACAAACAAATCTCAAGGTTATATAACTTATACATTCTTTGATAATAAATGTATTTTGAATCTTTTGTTAAATATTATGGAGGCGATATTGATAGTGAAGAACGATATTGTGAATTACAGGGGATCTTGATCAGTCAATGAATTGGGCTGAGGAATGGGAAATGGATTTCAATGTAAATAAGTGAGAGGTGATGCATTTTGGAAAGTCAAACCAACAGTAGGGAACTAGGGAGTGTAATAAATGTACGGAGTACAAGGGCTTAGCTCATTGTAAGTCACGTCACAGGAAGAAGAGGTGTAGAAAAAAGTGCTTAGCATGTTTGGTATGTCACCAAAGGACTCAAAAATTTTTACAGATGTACTGTGCAGAGCGTTCTAACTTGCTGCATCACCGTCTACTATGGGAGTGCTATTGTACAGGATTGAAAAAGGCTACAGAGACTTGTAAACTTAGTCATCTCCGTCATGGGCACTAGCCTCCGTAGTATCCAGGACATCTTCAAGGAGTGATGCCTCAAAAAGGTGACATCCATTATGAAGGACACCCATCGCCCAGAGCATTTCCTGTTCTCATTTCTACCATCAAGAAGGAGGTACAGGAGCCAAAGGCACATTTCAATGATTCTAGAACAGCAGCTTCTCTACCATCGAACCCATGAACACGACCTCACTACTTTCTTATTTTTATTTTTGCACTATTTATTTAATTTAACTATTTAATATATACACACTTACTGTAATTCACACTTTTTCCTCTAATATTATGTATTGCTTTGTACTGCTGCCACAAAGACAACAAATTTCATGACATAAACTGATGATATTAAACCTGACTCTGATTTTGAAATATACTCTTTATCTGCTCTCTTAATACCCAACTTCAAAGAAAAAAGCTGATTTTGATTGCCTTCATCAGTCAGAGCACTGAGTTAACAGTTGGGACACCATGTTCCAGTAGTATAAGATGTTGGAGAGGCCGCACTTGGAATACTTTGTAGTTTTGGTCAGGAAAGACTGGTTAAACTAGAAAGAGTTCAGAGAGATTAATGAGGATGTAGCCAGGTTTAGAGGACCTATATCATCGAAGAATGAGGGACAACCTTATAGATGTGTTCAACCCTATATAAAGGGTTTAAAATTAGGAAAGGCATAGATAAGGTGGGTGGTAACAGTTTTTCTCTCTGGGGTAGGGGAGTCCAAAATCAGTGGGATAAATTTGGGGTGAGAGCAGAAGGATTTAAAAAGGACACGAGGGGGAATTTTTACATGTAGAGGGTGATGAGTAATGGAATGAGCTGCCAAAGGAAGATATTAAGGCAGGTACAGTTGTGTCATTTAAGAAGCACTACGAAAGGAATATGGAGGGTTGTGGCTTAAAGAAATATGGGTTGAATGCAGGAAATTGGGACTAGCTGGGAGGGCATTGTATTTGGCATGGTCTGGTTGGGCAGGAGAGCTGGAACTATTCTGCCTTGCTCTATGTCTCTGACATTAAGTAATTTTTGACAGAACTTGCATTTTTCCACCTTAACACTAGATGGCCACCTGATTTGATTAAGATTTCATTGTTATTATATGTGATGGTGACACGTTGATATTCTTTAAAAGTAGTTTGAACAGAATCTTAGGAATAAAAGAAACTCCATGTTATCTCGCCAGTTTGAACATTTTCTTGTACAAATTGATCACAGTCTTTTTATTTTCAAAATCTTTCTAATTTATTCCCTTCAAGACTTGAATATTTCTCCCATGTTAGGGCAATGCACTACTTACTGAATGAGCTACCAAAAAAAACGAGTATCTGGCTTGCCCCTATCATCAGGAATTGTTATATTCCAGTTGCTCTTGGCTCTCTCTCTCTCTGTTTTTATCAGCAATGCACACATGACTGGTCCACAGAATTTATTTTCCTTTCCGCCTCAAACTTGCTATTCTACAGTTTCTCCCTCTATCTGCAATTGGCACAAAATTATTCTTTCTTCAGGTTTGAATGCAAGTGAAATCCTGATGACTTCATTCTTCAGCCCTCTTAATAGCCATACGTATTTTTGACATTTTGACTGCTGTCTGCTTGTTCAGTCTCAGTTTAGTAATATCTTTTCCTCAGGTTGCAAAATAACACCTGGTGAATTCCCCTGTTATTTTCCTAGACTTCATACATTGAGTGGTTTTATAAACTTCATTGTATTCAATTTTGCTCTTTTTAGTTAACCTGAGAACATGAATGGCACTGCATAAATGTAAAAGTGTTTTGAAGTACTGTCTTAACATGTTCATCTTATTTTTCTCTTGAAAGCACAAGAATCAGCTGACCTAATCTTCCTAATTGATGGATCAAATAATGTGATACAAGCTGAATTTCAGTTCATACAATCATTCATTGAAAATTGCATTAAAGATCTTAATATTGGCCCCAATGGCATCCAGATTGCTGTGGTACAGTATAGCAACACCCCGAGTACCGAGTTCTATTTGAACACGTATAACACAAAAACAGAAGTGCTCGAAGCCTTAAACTATCTTCAGCCGAAAGGTGGAGGTGAAGCTAACACTGGACTGGCTCTCCAGTTTCTGATCGACTATCACTTTACTCCATTATCTGGGAGCAGGGCAGCACAGGAGGTACCTCAGGTAATGATCCTTCTAACTTCAAGACCGTCCAGCGATGATGTCCGGAGTGGAGTGTTTTCAGTAAAAAAGCAGGGCACCTTTACATTTGTTATTGGTGTGAAACTTGCTGATGCAGCTGAAGCTAAGACGATAGCCACTGATCCTTCATTTACTGTGCTCATTCCTGAATACCAACAACTGGATTCAGCACGGCAACAACTAATGCCTCTGTTCTCACTGGTGGCCAAAAAACAACTGGTGATCCAGGTGCAAGAATCTAAGGTAGAAGGTGGGCAACTTCCAATACTTCTAAGCATTATTTTTATTGTTTGCAGATGTAAGACAAATATTTTCGACAAACTAGATGACTTTCTTTCTACTAAAGCTGCTTTGTTTGTACACAAGATTTCAGTTTGGAGAGATAGCGACCTGTTCAAGGCTAAGTAGCTCATCAAATAGAAAATCTGCATTTGCCTTCCCAGAACTTTAAGAAATCTGAAGAATAAAGTTAAAAATGAAAATGAGATTCCAAATCTGTTTGTGTATATTTTAATTAATTTGTTCTACCTTTCTCAATAGCTGCTTCAGGTTTTGAATGATTTTAGCAGCAAATACTTCAATAGGTACATTTAATATCGGAGAAATGTATACAATATACATCTTGAAATTCTTCTTCTTCGCAAATGCCCATGAAAACAGACTGCCCCAAAGAATGAATGAAAATTAAATGTTAGAACCCCAAAGCCTCCCCCAGATCCCTCCTCCCACACACAAACAGCAACAAGGCAATGATCCCTCCCTCCCCCACCAACAAAAAAGCATCGGCACCCTCCACCGGGCACTCAAGTGTTCAGCAAAGCATCAATAAAGACACAGACTTGCAGTACCCCAAAGACTATTTGTTCATCCGGTAATTCAACATACCATAGGCTCTCTCACGCTCTCTCTCCCTAATAAAGGAAAAAGAGGTGTCCCCATTTCACAGTGAGAGGGGAGACGTAACAAACAACTCTCTGATTTATGATGTTAGAAGTGTGTTGTGTCACTTTTTCTGAGCTCTGCACCCAGAGAGCTCAGGTCTCTGGACATACTGCCCATGGCAGCTAATCCTTGGGATATCAAAAGGCCCTGAGAGCGGGTCCCATTCCTGCAAAGAACCGAAGTCGGAGTGTAACTCCAGGTCAGGGTCTTCAAAAGAACCTTGAAAAGGAAAAAAAAGAGATATCAAAGATAGAAATAGAACTGTTTCCGAAGATGCAAGCGAAGGAGTCACTGTTCAGTGCCATTATCACTTCGCTCCATGAATTGGAATCTATCAATACGTGCAGAACACATTATGAATGCTCACCACATTAGGCAGCGTCTGAAGAGAGAGAAAAAAGTTAGTTTCCATATTAGTCATGGATTGAAACAATAGCTCTTGTTTCCCTTTCTCTTAGCATCTGCCCTTTTTCAGCTTATATATGACCATATACAATGGTATGCGAAAGCTTGGGCACCCCTGGTCAAAATTTCTGTTACTGTGAATAGTTAAGTGAGTAGAAGATGAACTGATCTCCAAATGTCATGAAGTTAAAGATGAAACATTCTTTTCAACATTTTAAGCAAGATTAGTATATTATTTTTGTTTTGTACAATTTTAGAGTGAAAAAAAGGAAAGAGCACCATGCAAATGTTTGGGCACCCCAAGAGATTTGAGCTCTCAGATAACTTTTACCAAGGTCTCAGACCCTAATTAGCTTGTTAGGGCTATGGCTTTTTCACAGTCATCATTAGGAAAGGCCAA
The DNA here is from genome assembly GCF_048418815.1 of Hemitrygon akajei. Classification (NCBI taxonomy): domain Eukaryota; kingdom Metazoa; phylum Chordata; class Chondrichthyes; order Myliobatiformes; family Dasyatidae; genus Hemitrygon; species Hemitrygon akajei. The sequence continues at coordinate 147,645,890 of NC_133128.1, read as the reverse complement.
GTGATGCAAATTTCAAAGCTTTATAAATACCCGACTCCTCAAACCTTGTCCCAACAATCAGCAGCCATGGACTCCTCTAAGCAGCTGCCTAGTACTCTGAAAATTAAAATAAATGATGCCCACAAACCAAGAGAAGGCTATAAGAAGATAGCAAAACTTTTTCAGGTAGCCATTTCCTCAGTTCACAATGTAATTAAGAAATGGCAGTTACCAGGAATGGTGGAGATCAAGTTGAGGTCTGGAATACCAAGAAAACTTTCTGAGAGAACTGCTCGTAGGATTGCTAGAAAGGCAAATCAAAACCCCCGTTTGACTGTAAAAGACCTTCAGGAAGATTTAGCAGACTCTGGAGTGGTGGTGCATTGTTCTACTGTGCAGCGACACCTGCACAAATATGACCTTCATGGAAGAGTCATCAGAAGAAAACATTTCCTGCATCCTCACCACAAAATTCAGCATCAGAACTTTGCAAAGGAACATCTAAACAAGTCTAATGCATTTTGGAAACAAGTCCCGTGGAGTGATGAAGTTAAAATAGAACTTTTTAGCCGCAATGAGCAAAAGAAAGTTAGGAGAAAAAAGGGTGCAGAATTTCATGAAAAGGACACCTCTCCAAGTGTTAAGCACGGGGGTGGATTGATCATGATTTGGCTAGTGTTGCAACCAGTGGCACGAGGAATATTTCACTGGTAGAGGGAAGAATGAATTCAATTAAATACCAGCAAATTCTGGAAGCAAACGTCACACCACCTGTAAAAAAGCTGAAGATGAAAAGAGGATGGCTTCTACATCAGGATAATGACCCAAAACACACCTCGAAGTCCACAATGGACTACCTCAAGATGCATAAGCTGAAGGTTTTGCCTTGGCCCTCATAGTCCCCCGACCTAAACATCATCGAAAATCTGTGGGTAGACTCAAAAGAGCAGTGCATGCAAGACGGCCCAAATATCTCACAGAACTAGAAGCCTTTTGCAAGGAAGTTTGGCGAAAATCCCCCAAACAAGAATTGAAAGACTCTTAGCTGGCTGCAGAAAGCGTTTATAAGCTGTGATACTTGCCAGAGGGGGTGTTATTAAGTACTGACCATGCAGGGTGCCCAAACTTTTGCTTCAGGCTCTTTTCCTTTTTTGTTATTTTGAAACTGTAAAAGATGAAAATGAAAAAGTAATCTTGCTTAAAATATTAAAGAAATGTGTCATCTTTAACTTCACGTCTTTTGGAAATCAGGTCATCTTTTACTCGCTTAGCTATTCGCTTTAGTAACAGAAATTATGACTGGGGAGCCCAAACTTTTGTGTGCCACTGTTTTGCAGATTAGCAGTAATCCCAGTATTTTCCCTTAGATGTAATGCCTCCTGTCATTTTGCACTCAACCTGCTTATCAAAAAGAAATAAGTTTATTTGGAAGTGTTCTAAGTTACTTCAGTAGCAAGATTTTTAGCTGACTGAAAATTGATGGCAGATAAGCCTTGCACTACCCTCCCGCATAAACACCTTCACAATTTTCCCTTCCAAGTCTTAAAAACATCGAAAGTCCTGCTGAATTCAGTTCCCATTTGTTAGTTAGTTAACAGGGACAGAAACTGATTAATGGTGATTGTCTACAGTAAAATCTTGTTGAAATCATTCGATTACCTATATCATTGGCAAGCGTCACTGAAATTTGTACATTTTTGCTTATTCAATCAGTAAATACCACACTCTTCTGAAGCACTGAATATAAATTGGAAAACTAAAATAAAATATATTGTAGTTATTATTGTTCAGATTCATTTTAAAATTGATATTGCTCAGCAATAATAATCCATCCATGAGCTAGCTGGCACATCTCTGCTGACATGGTCTCAACCTTCAGATATTTGCTCACAAGGCTGTGATCCTGTATATTACAAGCACACAACTATATAAATGGTTATTTGTTATTACAAGAATTATTTTGTGCTAACGTTTGCAAGAATTCAATGTTCTAACAATCTTTGGTAGAATAAATAAATCTTTTTTTTTAATTAGTTTTTTTATTAGTTTTTCAAAACATTTTACAAATTAAAAACCCCAAATCCCAATGAGGAACATTAATACAGTGCAAAATTAAGCATACAATAACAATATGCTACAAAGGAAGATAATTAACAAAAAAGCACCTAAATTAAAGACAAGTAAGCTTAGTATCCTCCCCAAGCCCCACAACACAAGAAAAAACAACAACAACTCCAGACCAACCACAACACAATATAGAGAGAAATCTTTTAAACTGCTTCATCAGTGTTCCAGTACAAGATCAAAATTTATTCTTTAGGATTAAAGTAATTATATGATGCAAAAGTTTCCATTATTCATCTAACCCAATGTTACTTTGCAGCCCAAGTCAGCAAGAGAGACATAATATTCCTGATTGATGGTAGCTCCGTTGTGGGAAATGCTAACTTTTTGGAAATCACCAAGTTTATTTCAAATATAGTCAGCAAATTTGTAATTGGACCGGACTCTGTGCAAGTAGGACTGGTGCAATACAGTGTCGATGCACGGACTGAATTTTACTTGAATACCCACTCAAGAAAATCTGATTTGCAAGCCGCAATAAAGAGACTCAGAATGAAAGGCGGTTCGGAAGTCAACACTGGCAAAGCACTGGACTACGTTTTCAAAAACCACTTTACCAGAGCAACTGGAAGTAGAAAAGAGGACGGAGTTCCCCAGCTTTTGGTCACCATCACCGGAGAAAAATCTCTGGATGATGTAAAGCCTCCTGCAGAGACCCTTAAGCGAGCTGCTGTAATGACTCTGGCCATTGGAGTAAATAACGCAGATCCTGCACAGATAAACGAAATTGCAATTGACCCCAGCTTAGTCTTCAATGTCGAACAATTCCAATCTCTCCCGAAGATAAAAGAACAAGTGCTGACACCACTCTCGACTCTGGCTGGTGTAACTGTTATTTATGAACAACCGACTGAACCATCTAAAAAAGGTATCTCTCCTTTGCAAACTACTGAATCTCTTTAATTCATTAAACGTGTTCCAGAACATTATATAATAGTTCTTTTCCCAGATTTGCTGAAATAAAGCAGTATTTAATGAAAAGAAATGCGGTCAGGGATTATTTGAATTTGCTTTGATTTCCCATTATGTTTCATTATAACAAAATCTTATAACAGCTGCATTTTAAAGTTATTAATAAATTGTTAGGTCCTAATTGTTGCCAATGAACATACTGTATATGTTCCATAGAGATTGACCTTTTAGTTTCTTATGCTAATAGTGCCTCTGAATGCCAAGGGTACTTGGTTTGATTCCCCCTTGTTGTCGTTAGTATTGGCTGTCAATTGTTGGCATGTTAATACTACTTATCAGGACATGCCTAATTAAGCTGTCTGCCTGTTCAGATTCATACAGGGCAACACTTGAAAAGTTCTTCCTGGTTGGAATCAGCCACCTGTTTGGCCCAAGTGCTGAGTGATTGCTGAATACAAAGTTCATGACATTAGCAGGTGATGCCCAAATACCAATGCATTTCAAGTCATACCACAACTGTCTTTATTGGCAATGAACATAGCTATAAAAACAGCAAGTCCATGTGGCTTGTGTTTTAAGCTTTCAAAGAAGAGTTATTTTCAAAGCTTAAGAAACAGATTACTTTCAAATTAAAAAGAAAGCATGCCTATATTTAATATCTCAGATGTTGCTGATATTATATTGTAGTAACTGTGTATTTTATTTGGTTAGTAGTGGACAAGAAAGACATTGTGTTCCTTATTGATGGATCATACAAAAGTGGAAGAAGAAATTTACCTGCTATCCAGAACTTCATCATAAAAACAGTTGGTGCCTTTGACATTGGAAGTGATGCTGTACAAGTAGGTCTAGTACAGTACAGTGATCTGTCAGACTCTGAGTTCTTTTTAAACACCTACTCATCAAAAGATGAAATAATCTCTCATGTAAGAAAACTCTCACTGAGAGGTGGAACTGTTCTCAAGACTGGAGAAGCCTTGAAATATGTTCTAAAGTATCTCTTTACTAAATATTCAGGAAGCAGACAGGAAGAGGGTGTTCCCCAATTTCTGGTTCTCATTACTGGTGGAAAATCAAGAGATGATGTAAAGGAAGCCTCTGAAACACTTTCACAAGCTGGCATTAAAACTCTGGCCATTGGATTTGAGAATGCCATAAGGCAACAGCTTCAAGAGGTTACGTTGGACCCCAGCTTGGTTTTTGATATGAAAGATTTACGTTCCCTACAAGCAATAGAGTGGGATGCACTTTTCCCCTCGTCAACTCTAAATAGTGTGACACAAACCTCTGTCCTGCCGATATCTCCAACCACCAAAGGTAAATGATCTTTGAACTGCTGTGCTTTAGTTAAACTCCCTTACACTTAATTAAGTAAATAGAAGTATCATAACTCTAAGTAATCTCTTTTCTGAACACTCTACTAATATTCTGTAAAATGATAATTGCAACTAAAGTCTTCTGCAAGTAATAAGCAACTTGAAATATTAATTCTTTTTGTTTATCAAAGCTGTTTCCTGACCCATTGAGCATTTTCATCATTTTTTGTTTTAGTTACAGCGATATAGCCATTTAGCCTAGGGGTTAAGGTGAAAGCCAATAAGCCTCTTTTGACCGTAACTTTTGCAAAAATTCTTGGTAATATTCATCCTATTGTAATTGTGTAAAAATGATCAATGTGTTGTGTCTTAATAGGGTCATTGTTTCTGGTAAAGAGCTGTTCAGCTCCCTCTAACTGCTACAGGCATCTATCCACAATGTAGATGTATGGTCAGAAACAGCCAAAAATGAATGGCACAGATGAATTTGACATAATAAGCATAATCTCCCGGTTACCACCCATTTCAATTTCACTTCCCATTCCTATTTCGGCATGTCAGTCCATGACTTCCTCTGATATTATCACTCCATGATGAGGCCACACTCAGGTTGGAAAAGCAACACCTTTTATTCCATCTGGGTAACCTCCAACCTGATGGAATGAACATCGAATTTTTGAACTTCTGGTACTTGCCCCCCCCCCCCCCACCACCATTCCCTGTTTCCGTTTCCTTCTCTCAACTTATCTCCTTACCTGCCCATCACTTCCCTCTGGTTCTCCTCTCCCTTCCCTTTCTTCTTTCTTCCATGGTCTTCTGTCCTCTCCTATCAGATTCTTCCTTCTTCAGCCCTTTATATCTTTCACCAACTTCCCGGCTCTTTACTTTACCCCCTCATCCCCTCCAGGTTTCACATTTCACCTGCCACCTTGTACTTCTTCCTCCACCTCACCTTCTTGTTCTGACTTCTTTCCTTCCTTTCCAGTCCTGATGAAGGGCCTTGGCCTGAAATGTCAACTGCTTACTCTTTTCCATAGATGCTGCCTGGCCTGCTAATTTCCTTAGCATTTTGTGTGTGTTGCTTTGGACTTCTAGAATCTACAGATCTTCCTGTGTTTGTGAATCCAGGAATTGCTTTCTGCTCCAGTTCTAATTGTTGGGAATGGCTCTCCTTCTTTGTTACAGATGCTATTTTATAATGCTGCATTCTCCCATGGAAAATAATTGTATTCCAGAAAAATAGGTGAGAAACTCTATGAATGGAATAAAAGCCATGTCAAACTGGAGGGAAACCATTAGTTTCTGCCTTCTGGTTGTGGACAGGGACTGTGCTTTTCTTTAGCAGACAGACCCGGAGAAAAACCGTAAATGTTTGGAGAATTTGCTACAACTCAACAGGACATTGGTGAAACCACACCTGAAGCACTGTGTATCTTTTGATGTCCTAATTAAAGGCGGTATACATTACAGACAATCAGAAGGGTTCAGCAGGTTGATCCCGGAATAGAACATAGAACATAGAAATCTATAGCACATTAGAACCATAGAACCATAGAACACTACAGCACAGAAAACAGGCCCTTTGGCCCTTCTAGTCTATGCCAAAACTTTATTCCGCTAGTCCCATTGACCTGCACCCAGTTCATAACTGTCCCGACCTCTCCCATCCATGTATCTATCTAATTTATTCTTAAAACTTAAGAGTGAGCCCGCATTTACCACGTCAGATGGCAGCTCATCCACACTCCCACCACTCTGAGTGAAGGAGATCCCCTAATGTTCCCCCTAAACCTTTCCTCTTTCACCCTAAAGCAATGTCCTCTTGTATTTATCTCTCCTAATCTGAGTGGAAAGAGCCTACTCGCACTTACTCTGTCTATAACCCTCATAATTTTGTAAACCTCTATCAAATCCCCCCTCATTCTTCTACACTCCAAGGAATAAAGTCCTAACTTGTTCAATCTTTCCCTGTAACTCAACTCTTGAAGGCCCGGCAACATCCTAGTAAATCTTCTCTGCACTCTTTCAATCTTACTGATATCCTTCCTATAGTCAGGTGACCAGAACTATACACAATAACAGGCCCTTCATCCCACAATGCTTTGCCATCCATGTAACCTACTCTGGAAGCTGCCTAGAATTTCCCTACTGCATAGCCCTCTGGTTTTCTAAGGTCCATGTACCTACCTAAGAGTCTCTTAAAAGACCGTCTTGAATCTGCCACTACCACCTTCTTTGGCAGTGCATTTCACATGCCCACCACTCTCTGTGTGAAAAATTTACCTATGCCATCACCCCCCATATCTACTTCCAAGTACCTTAAAATGATGCCCCCTCGTGTTAACCATTTCAGCCCTGGGAAAAAGCTTCCGGCTATCCACACGATCAATGCCTCTCAAAATCTTATACATCTTTATCATGCTTCCTAGCACCTTTTAGGGGGTGAAAACTGAAGGGTCTGTGCCTATTATACTCATCAGAGGAATGAAAGGTGACCTTACAAATGTGAGATTCTGAGAAGGGGTAGTGAGGTAAATGTTTCTCTTTGTAGGAAGACCTGGAATTAAGAGAGAATTTTAGAATAAGACGTCACCATATGAGATGAGGATTTTTTTTTTCCTCAGAGGCTGGTGAAACTTTGGAATTCTCCATCCCAGAGAACTGTGGAAGGCTGAATACTATAACACCAAGGTAGATTTTTAGTTCATATGGGAGGATGGCTGAATCTGGGACAGGAAAGTGGGACTGAGCACAAGGTCTGACCTGCCCCAATGACATTCAAAATGTGGAGCAGGCACAAGGAGAAACTTTACTCCTCTTTCTTAGAATTAACAGCATTGCACCCAACTCTGCACCCCTGATATTTGCCCCTCCAGTGATAATGACCACCTTATTCTGCTACTGAGCTCAACCCCCAAGTCCAGATCAGAGTTCAGTTATATTGTACTGAGGGGCTGGATACACTTTGTATCTGGCCCCTTACCACAGTTTGAATAGTGTTCACCGTCTGGATAGAAAAGGTAAGTAAAGGTAAATGATTTGTTTTATTTTAAGTTATTTAAATGTATCTCAACTATTTTTAAATTCCTTTGAATCTTAAGGATATTTAGAGGTAGTGATGTAGACTTTGGCAACACAAACTGTAAAAGATGTCAAAGTTTCATGAAAGAGATGAAACAGGTGGGCAGTGTGATAAAGAAGGCAAAAGGCATGCTTGCCTTCATAAATTGAGCATAGAATATAAAAGTTGAGGCAGAATGTTGCAACTTTACAAAAAATTGCACTTGGAGTATTATGTACAGTTTGGTTGCCACATTATAGAATCAGAGTTAGAAACAGATTTGTTACTATTGGTATATGTTGTGAAATTTGTTGTTTCCTGGCAGTTGTAGAGAGCAAGACAAAAATTAGTGCCTATAATTTACTACAAATAAGTAAATATGAACAAAAGATGAATTAAAAGGATACTTATTTACTATAGGTTAAGTTTAGAGTAACAGGCCCTTTTGGCCCAATGGGCTGGCACTGTAAATTACACTCACGTGACCAATTAAAATACGAACCCGTACATCTTTGGAAAGAGGTAGGAAACTGGAGCACCCAGAGGCAGCTCATGCAGTCACGGGGAGAGCACACCAACACTTACAGACAGTGTGAGATTGAACTCTGGTCACTGGTGCTGTAATGACATTATACTAATTGATACGTGACCATGCCGATATGGATGCGTTGAGGAGAGTTCAGAGGAGATTCAACAGGATGTTGCCTGGATTGTAGGACTTTAGTTATGGGGAGGAATTTGGATAGGGTGGGCTCGTCTTCCCTGAAATGATGGGGCCTAAGGATAACCTGATAAGCAAGAAGTATATAAAGCTATAAGAAACCCATATAGAGTAGATAATCAAAATCATTTCCCCATGGAAGGGCGTGAGAGGAAAGAATTTTAACGGGGACTTGAGAAAAATGTTTTTTCCTCAGGAAGTGTTTGGAATTTTCTGCAGAGGAGGTGATGGAGTCAGATACAATTATTGTGTCTAAGAGACATTTAGACACCAAATTAGGCAAGGCACAGGAAGGTATGATGTCATGTGGAACAATAGCGTAAGTGTAGATGGGCAGATATGGCTGCATAGCTGTCGTGTGCTGATGGGGGAGTTTCTGAGCTCTACAACTTTTTGACTCTTATGAGTCAGAATCAGGATTCACTAGCTAAGATCTAATAGCCACATGTTTCTCTCTACGCTTCATATTGTGAGCCCTTTAGCTCAGTAGAACCTATGGGTCTACAAAAAGATTAATGAGGTTATCTGATTATATTGGGGAGGGGGGGCAAGGACAAGGCTTTAGTCAAATGCAACATGACCTGACCTGTGATCTTGGCAGTTAAAAGACAATTAAGAAGCAGAGAAAGATTGTTTATTTTCACTGGCCAATCCCACTTCAGTGAACCCATTTGTTACATCTGTCATTGTTTTTTTTCTTTTCTACAATTCTACTGCAAACCCGTTGATATGGGCTATTTCAAAGAGGCTGTTGGCAAAATGAGCTGCCCATTTTCCTGGGATGTGCAGCAGCAATCTGGACTCACTGGAAGCAGAGCTGTAGAATACAAAGTTGTCCAGTGCTGGAGCAGAACGAGTCTCGGTTGAATGACAGAGTAACACTTCCCCAAACTAATTTACTCTGAATTTGCCAGAACTGGTCAAATGCTTGCACTGCTGAAAGTTGAGCCTCTGAAATGTGTCGAATTTATAGGATTGTAGAAACACACACCATACAATGGGGCCTTTTGTCCCACCTGATAATGCTGGCTGCTGTGCCTTTCGATTCTAATCCCACTTGCTTGCATTAAGCCCACATCCCTCTCCTCTTCCCATATAAGTACTTGTCCAAATGCATTTTAAACATTGTAACTGTATGTTCCTCCTCTACCTGCTTTGGCAGCTCCTTCAAGATAGTCACTGTCCCCGAATGAAAAACTTACCCCTCATATCCTTTAAATTTATCCTCTCCCATCTTAAACCTGTGCCCCAAAGTTCTCGATTGCCTCATATGACAAAAATTTCTGACTACACATCTCTGCCCCTCAAAGTTTTGTAAACTCCTCTCAGTCTTCTATGTCCCAGTGAAAATATATCCAATTTAACCTAACTCATGTTTATAACTACATCTCATCTACAATCTCTCTACTGCTACCACATCCTTCCTGTGTATGGTGACTTGGACTGTGCCCGAAAGTCTAATGAAGTGTAACCAACATTTTGTATAGTTGCAACATGCCAACTTAACTCTGTTGCTTAGTGTCTCCTTTTATCAGTTTAATACAGGTGTTGATGCTTTAATGACTTATCTCTGAGAAATTAGCATAACTTTACTGCTTCTTTGTTCAAGTAAATCATGCTCTGAATTTACAGCATTATTCATGTGCAATTCTCTTTTTAGTTGTAACCGAAGCAGCCAAGAAAGATATTGTTTTCTTAATTGATGGATCATTTCATGTGGGAAACAGAAATTTAAAAGCCATCTGCAACTTTATCATAAGTATAATTGAGTCCCTGGATATTGGAAGTGACAAAGTGCAAGTAGGCCTCGTACAGTACAGTGATGCTGCAACGCCCGAGTTTTATCTAAACACCTTCTCATCAAAAGATGAACTCATTGCTAATGTAAAGAGACTCACACTGAGAGGTGGCAAAGAGGTCAAGACTGGAGCAGCCTTGGATTACGTTCATAAGTATTTCTTCACCAAATATGCAGGAAGCAGAAAAGAAGAAGGTGTTCCACAGTTTTTGATTATTATTACAGGCGGACGGTCAAGGGATGATGTCAAAGCACCTTCAGATGCCCTGCTACGAGCTGGTGTGATGACTTTAGCCATCGGAGCTAAGAATGCAGTAAGACAGCAGCTACAAGAGGCTGCTGTAGAACCCGGTTTGGTTTTTAACGTGAAGGAGTTTAAATCACTTCCAGAGATTAAGCAGGATGTGCTGTTGCCATTATCAACTCTATCCGGTGTGAGGATAATTTCTGAAACGCCAACAGTAAAGACTCCCAATGGTATCTGAATTTTATTCTTTGTAATTTGACAAAATATCTTGTGAAACCTGACAGCACAGTAGTGTAACAGTTATCACAGTGCTTTACAATGCCTGTTGTAAGATTGGGGTTTGATTCCTGACACCGTCTGTAAGGACTTTATATGTTCTATATACTGCGACCTCTTGGGTTTCCTCTGGGTGCTCCAGTTTCCTCCCACAGTCCAAAATGATGTACATTTAGGGCTAGTGAGTTGTAGGCACGATATATTGGCACTGGAAACATGGTGACACTTCCACACATGGTGAAACACAGTGCCCAGCACGATTCTTGCTGATTTGATTTGATACAAATGATGCATTTCACTGTATACTTCAATGTACAGTACGTGACAAATAAAGCTAATTTTAATCTTAATGCTAAATTAATAGGAACCACTGAGGCACCTGTGATTTCTATTCTCTGAATACTTGGGAACACATACAAGAGAAAGCCATCAATCCTTCAACCCTTATCCAGTATTCAATAGGATTATGGGTAATTATGACCTACTCCTTGTTCACCTCCTTTGTTTAAAATTTGTTAATTAGCAATAATACCAACATTAGCATACCATTTGCCATTCGAAAATGAAGTTTTCAAACCTCTTCCACCCTTAGCTTGAAGACCTGGTCTAATTCTTAGACTATATTCTCTATTAATAGAATGTCCAACCTGCAGAAGTGCTCTCCTTCTCATAAATCTGTAGAACCAGGGAAAGATATGGCATGGAAATAGACTCTTCAGCCTTTGAGTCCTCAGCAAACATTCAGTACCCATTTTATACTAGACTATTTTATCAAGTCAAGTCAAGTCAAGTCACTTTTATTGTCATTTCGACCATAACTGTTGGTACAGTGCATAGTAAAAATGAGACAATGTTTTTCAGGGCCATGGTGTTACATGACACAGTACAAAAACTAGACTGAACTACGTAAAAAAAACACACAGAGAAAGCTACACTAGACTACAGACCTACACAGGACTGTATAAAGTGCACAAAAACAGTGCAGGCATTATAATAAATAATAAACAGGACAATAGAGCAAAGTGTCAGTCCAGGCTTTGGGTATTGAGGAGTCTGATAGCTTGGGGGAAGAAACTGTTACATAGTCTGGTCGTGAGAGCCCGAATGCTTTGGAGTCTTTTCCCAGATGGCAGGAGGGAGAAGAGATTGTATGGGGTCATGGGGTCCTTCATAATGCTGTTTCCTTTGCGGATGCAGCGTGTAGTGTAAATGTCCTTATCATCCTCCTCATCATGTTCCTCGTGTTCCAATAAGCCTCAAATTCCACCAGCAACAGGCACATAAAGTGGCCAATTAATCTAGAAACCTGCACATTGTTGGGACGTGGGTAGAATCCAGAGCACTGGTGAAAACTCAGGTGGTCACAGGGAGAATGTGTAAAGTTCACACACAGGAGATCAGGTTTGAACCCAGATTCCTGGAGCTGTGAGACAACAGCTCTACTGTTTGCACCACTGTGCTGCTCATGGATCTGTCCACTGCTCAATCTGCCTTATCACCTCCCTTTATTGTCTTGAAAAGTTCAATCAGCCGCTGCTCCTACCATCAATCCCACTCCCCCCCATCCAACGTGCAAAAACACCTAAATTAAGGGAGTTCAGCCCTATAGACGCTTCCTTACAATACCGTTCATGGCACAAATTGCTCTTCCATCCTACTGAGTTATATTTCATTATGGTAAATATTTTAGAAGAGTTTAATTAGCAGATGAGTACATCACACAATGGTGTTTGTAAGAAGTAAGGCTGTCACTTCTGAAAGTTTTTAAAGAGAAGTTCAGCTTAAGCTGGTGGGTTTTGCAAGCTTCAGTTAGGATGAATAGTCTGGTAATATGCAGAACAAAGGTCCATCATCCAGCTTGTGATAGAGATAAGTACTTATTCAATTTTGCCACACTCTGAATTTATTTGCCCGATGAAGTGTGATAGAAATACACAGCAGATAATACTTGAAGAAAAAGGTAACTAGAGCAGGCTGGTTTAATAGGCCCACCTTCTTCAGAGAAATATACGGACATTGTAATGTCAAAGGACATCAGATTAATTAAGAGAAGAGTCAGATTTAAGAAAGGTCACCAAGAAGATCATTGGAGCATTAATAGTAGAATAAATAATTTTATCCAAACTTGTACTAAATGCCTTTTTAAGGATTGCTGAGGAAATAGTTGATAGCTACATGTAAAAGTTAAAGTAAATTTCATTATAAGGAACATTGTTCATTGAAAAACCGTACTGTGTTAGAAAAATGGGGCAATCTATATCACAGACACCAGGGTTACTCGAATAAATATTTCCTTGCTATACAGTTCTGTTCCTGGAGTTCTAACTCAGACAGGTATGGATATAGCTAGTATTTTTACTCATCTGACAGCTTTTTTTCCCATTCAATCAAATAATGGTGCAAATATGCCCCATTGCAAATTGAATGTGAGGCTGATCTACGGTGTTTTGCATGGAATACAAGAATACAATCTAAGCCTACACCCTCAGCTCTTGTTTTTTCCTGGCAGATTAAAGGGATTTGTATTCATATAGCGTGACTTTGAAACTTAGTATAGATGAGGAAGCAAAAAGAAATTTAGTTCAAATTTCACCAATGCATTTTTAAGGATGTATCTTAACTGCAAAACTAATGGCTGTTGTCTTAGTAGAAAACGTTGATACCCAGGAGCGAGACATTGTGTTCTTGATTGATGGCTCATTGGGAACCGCTGCTTCATTTCCTTTTGTCCGAGAGTTTCTCCGTGGCATCATTGAACAGCTCAACATCGGGGAGAACATGAATCACGTTGCGGTGGTGCAGTACAGTGACAGGACAAGAGTCGAGTTTCCCCTGAATGCCTACTTGAACAAAGATGATGTTCTGGCTGCAGTGGAGAACGTGAGGCCGGTAGGTGGAAGAGGGCTGAACACGGGGGCTGCAATAGAGCATGTCATCGAGAACGTCTTCTCCAGGGCCGCTGGGGGCAGGCGAGCCACCAATGTACCACAGATCTTGGTCCTTCTCATTTCTGGAAAGTCAAAAGACAATGTAAGGGAGGCAGCAGATGCATTGAAGAGAGCTGCCATCGTTGCCTTTGTCGTAGGCGCTGCAGATGCAGATGGCCACGAGCTGCGGGAGATTGCATACTCTCCCAGACTGCTGTTTGCGGTCCAAGACTTCAAGTCACTTCATGAGATCCAGGATCAGCTGCTTCAGCCCTTGAAGACCCTCATCATTGAAGTCATTAAAATGCCAGCTGGAGTTAAGGAAGGTATATTTGATTAATTTTCAACTGCCTTTCCACACCAAATGTATGAAGTAACCAATTCAGATGTCATGACACAGACTCTAAGTGCACTGGCTTAAGGAGCCTGCAGTGCAGTGAGGTGAAATGCTGCCAGTTTGAGCTGATATTAATCTGACAGCATACTGCACCATCCTTCAAGGTATAATAGCTTGCCAACACTCGCAGCTAAGGCTCACACATTAGAAATAGCCACATTAAGGAGTAATTAAAGTCTAGCCCGAGTAGCAGCAAATTGTTTAGTGACTCATTTCAGTAACTCACTAAATTCCATGGAAAGGCGTGTGTCTGTGGTGACACAGGTGAGGAACTTGGGAAAATGGTGGTAGCATAGCAACAAGCTTTCCATAGAGACTGAAAAAGAAACATCACTGAGAATCACTGAGAGAGAAACTGAGCACAGAAATACCCCGAACCAAGGGAACTAAAAGGTACGAAAGAAATATTCAATGTAAGTGCCAAGGAGTAAAAATGCAAACATAACAGAAAGAACCTTGTCAAGAAAGTACTACTGAGTAAAGTAGGAAGCATATCAATAAACAGAAAACATAACGCACTGTAGGAGTGGAAAAGAACTTAGAATCATAGAATTATAGAAAAGTCAAACATGGAAATAGGCCCTTTGGCTGATAAAGCCAGTGCTGAATCATTTAAACTGCCTGCTCCCATCAACCCGTACCTGAACCACAGCCCTCCATACCCCTGCCACCAATACACCTATCCAAACTTCTCTTAAACATTGAAATCGAGCTCGCATACACCACTTGGACTGGCAACTCGTTCAATTCCCTTACAACCCTCTGAGTGAAGAAACTCCCCCCTCATGTTCCCCTTAAACTTTTCACCTTTCATCCTTAATCCATGACCTCTAGTTGAAGTCCCACCCAACCTCAGTAGAGTGAGCCCTGCTTGTCTGTATTAAATTCCATCTGCCATTTTACAACCTATTTTTCCAGCTGGCCCAGATCCAATTGCAAGTTCTGATACTCTGGCTTGCCGGTCCCCAAGCTTGGCGTTATCTGCAGATTTGCTGATCCAGTTAACCATATTATTATCCAGATCACTGATATAGATGCAAACAACAACAGAGCCAACACTGATCCCTGCAGCTCTTCACTAGTCATAAGCCTCCAGTCAGAGAGGCAGCCACGTATCACCACTCTCCGGCTTCTCCCACAAAGACAATGTCTAATCCAATTTATTACATCATCTTGAATGCCAAGTGACTGAACCTCCCTGACCAACCTCCTATGTGGGAAATTGTTAAATGCCTTGAAAACGTCCATGTAGACAACATCCATTGCCTAGCCTTCATCAACTTCCCTGGAAACTTCCTCCAAAAGCTCTATAATATTGATTAGACATGACCTAGCATGCTCAAAGCCATGCTGACTATCCCTAATCAATCCCTTCCAATGAAAATACTCATATATCTAGTCCCTGAGAATGCCTTCCAATAACTTTCCTACTAGTAATGTCAGGATCACTGGCCTATAATTTTCGGGTTTATTTTTAGAGCCTTTCTTAAACAGCAGAACAACATTAGCTAACCTCCAACCTTCTGATACCTCACCTGTCATTAAGGATGATTTAAATACCTCTACTAGGGCCCCTGCAATTTCTGCACTTGCCTCCCACAGTGTCCGGGGAACACCTAATCAGACACTGGGGATTTATGCACCCTAATTTGCCTCAAGACAGCAAACACCTCTTCCTCAGTAATCTGTATTGGGTCCATGTCCTCGCTGCTGTTCTGCTCACTTCTATAGACTATGTGTAAGTCTCCCGAATAAATACAAGTGTAAAAAAAAATCCATTTAAGATCTCTCCAATCTCTATTGGCTCCACATATAGATTATTGTTCTGATCTTCCAGAAGACCAATTTTGTCCTTTGCAATCCTTTTGCTCTTAACATATCTGTAGAAGCCCTTAGGCTTGTCTGCAGGGAAAGCCTCATGACTTTTTTAGCCCTCTTGAGTTGTGTCTCTTGCATTTCTTATACTCTACAAGTACCTCATTTGTTCCTACTTGCCTATACTTGCTATGCCCCTCTTTTTTTTCTTAACGAAGGCCTCAACATCTCTTGAAAATCAACTTTCACTATACCTCTTATCTTTACCTTTTATTCCAATAAGCACATACAATCTTTGTGCTCTCACAATTTCACTTTTGAAGTCCTCCCACTTACCAAGTACACCTTTGCCAGAAAATAGCCTGTCTCAACCCACACTTGTTAGATCCATACTGATACCATCAAATTTGGCCTTTCTCCAGTGTAGGATATCAACCCACGGACCAGACCAATCTTTGAAACTAATGGCATTATTATCACTAGATGCAAACTGTTCCCCTGCACAAACTTCTGCCACCTGTCCTGCCTCAGATCAGAAGTCACATACACCTTCACTGGGACTTCTATGTACTCATTATGAAAACTTTACTGAACACATTTGACAAAGTCTATCTAGTCCTTTTACTGTATGGGAGTCCCAGTCATATGCGGAAAGTTAAAATCACCTACTATAACAATCTTATGTTTCTTGCAACAGTCTGCAACCTGCAGACTGGTCTATAATATAGCTCCATTAATGTCATCATACCTTTCTTATTCCTCAGCTTCACCTTTAAAGCCTCACTAGGTAAATTCATGACTAAGCACTGCTATGACATTTTTCCTGACTGGTAATGCCTCCCCACCCTCTAATCCCCTTTAATCCCCTCTGGCCTGTTGCATCTAAAGCAACGGAACCCCAGAATATTGAGCTGCCAGTCATGCCCCTCCAGCGAACAAGTCTCACTAATGGCTACAATACCATAATTCCACATATTGATCCATGCACTGAACACATCTGCCTTTCTTACAATACTTCCTGATTTGAAATCTATGCAGCTCAGAATATTAGTTGCACCATGCTCAACCTTTGATTCCTGACTTTGTCAGAGGTCTTAACAACATCTGTCCCCACAACCTCTCCACTATTTGTTCTGGCATTCCAGTTCCAATCCTCCTGCAAATCTAGTTTAAACCCAGTCCCCTTTCCCCCCCTCCCACCCCCCATCGTGTAGTACCAGCAAACCTTCCAACTAAGGTATCAGTCCCTCTCAACTTCAGGTGCAAATCAACCCTGCTGTACAGAACCCTCCTTGTTTAGAAGAGTGCCCAGTGATCCAAAAATCTGACGCCCCCCTTCCTATTCCAACTCCTTAGCCACATGATAACTGTCTGGTCTTCCCATTTCTGGCCTTGCGAGCACATGACATGGCTAGCAATCCTGAGATCACAACCCTAGATGCCGTGTCTTTAACCTAGCATCTAACTCCCTGAACACACTTTACACAACCTTGTCACTCTTCCTACCTGTCATTGGTAACATTACCTTTAGCTGCCCACACTCCTGCTTAAGAATGCTGAAGACTCAATCTGAGATGTCCTGGACCCTGTCACCCAGGAAGCAACATACCATCCAGGAATCTTGTTCTTGTCCACAAACACTCCTTTCTGTTCCCCTAACTCATAAATCCCCTACCAACACAGCTTGCCTCTTCTCCCCTCCCTTCTGAGTCACAGAGCCAGACTCAGTGCCAGAAACTCATAGGGAACAATGTTACATGGAGAATGAAAATGATAAGAAAGGGGAGAATAAAAAAATAAAGAAATATTACTTTGATTACAATGAATGAGGAGGAAGAAAACAGCAGTGGGAATGATGGTGAAATAAATAGAACAAAGTGGAATAAATAGAAAGAGGTTTCTTTGGAATCAACATTATTTATGAAGTTTATTAAGAACTTCTCACAGATGCTGCCTGACCTGCTGAGTTTTTCCAGTGTTGTGTACGTATTATTAAGAATGAAGACTGCCCTTTCTTCCACAACCATCATTAATAGCATCAATTGCTCCATTGAGGGAGATACTATTCTTGGCAGTACTGAGGGAGAAATCAGAGCAGCAGCTTGCTGTTTGGAAGAAGATGGCTGAAGGGGTTGGGTGCCACAGAATTTTGCTGCAAAGGGAAAATGATAAAGGGTAATTTTCAATTGAATGTCCCACCCATTGAGTTACCCTCTGTATTTCCGGTTACATACTATATTGGGAAGGAAAAGAGAGAAATAAGAAATGAAAGGACATAAAAACAAGAATTTTTACTTCATGGCCTTCTGGGAGCTAACAGAACAAGCAGTTTTATGAAGTAAGAGCGACATCACTGGGTAGCCTTTGGTAATAATTACTCTTTCTTTCATATTGCAGGCCATAAGCGAGATATTGTTTTCCTTATTGATGGTTCTTCACATGTGGGAACATTGTTTTATTTAATTCGAGACCTTATTATCAACTTAATCCAAAACTTCAATATTGCACAGGACAAAGATCAAGTATCAGTGGTGCAATATAGTGACAACGTAAGAGTTGAATTTCCTTTAAATGCCTACTCAACTAAAGAGGACCTCTTGGCTGCAGTCAAAAGGCTGCAACTCAAAGGTGGAAGCAAGCTCAAGACGGGAGCAGCACTGGACTTTGTCAGGAGGAACGTCTTCAGCAAGTCCGGTGGGGGAAGAAAGCACTTGGGCATCTCACAAATACTGCTACTCATCACCTCTGGAAAGTCGCAGGATGATGTGAAGCGGCCTTCAGAAGAGCTAAAACAAGCTGGGGTGGTGCCATTCAGCATTGGTGTGGGGGCAGTGGAGGCCAGTGAACTGCGTCAAATTGCATATTCCCCCAAATTGAGTTTTCAGGTTGACAACCACTGGGGTCTTTCTGAGCTGGACCTGCACCTGCTCAGCATCCCGCAAAACACTGAGAATATCCCCATACCACTTGCCATCAGCACAGGTAATTTACAGCTTGTGAAAGCCAGCAATAACTTTGCTTAGTGGGGTAATAGAACTCAATCTTTGAATTGCTTACAATCAGTTTTAGGGGAACAATGCTATTTCAGAGCAACAAGAACTTGGACTACTTGTAATCCTAATACAGTATCAATGGCTTGTCTCCAGCTCCCAATCCCACTGACTCCCATAAGCAATGGGTCCAAAAACCAAGACACCCCTTTACCATCCCAAAGTTCAACCACTCCCAATCCAGTCCTGGTCACATCGCAGGCCAGTAGCTGACCATCTTCTTTTCCCTTGAATGTAAGTCCAACCAGTCACAGTTCGCCATCAAGGCTTTGGTAAACAGAAAATCAGCAATATGGCACCATCATGAGGTAGTGCTTGATGCTAAAGTGATTCGTAATGCAAACAAACGGTGAGAATAAAATATTAGAATCAGTACATTCAAATGTCATGACAGTTACACTACACACAAGCTGAGAAAAATGAACATAATCCAAGGAGTTATACCAAGGCCAGAGTGGTGTAGACTAGACCAACTATTGATAATTAGATAATCTCCTTCTTGGCTGTCCTAGTTTGCTACAGTTTTAGTCTGTTCTGCTATGTAACACACACAAAATGCTGGAAGAACACAGCAGTCCAGGCAGCATTTTGGTTTCCCCCGAACCATCGACTGTGCTTTTTTCATAGATGCTGCTTGGCATGCTGAGTTGCTTCAGCATTTTGTGTGTGTTGCTCGGATTCCCAGCGTCTGCAGTTTGTTTCTTGCTAGTGATGCTGCTGTATATCGAGTGTCATGAATAAAGCGGATGAGATTACAGCATGAGTCAGCACTTGGAGCTATGATGTTGTGGCTACCATAGAGACTTGGATGGTGCAGGGGCAGGAATGGCTACTTCAAGTGCCAGGCTTTAGATTCTTTAGAGAGGATAGGGAGCGAGGCAAAAGAGGTGGGGGCGTGGCAGTGATGATCAGAGATAGTGTCACGGCTGCAGAAAAGGAGGAAGTCATGGAGGGGTGGTCTATGGAGTCTCTGTGGGTGGAAGTTAGGAATAGGAAGGGGTCAATAACTCTACTGGGTGTTTTTTATAGAATAGTAACAGGGACATCGAAGAGCAGATGGGGAGACAGATTCTGGAAAGGAGTAATAATAACAGGATTGTTGTGGTGGGAGATGATTTTATTTTCCCAAATATTGATTGACATCTCCCTAGAGCGAGGGGTTTAGATGGGGTAGAGTTTGTTAGGTCTGTTCAGGAAGGTTTCTTGACACAATATGTAGATAAGTCTACAAGAGGAGAGGCTGTACTTGATCTGGCATTGGGAAGTGAACCTGGTCAGATGTCAGGTCTCGTAGTGGGAGAGCATTTTGGAGATAGTGATCACAATTGTATCTCCTTTACCACAGCATTGGAGAGGGATAGGAACAGACAAATCAGGGAAATGTTTAATTGGAGTAATGGGAAATATGAGGCTATCAGGCAGGAACTTGGAAGCATAAATTGGAAACAGATGTCCTCAGGGAAACATATGGAAGAAATGTGGCAAATGTTCAGGGGATATATGCGTAGGGTTCTGCGTAGGTACGTTACAATGAGGCATGGAAAGGATGGTAGGGTGCAAGACCCATGGTGTACAAAGGCTGTTGTAAATCTAGTCAAGAAGAAGAGCTTACGAAAGGTTCAAAATACTAGGTAATGATAGGGGTCTATAAGATTATAAGGCCAGCAGGAAGGAGCTTAAGAATGAAATTAAGAGAGCCAGAAGGGGCCGTGAGAAGGCATTGGCGGACAGGATTAAGGAAAACCCCAAGGCATTCTACAAGTATGTGAAGAGCAAGAGGATAAGATGTGAGAGAATAGGACCAATCAAGTGTGACAGTGGAAAAGTGTGTATGGAACCAGAGGACATAGCGGAGGTATTTAGTGAATACTTTGCTTCGGTATTCACTACGGAAAAGGGGCTTGGCGATTGTAGGGATGACTTGTAGTGGACTAAAAAGCTTGAGAATGTAGATGTTAAGGAAGGGGATGTGCTGGAGCTTTTGGAAAGCATGAAGTTGGATAAGTTACCAGGACTGGATGAAATGTACCCCAGGCTACTGTGGGAAGCAAGGGAGGAGATTGCAGAGCCTCTGACAATGACCTTTACATCATCAATGAGGTCAGGAGAGATTCCGGTGGATTGGAGGGTTGCAAAAGTTGTTCCCTTATTCAAGAAAGTGAGTAGGGATAGCCCAGAAAATTATAGGCCAGTGAGTCTTACCTCAGTGGTTGGTAAGTAATGGAGAAGATCCTGAGAGGCAGGATATATGAACATTTGGAGAGGCATAATATGATTAGGAATAGTCAGCATGGTTTTGTCAAAGGCAGGTTGTGCCTTATGAGCCTGATTGAATTTTTTGAAGATGTGACTAAAAACATTGATGAAGGTAGAGCCATAGATGTAGTGTATATGGATTTTAGCAAGGCATTTGATAAGGTACCCCATGAGAGGCTTATTGAGAGAGTAAGGAGGCATGGGATCCATGGGGACGTTGCTTTGTGGATCCAGATTTGGCTTGCCCACAGAAAGCAAAGAACGGTTGCAGATGGGTTATATTCTGTATGGAGGTCAGTGACCAGTCGTGTACCTCAGGGATCTGTTCTGGGACTCCTACACTTTGTGATTTTTATAAATGACCTGGATGAGGAAGTGGAGGGATGGGTTAGTAAATTTGCTGATGACACAAAGGTTGGGGGTGTTGTGGATAGTGTGGAGGGCTGTCAGAGGTTACAACGGGACATTGATAGGATGCAAAACTGGGCTGAGAAATAGCAGATAG
This sequence comes from Hemitrygon akajei, assembly GCF_048418815.1. Taxonomy (NCBI): domain Eukaryota; kingdom Metazoa; phylum Chordata; class Chondrichthyes; order Myliobatiformes; family Dasyatidae; genus Hemitrygon; species Hemitrygon akajei. The sequence continues at coordinate 147,624,506 of NC_133128.1, read as the reverse complement.
AGTTCAACCTAGATAAGTGTGAGGTAGTTCATTTTGGTAGGTCCAATATGATGGCAGAATATAGCATTAATGGTAAGACTCTTGGCAGGATCAGAGGGATCTTGGGGTCCGAGTCCATAGGACTCTCAAATCTGCAACACAGGTTGACTCTGTGGTTAAGAAGGCATACGGTGCATTGGCCTTCATCAATTGTGGGATAGAGTTTAAGAGCCGAGAGGTAATGTTGCAGCTCTATAGGACCCTGGTCAGACCCCACTTGGAGTACTGTGCTCAGTTCTGGTCACCTCACTACAGGAAGGATGTGGAAATATAGAAATGGTGCAGAGGAAATTTACAAGGATGTTGCCTGGATTGGGGAGCATGCCTTATGAGAATAGGTTGAGTGAACTCGGCCTTTTCTCCTTGGAGTGACGGAGGATGAGAGGTGACCAGAGAGGCATTGATTGTGTGGATAGTCAGAGGCTTTTCCCCAGAGCTGAAATGGCTAGTACAAGAGGGCATAGTTTTAAGGTGCTTAGAAGTAGGTACAGAGGAGATGTCAGGGGTAAGTTTTTTATGCCGTAGTGGTGAGTGCGGGGAATGGGCTGCTGGCGGTGGTGGAGGAGGAGGAAACGATAGGGTCTTTTAAGAGACTCTTGGATGGCTACATGGAGCTTAGAAAAATAGAAGCTATGGGTAAGGCCTGGGTAGTCTTAAGGTAGGGATGTTCGGCACAGCTTTGTGGACCCAAGGGTTTCTTTTGTAGGTTTTTTATGTTTCTATTTGCTTTCCATGCACTCCAAGCCACACTGCAAAAGCTCTTGGAACTCTCAAAAACAAACCTCTTGTGAATGTCCAAACAAATCATTTTGATATTGGTTACTGCTGCTGTTTTATGATTCACTTGTTTTTTCAGCTCATTTGTTTCTTATTTCTCTTATTACTCTGCTGTGGACCTGTTGCTCCAGTAGGCAAATTGAAGCAGATCCAAGTTGCTTTTCAGACAGGAGTTGGTATGTTTCATCTCCAGCCTCTCTTACTACTTCATCCCTGTGGATGGAAGTGCTAGTGAACGACAGTCATTAAGGCAGGTTATCATATTCTTCTTAGGCACCGGTATAAGTGAAGTCCGCTTGAAGCAGGTGGGTACCTCAGACTGCTGAAGTGAGAGGTTAAAGATCTCAGTGAACACTCCAGCCAATTGATTAGCATAGGCCTTTAGTACTTGGCCAGGTACCCTGTCTGAGCTGGATGCTTTTCCTGGGTTCACCCTCCTGAAGGCTGCTTGCCTGTCAGCCTCAGAGACATCAGGGGATCATCGGGGACTGAGAGAGTCCATGATGGTTCCTTCACATTTTGACAGTCAAAGCGAGCAAAGAAGACATTGCGCTCATCTGGAAGTGAAGATCTGTTGTCGGATATTTCTCTTGATTTAACTTCATAAAGGGTAATATCATTCAAGCCCTGTATCAAGCCTCTGTAGAGCATCTTGCGTTGATTCAGGTTTAGTCCGGAATTGTCACTTCACCTGTGAGTTGGCTTTCCAGAGATTGTACTGGGCCTCATTTAACTTCCTTGGTAACCAGATTTGAACGTCTCTGATCTGGCTCTCAGCAAATTGCATATCTCATAGTTCATCCAGGCTCCTGGTTGGGGAAGACTCGGAATGATTTTATGGGGACACACTTATCTACAACTGTTTTAATGAAGTCTGTGACAAAAATGGTGTATTCATTCAGATCTGCAGATGAATCTTTGAACACGACCTAGTCCACCAACCCAAAGTAATCCCATAGACATTCCGCTGCTTTCTGTGACCACCTCTTCATTTTCCTACTCTTGAGCTTTGCTCTTTAGCCTTTGCCTGTATGCAGGTAGGAAGGAGAAGGACAGCCAAGTGATCCAATTTACTGAAATGTGGCCTGGACACGGAATGGTAGGCATTTCTTATCTTAATATAGCAGTTGTCAAGGATATTGGAACATTTGGTGCTATTGATTATAAGCTGATGGTAATTATGCAGGGTCGAATTCCCCAACTATGATTTGAAATGCATCTGGCTAGATTGTTTCTAGTTTGGAAATGGCATCATGCAGTATCTGACACACCTGATTATTGTCAGCCACTGGTGGGATGTAAACTGCGGTTAGGATTATGGAGGAGAACTCCCTAGGTAAATAGTACAGATGGCATTTGACCACTAAATGTTCAAGGTCGGAGTTTAGCAAAACTGCCACATTGAATCACCTCTGAGAGATAATTATGAAACACACACCTTCATCTTTCGCCTTTCCTAAAGCAGTAGTTTGGTCCATCCTGTGTATATTGATGCCTTTAGATCTGATCACCATTTCTGGCATGCTGGGAGTAGGCCATGTCTTGATCACACATAATGTACAGCAGTCTCTCATTTCCCTCCAATATAGTAGTCATGCCCTCAGATGCTGGGTAGAAGGATCATATTCCTCTGGGTTTTAGCCTAACTTGGTGTCCCACTCCTCCGCCACACTTCCGGCTAGGGTGATGAACCTTCTTTTGCGTAAAGGTGCTGTACCTGCTTGGTCTGCCGAGTCATTTAGCAGATCGTGAAATCTGTAGTTCATTACGTCGATTTAAAAGTACATTACTTAAAGAGAAATTACACACTGCAGATTGCAGTGAGAGTAGTTCAAAAGAGATCCTGTCTATTTGGAAGTATTGTAGCCCACAGAACGTTGCCGTGGTTCACTTGCGCTATCTTGCAATCATTTGGCCCACACAAGCAGTTCAGTAATAGATACCTACTGCAAGTTATTCTCTTCCTTATACAGTATTTACTTTCTGCCCAGTATGAAGTAAGTGAGCTCACACTGGTAGGCACCCCAACAGTGAAGTTGATGTTACCAATTTGCACTACAGTCCAGCTTGCGGCAATCATACTTTTCTGTTCCGCAAGACATTATTACAGTATTTAGCTCTATATCATTTGATGTTGCCTTCATGAAACCACAGTCTGTACCATTCACACACCCTCCTTGGTCATCATGAATTTGGTCCTCCTACACCTCCCAGCACCACTGCCATGATCATAATATTGTCCAACTCAATGCCCAACTTCAGGTAAGATGTAGCGTCGAAATTGGTGTGGTCTGATTAATCAACAAAGGAACAGGAATAAGGGTAAAGAGCTGAAGTAGAATGTGAAGATCTCTCTCTCTCTCTTTCTCTTCCTCTCTCTCTCTCCCTCCCCACTCTCTTTCTCTCTCTCTCTCTTCCTCACTCTCTCTCACTCTCTCTCTCTCTTCCTCCTCCTTTCCCCTATTATTATTTTCGGATAGTGCAGTTTCTCTCAATTCTTCAGTCCTTCAGGTTCATCTCAGTCAGTCTTGGTCATTTAGGAGCAATTGGAGAATGGAGTCAGTCAAACCAAGACTAGGCCTCAAGGTTAACTGCTCTTCTCCAGGGGCTCCTCAAATCTCTCTCATTGGAGTATCTCATCCAAAAAAAAACTGTGTAATGCAATCAATGCAGTAACCAAGCTATTTGATAACGGACCACAAAACCTTCAATGGTGGTGTGAAGTAAATTGGGGATATGCAAACCACCAGAATCAGAGGAATGGAAATGGAGAAAAATGAAGGACACCTGACTGCAGGTTAATACAGAGGCTGGGATAAGCCCAGAGGAAGATTCAAACATGAGAACTTATAATTCCAAATATTGCATCAACATCTAAAAAGAATCATCTGTAAAAACTTATATAAAAATCTCAGAATCATAGAATAGCTACTGTATAGAGGAAAACCAATTGGTCCATTAAGTCTGGACCTGCACTCTGTAAAAACACTTCTGCAATACACTCTTCCATATCTTCTCCCTGCAATTGTTTTTTACTCATGGATGTCTAAAATGTGCTTCCTGACATGGTGATAGAGGCAAATACATTTGAGGCTTTTAAGAGGTGTTTGGATACGTACTTGGATATAAGGAAGATGGAGGTATATGGACTGTATGTAGGACGGATTTGTGTTTGGGTGTTTTTGATTTGCATTTCAGATGGTTTAGCACAACATTGTGGGCCAAATGGCCTGTTCCTGTGCTGTACTGTTCTATGTTGCATGGTCAGATACTCAGCTGGCTCTCATTTGAACCATATTTGAATCGTTCTCCACTGTTAACTCTGACAATGCATTCCAGATTCCTACCACTTAATAAATACCTAAAATAAATCCTCAGGCAAACATTTTCCTTTTGCCAATAACTTTCATAACTTTTCCTTTGGCCTTTCAGCAATGTTAACAATTTTGCTTTATCTAATCTTTCTATACCCTTTGTGATTTTAAATATCACTATCAGAATCCCACATAGTTCATTTGTTCCAGTGAACAACCAGGTTTTTGCTTTCTATCTGAATAATTAATATCCTTCATCACTGGAATAATTTGAGTAAATCTCTTCTTCACTTCTCTAAAGCCATCCTAAAGCATGGGACATGAGATCAAAGTTTTATAAAGTTTCTTCATGACTTTCTTGTTCTTGCACTTTATGCCTTGGTTTATAGAGCCTAGTATCTAATATGCTTTTTTACCCAAATTTAGCAGACTGTACACATATTGTATATAATCAGATCACTTTGTTCTTATACCCCTTTTAAAATAGTACTCTGCCTCTCATATTGCTGCTTTCCATTTTCCTTCCATTTCCTAGCAGTAAACTTCATCTGCCATCTACTTGCCAATTCAGTTGGACTGTCTAAATCTCTTCGATTTGCTGTCCTATTTGTTAGTGAGCCTTCAAATTTTGTTACATTCTGCAAATCTGGAATTTATATCCAAGTTCAATTCCTTCATAAAAACTGTAAATATTAAACAGAATAATGGTTCTTTAGATGTCTGCAATGTACAATTCCATTCTCTAAATACAAACTTCCTGTTTCATGTTACTTAACCAATTTTTGACGCAGGGTGCAATATCCCCTTTATTCCAACGAACTTCAATATTGAGGTCAGGCCCGCTAGGTGACACTTCGTCAAATGCCTTTTGGAAGTCTATATGTACCACATCAATTTCATGTCAATAGACAATAGACAATAGGTGCAGAAGTAGACCATTCGGCCCTTCGAGCCTGCACCACCATTCTGAGATCATGGCTGATCATCTACTATCAATACCCGGTTCCTGCCTTGTCCCCATATCCCTTGATTCCCCTATCCATAAGATACCTATCTAGCTCCTTCTTGAAAGCATCCAGAGAATTGGCCTCCACTGCCTTCTGAGGCAGTGCATTCCTGACCCCCACAACTCTCTGGGAGAAGAAGTTTTTCCTTAACTCTGTCCTAAATGAGCTACCCCTTATTCTCAAACCATGCCCTCTGGTACTGGACTCTCCCAGCGTCTGGAACATATTTCCTGCCTCTATCTTGTCCAATCTCTTAATAATCTTATATGTTGCAATCAGATCCCCTCTCAGTCTCCTTAATTCCAGCGTGTACAAACCTATTCTCTCTAACGTCTCTGCGTAAGACAGTCCGGACATCCCAGGAATTAACCTCGTGAATCTATGCTGCACTTCCTCTACAGCCAGGATGTCCTTCCTTAACCCTGGAGACCAAAACTGTACACAATACTCCAGGTGTGGTCTCACCAGGGCTCTGTACAAATGCAAAAGGATTTCCTTGCTCTTGTACTCAATTCCCTTTGTAATAAAGGCCAACATTCCATTCGCCTTCTTCACTGCCTGCTGCACTTGCTCATTCACCTTCAGTGACTGATGAACAAGGACTCCTAGATCTCTTTGTATTTCTCCCTTACCTAACTCTACACCGTTCAGATAATAATTTGCCTTCCTGTTCTTACTCCCAAAGTGGATAACCTCACACTTATTCACGTTAAACGTCACCTGCCAAGTATCTGCCCACTCACTCACCCTATCCAAGTCACCCTGAATTCTCCTAACATCCTCATCACATGTCACACTGCCACCCAATTTAGTATCATCAGCAAACTTGCTGATGTTATTCTCAATGCCTACATCCAAATCGTTGACTAAATTGTAAACAGCTGTGGTTTCAATACCGAGCCCTGTGGCACCCCACTAGTCACCACCTGCCGTTCCGAGAAACACCCATTCACCCTTACCCTTTGCTTTCTATCTGCCAACCAGTTTTCTATCCATGTCAATATCTTCCCCCCAATGCCATGAGCTCTGATTTTACCCACCAATCTCCTATGTGGGACCTTATCAAATGCCTTCTGAAAATCGAGGTAATGTCCTTCGATGAAATTCTTTAATCAAGAGTGATGAGATTATAGAGTTAATTACCACAATGAATGGTGTGGGTGTCGGGGCCTAGAGAAACATTCATGAGAAAAGGAAATGGAAGTAGGTAGAGAAAGACAGGAGGAGGCTAAAAATGCAGCATAAATACTGACGGCCTGTATTAAATGTGCTGCAATGTCTATGTAATCTTTTGTATACAAATGTAAGTTATCGCTGTCGAATCTATACTCATGTGACTTAGAGAGGGTCAAAGTCTTTTAGCAAGTTATTAGGCTAGCACAACACAATAATCTTTCAACAAATGACTACTCTCACTTCTTTCAGGTGTCGATAGAAGAGATATAGTTTTCCTCATCGATGGTTCTTCCAAGATTGGAAAAGGGTTTCAAGCAATTCGTAAGTTTATGGCAAAGACGGTTAATAGCTTTGATGTTGGAGAAGGAAAAGTTCAATTTGGTGTGGTCCAGTTCAGTGAAAATCCAAGATCTGAATTCCTTCTAAACGCTCATTCAACTAAGAAAAAAGTTTTGGTCGCTATCAAGAGACTCAAACTGAAGCGTGGCCAAAAAATCAACATTGGCCAGGCACTGGACTATGTCATGAAGAATGTATTTATCAGCTCAGCAGGAAGCAGGATCAACAATGCTGTTCCACAGATTCTAGTTCTCATCACTTCTGGGAAGTCAAATGATGATATTTCACAACAGGCAGATAAATTAAGGCAGCTTGGAATCGTGTTATTTGGGATTGGCCTAAGGAAGGCTGACCAAATGGTACTGGAGCCATTGGTATATTCCCCCACCTTAGCTTTTTCTGTGAAAAACTTCCAGGGTTTGCTCAACATTCAGAATCAACTTCAGCAAATAATAAAGACAGTAGCTGTGGAAGTTATTGAAACTCCGGTTGAAGGTATTTATCCAAGATTTTCTTCTATTTTCTAAAATAGGTTGAATTATTTAAATGGAAAAAGAAGTATTTGCATTTGTTTTCCTGACAGGTGAGTGATCAAAGTGATTCAAATTCTAGCTAGGGTGTCAGCACAGTTCGTTTAACCATCCATAGGCTGAGCACAGGCCACTACAAAAATTCATCCAGTTCCCTCTGATCACAACACAATAATCAAAGAAGGGTTCCTTCCCATTTCATGTACCTTAGAATCATAGAGTCACTATGGAAACAGGCCCTTCAGCCCAACTGGTCCATGCTGACCACATCCTCCCTGTTAGTCCCAGTTGGCTATATTCAACCCAAACCTTCCAGGCCTTTCCCCTCCAAGTACCGTAGATTCCGGACTACAGAGCGCACCTGATTTTAAGCCGCTGGCTCTAATTTTAGAAATAAAATCATTTTTTTAATTGTACAGGCCGCATCGGATTTTAGGCCGCACCGGATTTTCGGCCGCAGGTGTCCCACATTGTAATATGAGATATTTACACAGAAAGATATTACACGTGAGGATTTTTTTAACTTTTAATTAAATCCATATGGTAACAAAAACAAATACATATTGCAAATGCTTTTTTTCGAACCGTGCCCGTACGCGGCTACTTTTAAATATACGTTGCGTATACTTCTTTACTGAACAACATTCCAATATCTCCTAACGACTGGTAAAAAATATATATACTGCAGCCTACCAGGAAAAGTTATTGATACCTTTAACTTAAAAGCAGCGTTCGCTCAGATCCAAAGTCGCTCGCGTAATGCGCTCCCCTCCTCCTTTCCGTTTATCGCAAACGGCATTTAAAAGCAGAGTTCGCTCAGATCCAAAGCCGCTCGCGTAATGCGCTCCCTCCCTCCGTCCCGTTTCATCGCAAACCGGCATTTTCCCACAAGACACCGCGAAACCGGGTGTGACGTCATAGCATCCCGCGATGTAGTACAGAAAACAAATATAGTTTAAACTAAGTAGGTAGCACAATGCTTCAAGTGTTTTCCATGTTGATGAGGGTGAGTACAAATGACTGATTTACAATAATTTAATTGTGAAAGTGTGCTTGATTTATCGTACAATTTCATTGGACCTCTGTGAACTACTCATCAATTTTATTGGTCTACTGTTACGAGGCAAAATGTTTACGAGGCGGCATGAAAAAAATCATGCATTAGCCGCTTCGGATTATTGGCCGCAAAGTTCAAAGCTGTTCAAAATGTGGGAAAAAAGTAGCGGCTTAAAATCCGGAATCTACGGTACTTATCCAAATAGTGCAATTATACCTGCCTCGACAACTTCCACTAGAGGCTCATTCCACGTACTCTGGCAGCTCAGTGCAGGCACTCACTACCCTTTTTGTAAAGAGGGTATCTCTCATTTCTCTTTTAAATCACTCCCCTCCTTATCATGTATCTGTTCCTCTTTAGTTTTGGTTTCCTCAGTCCTGTGCAATAAACAATGACATCCATAGCCCTCGTGATTTTATTAAATTCTACAAGGCCGCCTTTTATTTTATTTTCCGAGGAACAGAGATCCAGCATTGCCCCTAAGTCCAGACAGCACCCTCATAAATCTCTTCTGCACCCTCACCAGCTTGATGATGTTTTGCCTACAATAGGGTAACTAAAACTATAAACAATACTCCAAGTGTGGTTTCACCAACAATTTATATAACTGCAAGATAATGTCCCAACTCCTAACCTTGCAGTCCTGACTGACGAAGGCCAGCCTGCTTAGTGCTTTCCTCACCACTCTGTCTACAATGTGTGGCTGCTTTCAACAAATGGGGCACTTGTACTCCCAGGACCCCTCTTTTCCACAATACTCGTCAGTGCTTTGCTATTCACTGTTCCGGTCCTACCCTGATCTGAACATCCAAAATGCATCACTTCACGTTGATCTATATTGAAATCCATTTGCCATTCCTCAGCCCATCTCCCTAACTGATCAAGATCTCCCTGTAATTCACTGTGATGTACTTCACTGTCAACAAAGCTCCATAATTTTGTATCATCAGCAAATTTACTTTATTAATGAATAGCAGAGGTCCCCACTGGGGTATCCTACTATTCATTGGCCTCTAGTTGGAGAATCAACCTTTAGCAACCATCTTCTGCCTCCTATCATCAGGAAAATTCTGAATCCACCTTGCTAGCTCCCCCAGAATCCCATGCGACCTAGTCTTCCAGATCAGTCTGCCATGTGGGATCTCGACCGTGAGTCTGTTCTGGTGACATTTTGTGTCTTTCTTGTGATCTTACAGACGCCATACGTCATTGGTTATAATACAACAATTTATTTAAGCCACAACCACAAATGTGTTTTTATACAGACTATGTTGTTGATATATACTGAGTGTTCAATTACCTGGTAAAGTTACTTCAAAAGAAGCTTGGACAGCAGCTTCCTAAAAAGCGAACATTTGGGAAAATAATAATGGTTAAAGGAGGCCTTTCTTGTAACTGTTTGAAACTTTGGCTACATTGCATTCCAATGAATATTATAATATATATGATGAGTGAGAGAGTTAGAAGGAAATATCAGAAAGAAAATTTTGAGAAAAAGAAAGAGATTGCTACACCTATGGTCACATTCTTGTTGGTTGTGAGATAGAAACTGCAGGAAAATAAGAAAAACTAAATACTCCTCTTTCCTAACATTCACAAAGCATTTATGATTGACATCAATAGGAAAGGCCTGATTAGCATAGTCCAGTTGTTGTGATATGAAACGTTCCATTAGCATCCAGCTCAGCTTTGAACATTTGAGTTCCTACACTCTTAGTACCATTGCCTAAGTTTGGCCAGTGACTAAAGTGTAATGATCAGCAGAATGAAATTGATATTTGTGGATGGATCAAAATGAAAAGAATGTATGTTTTAGACTTGAGTTAAGTTCACAGCTTGATCCATGTGATTCAAGAAAATAGGCAATAGAAATTAACCTTTTTTGTTCATGGTTACTGGCTTTCTTTGCCCTTTACCAACAGAAGTATAACATATCACCACAGCAATAGTAAACTGCAGTCATTATACCGTTCCAAACAAAGATTTTGCATTCGTTGTTGAACATTGAACAATACAGTGCAGGAACAACCCATGACATTTGTCTGAGCTTGCTGCTAAATTAAACTAATCCATTTGGACCGCACACATTCCATTATTACCCAACCCTCACCTTCCCTGCATATTCATAAAAAGCCTCTTGATTAACAACTATCACAAACAAGAGAGAATCTGCTGGTGCTGGAAAAGCAAACAACACACACAAGATGCTGGAGGAACTCAGCAGGTCAGGCAGCATCTATGGAAAAAAGTACAGTTGAAGTTTTGGAGTCTCAGTCCAAAACGTTGACAGTGCTTTCTTCTGCAGATGCTGCCTGGCTTGCTGAGTTTCTCCAGCATTTTGTATGAATATGACTATCACTTGTTTCCTCATTCACCCCTGGCTGCATGTTCCAGGCACCTATACATCCATGTAAAATAACCTGCCCTACACATCTCTCTTAATCTATTTCCACCCTCCCCCAGTCTCACCCTAATGTTATGCCCTCTGGTATTTGACATTCCTACATGTGGACATAGACTCTGGATGTCTACTTTGTCTATGCCTCTCATAAATTTATTAACTGACCAGGTCTCCCTAAGCCTCAATGATTCAGAGAAAACCATCCAACCATCTAAGATATAGCTTCTCTTTATAGCTTATATGCTCTAATACAGGCAGCATCATACTGACCCCTCTCCAAATCCTTTACATGTTTCCTGTAATAGGATGACCAGAACTGCATGCAAATACTCCATGTACAGACTCCTCAAAGTTTTATATAACTGCAATATGACTTCCTGATGCTTATACAGTATGTCCTTAGTGATGAAGGCAAACATTCCCTATGCCTTCTTCAGAACTTACATATCCACTTTTGGAGAGCCGTGAACTTGGACCCTAAGATCCTAAAGGCATCAAAATCTGTCTTTTATTTTTGCAATGCTGATGATGCATTTCCAGCAGTTTCTTTTTATTCTATTAAATTTCTGATAAGTGTAGTTTTCTTTTAAATGTGTTTTTAGCTCACAACTTCCTACATCCCCACCACCTTCTCCTATTTCCCAGGTTCTAAATCCTCTCTATTTCAGGAAATAATCTATGAACTGTACTGCAGTTGGCACTAATATTTCTGACAGTTAGCTATAAGCATTGGAACTGTAAGTAAAACATTATGAGTAACCCATTTCTTTTTTTCTTTACAGACAAATAAATGACTTTCCGGGTGGCTGTGGCTTTGTGAATTTATTGGTTTATAATAAGCAACCTCCAAACTGTGTGTAGTAACTAGACCAATAAGGCGATCACTGAGAAAGGAATTGGTTCAAACTCAATTGCAAGTCAAGCAGCTGGATTATTACGTCTTTGAGTGTTGTTGTGTTAAGAATTTTAGTCTTTCAGTGATTGCTGCAACTACAAATTTAAAACATTATCTATTCTCTGTATATTTAAAAAGAAACAATCTACAGTTAATGTAAAAACTGGTGTTCACGACTTACCTAGTGTGCATGAGATCAAGAGGCTTCAATGTAAATGCAGTGTAAGATCATGTACTCTGTTACAGTTAGGCCCACTCTGATTATATTTGTATGCTGTTAGAGGAGCTCACACATAATAGTTGTTGAACATCACAGTAATAGTAACACATGTTTCACCTTCTCTGTTAAACTAGGAGTGCCGAGAAGAGTAATCTTTGAAACATAAATATATATAAAAGACAAATATAAAGTTGATATATAAAGTTGATTTTTTTTCCCAAATTAAACATTGCTTTTTGAACCATCACTTCTGGTCTTTTTTTTAGTGTACTTGGCTTTCAGTAAGCTGAGGCTGTCAGACAGAAGATATATGATAAATATTTGTGTCGACACAACTTGTCAACAGTTGATAGATTTAGATCTAGCTCTAGGGTTATAGTATGCCATCTGTAAGATTTGATTGCCAAGTCATTTTGGGAAGTTTCAAACTAATCTAACATCAGTTGAATGTGGGCCTATGATAATGAAGACCTTACCAACTTTAATGCTAAACGTAAATAAACAGTAAAAGTTGATGGAATGACTTGAGCTGAGTTTCTGTATATGAGAAATGGAAATGCCAGAGCAGGTGCTGACAGTCATTATCTCGAAACTGGGGTAACCTCACACCGGCACGCCAAAATACATGAATTTTAACACTGCAGTTACTTCTTCATCTGATGTTAATGCTCGTAAAGTGGGGATGAAATGAGGAGCTCTCATTCACTGTTATGTTGGGTGTGTGAAATGAGAAATAACAGGAATTCCTTCATGAAATAAATATACAGTTCATCTGCACACTCAATACCTGACTTCAGGGACAAAGGTGACGAATAAGATGTTGAAATTGTTATTTATTTCACTTTCATGTTACTGATGCTGTCTGTTTCATCAAGTATCAAGCAACGAGAGGCTTCTCACATAGTTCTTAATTATGCAATCATTATCACTCCTTAAAACAATATATTACACTTCAGCGTTTAATTGAAGCCAGGAAGGGGATAGAGGAGAGATAAGGTTGACAAAGAGGTTGGAAAGTATTATGGTACAAGATAGGGGAAGGATGCTGTAACAAGATGAAGGAGGGGTGGGAGTGTAGGCCAAGGGAGAAGAAGCCCAGGTAGAAAGGTATGTCAGTGATGGGAAGATGGAAGCAGCAGTCTTTGAAAATAGCCTCATGGCCGAAATATCGACTGTTTACTCCACCCCCCCCTCCCCCAAAGTCTGACTTGCTAAGTTCCTCCAGCGTTTTGTGTGTGAAGGTCCAAGTTAGGATGGTCTATCAGAGAAAGGTGATGGAGATACAGTAGGAAGAATCTGGATCAGTAGAAATGCAAGTAAATTGCTACTTCAAAGGGCAGTTGCCTGGGTCCATAGAAGAGACAAGGTAAAAAGATACCTCTTACCCTAGAAAACCAACACAATCACTGAGCTCATCAATTCTGGAGAACTCTGCCTACTCCTGCCCCACTGAAACTGCGTCCTCATACCTCCATTCCATTCTATTCTCCTTCATTTGTTCACTTCCTACCTACATCTGTAGCACATTTTCATGCCCTTGATCTCCTCAATAACTTTTAATTGACTGCTTCATCTTCACCATGGATGTTCAGTCCCTATACAGGTCTATCACCCATCAAGAAGGCCTCAAAGCTCTCTACTTCTTTCTTGACAAAAGAACAAACCAATTTCCCTCCACCATCACCCTCCTCCATTTGGCAGAAATAGTCCTCACCCTCAACAACTTTTCCTTTGGCTCCTCCCACTTTTTCCAAATTCATGGGGTACCATGGACACACACATGGCCCCAGCTGTGCTCACCTCTTCGTTGGCTAGGTAGAACAGTCCATTGTTTGAAAGCTTTCCCAGTAATACTCCCCAGCTCTTCCTCTGCTACACTAATGACTGCATTGATGCTGCTTCATGCACCTACCCCTGAGTTTGTCAATTTCGTCAGCTTCTATGCACCCTGCCTTTAATTTCACTTGGTCCATCTCTGACAGCTCCCCTCCTTTCTTGATCTCTCTGTCTCCATTTCTGGAGATAAACTGCCATCTGACATATTTTATAAACTACTGATTCCCATGGTTATAATGATTATACCTCTTCCTCCTCTATCTCCTATAGAAATTTGATTCCCTTTTTCAGTTCCTTCACCTCAACCACATCTTTTCTCAGGATACAACTTTCTCTTCTAGGACATCAGAGAGGTCCTCCTTCTTCAAAAAATGGGGTTTCCCTCTCTTCACTATTGATGCAGCACACACTCGCATCTCCTCCATTTCCTGAACATTCATGCTTACTCCAACTTTCCACTGCCTTAATAGTGATAGAGTTCCTCTTGACCTTACCTACCACCCCATGAGACTCCACATCCAACACATCATCCTCTGCAACTTCCACCATTTCCAAGAGGATCCCACCACTAAACACATCTTTACCACCCCACCCCACTTTTCCTTTTGCAGTGATCACTCCCACTGGGATTTCCTTGTTCATTTATCCCTACCGTGGCGCTTATCCCAGCAAGCAGCCTAAATTCTGCACATGCTCATACAATTCCTCCATCACCTCCATTCAGGGTCCAAACCCTTTCATCTTCAAATCTGCTGGGATTGTGTCTGGTGCTCCCATCGTAAATTGAGGGACTACTTCATCGAGCACCTCTGCTACATTTGCCACAGCAAGAACTTTCTGGTGAGCAAACATTTTAATTCCGATTCCCATTTCCATGCCGACATGTTGGTCTCCTCTTGCGATAAGTTGGGGCCTTTCTCAGACTGGAATGCAACACCTTATATTCTATCTGGGTAGGCTCTAACCTGATGGCATGAATATTGATTTTTCCTTCCTTTAAAAAAATTCCCCACCCTCCTTCCCCTCTTCCTCTATTCCCCACTCTGACCTCTTAGCTCTTCTCATCTGCCTATCACTTGCACCTGGGTCCCCTCCTCCTTCTCAATCTCACGAGTCTGGCAGAACTTGAGGGTGTCTTTCCTAGACTTACGCAGCCAGGGAAACCAGAGTGTTTCATATGTAAAAGTGCGTGAATAGCTTATGTCATATGCCATGTAATAAGTGCGAGCCTTGTGAAAAGTAAAAACAAAGCATATACATTTATCCCTCGCTCCCATGTTTTCCTTTCAATTAGTTTCTGAAGTTACAAAAACATAAAAGTGACAATGAGTAAAATTTAAAATAAACCCAAGGCAATTACCTAACCAGTTGAAGTGGAGGAGGGGGGCGTGAGAGAGAGAGAGAGAGGCTACAATGGAAAGATAGATGTGTTTGATTGCATGACACATATTTGGATGTTGAATACTGAATGGATTGAGCAGTATTTTGAAGCAAATGAAATATCCAATGAGAAACAAGTATCGATTTTGCTGAGTTCATTGGGTTTAAAGGCATGTTGTTTGGTTCGATGTTTGACTGCTCCAACCAAGCCAGCTGTAATGAGCTTTGCTGATATCATGAAACTAATGCAGGAACATATAGAACTGATTGTTCATTGTAGAACACTTTAGGCTTCATTAAGTGGAATCAGAAGGAAGGGGAGTCCAGTGTATGTGGCTGAATTGAAGCGATTTTCTAGGCATTGCCAGTTGAGTAATGGGATTATTGATGCATTGAGAAATGATATAGCTTGTGGAATCTTACAAGAAAGCATTCAAATATCGTTCCTAACTGAAGAACAACTCACATTTAAGAAGGTATTTGAAATTGCTGTATCAATGGAAATCACAGCCAGAGAGACAATTGAATTGCTATTAAGAATGAAAGTGAACATGAACAAAATTGCAATGCCTAAACAGGAACCTGGCTGGCTGAAGAAATTGTGTTACATTGTGGCAGGGGCTCACATACACCTAACCAAGGAAGGTTTAAAGACAAAACTTACAGAAAATACAACAACGTAGGGCAAATAGAAAGAGCATATTGAACATGCAAAAATACATGGACCGCACAAGAGGTAGAAGATAAAAAGTCATGTTGCAGTTTCAAAGAGACCATGCTGAAATGAAATACCTTTCAAATATCACAGGTGATAGGGTGTCCTTAATGATGGATGCTGGGGAGGCTAGTGCCCATGATGGAGCTGGCTGAGTTTGCAATTTTCTGCAGCTTTTTCCGATTCTGTACAGTGGCCTCTCCATAACATATGGTGAAGCAACCAGTTAGAAGGTTCTCCATGATCCATCTGTAGAGATTTTTGTGAGTCTTTGATGACATACCAAGTTTCCTCAAATTCCTAATGAAATATAGCTGCTGTCATGCCTTCTTTGTAATTACATTAGTATATTGGGCCCAGGCCACATGATCATTGGTGTAGAGAGAGTAGAGCTGTGGGTTAAGTATGCATCCTTGAGATGAGGCAGTGTTGATCGTCAGTGAGGAGGAGATGTTATTTCTGATCCGCACTGACTGTGGTCCCCCGATAAGGATGTTAAGGATCCAGTTGCAAGGGGAGAAACAGAGGCCCATGTTTGGAACTGGCTGATTAGTAATGTGGGTAAGATGTTGTTGAATGCTGAGCTATAACCAATAAACAGCAGCTTGATGTAGGTGTTGCAACTGTCCAGGTGATCCAAGGCTGAGTGGGGAGCCTTTGGGATTGCATCTGCCGTAGATCTTTTGTAATAAGAGGTAAATTGGATCGGTTCCAGTTCCTCACTTAGGCAGGAGTTAATTCTAGCTTTGACTGACCTCTCAAAGCACTTTATCACATTTGTTGTGAGTGCAACTGGGCGATGGATGTTAAGGTGGCTCACCCTGCTTCTCTTGGGCACTGTTATGATTGTTACCCTTTTGAAGCAGATGGGAGTCTTTGACTGCAGCAGTGAGAGTTTGAAGATGCCCTTGAACACTCCAGCCAGCTGGTTGGCAGAGGTTTTCTGTGCCTTACCAGGTACACGAGATGCCTTGCAAGGGTTCACCCTGATGAAAGATGTTCTGAAGTTGGCCTCTGAGACAGAGATCACAGGGTCACCAGATATTGCAGGGATTTGCATGGGTGTAGTTTTATTTTCCCTTTCAAAGCTTGCAGAAAAGGCAATGAGCTCATCTGGGAGTGAAGCATCACAGCATTCATGATGTAAGATTTTGCCTTGTAGGAAGTAACGGCCTTCAAACCCTGCCAGAGCTGACTTGCATCTGATTCCATCTCTATCCTCAATCAGAATTGTTTCCTCTCTCTTATAATAACCATCCACAGGTTGTGCCTGGAATGTAAAATTCTCGATCACTGGTCTTGAATGCTACAGATCTAGCCCTTAACAGACTATGAATCCTCTGTTCATCCAGGGGCTTTGGTTTGGGTCTGTTTGATACATTATCAAGGGCACACACTCATCCAAATAGGTCTTGATGAAGTCAGTGACAGCTGTGATGTATTAATTCAGAATCCTTCAGTATTGTCCAGTCCACTGATTCTCCACCTTCCTTAACCATAGTTTCTTGATCCTCACCTCTGATGCTGCAGCTTTTAGTCTCTGCCTATACACCAGGAGTAGAAGTACAGCCAGGTGATCAGACTTCCCAAAGTGTGGGCGTGTGGTGGCACAGTAAGCATTTTTGATGTTGGTATAACAGTGGTCAAGAGTGTTGGCTCCTCTGGTTCCACAGGTGATTTGTTGATGGTAGTTGTTCAGAGAATTCTTCAAGCTGGCCTGCTTGGTTGAAATGCCCCGCAATGATAATTTGGTCTCACATGTCAATGAAGGAGGCTGAGGACTGATAGGCTGGTGTGGGAATGGGAAGGTGAGTTGAAACTGCTTGCAACTGGGAGCTCCAGATGGCCATTGTGCACAGTGTATACATTCCACAAAACATCTGAATACCATAAGGGAGGCTGAAGGAAGTGCATGTGAATCTCTGCCTCACCTGCAACGGCTGTTTAGTTGGAAGTATGGAAGGAGGTGTAAGGACTGGTGTTACTTCTCTATGGATGCAGGGAAATGTATCTGGAGACAGGGAGGGGTGGGTTGGGAGCAATGAGCAAATCAGGGAGTCAAGGAGAGAGTGAAACTTGCAGAAAGCAGAGAAAGATGGGGAAGGGATGATGTGACATGATGTGATTGGTAATGGCATCCACACCTTCTTCAACCTTGCCTACTGCATTCGGCGCGCCATGTTCAATGCTGTAGATGTGGCAATGGCTGGAACCGAGCCAGTGGGCTGAAGAGCCATTTCCTGTGCTATGCTGTTCTATTTTCTCCGTGACCTTGTGTAATGGAATCAGAATCAGG
The DNA here is from genome assembly GCF_048418815.1 of Hemitrygon akajei. Lineage (NCBI taxonomy): Eukaryota > Metazoa > Chordata > Chondrichthyes > Myliobatiformes > Dasyatidae > Hemitrygon > Hemitrygon akajei. The sequence goes on along the minus strand of NC_133128.1, from coordinate 147,606,524 downwards.
TTTATTGTCACTGACTTAGAGTGGCACAGTAGGTAGAGGTTAGCATAATGCATTGCAGTATCAGTGACCCAGGTTCATTTTCTGCTGCTGTTTTTAAGGAATATGTTCTCCCGGTGACCGTGTGGGTTTCCTTCCACAGTCCAAAGATATACTGGTTGGTAGGTTAATTGGTCATTGCAAATTGTCCTGTGATGAGGCTAGGGTTAAATCAGGGGTTTGTGGGTGGCATGGGGCGAAGGGCTGGAGGGGCCTATTCCACGCTGTATCTCAGTAAAGTACAAAAAAAAAAGTGAAATTTGTTGCTTTCCAGTAGAAAACTGTGCAAAGATGTAAAATTATTATAAATTACAAAAAAAGTGCAAAAGAATAATCAAAGGTTTCAAAGGTACATTTAATTTTAGAGAAATGTATACAATATACATCCTGAAATGCTTTTTCTTCTCAAACACCCACGAAAACAGAGGAGTGCCCCAAAGAATGAACTACAGTTAAAAGTTAGCACCCCGAAGTCCCCCCAGCTCCCCTCCCTCCCGCATGTATGCAGCAGCAAGCAACATCCCCCCACCCCTCACCGGCAAAAAAAAGCATCGGCACCCTAATGAAGAAGCACATATAAAAATGCTGGAGGATTTCAGCAGGTCACCAGCATCAATGGAGGGAAATGGACAGCTAATGTTTCAATGTCCTGATGAAGGGATTCAGCCCAAAATGTTGACTGTATATTTCTCTTTGTAGATGCTAACTGACCTTCTGAGTTCCTCCAGCGTTTTGTGATAGCTCAAGATTTCCAGCATCTGCAAAATGCCTTGTGTTTATGAATAATGATATAGTGTTAATGAGTTCATAGACTGTTCAGAAATCTGATGGTGCAGGGGTAAAAGCCATTCTTAAATTTTAGAGTGTGGCTCTTCAGGCTCCTGTTCCTCTTCCCCAGTGGTTGTAATAAGAAAGCGTATCTTGGACGGTGAGAGTCATTAGTGATGAATGCCACCTTCTTGAGAAACCAGCTCCTGAGTATGTCAATATTGGGAATAGATGTGCCCAGAATGGAGTTGTCTGCATCTTATGCATTGGATCCTCCAGAGCAGGTTGTTCTCCATTGTGCACCTGTAAAAAATTTGAAGAGGTCTTGGTGACATACCAAACATTCTCAAACTTCCAATGAAATAGAGCTGCTGGAGTGCCTTCTTTGTGATAGCATCAATTTGTCAAACCCTTGATAAATCCTCCAAAATGTTGACATCCAGGAGCTTGATGCTGCCTACTCTTTCCAATGCTGACCCCTCAATGAGGATTGGTGTGTGTTATTGTTCTGACTTCACTTTCCTGAGGTCCTCAATCAATTTCTTGGTCTTATTAACATTCAGTACGAGGTTGCTGTTGCAACACTCAACCAATCGATCTATCTCACTCTTGTACACCTCCTTGTTGCCATCTGAGTTTCTACCAACAACAGTAGTGTCATCAGCAATTTTATAAATGGCATTTTAGCTGTGCTTAGCCACACAGGGTTGGGTGTAGTGAAAGCAGGACAGTGGGCCAGGTAGGCGTCCTTGAGGTACGCCTGGCTGATTCAGAATCAGAATCAGGTTTATTATCACTGGCATGTGTCATGAAAGTTTTGAATTTAGCAGCAGCAGTTCAATACAATACATAATATAGTAGAAAATAAGTAAAAGAAACAAATAAGTAAATCAATTACAGTATACGTCTATTGAATAGATTAAAAATCATGCAAAAACAGAAATAATATATACTTAAAAAGTGAGGTAGTGTTCATGGGTTCAATGTCCATTTAGGAATTGGATGGTAGAGGAGAAGAAGCTGTTCCTGAATTGCTGAGTGTGTGCCTTCAGGCTTCTGTACCTCCTACCTGATGGTAACAATGAGAAAAGGGCATGCCCTGGGTGCTGGAGGTCCTTAATAATGGACACTGCCTCTCTGAGACACCATTCAGTCAGTGAAGAAATGTTATTATCGATTTACACTAAATGTGGTCTTCCGACAAAGATGTCAAGGATCCAGGTCCAGAGGGAGTTACAGAGGCCTAGGTTTTAAATGTATGTTACTCAAAATGGCTTCTTTGGTTTGTTAAGAGTAGGAATGCTTCTTTGTCTGATAAGTGTTTCTCTCGCAGTTGATTAGCTTTAGACTTGCTGATATGGGGATTGTATTCATTTGTTAACCAATGGGGAATGTTATTTTGTCTTGTGAGGCTGGGAGCTTGGGGGTTTCGCGGTCTTTTCAGGGGAGGCGGGAAGCAGACGCCGAGGAAGGTGGACGTGCGCTGCCCTGCTCGGTCGACCACTGGGGTGGTCCCAGATGCGAGGACGTGGAGGTTGGAGGAAAGTGACGAGGGGTCGAATGGTTCGATGGTTGAGCTCCAACGATGTGCACTAAACTGACTGAACTTTGATAAGTTGGCGCCTTTTTTTCTTTTCTTTCATATATATTGTATTGCATAGTACTCTTTTAGTTTAGTAAAATCTTTAAAGTGTATTTTATGACGATATCTGGTGTGTGTTTGATACTGTGTGTGTGTGCGCAGCATAAACTTGATTCCCACAGCACCTGCGTGTATGGGGGGGGGGGGGAGGGGGGGGTTGGTGTTTGGCTGGATCTCCTTTTCCCCTAGACATATACCAGCCTGTTGGGTAAGTGTTACTTAAAGCTTGTTGATTAGCACTGAGGTGATTCTGGATTTGAATGCTGAGCTCAACAGTCTGACATATGCTTTGCTTTTGTCTAGGTGCTCAAAAAAGAATGGAGAGCCAGTGAGATTGTCCACTGGAGAACTATGATAGCTGTAGTAAAATCACAGTGGATCCTGGTATTTGTACAGGCAGGAGTTACTGTATTTCTAGTCCTAACCAACCTCCCAAAGCGCTTCATCACAGTAGATGTGAGAGATAGTGAGGCTGAAGATGTTCTTGAACACTGCAGTCAATTGACCAGCACAGATATCCAATATTGTGCTAGTTACACAATTGGGGCCGGATGCCTTGAGGTGATTCACCCTCTTGAAGGATCTTCTGACCTTGGCCTCCAAGACTGAGATCACAGGGTCTTTGGAAGCTGTGGGGATTGGTCCAAGTGTAGTGTTGTTCTCCTTTTCAAGGCAAACATAAAAGGCATTGAGCTTATTGGGGAGTAGAGCATCACCACTTATAGTGCTTGGTTTCATTTTACAGGAAGCAATAGCATGCAAATCCTGCCACAGCTGGTGTGCATCTGATTGTGTCTTTATCTCCCCTGACGGTTATAAAAAAGCCAGAAAAGAACTCAAAAGGGAATCAGTAATGCCAGGAGGGGCCATGAAAAATCCTTGGCATAGAGGATTAAAGAGAATTTCAACGTATTCTACAAATTCATCAAAAAGAACTTGATAACTAGAGAAAGGATAGGACCACTCAAGGTTAAAGAGGGGAAATAGTTGCTTGGATGCAGATGATGTGGGTGGGATCCTAAATGAGTACTTTATATCAGTGTTTACAAAAGAGAAGGATGCGGAGGATAAGGAGATCAGTGCCAAGTGTATTAATCACTAGGATTGTCAAGGAAAAGGAGGTGGTAGTGTTGGATCTTTTTAAGAGCATTAAGATGATTATCCCCCAGGGCCTGATGGGATGTACCCAAGGCGATTGGGAGAGGCAAGAGACAAAAGTAGACTTTAATACTAGCAAAGAGGCCGCTGAGTGTGTATGAATGTGTGTTGATTCTGGTATGACTTTTAATACACTGTCATATTGTTACTTGAGTGCTGACTGCTTTCAATAAAGGAAGATGTGTCCTGGTGAGCAGCTTTACGAAACATAACCCATGACAACGTAACAGCTCAGAATTCTTTGTGACTCTGACTCCCTCTACTGAAAGTTTCTTTAAAAACACCACCTTGTTTCCTGGTCATAATATGACAGTGTTTTTCCAGCTCTTTATTGCCTCACTGAATTGACCTTCAATCAAGTGTAAACTCAGCTATCTCGAGATCTGTCCATAGCAATTTTACACACATGGCGCTAGTAAAGAAGCTTCCAGCTACTTGTCAGAAATCCAGCCAGTGACTTAGCTGAGAATGGCAAACTAAATGCAGACTAAAGTTTGGAAATGGGATCTTCATGGTTTGAGTTATTAAGCAGATTATGTACTTATGCAATCAGTGTTCAGACTGGCTTTTATAGTTCCTGCTATAGTGCCTTATATGAAACACTATTATAAATAACTGAAAATGAACAATAACTGCTGCTACTAAGAAGCAATAGATACATCTTGAAAACCAGTACAGAGTTGAGGAATGATTCACCATTAACTTCCTAATTTTGCATGTACGGCCAAGTGCTTGGTAACCCATTTCTTTCCCTCCCCTACCCTGCAGTCCTCAGCCCTTTCCTTGATGAAATTTAGAGGGCGAAATAATCTTGGCTTCTTCTTGTGGACCACTGTTTAAGTACCCATTCTTCCGTGTGGAAAGCTCATGCAAGGGAAACTAATGAAAAGGAGGGGTGGTGGGGTGGAAGAGGCTACAAGTGAAATCGAACGTTAAGTCACATTGTACAAATGTGGAAGGCTGTAATCTGTCTGACAGTGATACCTCCGGGGCTTACATCGAGAAAATACAGCAGGATATGATTAAGGCCACATCAGCATTCTGTATAGAAAGTAGGGAGAAGAGCCAGGAATTTTGTGCATTAATTTCCGTGCATTGGTGTTGGATGGAAATGATTCAATGACACACTGAAAAAGTACTTACACCGTGTCCAACAGCTGAGAAATATTGCCTTGTTGGAAGCCCCATTGTGGCAGGAATTTTGTTTGCACCTTCCTTTATTTGTGCGTCAGGGTAATTAATTACAGCCAACATGCTCCCAGAAAGCTCTCTGCCTCTGCTGCGGTGCCTGCTCAGGATTGAATTAAAATTACCTGTGGTATTGGCTGCCTCAATCCAGAACATCTGGAGACTTATTTGGCTGGTGAACTGCTTTATTATCTGAAGTAAGTTTGCTGTTGTCTACAGCTCAAATGATTCATAACTAACATGATCCTTTAAATCTTGCCTGTATATTAACCCACGATTCCAAACACATGGGGAAAGGAGTGGGCTACTTGCATGTGTCCCACCATTCAAGGAGATTTGGCAACTCACTTCTGTTTTTACGAAAAATCATATAAATAACTTCATTTGACAGAAGTCTACCTACGTTAGATTTCTGAGGACTCTGTCCGTCAGAGTTGACCATGGATAGTGCACCCCAGCTGCCTAGATACACAAGCCAGGGCAGTACGATATAGAGAGCAAGCTGTTGCCCATGTAGCAAGCTCCCCTTCTCCATGCATCTGATGAACCCAAAAGAATGGCAGAGACTGATACAGTTAGGTTCCAATACCATTGCAGGAGTTGCCGGTCAATATTGAACTCAATGTAGGACTTCTCCTGGCAGAAGAAATGGTTTTGCCGGGCTTAGTAGCTGAGACACATGTGAGGGCCAGGAGCTAGACTTGGTTGTCAGAAGTTATAGGAAGCACACAGCATTGGGAGCAATTAAAAGGTAGTGGGAGTTGGCCTTCATTGCCACTCCCCATTATAACAACCTCAAGGAATGATAAGTCTAAATTTAGATTTATTGTCATGAAAACTAATATAAAGTTAGCATTTATTGCTAGGGACATCGTATGCAAATATAATGAGGCTAAGTTTCAGTTATAAAAAGGTATTGATGAGACCACATATCAAGCACTGTGCACTGTCTTGTTAAGCTTACTCTATTGAGCAATGACATAAATTTGCTGAAAGCAATTAAGCAAAGATTTACCATTCTAAGACCAGAAATGGGCAGGCAGTTTTATAAGAATCTAGACTTGAGTTCACTGGAGTTGTTTGAATGACATGATTTTAAGGTGGATGTGGAGAGAATGCGTTTTGTGGTAGAATCTTGAATGAGGGGTCATGATTTAATGCCCATTTAACACCTTTTGGAGGGTATGCTATTTTTGTAATTCTTTCTCAAAGGGCAGTGCATAAAGGGGTGAAAGTTTTTCATTTTCAGGGGGAAGATCAAAGTTGATCTTTTGAATCCTGGAGTAAGTTTGAGAGGGCAAGTGGCCTACCTCTGCTTCCAAGGTTTAATGATTATATCTTTGTATTGATAATGAAGGTTCCAGAATTCAACCTTTTTCATACACAGAAATGCTTCTGAACTTTACTTTCGATGCCTGTGTCAGGACGCTGGAGCAGGGATCCATTCGCAGGCCTGGTACTGTGCACACAGTGATATTAATTGAGTAACAAATCCCAAGGTGCAAACAAAGTCGGAGAAGTTCAGGCAGAGATCAAAACATCCAGAGAAATCCAAAAACCAGAATCAGGAAACAGAGTACAGATACAGATGTGGGAAAGGCTCAGGAAAAATCACTGACACAATCTGGCAACAAACAGGTGAAAAATAGGTTCTTGCCTTGAGCACAGACCGAGTAGACTGAGACAAAGTTACGGATGTCATCTCCCATGGAGGGCCACCAGAACCACCGACTGATGAAGGCCTGAGTACGCTTGGTTCCAGGGTGACAGGATAACCGGGAAGAATGACCCCACTGCAATACCTGTGAGTGGACAGAGCTGGGAACATAAACATGGTTAGTGGGGCATTGACTAGGGGCTGCCTTGTTCTGTTGAGTAGCTTGCACCATGGCTTCAATATCCCGTTGTGCTGCACCCATGAGCTGGTGAACAGGGAGGATGACATCGGGCACCTCAGGGGTCTCAGTGGAGGGGAATCTTTGGGAGAGGGCATCAGGTTTTCCATTCTTGGAACTAGGGCGGAAGGACAGAGTAAAACTGAATCTTAAGGAAAACGGGGACCAACGAGCTTGAGATGCTTGGCCGTATGGATATATTCCGGATTCTTGTGATCAGTCCAGCTAATGCCTCCACTCCTCCAGAGCTAGCTTCACAGCCAGCAGCTCCCAGTTTCTGACATCGTAATTCCACTCCACGGGAGTGAGGCGGTGAGAGAAGGCGCAGGGGTGAATCTTCTCATCCTTGGCCGAGTGCTGAGACAGAACAGCTCTACACCAATGTCAGATGCATCCACCTCCACAATGAACTGCCCGTCGGTGTCGGCTTGAATCAGGATGGGGGAATCTGACAGCCGATGAGGTAAGAGCAGAGAGTGGTGCAGCCAGTGTACTCTAATTTCTGATGAAGTGGCGATAGAAATTAGTGAAGCCCAAGAAGTGTTGCAGCTCCCGACGAGTCGAGGGTTGGGGCATTTCAACCACTGCCTTGACCTTCTGTTTGTGCACCTGAATGGAACCACCTGAAATTACACACCCCAAGAAGTAGACTGTATTGTGATGAGACTCACATTTTTCAACTTTAACAAAGAGCTGGTTCTCCAGAAGGAGCTGGAGAACTCTGTAGACGTGATCCGTGTGTTCAGTAAGGGACTTAGGAAAAAAAAATCAAGATGTCATCGAAATACACAAAAGCAAATTGGTACAGCATGTCCCTGAAAGCATCATTTACCAGGGCTTGGAAGGCAGTGGGGGCGTCTCGTAATGGCCTGAAGTGGTGTTGAAGGCCGTCTTCCACATGTTCCCTTCACGGATATAGACAAGCTGGTAGGTGTTACGGAGATCAAGCTTGGTGAACACTGAGGCTCCTTCTATTAGTTCAAATGCCGAAGTCATGACCGGAAGAGGGTAACGCTTCTTAACAGTGACTTCATTCAGTCCCCGGGAATCAAGTCAAGTCACTTTTTATTGTCATTTCGACCATAAACTGCTGGCACACTACACAGTAAAAATGAAACAACTTTCCTCCAGGACCATGCATGGACGCAAGGAGCCGTCCTTCTTTACAACAAAGAAAAAACCAGCACTAGCAGGGGAGACAGCCAGATGATGCCTGCAGCCAGAGACTTTTGAATGTACTTACTCATGACTTCTGTTTCAGGTATGGGCAGGGATTACAGGCGGCCCCTTGGGGGAGATGTGCCAGGCAAGAGGTCTGTGGCACAATCTTATGGACGATGAGGCAGCAGGGAAGTGGCCCGGGACTTGCTGAACACAGCCTTGAGGTCCATGTATTCAGGCGGGTTGGCACTAAGGTCTGGAAATTCCTCGGGGGGTGGGGGATCGGGGCTTTTGGAGACAAGGGGATCTGAGGATGGCGGAGGCAGTGGGAGTGACAGAAAGGGCTCCAGCCTACAATCTTGCGACTGAGCCAGTCAATGTGGGGGTTCTGTCTGACTAACCAGAGATGGCCCAGGCCAATGGGAACTGGAGGAGAGTCAATAACATAAAGGGTTAACTGTTCAAGTCAAGTCAAGTCAACTTTTATTGTCATTTCGACCATAACTGCTGGTACAGTGCATAGTAAAAATGAGACAATGTTTTTCAGGACCATGGTTTACATGACACAGTACAAAAACTAGACTGAACAACGTAATAAAAAAAACAGAGAAAGCTACACTAGACTACAGACCTACACTGGACTGCATAAAGTGCACAAAAACAGTGCAGACATAACAATAAATAATAAACAGGTCAGTAGGGCAAGGTGTCAGTCCAGGCTTCGGGTATTGAGGAGTCTGATAGCTTGGGGGAAGAAACTTGTATATAGTCTGGTCGTAAGAGCCCGAATGCTTCGGAGCCTTTTCCCAGATGGCAGGAGGGAGAAGAGATTGTATGAGGGGTGCGTGGGGTCCTTCATAATGCTGTTTCCTTTGCGGATGCAGCGTGTAGTGTAAATGTCCGTGATGGCGGGAAGAGAGACCCCGATGATCTTCTCAGCTGACCTCACTATCCACTGCAGGGTCTTGCGATCCGAGATGGTGCAATTTCTGAACCAGGCAGTGATGCAGTTGCTCAGGATGCTCTCAATACAACCTCTGTAGAATGCGATGAGGATGGGGTGTGGGAGATGGACTTTCCTCAGCCTTTGCAAAAAGTAGAGATGCTGCTGGCCTTTCCTTGCTATGGAGCTGGTGTTGAGGGACCAGGTGAGATTCTCCATCAGGTGAACAGGTTGCTCCGTGCCCTCCTGAAGTCAACAACCATCTCTTTTGTTTTGTTCACATTAAGAGACAGGTTGTTGGCTCTGCACCAGTCCGTTAGCCACTGCACCTCCTCTCTGTAAGCTGACTCGTCGTTCTTGCTGATGAGACCCACCACGGTGGTGTCATCGGCGAACTTGATGATATGGTTCGAGCTGTGTGTTGCAGCACAGTCGTGGGTCAGCAGAGTGAACAGCAGTGGACTGAGCACGCAACCCTGGGGAGCCCCCGTGCTCAGTGTGATGGTGGTGGAGATGCTGTTCCCGATCCAGACTGACTGAGATCTCCCAGTCAGGAAGTCTAGGATCCAGTTGCAGAGGGAGGTGTTCAGGCCCAATAGGCTCAGCTTTCCAATCAGTTTCTGAGGGATGATTGTGTTGAATGCTGAACTGAAGTCTATGAACAGCATCCGAACGTATGTGTCTTTTTTGTCCAGGTGGGTTAGGGCCAGGTGGAGGGTGGTGGCAATGGCGTCATCTGTTGAGCGGTTGGGACAGTACGCAAACTGCAGGGGGTCCATTGAGGGGGGCAGCAGGGTCTTGATATGCCTCATGACAAGCCTCTTGAAACACTTCATGATGATGGATGTGAGTGCAATGGGACAGTAGTCATTTAAGCAGGACACTGAAGACTTCTTCGGCACAGGGACAATGGTGGGGGCCTTGAAGCATGTTGGAATGGTGGCGCTGCTCAGGGAGATGTTGAAGATGTCAGTGAGAACATCTGCTAGCTGGTCTGCACATCCTCTGAGCACTCTACCAGGGATGTTGTCTGGTCCAGCAGCCTTCCGTGGGTTGACCCTGCACAGGGTTCTTCTCACATCGGCCACGGAGAGACACAGCACCTGGTCATTTGCAGGAGAGGTGGACTTCCTCGCCAGCACGTCATTTTCCGCCTCAAACCGAGCGTAGAAGTTATGATGGTTGCCAGATAAACTGAGACTCACTGAGGCCGTGACATGGGTAATGTTAGCCAGTCTCTGACCGTTCAAGGCGCAGTCGTGGGTAGTCCCCACTGGGCAGCCAAGCCGTAATCGATAAAACACCCCTCTGCACCAGAATCGATCAAAGCAGAGACTGCTCGCTGTTGGATGCCCCACTCCAGAGAAGCAGGTATGAAAGTGAGTGGTGTCGAGGAGGGCCAGACAGGGGTCACACTCACCAGTACTCCTCATCCTCTTGAGGAGCACTAGCTTTTACTGGGTAGGTGGAGATGAAATTGTCTGGTTGGCCACAGTAAAAACAGGAGCAGATGCTGGTTCTCCTTTGTCTTTCAGTCAGCGTCAGGCGGGTACAGTCAACATGCATGGCTTTGGGCTCTGGAATGGGAGATGTAGATGGAGGCAAATGGCAGGGCAATGTAGACTGACAAGGAGCTTGGAGCTGACCCTGTGCCCCCAGGGACCCTCTGGAACCCCTCCCTCTGCGGCACTGCTGAAAGCAAACAACAGTACAGATGGCCAAATCCACTAGGGCTTCAAAGGTGACAGGAAGGTCCTGGGTGACCAGCTCATCTTTGATGTCTTCGGAGAGGCCATTCAGGAAGGTGTCGTACTGTGCCTCCGAGTTCCAGCCACTGGAGGTGGTTAGGGTCCGGAACTCTATGGCGTAATCTGACACACATCTGTGCTGCTGGTGCATGTGCAGTATTTCATGGGCAGCCTCTCTCCCACATTTGGAGCGATCAAATACTTTTCTCATATCCTCAGAAAATAACTGAGAGCTACTGCAGAAAGGAAAGCATGCCTTCCAGACAGCTGTTCCCCATTCTCTCACCGGACTGGACAGTTGAGTGATGACATAGGCTACCTTGACTCGATCAGTCAGAAATGTTATTGGTTCAAAAAAAAAATGAGGGTGCACTGGGGGAAAAAAAAGAGCAGCAGGTACCGGGCTCACCTGAGTACTTTTCTGAAGGAGGTAGACAGGGCTCTTAGACAGGAGGAGTGGGCAAGAACATGGAGGGCAGGGCAGAAGGTGCAGTCGCAGAATGTTGATGGGCACTCTGGGACAGCTGGAGTGACTGAGTCTGGGCCACAAGATCAGCTACATCTACTGCCCTGATCAGAGAGTCCAGCTGGTTCTGATGTTTCCCTAGCATCACTCCCTCTTGTTCCAGGGCAGCTCTCAGACAACCAGTGTCTGCTGGATCCATTCTGGCCAGATTGTACTGTCAAGACGCTGGAGCACGGATCCAATTGCAGACCCAGTACTGTGCACACAGTGATATTAATTGAGTAACAAATCCCAAAGTGCAAACAAAGTCAGTGTCAAAGTTTAGGCAGAGATCAAAACATCCAGAGAAATCCAAAAACCAGAATCAGGAAACAGGCAGAGTCAATATACAGACAGACAGAGTACAGGTACAAATGCTGTATAGGCTCAGGAAAATTCACTGGCACAATCTGACAACAAACAGCTGAAAACACAGGACTGAAATTCACTGAGCAATAAACAGAAATGCAGATGATAGGTGGAGCACAATAAGACACAGGTGGCGGCAATACAGGTAATAATGAGACACAGATGAGAGACAGAGTAATACAGGGGCCAGAGTAGAGCAGGAGTGGGGATAGGAGCATGTGGCAATACAAAACTATGGACTGACAGCTAGGGGGAACACACAACAAGACAGAACTCAACTGGAGGTACTGACAGCTTGGCTGTACTTTTTTATCCTGCATGGATGGACTTCTTAGGCAGTTCATCTCTGAAATCTCTAAACTTACTTCTATTGACTCCGTGAGTTCCTGAAAATGATCAGAATCAGAATCAGGTCTAGTATCATTGGTTTATGTTGTGAAATCTGTTTTGTTGCAGCAGCAGTACATTGCAAATTATAATATTTAAAAAAAAACTATAAATTACAATAAGTATAAGAGATTCTAATTAATTGGGATCAGTACAATTTGGCCCAATTGCCTGGCTGTCCCAATTAGCTGAAGTTTCATGGAAACAGTTAAAAAGATATTTTAAAAAAGACAAACTACTATTTAACTGAGTAACAAATTATGTATTTAAATGAAATACAGAACAATTTCAAACACTACCAATACTACTACAGTGCTATAAAATTGATTATTAGTTCCTTAAAGTTATTGACAGAGGAATTCATCTGGTGTATGCTCTCATGATATTGTGCTTGACTGTAAATGAACAAAATCTTCGCAGACACCTAATGCAGATAATGGTCTGCCTTAATCAATGCTTTTGATGATTGTATCCTCCAAATCTTCATTTTCATTGTAACATTCAAGATGATTGTTGATACCTTTAAATTCTTTGTAGTACAGTACCTAACTTGTTGAAGTTGTGAAATAATTTTCTTTTTGCTCCTGTCTGTTTCTGGCATCTCCAAGCCTGAATACTTAAAACTGCTGCAAGCAAAATGGTTCTGAATTGTCTTGCTTATTTCTCGCCAACTAAGTGATTAAACAGAAACACATGCAAGTGATGCTATTTAAAAACCGTTCACTCTAAGCACAGTATAGCATCTAATGGCCACTCGTGCGTGTGACTGACTTTAGTTAAAACTGTACAGCAATTGAATGGCATAGTGTCCCAAACACAATCCCAGATATTTTCTTGATTAATTTTTGTTTAATTGTTGTCCAAAATAAGTGTTTGTTCTAATTAACTGATGGCCCAATTAACTGGAATCCACTGTATATAAAATTTTTTAAATTGAATAAGAATTGCAAAAAGAAAACAAAAAATAAAAGTGAGTTAGTGTTCATGGGTTCAAAGTCCATTCAGAAATCTGATGGTGGAGAGGAAGATGCTGTTCCTGAAATGTTGAATGTGTGTTTTAAGGCTCCTGTATCTTCTCCCTGATGGAGGAGATCGCATGTCCTGGGTGACGGGGTTTCTTAATGATGGATGCTGCATTTCTGCAAGGTGTCCTGGATGCTGGGGAGGCTAGTGTCCATGATGGAGCTGGATGAGTTTAAATCTTCCTGCAGCTCATTCCAATCCTGAGCAGTGGCCCCTCCATGCAACCAGTTAGATTGCTCTCCATGGTACATCTGTAGAAATTTGAATGAGTCTTTGGTGACATATCAAGTTTCCTCAAACTCCTAATGAAATATTGCTGCTGTTGTGCCTTCTTCGTAATTGGATCAATACATTTTGCCCAGGATAGATCATCGGAGATTTTGACACCCAGAAACTTGAAACTGCTTACCCTTTCCATTGCTGCTCCCTCTATATGGACTGGTATGTGTTCCTTCGATTTTCCCTTCCTGAAGTCCACAATCAATTCCTTGGTCTTACTGACATTGAGTGCAAGGTTATAGTTGCAACACCACTCAAACAGCTGACCTGTCTTGCGCCTGTACACCTCATCATCACTATTTGAAAATCTGCCAACAATCATTATGTCATCAGCAAATTTATAGATGGTGTTTGAGGTGTGCATAGGCACACAGTCATGGGTGATCATCAGCGAGATGTTATTTCTGATCCACACTGACAGTGGCCAGTTGAGATTGCATTGTAGATCTATTGTAGCAATAGGCAATTTGCAGCAGGACCAGGTCCTTACTGAGGTTGATCAATCTCTCAAAGCACCTCATCATAGTAGATGTGAGTTCAGCCGGGCGATAGACATTTGTGCAGCTCACCCTGTTCTTCTTGGGCACTGATATGATTGTCATCCTTTTGAAGCAGATGGAAACCTCTAACTGCAGTGAGAGATTGAAGATATCCTTGTACACTTCTGCCATTTGGTTTGTCATAGGTTTTAGGTGCACTACTAGATACGCAATAAGGGCCTGATGTCTTGTAAGGGTTCATCCTCTTGAAAGATGTTCTGTTGTTGGCTTCTGAGACAAATTTCCCTGAACTTCCCACCCCTTCAGGGACAGGCTTGCTTGCCATTTTCATTTTAAACATCTCTCACTTTACTTTTCAGATGTTGTTTTTCTTCCCTGCAGCTGATCCTAATTCTAATTGAAACCCACCTTCCTCCCTAACTCAAAGGCTAGCTGTACCATTTTGCGTTATTACCTTGAACCTTAGCAAATTATGGTCACTATTACCAAAAGATTGCTCCACGCACACTTTATTCACTTCTCTGACATCATTCCCTAAGGTTAAATCCCTGTCTCTTTTGGGACTCCCTCAACACTGCTTCAAAAAACTCTCCTGAATGCATTTCATGAATTCCAGCCCTTCTAAACCCCTTGCACATTTTTACAATCTGCCTAAATATCTGTTCTTCTGATTCTTGCTAAATATTGGGAATCCTATATTATAACCTTGGAGTAACTGCATTTCACCTCTACTTCTTCATTCTACCTCTATGACCACAATGGCCGATCCTTCCAGGATATCCTCCCTACTTAATGCCATAATCTCCCAAGAGGACAAAAAAAAAACCAGAGGACCACAACCTTCTTGTGGTTTGGAGGCTTGCATGACTTAATGACTTGGAGAGCTTTGTTGGCTGGAGTCAATGCTTTATGCTTTGGCTCTTGATAGGGTCACCCATGTCAAACAGCTCAAGGGGTAGAGGCCAGATTACTAGTGGTCCACCGATCCTCCAGGTTTGGGGGTTCAGCTCAGGGCTAATAACCCTGACTAGTCAAACAAAACAGTTATGGAAAAATACAAACATGGGAACCTAGAAAACCGACAGCACAATATAGGCCCTTTGGCCCACAAAGCTGTGCCGAACATATCCTTACCTTAGAAATTACCTAGGGTTACCCATAGCCCACTATTTTTCTAAACTCCATGTACCTATCCGGAAGTCTCTTACAAGACCCTATCATATCCGCCTCCACCACCGTCGCTGGCAGCCATTTCCATGCACTCACCACTCTCTGCGTTTATATTAAAAAAAACCTTACCCCTGACATCTCCTTTGTACCTGCATCCAAGTACCTTAAAACTATGCCCTCTCGTGCTAGCCATTTCAGCCCTTGGAAAAAGCCTCTGACTATCCACACAATCAATGCCTCTCATCATCTTGTACACCTCTATCAGGTCACCTCTCACCCTCCATCGCTCCAAGGAGAAAAGGCTGACTTCACTCGTGCTATTCTCATAAGACATGCTCCCCAATCCAGGCAACATCCTTGTAAATCTCCTCTGCACCCTTTCTATGATTTCCATATCCTTCCAGTAGTGAGGAGACCAGAACTGAGCACAGTACTCCAAGTGGGGTCTGACCAGGGTCCTATATAGCTGCAACATTACCTCTCGGCTCTTAAACTCAATCCCATGATTGATGAAGGCCAATGCACCGTATGCTTTCTTAACTACAGAATCAACCTGCCTAGCAGCTTTGAGTGTCCTATGGACTCGGACCCCAAGATCCCTCTGATCCTCCACACTGCCAAGAGTCTTACCATTAATATTATAAACTGCCATCTTATTTGATCTACCTAAATGAACCACCACACACTTATCTGGATTGAACTCCATCAGTCACTTCTCAGCTCAGTTTTGTATCCTATCAATGTCCTGCTGTAACCTCTGACATCCCTCCATGCTATCCACAACACAACCAACCTTTGTGTCATCAGCAAATTTACTAACCCATCCCTTCACTTCCTCATCCAAGTCATTTATAAAAATCATGAAGATTAGGGGTCCCAGAACAGATCCCTGAGGCAAACCACTGGTCACTGACCTTCCTGCAGAATATGAACTATCTACAACCACTCTTTGCCTTCTGTGGGCAAGCCAGTTCTGGATCCACAAAGCAATATCCCCTTGGATCCCATACCTTCTTTCTTTCTTAGTAAGCCTTGCATGGGGTACCTTGTCAAATGCCTTGCTGAAATCCATATACACTGCATCTACTACTCTACCTTTATTGATGTGTTTAGTCATATCCTCAAAAAATTCAAACAGGCTCGTAAGACATACCTGCCTTTGACAAAGCCATGCTTTCTAACAATTCCTAATCATATTATGCCTCTCCAAATGTTCATAAATCCTGCCTCACAGGATCTTCTCCATCAACTTATCAACCACTGAAGTAAAACTCACTGGTCTATAATTTCCTGGGCTATGCCTACTCCCTTTCTTGAATAAGGGAACAACATCCGCAACCTTCCAATCCTCCGGAACCTCCCCTGTCCCCATTGATGATGCAAAGATCATCACCAGAGGCTCAGCAATCTCCTCCCTCGCTTCTCACAGTAACCTGAGGTACATCTCGTCCAGTCCTGGTGACTTATCCAACTTGATGCTTTCCAAAAGCTCTAGCACATCCTCTTCATTTATATTTACATGCTTGAGCTTTTCAGTCCACTGTAAGTCATCCCTACAATTGCCAAGATCCTTTTCTGTAGTGAATACTGAAGCAAGTTATTCATTAAGTACCTCTACTATCTCCTCTGGTTCCATACACACTTTTCCACTGTCACACCTGATTGGTCCTATTCTGTCACATCTTATCCTCTTGCTCTTTACCTACTTGTTGAATGTCTTGGGGTTTTCCTTAATCCTGTCCTGCCAAGGCCTTCTCATGGCCCCTTCTGGCTCTTCTAAGGTCCTTCCTGCTAGCCTTATAATCTTCTGGATCTCTATCATTACCTAGTTTTTTGAACCTTTAGGAAGCTCTTCTTCTTGACTAGATTTACAACAGCCTTTGTACACCATGGTTCCTGTACCTTACCATTCTTTCCCTGTCTCATTGAAATATACCTATGCAGAACCCCACACAAATATCCCCTGAACATTTGCCACATTTCTTCTGTACGTTTCCCTAAGAACATGTGTTTCCAATTTATGCTTCCAAGTTCCTGCCTGATAGACTCATATTTCCCCTTACTCCAATTAAATGTTTTCCTAACTTGTCTGTTCCTATCCCTCTCCAATGCAATGGTAAAAGAGATAGAATTATGTCACTATCTCCAAAATGCTCTCCCACTGAGAGATCTGACACCCGATCAGGTTCATTTCCTAATACCAGATCAAGTGCAGCCTCTATTCTTGTAGGCTTATCTACATATTGTGTCAAGAAACTTTCCTGAACACACCTAACAAACTCCACCTCATCTAAACCCCTCGCTCTAGAGAAATGCCTATTGATATTTGGGAAATTAAAATCTCCCACCACAACAACCCTGTTATTATTACACCTTTCCAGAATCTGTCTCCCTATCTGTTCCTCGATATCCCTGTTACTACTGGGTGATCTATAAAATACACCCAGTAGAGTTATTGATCCCTTCTGTTCCTAACTTCCACCCACAGACTCTGCAGACCTCCATTACTTCCTCTTTTTCTGCAGCCGTGACACTATCTCTGATCAATAGTGCTGTGACCCCACTTCTTTTGCCTCCCTCCCTGTACTTTCTGAAACATCTAAAGCCTGGCACTCGTAGTAAACATTCCTCTCCCTGAGCCATCCAAGTCTCTGTTATGGACACATATCATAGCTCCAAGTACTGACCCATGCTCTAAGCTCATCTGCTTTGTTCATAATACTCCTTGCAATAAAATAGGCACATCTCAAACCATCGGTCTGAGCGCATCCCTTCTCTATCACCTACCTATCCTCTCTCACTCATTGTCTCAAAGCTTTCTCTATTTGTAAGCCTATTGCCTCTTCCTCCATCTCTTTAGTTTGGTTCCCACCCCTCAGTAATTCTAGTTTAAACACTCCCCACCAGGATATTGGTCCCTTTGGGATTCAAGTGCAACCCATTTTTTCTGTACAGGTCACGCCTGCCCCAAAAGAGGTCCCAATGATCCAGAAATCTGAATCCCTGCCCCCTGCTCCAATCCCTCAGCCACGCATTTATCCTCCACTTCATTCTGTTCCTATACTCACTGTCACACGGCACAGGCAGTAATCCTGAGATTACTACCTTTGTGGTCTTGCTTCTCAATTAGTTTCCAAACTCCCTGTAGTCTGTTTTTAGCACCTTCTCCCTTTTCCTACCTATGTCGTCGGTACCAATATGTACCACGACCTCTGGCTATTCTCCTTTCTACTTCTGGATATCATGGACGCGATCAGAAAAATCCCAGACCCTGGCACCTAGGAGGCAAACTGCCATCCCTGTTTCTCTCCTGCATCCACAGAATTGCTGTCTGACCCCCTATCACTGCTGCCATCCCCTTCCTTTCCCTACCCTCCTCAGCCACAGGGCCAGACTCTGCCAGAGGAAATGAAGAATCCTTCTACATCTGAGTGTGACATATTTTTGCCATAATTCTCTCTTTTCTGCAGAGCAATACCCCTCTTTTAGTCAAGTACAGCCCCTCCACACCCCCAAAATGTATCCTAGAAGACTGAGCTGCCAGTTCTATCTTCTCTTTACCATGTTTTAATCCTATGAGCTGATCTTTACGTCAGCTCAAGCAACTGATCAGTGAGGGTCTTTGTATTAAAGAGCAGTTGAACCTCATTTCTACATACAAACGGGCCTCTTTACATGCTTCACTCTATTCTGGGTCCCACTCTCCTACATCACTAATTGAAGCCCTCCTGGGTGGCACTAGCAAACCTCACTGCAAAGATATTTATACTGCTTCAGTTCGGGTGCAGTTATCCTCTTGTACAAGTCATCCCTCCCCAGAAGAGATCCCAATGATCCAAAAATACCTGAATTGCTCCCTCCTGCACTAACTCTTTTGTCAAACATTTATCTGTCCCATCTTCCTATTCCTATACTCACGAGCAAGTGGAACAGGGACAAAATCCTGTAGAGATCCTGCTTTTCACTTTTCTACATTAATTCCCGAAGTCTCTTTGTAAGACCTCAATCCTTTTCCCCAAACGCCGTTACTGCCAATATGAGCCACGGACTCCTGCTGCTCACCAGCTCTTTTCTGAAGGTTCTGTACCTGCTTTGAGTACCTTTTTGCGGCTGCTGGTATAGACTTTCTCACTCTCTGCTGCTTTCTTTGGTAAGAGTTTAGAATCAGAATCAGGTTTACTATCACAAGCGTATGTCATGAATTTTGTTGTCTTTGCTGCATCAGTACAATGCAATACATAATAATACATCAAAATAGAAATAAACATAAATTACAGTTCTTCCTGAACTGTTGTCTGTGTGCCTTCAGGCTTTTGTACCTCCTTCCTGATAGCAGCAATGAGAAGAAGGAACGAACTGGGTGATGGAGTCCTTCATGATGGATGCCACTCTTTTGAGACATTGCTTCTTTAAGATATCTTGGATTCTGGGCAGGCTGGAGCTGATTAAGTTTGCAAGCTTATTTCGATCATTGTGCAGTAGCAGCCCCACAACCCCCATAAAACAGTGATGCAGCCAGTTAGAATGCTCTCCAGAGTACATCTGCAGAAATTTGCGAGTGTCTTTGGTGACATATTAAATCTTCTCAAATTCCTAATGAAATATATCTGCTGTCATGCCTTCTTGTTGCTGCATCAATATGTTGGGTCCACGATAGATTCTCAGAAATATTGACAGCCAGGAACCTGAAATTGCTCACTCTTTCTGCTTCTGATGCCTCTATGTGGACAGGTGTGTGTCCCTTCCGGTATGATGCTCAGACACAATGGCTTCTACAGGGCCAACCAAAGGTTGCTATCGTCTTTTCTAAAACCTATGTTTTACGATCATAAGATCTTGTTGGACATTGAAAACTTAAAATACAGTAGATCTACCCCATGAGCGAGTTGCTCATTGCTGGAGAAACTGAAGGAACTGGACTTGATGTGGATCGTGCTGTTACTTTTGTCAGAGTGGTGTTGGAGTGGGTGCACGAAAGAGGCATGCAGTCTAACAGTGAGTGATTGACTTAGACACCTCTTCCTCAAGGATGCCCTCACTAAAGGGAGATTATGCTGTAACTAACCAATCTTAAAAGACTAGTTCACTTCCCAGTATAGAAACATTTTGAATGTCATAGAAACATTTCAAATGTTGAAAGGCATGGACAGAGTGGATGTGGCAAAGTTGTTTCCCAAGGTGGGGGAGTCTAGTATGAGAGGACGTGACTTGAGGATTGCAGGGTGCCCATTCAGAACGGAGATGCAAAAAATTTTTTTTAGCCAGAGGATGGTAAATCTATGGAATTTGTTGCCATGGGCGGCAGTGGAGGCCAAGTCATTGGGTGTATTTAAGGCAGAGATTGATAGGTATCTGAGTAGTCAGGGCATCAAAGGTTATGAAGAGAAGGCAGGTGAAAGGGACTAAAGGGGAGATTGGATCAGTTCGTGATGAAATGGCGGAGCAGACTTGGTGGGCCGAATGGCCGACTTCTGCTTCTTTGTCTTATGGTCTTATGGTCTATATTTTCCATGGTGAGTTTAGCTGCCAGTATCCACTACTTGAGCAGTAGGTCCCCCCCTCCCTACCAAGGAGAAGATGCTTCCAGCTAACAAAGTAGTTTAAACAGACCTTTCTGCCTTATCAAACATTTTTAAATTATAAACCATTACTAAAACACAGGTACAAGGACATCAGCTAAAAAGACATACCAAAGATGCAGGTGAATGAATTGTCCATTGCAGATACTGAAGCCAGAAGAATGGATTCTAATACACCCCATGTTTCTTTCATGCTTCTTGATGTTCCTTATCCCATTCCTAATAAGCATGAACTGCTCTCCACACTTATGCAATTTCTTTGCCACTTTGGTGACTTCACAAGTACATATTTCCACAGACACCCTTTTTATGGTCTAAAAGCTTTTTGGAGACAGTTCCCAGCTACCCGCAATTAATGTTGTGAAGCTAAATTTTCTGAGTGCTTCCAACATTAATAGATCAGTTACTGATATGCTAAGTCTTTTGTCTCCAACTGGTCTACCAGCTTCCTTGAACTAAGCAACTTAGCCAGCATTGTCCATTTTCAAACAAAGCAAATTAAATAATTCATTCTCTTGTACTGCATTTCTTTAGCAATAAGACAGAATCTATGAGGCAGACAGACAGACAGACAAACATACTTTATTGATCCCAAGGGAAATTGGGTTTTGTTACAGCTGCACCAACCAAGAATAGTATAGAAATATAGCAATATAAAACCATAAATAATTAAATAATAATAAGTCAATCATGCCAAGTGGAAATAAGTCCAGGACCAGCCTATTGGTTCAGGGTGTCTGACACTCAGAGGGAGGAGTTGTAAAGTTTGATGGCCACAGGCAGGAATGACTTGCTGTGACACTCAGTCCACCCAGCAAGTCCGTGTCTCTGTACAGAGCTTGTTTGCAGAGCTTCTAGATTATTACCACTTTCTGTCTGTATATATTTTATTCACTGAAGACTGGCTCGTCTTTACAACCAGAAGCTAAACAACTATAAATGTTTGATCTTTGCAAGTGGCAGTGGCTACATTTAGAAAGCTAAGCTTGGCAAAAAGAAGAGGCCCTCTGACCCAGGAAGTGAATATCTATCACATCCCCTCTTGCTAAGTGAAGAATTCTAACCCAGCTTCTTCTTCGGGATATGGAAAATTTGGAGTGGAAAATTGTAAGTGTAACTCCACTCTTTAAGAAAAGAGGAAGGCAGCAAAAAGGAAATTATGGACCAGTTAGCCTGACCTCAGTGGTTGGGAAGATGTTAGAGTCAATTATTAAGGTGGAGTGAAGTCATGATGGCGCTAAACGGCAACTCCTTTGCTTGCATCTTCAGAAACAGTTCTGTTTCCATCTTTAATATCTTCATTTTTCCTTTCTAGGGATCTTTTGAAGACCCCGACCTGGAGTTATACGCTGATTTTGATTCTTTGCGGGAATGGGACCTGTTCTCGGGGTTTCAGGATTGGCCGCTGTTGTTTGGCCTGAGAGTCTTGCTCGTATTTGGAAGCCTAAGATCTCAGGGTTCTGGAGACGGACAGATTAAGGGTTGGTGTCACAACAGGAGGCCCACTCTACACATTGGTTAGAGCATTGGCTGATCAGTAGGAGTCAGCGAGTGGGAATAAAAGGATCCTTTTTTGGTTGGCTGCCAGTGACCAGCAGTGTCTGTAGGGATCAGTGTTGGGAAGCTTCTTTTTATGCTATATATCAATGATTTAGATGATGGAATAGATGGCTTTGTTCTCAAGTTTGCAGATGATACGAATATTGGTGGAGGGACAGGTACTGTTGAGGAAACAGGTAGGCTGCAGAAGGGTGTGGACAGATTAGGAGAATGGGCAAGAAAGTGCCAAATGAAATACAATGTTGGAAAATGCATGTTCATGCACTTTGGTAGTAGATATAAATGAGCAGACTATTTTCTAAATGGAGGAGAAAATCCAAAAATCAGAGATACAAAGGGACTTGAGATTCCTTGTGCAGAACACCCTAAAAGTCAACTTGCAGATAAAGTTGGTGGTAAGGTAGGCAAATGCAATGTTAGCACTCATTTCATGAGTTCTAGAATACAAGAGCACGGATGCTTATAAGACTCGGATGAGGTGTCACTTTGAGTATTGTGAACAGCTCTAGACTCCTCATCTAAGAAAGGATGTGCTGGCATTTCTGGAATCTATTTGAAATGAACAGGATATGTACGTCCCAAAGAGGAAGAAATATTCTGAAGGCAAGATGACACAACCATGGCTAATAAGGAAGTCAAGCCAACATAAAAGCAAACAGAGATCAAAAATTAGCAGGGGGTTTAGGGATTGGCAAGCTTTTAAATACCAACAGAAGGCACTAAAAAGTCATTATGAAGGTAAAGATGGAATGCAAAAGTAAGCTAGGCAATAATAATGAAGAGGGATCCATGAGGAGGGATTTGGGGGGGGGGGGGGGTTGATGTTCCTGTTCTGTTTTGTTCATTTTTTTGTGAGGGAGGAGGAATTTGGGGGAACCAGTTTTGTTTGTTTTTTTGTGTGGGAAGGGGGGGATTTTGGGGGTTGATACACGTGGAATATCATGCTGCCTTCCTTTTCTTTGTTGGTTTCATGGCTACCCGGAGAAGAAGAATTTCAAGTTGTGTACTTTCATAATAAATGAACCTTTGAACCTTTTGAGGATACCAAAAGGCATATTGGACTATTGGAAAAACGATGCTGGAGAGGTAATAATGGGGACATTGAAACAGCGGACAAAATGAATAAGTATTTTGCATCAGTCTTCACTGTGGAAGACACTAGCAGTATGGTGGAAGTCCCAGGTGCCAGGGAGCATGAAGTGTGTGAAGATATCATTGCTAGAGAGGAGGTTTTTTGGAAACTGAAAGGTCTATGAAAGTTGATGAGTTACCCAGACCAGATGGTGACCAGGGTTTTTAAAGAGGTGGCTGAAGAGATTGTGAAGGCATTAATAATGATCTTTCAAGAATCACTAGATTCTGGAAATGTTCCGGAAGACTGTAAAATTGCAAATGTCATTGCACTCTTCAAGAAATGAGAGAGGCAGAAGGAAGAAAACTTTTGGCCAATTAGTCTGACCTCAGTGGTTGGGAAGATATTGGAGTTGATAATTAAAGATGGGGTCTTAGAGTATTTAGAGGCACATGATCAAGTAGGCTGTAGTCATCATGCTTTCTTCAAGGGAAAATCTTGCCTGACAGATCTGTTGGAATTCTTCGAAGAAATATCAAGCAGGATATATGAAGGAAAATCAGTTGATGTTGTTTACATGGATTTTCAGAGAGCTTTTGACAAGGTGCCACATATGAGGCTGCTTAACAAGCTTCGAGCCCAAGGTATTATAGGAAAGATTTTAGCATAGATAAAGCAGAAGCCGATTGGCAGGAGGCAAAGATTGTGAATAAAGGGAGTCTTTTCTGGTTGGATGCCTGTGACTAGTGGTGTTCCACATGGGTCTATGTAAGGACTGATTATTTTTACATTATGTGTCAATGATCTGGATGATGGAATTGATGGCTTTGTTGCAAAGTTTGCAGACAATATGCAGATTGGTGGAGGGGCAGGTAGTTTTGAGGAAATAGAGAGGCTGCAGAAGGACAGACAGATTAGGAGAACGGTCAAAGAAGTGGCAGATGGAATACAGTGTCGGGAAATGTATGGCCATGCACTTTGGTAAAAGTGAAAGGGTTGACTATATTTTAAATGGAGAGAAAATACAAAAAAGCTGAGGCGCAAATGGATTTGGGAGTCCTTATGCAAGATTCCCTAGGTTAATTTGGAGGTTGAATCTGTGGTGAAGAAGGCAAATGCAATATTAGCTTTATTTCAAGAGGACTAGAATATAAAAGCAAGGATAAAATGTTGAGACTTTACAAAGCACTGGTAGGGCCTCACTTGGAGTATTATGTGCAGTTTTGGGCCCCTTATCTTGGAAAGAATGTGTTTGAACTGGAGAGGATTCAAAGGAGGTTCACAAAAATGATTCCAGGATTAAACTGATTGTCATATGAGGACCATTTGATGGCTCTGGGCTATCACTGTAATTTAGAAGAATAAGGGGTGACCTCATTAAATCCTATTGAATGGTGAAAGGCCTTGATAGAGTGGACATGGAAACAATGTTTCCTATAGAGGGAGTGTCTAAGAAAGGGTATTCTTTTAGAACGGAGATGAGAAGGAATTTCTTTAACCAGAGAGTGGTGAATTTGTGGAATTCATTGCCGCAGGCAGCTGTGGAGGTCAAGCCTTTATGTATATTTAAGGCAGAGATTGATAGATTCTTGATTGGTCATAAAGGGATATGGGTGGGTGGGGGGGGGGGAGGCAGGAGATTGGGGCTGATAGGAAAAGTGGATCAACCATGATGAAATGGTGGAGCAGACTTGATGGGCCAAATAGCCTAATTCTGCTACTACGTCTTATGGTTCTGTCCCTCCCAAGAGACTGAAGATTATTGGTGTGCTGTAACTTAACATACTGATACCAACCATACAAGCTGCACAAATTTCTTCCCATTTTGTTGATCCTGGACTTGGTATAGTTGTCCAGGTCTTTTGCCTTTACTTTGTTGAGGATTAGGCCTAATTGAGAAGAATTGACTTATTTTCCCAACTCCTGCATTTTCCCAGACGACGTTAACTGAACAAGGGATACACAGTCTGTTCTGTCAGATCTTGTGATTTTATCAAACAACTATACAAACTACGGTAGTTTGTAGCATTAAGAATAAGACAAATAGCAATATTATTAGGCTTATTCATCCTACTTTTTGTATTGTAGGAATACCACATTCACAAAATATACTCACACCCAAACAATAAGTAAAACATATTCAAATAATTCTACCTTGTGACAATTTAACACTTTGTAGACCTCAGAGGCTCTAGGATTACATTGCCATTTCCGAAGAAATTGCAACAGAGTAGGTAAAAGGGGTTGCTGTCTTTCTCCCCCTGTTAAGCTTTTTATTATGGTATAAAATAACACAAAAATACAGTAAGATAGATGGCTTAAATATCAAAGGTGTAAACCATGATAGTAGGTTGCCATCATTAGCAATAAACAGAACATTTACAAAAGTACTTTATATAAAATCTTAAGAACCATATTTATATAAATTTTTACTCATGTTAAAAATTAAATATGTACTATCAAGGTGCATAAGTTTATATGGTTATATAAAAAATAATGCTTGTCGATTCATGTTTCAGTGGGATTGTGCTATTAGACCAATTATTCATGACAGACACACCCCAATCTTCCCCCTCCCCATCTCCCCCAAGATGAGGCGAGTGTCATGAATACCCATATGCTATGTTAGTGATCAGGACTAGGAAAAGGAGAAGAACAAGGATAACATGATCAGGGAAGTCCCTCTCTTCACTCTTCCAGGGTTGAGGGCAAACCAGAGGAATAGGTAATGAGGCGATTATGAGGCAATGTATAGCAAAGCAATCATACAAGAAATAATCAATGGTAGTGCACATCAGACAGTGGAGTTAACAGAGTCTGAGGGGTGGAGAAAAAGCAGAAGTCACTAAATTTCAGTCTTTGCAGGCTTCAATATCCCAACACCAGGAGCATGGTAAAAATAATAATTCCTAAGACTAAGGGAATTGTCTGTTGGAAAACTGCAAAAAAAAAAATCATTAATCCAATTTAAAGTCGTGCCAATCCATGTGGAAACTGTATTTGCTGCTGCAGAAGCTAAATGTGTAACAGCTGTAAAGGTCTTAGCTATGGTTTCAGCTAGAGCATTAAGCCATTCGGGGCTGAGTTCGAGTCTGCAAAGGAAGCTTGTGAAAAGGAGATGCTTTGCTCAGCTGATTTTATCCATTTATTTACTCCCGTAATATATAGAGAAATACTCCTTTAATTTAACTGAGTTTCTTCTAGCTTTTGTTGACGAAAATCAAGTCCTTCTAGAACAGTCTTTGTAGGATCTATCATAAATCGTTCCTTAAAACTGGACTTGTGTTTCTGTTTGAGTTGTGCAACATAGATTAAATCATCACATTTCTCTAAGAGTTATGGCCAATATAAACCTTAGTAAGTAGATGATTCTTGAATAACATCAGAAATAAGCATTGAAATGTCCACATCCATATCAAAATGGCAGGGTTGAACGTTGCCAAAAGTAAGAGCTTTGGCATATGGAAAGGTGAGACTGGATATGCCTGTATCTAATTCGACAGATGAATCGTTTTGAGTAGAATTGTTGCTGAAATTCTCCTGTTCAGTTTTTATTACACTAATGTTGGCTTTTACCTAGTACTTAGCCATCTGGGCTCATCATATAAATATTATTGTGAAGAAAGCACAACAGCGGTTCTACTTTCTCAGGAGTCTGCGGAGGTTCAACATGTCATCGAAAACCTTGGCAAACTTCTATAGGCGTGTGGTAGAATGTGTGCTGACTGGCTGTATTATGGCCTGGTATGGGAACACCAATGCCTTTCAGTGAAAAAATCCTAGAAAATGTAGTGGATTCGGCCCACTACATCATGGGTAAAAACCTCCCACCATTGTGCTACATGAAACGTTGCGGTAGAAAAGCAGCATCCATCATCAAATATCCCCACCACCCAGGCCATGCTCTTTGCTCACTGCTGCCATCAGGTAGAAGGTACAGTTGTCTCAGGACTCACACCACCAGGTTCAAGAACAGTTACTACCCCTCAACCATCAGACCCTTGAACAAAAGGGGATAGCTACAGTCATTAAAGGACTCTGTTATATAGTTGTTTCATGCTTGTTCTTTATTGCTATTTATTTATATTTACACTTGCACAGTTTGTTTATGGTTTATAGTTCCTGATGTTTACAGTTTACCATTAATGTTGTACAGATTTGCTACATAAAAGAATCTTAGGGTTCTTTTAGTGTAGTGACAAGTATGTACTCTGATAATAAATTTTACTTTGAACTTTTTGATCTTCTAGGTTGAGGGTAAATATCTCTTCCTAAGGCAGGCGGTTTCCAGGGAACTTGTTTGTTTAGTTGATTACATCTTCCATGCTGAGGGGCGAGTATAGAAGAATGCTGCAGATGTGATTGACCTGAGGAATGAGGCTGGTTTGATAACTTAGTTACCGACCCTTCGTTACCTTTAGAGTGGAAAGGGGAAGACCTTGTGCCAGCACCTCATCACCATTGTGTGGGAATGAGTGATAATCCTGCTACCACCACATGGGTGCACAGAACCTTTTCAACAACCTGGAATTGTTCACTTACTGTGTGTTGATTAAGGGTTATTCTGCACATGGTGAGAAGATTTTCATTAGGCTAAATGGGTAACATTATAGAACGAACGAGGTCCCAACCTGCTTATGCTATTTGTTCCCTGATGCAATTTGAGAAGGATAAGGGCAGATCGGAGGTGTCAGTGTTGCAGTTGAACAAAGGAGACTATGGAGCCATGAGGGAGGAGCTGGCCAAAGTTAACTGGACGGATATCCTAGCAGAAAAGACAGTGGAACAGCAATGGCAGGTATTCTTGGGGATAATGCACAAGGTCAAAATCAGTTCATCCCCCGGAGAAGGAAGGATTCAAAGGGGGGAAAGGGGCCACAGTGGTTGACAAAGGAAGTCAGATTGCATAGCATTAAAAAAAAAAGAAATATGACAGAGCTAAGGTGAGTGGGAAGACAGATGATTGGGAAATTTTTAAGGAACAGCAGAACTTAACTAAAAATGCAATACGGGGAGAAAAAATGAGGTACGAATGCAAGCTAGCCAGGAATATAAAGGAGTATAGCAAAAGCTTTTTTAGGTATGTGAAGAGAAAGCAGATACTTAAGAACAATGTTAGGCCCTTGAAGAATGAATTGAGTGAAATTGTTATGGGAAACAGAGAATTTAATAAGTACTTTAGATCTGTCTTCACTAGGGAAGACACAAGCAACCTCCCGGATGTATGGATGGGCCAAGGACATAGGGTAACAGAGGAAATGAAACAGATTGACATTAGGAAGGAAATGGTGATGAGTAGACTGATGGGACTGAAGGCTAACAAATCCCCAGGTCCAGATGGTCTGCATCCTAGGGTACTAAAGGAGGTGGCTCTGGAAATTGCAGATGCATTGGTAATCATTTTCCAATGTTCCTTAGATTCAGGATCAGTTCCTGAGGATTGGAGAATGGCTAATGTTATCCCACTTTTTAAGAAAGGAGGGAGGGAGAAAACAGAGAACTATCGTTCTGTCAGCCTAACATCAGTAGTGGGGAAGATGCTAGAGTCCATTATTAAAGAAGAAATAGTGGCATATCTAGAAAGCAGTGATAGGATTGGGCCGAGCCAGCATGGATTTACCAAGGGCAAATCATGCTTGACTAATCTATTGGAGTTTTTTGAGGATGTAACCAGGAAGTTAGACAAGGGAGATCCAGTGGATGTAGTGTACCTCGATTTTCAGAAGGCATTTGATAAAGTCCCACATAGGAGATTGGTGGGTAAAATCAGAGCTCCTGGCATTGGAGGGAAGATATTGACATGGATAGAAAACTAGTTGGCAGATAGAAAGCAAAGGGTAGCGGTGAATGGGTGTTTCTCGGAATGGCAGGTGGTGACTAGTGGGGTGCCACAGGGCTCAGTATTGGGACCACAGCTGTTTATGATTTACATCAACGATTTAGATGAAGGCATTGAGAATAACATCAGCAAGTTTGCTGATGATACTAAGCTGGGTGGCAGTGTGATGTGATGAGGATGTTAGGAGAATTCAGGGTGACTTGGATAGGCTGGGTGAGTGGGCAGATACTTGGCAGATGACGTTTAATGTGACTAAGTGTGAGGTTATCCACTTTGGGAGTAAGAACAAGAAGGCAGATTATTATCTGAACAGTGTAGAGTTAGGTAAGGGAGAAATACAAAGAGATCTAGGAGTCCTTGTTCATCAGTTACTGAAGGTGAATGAGCAAGTGCAGCAGGCAGTGAAGAAGGCTAATGGAATGTTGGCCTTTATTACAAAGGGAATTGAGTACAGGAGCAAGGAAATCCTTTTGCATTTGTACAGGGCCCTGGTGAGACCACGCCTGGAGTATTGTGTTCAGTTTTGGTCTCCAGGGTTAAGGAAGGACATCCTGGCTGTAGAGGAAGTGCAGCATAGATTCACGAGGTTAATTCCTGGGATGTCTGGACTGTCTTACGCAGAGAGGTTAGAGAGACTGGGCTTGTACATGCTGGAATTAAGGAGATTGAGAGGGGATCTGATTGCAACATATAAGATTATTAAAGGATTGGACAAGATAGAGGCAGGAAATATGTTCCAGATGCTGGGAGAGTCCAGTACCAGAGGGCATGGCTTAAGAATAAGGGGTAGGTCATTTAGGACAGAGTTAAGGAAAAACTTCTTCTCCCAGAGTGTTGTGGGGGTGTGGAATGCACTGCCTTGGAAGGCAGTGGAGGCCAATTCTCTGGATGCTTTCAAGAAGGAGCTAGATAGGTATCTTATGGATAGGGGAATCAAGGGATATGGGGACAAGGCAGGAACCGGGTATTGATAGTAGATGATCAGCCATGATCTCAGAATGGTGGTGCAGGCTTGAAGGGCCGAATGGTCTACTTCTGCACCTATTGTCTATTGTATTAGTTGCTATTAACCTCGGCTTTCAACTATTTTACTCAATATAGTACCAAGCCCTTTGCGTAGATCTCCAGCACTTACTCGTTTATAAATCCGCACATAGACCTGATACGGATTTTCACATTCATTTGGAGGTGGTATCAAGGCTATGGGAAATAACTAATAATAATGATTACTGAATATGTTGGGGAGTATGACTGGCCCTGAAGGCCTGTAGCCTCCTGGCACTTTAGAATTCCTTCAGAATCAGCTGGAGTGTGGCACATGCTGCCTGCAAACTCTGAATAGAGAAAGATCTGAAAACTTGATGGGAAGTTTGTCCTGGGAAAGCTGCTTTGGCTCCCTGAACAGAAACCTATCCCTGCATTCTTCTTTTCCTGGCTATAGTCAATAGTTTTAGTAATTCTAGTGCATGTTGCCAAGCATCTGTTCTCCAGGCTCCATTAGTTCCTCTGGGGTTTATTGTTGTGGGCCCTATCTCATGTGTGCCCAGAAGGAATATATGATATCCCCATGCTTCAGGATTGAGAAATGGGTCACCAGGTTCTAACATATAGCAGCACACAGAAAATGCTGGAGGAACTCAGCAGGCAAGGCAGCATCTATGGAAAGAGTAAACAGTCAATGTTTCAGGATGAGATCCTTCATCAAGATTGGAGCAACAAGATGAGAAGTCACCTTGCTCTGACGTCTCCTCCTTTTCTTCCAGTTTTGATGAAGGGTCTTGGCCCAAAATGCAACTGTACTCTTTTCCATAGATGCTGCCTGGCCTGTTGAGTCCCTCCAGCATTTTGTGTGGGTTGCTTGAATTTCCTGCGTCTGCAGATTTGCTCATGTTTCTATCACATAAGCATATGGTCTCCACCTGGGTGCTTGGTTTCTATCTAAAAGAATCCAGTTTGTTGTCTTCAGGCACAAATTATTGCTACACTGTTGAGATCTGTTACAAATTATGAAGGTCTGCATCCAGCAAGTCCTGTAGCAGGGTTTGATCTGTCTATTCTGAATCCTACTCTATGTTCAATCCCTTTATTGTTCTAGTTTCTGATTTGTAGAATAAAATATTCAGCATGTTCAGCCTGAGAAGAAGGCTGGGTATTATCCCATGTTACTGCTATATTATTAACACATCTGTAATATTGACCAGCATTTGTCTGCGCAACAGTTGGAAACCAGGATGCCAGCCATTTTATTGTACAAAGTGGAGTGCCATAGCTCTTGGCAAGAGCTGTCTGAGTTGGAATACTACAAAATAGTAATTATTTCTAAAATAGAATTTATGGTACAATGTGACCACATCAGGCAACGACTGTGATGGTATTAGGTTTGTAGACCGAAGTGTCCTAA
This sequence comes from Hemitrygon akajei, assembly GCF_048418815.1. Taxonomy (NCBI): domain Eukaryota; kingdom Metazoa; phylum Chordata; class Chondrichthyes; order Myliobatiformes; family Dasyatidae; genus Hemitrygon; species Hemitrygon akajei. The sequence goes on along the minus strand of NC_133128.1, from coordinate 147,575,301 downwards.
ACTCAAACAAAGACCTTAGGCCCTATCAGATATAAATAGCCATGAGTACAACTGAAGGGAGGTTATACAATAACTACTTAATAATCAAATCTAGTTCACTTCCCCGTTTATTCTCCACAGCACATTTAGCATCAATACCCATTATTTGAGCCGTGGGTTCTCCTTCCCTAGTAAGGAGAAGATACTTCCAGCTAATAAATTAGTTTAAAACATAGTTCATTTATTTTCAGCGATGCAGGTACAAATCCAATCAACATTCTCAAAACACATTTACAACTTAGAGGATTTCTATTGTATAAAACATTTCTAAATTACAAACCGTTTCTAAACCACAAAGGATTTCCAAAATGTAGGTACAATTCCTATAAGCTAAAAAGACTTGCCAACAATGCAGACAAGTGATTTGCCCATTGCAGAAATTGAAGCCTGAGGAATGGACTCAACTTCTCCCCATGTTTCTTTCATGCTTCTTGATGTTCCTTACCCCGTTCCTAATAAGCACAAATTGCTCTCTACATTTGTACAGTTTCTTTGCCACTTGGGTGACTTCGCACATATAATATTTCCTCAGATACCCTTTTAACAAAACACAGTTTAAAACCTTCTTAGAGATCCAATGCTGTGAAGTCAACTTCTATGAATACATAAAACTTGCAACATTAATAGATCCGTTATTGATATAAGTGATTTGTCTCCATCTGGCCTGCCACCTTCCTTGAACTAAGCAGCTTAGTTGTTTGTTTTGAAACAAGCCAAATTAAATAATCCATTGTCTTATACTACACACCTTCAACAGTAAGACAAAAGTTATGAGTTAGGAACCAATGACTCTTTACAAAGCTTGTTTACAAAACTGTGTTTTCAAATTTCAAATTGATTACTATTTTCCATTTCCATTTTAAGAACTGAAGATTGTCTCCCATTAATGATCAGCAGCTAAACAATTACAACTGTTTGATCTTTCCAAGTGACAGCTGCTATGTTTAGAAAGCTAAGCTTGGCAAAAAGAAGATGCCCATTGGCCCAGGAGGTGAATATCCATCATAGTTCCTTGTGCCTTAGCTTTATGGACAAGCCTACCATGAGGGACTTTGTCAGAATCTTTGTAAAGATAATTCAACATTTGCACTCTGACAGAAATGGAGCCTTGCATTTCCAGAATTTTGTGTTTATATTCTCTGCACATCGATTGCACCTGAAGATGGAATTCCTATTTGAAAACCCTCGTCCCAGTTTTCTCCTGGAGTCCATTCTAACATTTTACATACTGACTTGTAGGAATAGGATTTCCTCCCTTTGGATTTGACCAGATCATCACAATGAAATTGATCCTTATCCTCTTCACTATATCAAGCCAGCCACTGAAATGCAATATAGCCACATTTCAAATAATTTTGGCAATAAGTCTTTTGCAGATTATGTGGAAATATGATGTAAACATTTGCTTGCTTCATTAAATAAAACAGTTTACAGCTGGACAAATGAGAAGTTTTATGTATTTTAGAAGAATATAAATAATTGACTGTGGATTCTTGCCGCGACAGTTTACTTCTTTCCAGCTGCTTATTAATGCCAGTATATTTTATAGCACAATAATAATTCATTGCCCAACCTTTCCTCAAGGGGAGTTGAATACATGTGTAGGGGGCATTTTCAAAATTGGAGAGACCCTTTCTGGGGGTGGCTTAACTTGGTGAATGTCGTCTGTCAGAAACAGAATGAGATGGAAAAGGAATGCAAGTCTTTCAAACCTGCCCTGTAAAGCAGCTGGTTCAAGTCAGTTACAGATAAAACTTAATTATGAAATGTCCTACCCCATATAGCACTGCTCTGCACCAGTTTGACCCTTTCCATTTCTTACACCAGTTTTGACATGGTCCCTGACAGAGTACGCAATTATATCCAATAATCCTATACTATAGACAGTTGCATGCTGTCAGCCTAGTTTGAACTGGGGCAAGATTAACTCCGTAGTTAGTTTGCACATAAACTTTAATGGCAACTGTGATAAGTAGCTTTAGTTTATTAGTTAAGGTTCTGAACAACTTTTTGGTCATAAAAGGGGATAACTCTGGGATAGTGCACCACCCAGCCTCCCACTAGGACCAAGTGCACAGGATATTTATAACAGGTGCACGGGTCAGTTAAGCACTGATACTGACATCTGGAAAATTTAACTTGGAAACTTCCATACTACATTTTTATCCATAATCTTAGACTAAAGTACTTAAATAAACACCACTTCATTAGTCTCAGATGCTTGACCTAGCTGTAATGCATTTTCCCTCAAAAACAAGCTTTATAATTGTTTACGGTTCAGCTAATTTTAAAACTGCAAACTTGTGCTTTGTGAAATGAATGTAATGGAGAGCCACAGCAACAGGTGCTCATTATAGACTGCCAATAGTTTATAGTCATTTTGTTTTTTAACTGCTAGAATCACTTTATAACTTTCCAGCAAAATGCTACTTTATATATATATATGCTCATGGTTTTGATTTAACTGACTACAATGTTATTGTAATGTTTTTTATACCAGAGACAGGAAACTGGGGGAGCAATTTTTTTCATCTTTTCCAGTGCTGATCCAGGATGGCTGACTAATTCCTTCCATCAAAAGATAAACTCATGTTTTGATTCCATTTACTGTTTATATTCTTTCTTCCTGTCTGAAACTGAATGTTGTGTCCATTTTGAACACTGCACTTTAGAGAAGCCAAAGCTTTAGAAGTAATCCCAAGGAAATTTATTACAATGCTCTTTGGGATCAAAAATGTAGAGAAAAGGGTGTCTAGAGTTGATCTAAATTATGAAGAGTCAATAGAATCCCTTTTCCTGTGTTTAGATGGACATAGAAATGAAGGTGATTGGCAAAATAAATTAAGGAAGTAATCAAGAAGAAATGTATTTAAGCAGCAAGTTGTGATCTAGCAAACTATTCCTTTCAATGATGCATATATTATAGCGACTTCTGTGACAACTAAAATACATAATATGCATTACCAGAAGTTATTGCACAGCGTAATGCCCAAGACACAATGTTATAGAACCTCACTGGAAAACCAGTCCAAGGCCCTGGAGTCCAGGTCTGTGAGCCATGTTCTGCCAAGCTCCCTTTAAATTTTTTCCTTACCTTTCCTTCAGGCTTTCTACCAATGTGATCACGATCCTCTTCATCCGCACCCCCCTCCCAACTAACTGGTGCAAGAGGGCACTAGTAAATCGGGTGATGACATCATGATCACATTCGTAGAGTTCAGATTCATTTACCATGGCTCATTGAAACATACAGTGAAATGCATCATATGCTTTAACAACCAATACACCCAAAGATGTGCTGGAGCAGCCCACAAAGCTCACCACGCATTCCAGTACCAACATAACATGCAGCAAAACAACAAAGTGTAACAAGCCCCATTGTGTCTTCACACACACACACACACACACACACACACACACACACACACACACACACACACACACACACACACACACACACACACACACACACACACACACACACACACACACACACACACACACACACACACACACACACACACACACACACACACACCCTCCTCTAATCCCAGGAAAGGCCATCTTTGACCTTCAGCAGACCAGTGGGTTTGCCGACACTGGGCCCCATTTTTCTAAGAAGATTTGTGGATTCACAGACTTATGGCTCCGGATATTTGACTTCAATCCAGATATCAGATTGGCCTTTGGGCTTTGGCTTCGACCTGAGACTCACGGATGATAACAAATGAGCATCCTGGATGAAGGCCTGAACACTAGGCCTCAAACCGTAACTGCATAAGATATAGGACCAGAACTAGGACATTTGGCCCATTGAGTCTGCTCCACCATTTCATCATGTCTGATCAATTTCCCTCTCAGCCCCAGTCTTCTGCCCTTTCCCTGTGTCCCTTCATGCTCTGATTTATCAAGAATCTGTCAACCTCTGCTTTAAAAAATGACATGGCCGCCACCGTTGCCTGTGGCAATGAATTCCACAGATTCACCATGCTCTGGCAAAAAGAATTTCTCCTCATCTCCATTCTAAATGGATATCCTTCTATTGTGAGGCTGTGTCCTCTGACCTTAGACTCCCCTACCACAGGGAGCATCTTCTCCATATTCACTCTATTGAAGTTTCGATGAAGTCACCCCTCATTCTTCCGAATTCCATTGAGTAGAAGCTCAGAATCATCAGGTGCTCTTCATATGATAAGCCTTTCATTCCTGGAATCATTTTCGTGAATCTCCTTTGAACCCTCTTCAAAGTCAATTCTGTCATCCAAATCATTGACATATAATGTAAAAAGAAGCGGTCCCAACATAGAGCCCTGTTGAACACCACTGGTCACCTACAGCCAACCAGAAAAAAGGTTTTTTTTATAAACACAAAGTACACTGCAGATGCTGTAGTCAAAGCAACGCATACAACACGTTGGAGGAACTCAGCAGGCCGAGACCCTTCGTCAGGACTGAAGAGGGAGGGGGCAGGAGCCCTATAAAGAAGGTGGGGGGAGGGCAGGAGGGAGAAGGCTGGTAGGTACCTGGTGAAAAACCAGTAAGAGGAAAGATCAAGGGGGTGGGGGAGGGGAAGCAGGGAGGGGATAGGCAGGAAAGGTGAAGAAGGAATGTAAAGGGAAAGCACAATGTGTAGTAGAAGAAGGCAGAATCATGAGAGAGGTGATAGGCAGCTGGAAGAGGAGGCAGAGTGAAACTGGGACAGGGGAAGGGAAAGGGAGGGAGTACCGGAAGTTGGAGAATTTGTTGTTCATGATTTTTTTATTCACCACTCTTTGCCTCCTGCCAGTCTGCTAATGCTCTATCCATGCCAGAATCTTTCCTGTAATACCATAGGTTCTTAACTTGTTAAACAGCCTCATATGTGGCACCTTGTCAAAGTCCTTTTGAAAATCCAAGTGCACAACATCCACTGATTTTCCATTGTCTACCCTGCTTGTTATTTCTTTAAAGAACTCCAACAGATTTTTCAGGCAAGTTTCTCCCTTGAGGAAACCATGCTGACTATGGCCTATTTTATCATGTGCCTCCAAGTACCCTGAGGCCACATACCTAACATTTGACTCAACATCTTCCCAACCACTGGGGTCAGATTAACTGGCCTATAATTTTTTTTTCTGCCTCTCTTCCTTCTTGAAGAGTGGAGTGACATTTGCAATTTTCCATTCCACTGAAACTATGCCAGGATCTGTTGATTCATGAAAGATCATTACTAATACAGCCACGCTCTCTTCAGCCACCTCCTTCAGAATCCTGGGTTGTAGACCAGCTGGTCCAAGTGACTTAGCTACCTTCAGATCTTTCAGTTTCTCAAGCACCATCTCCCTAATAATGGCAACTTCACACACTTCTGCCCCCTGATACTCTCAAACTTCTGGCCTACTACTAATGTCTTCCATAGTGAAGAATGATGCAAAATACTTGTTTAGTTTGTCAGCCATTTCCTCCCCCCCCCCCGTTACTACTACTACCCCTCTGTTTTACTCTTTATATATCTGAAGAGGATACCAAACGTTTCTTTAATATTATTGGTTAACTTACCTTTGTTGTCCATCTTTTCCTTCTTTATGATGTTTCCAGCTGCCTTCTGTTGGTTTATAAATCTTCCCAATCCCCTAACTTCCCACTATTTTTTTTTTGTTGCTTTATTATATGCCCTCTCTTAGGTTTCTATGTTGGCTTTGACCTCTCTTATCATTCATGGTTGATCATCCTACCTTTAGAATACTTACTCTTCTTTGAGATGTATCTATCCTGTGCCATTTGAATTGTTCCCAGAAATTCCAGCCATTGCTGCTCTGTTGTCATCCCTGCTAGTGTTGCCTTCTAATGAATTTTGGCCAGATCTCACCAATGCCCCGTAATACCCTTTACTCCATGTAATACTGGTACATCTGACATTAGCTTCGCCTTCTCAAATTGCAGGATAAATTGTATCATAGTATGATCACTTACTCCTGAAGATTCGTTTACCTTAAGCTCTCTAATTATTTCTGGCTTATTGCACAATACGTAATCCAGAATAGCTGATCCTATGGTGGGCTCAACCACAAGCTGCTGTAAAAAGCCATCTTGTAGGCTTCCTACAAGTCTCTCTCTTGGGATCTAGCACTGATCTGATTTTCACAATTTATCTGCATATTGAAATTCTCCATGAATTTCTTAACTTTGCCCTTTTGAGATAGAAAACACATCTCCCATTGTAATGTGTAGATCACATCTTCGTTGCTGTTTGGAGGTCTGTACATAACTCCCATCAGGGGCTTTTTACATTTGCAGTTTCTTAGCTCTATCCACAAAGATTCTACATCTTCCAATTCTGTGTCACCTCTTTCTAATATTTTGATTTTATTGTTTAACCAACACAGCAACCCCATCCCTTTTATCTGCTTGACCTTTAGATATAATGTGTATCCTTGGAGATTAAATTCCCAGCTATATGCTGTACTTGCTGATGACAGAACCCCGAAAATCAGGCCTCGAACTCTGGTCTCTTGGAGGACGAACTCTGAACTTTCCTCGTCGATTTGCTGGCTCGATGTCCAATCGTGCCCATGCCACTGGCCTTCAAATGTGGAGCAGAGCTTAAACTTAGACTCTGGCCTTTCCTCCGATTCCCCCACATCCCTGTCCCTAAACTGCCAAAGAAGAATAAACTCTAACTCCCCTCTCTGTTCCCAAAACCATTCCTACAAGCCTGCAAACCTTTTTTTTAAAAAAAAGAACTAAATTTCAAATACCAGAGGGCATGCATTGCAGGTGAGAGTGGTAATTTCAATGGAGATGTGAGGAGCAAGTTTCTTTTTTTTAAACGCAGAGTGGTGGGTTTACCGGAATGCACTACCTGAGGTGGTGCTAGAGGCATACAGATACATTAAGGACTTCTATAAGATGTTTAGATAGACGCATGAATGTGAGGGAAATGGAAGGACATGGACAGCGTGTAGGTATAAGGGATAATTTAGCTGGCCATTTGAATCCATGGATGGAAATAATATTGACTGTTTATTTCTGTCCATGGCTGCTGTCTGACCTACTGAGCTCCCGCAGCATTTTGTGTGCGTTCCCAAGATTTCCAACATCTGCAAAATCTCTTGTGTCTGTTATATTTTTATGACCATGTGTATTATTTACAGTATTTATTATACATAGTACATTTAACATGCATACTGCTTATTCTGTAAGTTTGTGTAAGCAAGGAACATAATTGCACCCTGGTGTACATGACAATAAAACAACCTGATTCTTTTTTTAATATAAAGAACAGGCCACAGGCATCTAATGCCTTGCTACACATCACAGATTTAGTGTTCTGTTCCTGGCACAGAAAATATCTAAATTGTAATGGAGCTTTCAAGCAACACACACAAAATGCTGGTGGAATGCAGCAGACCAGGCAGCATCTATAGGAAGAAACACTGTCAACGTTTCAGGCCGAGACCCTTCGTCAGGACTAACTGAAAGTAAAGATAGTAAGAGATTTGAAAGTAGGAGGGGGAGGGAGAAATCCAAAATGATAGGAGAAGACAGGAGGGGGAGGAGTGAAGCTAAGAGCTGGAAAGGTGATTGGCAAAAGGGATACAGAGCTGGAGAAGGGAAAGGATCATGGGACGGGAGGCCGAGGGAGAAAGAAAGGGGGAGGGGAGCACCAGAGGGAGATGGAGGACAGGCAAAGAGTGAAGGACAGAGAGAGAAAACAAAAGGGGGAATAAATAAATCAAGGATGGGGTAAGAGTGGGAGAAGGGGCATTAACGGAATTTAGAGAAATCAATGTTCATGCCATCAGGTTGGAGGCTACCTAGACGGAGTATAACCATATAACCATATAACAATTACAGCACGGAAACAGGCCATCTCAGCCCTTCTAGTCTGTGCTGACGCTTACACTCACCTAGTCCCACTGGCCTGCACTCAGCCCATAACCCTCCATTCCTTTTCTGTCCATATACCTATCCAATTTTACTTTAAATGACAATACTGAACCTGCCTCTACCACTTCTACTGGAAGCTCTTTACACACAGCTACCACTCTCTGAGTAAAGAAATTCCCCCTCGTGTTACCCTTAAACTTTTGCCCCCTAACTCTCAAATCCTCTTGTTTGAATCTTCCCTCTCAATGGAAAAAGCCTATCCACATCAACTCGATCTATCACTCTCATTATTTTAAATACATTTATCAAGTCCCCCCTCAACCTTCTACGCTCCAAAGAATAAAGACCTAACGTGTTCAGCCTTTCCCTGTAATTTAGGTGCTGAAACCCAGGTAACATTCTAGTAAATCTTCTCTGTACTCTCTCTATTTTGTTGATATTTTTCCTATAATTCGGTGACCAGAACTGTACACAATACTCCAAATTCGGCCTTACCAATGCCTTGTACAATTTTAACATTACATCCCAACTCCTATACTCAATGCTCTGATTTATAAAGGCCAACATACCAAAAGCTTTCTTCACCACCCTATCCATATGAGATTCCACCTTCAGGGAACTATGCACCATTATTCCTAGATCACTCTGTTCTACTGCATTCTTCAATGCCCTATCATTTACCATGTATGTCCTATTTGGATTATTCTTACCAAAATGTAGCACTTCACACTTATCAGCATTAAACTCCATCTGCCATCGTTCAGTCTACTCTTCTAACTGGCTTAAATCTCTCTGCAAGCTTTGAAAACCCACTTCATTATCCACAATGCCACCTACCTTAGTATCATCTGCATACTTACTAATCCAATTTACCACCCCATCATCCAGATCATTAATGTATATGACAAACAACATTGGACCCAATACAGATCCCTGAGGCACACCACTAGTCACCGGCCTCCAACCTGACAAGCAGTTATCCACCACTGCTCTCTGGCATCTCCCATCCAGCCACTGTTGAATCCATTTTACTACTTCAATATTAATACCGAACAATTGAACCTCCCTAACTAACCTTCCATGAGGAACCTTGTCAAAGGCCTTACTGGTCCATATAGACAACATCCACTGCTTTACCTTCGCCAACTTTTCTCGTAACCTCTTCAAAAAATTCAATAAGATTTGTCAAACATGACCTTCCACGCACAAATCCATGCTGACTATTCCTAATCAGACCCTGTCTATTCAGATAATTATATATACCAACTCTAAGAATACTTTCCATTAATTTACCCACCACTGATGTCAAACTGACAGGCCTATAATTGCTAGGTTTACTCTTAGAACCCTTTTTAAACAATGGAACCACATGAGCAATACGCCAATCCTCCGGCACTATCCCCGTTTCTAATGACATTTGAAATATTTCTGTCTGAGCCCCTGCTATTTCTACACCAACTTCCTTCAAGGTCCTAGGGAATATCCTGTCAGGATCCGGAGATTTATCCACTTTTATATTCCTTAAAAGTGCCAGTACTTCCTCCTCTTTAATCATCATAGTTTCCATAACTTCCCTACTTGTTTCCCTTACCTTACACAATTCAATATCCTTCTCCTTAGTGAATACTGAAGAAAATAAATTGTTCAAAATCTCCCCCATCTCTTTCGGTTCCACACATAGCTGTCCACTCTGATTCTCTAAGGGACCAATTTTATCCCTCACTATCCTTTTGCTATTAATATAACTGTAGAAACCCTTCGGATTTATTTTCACCTTACTTGCCAAAGCAACCTCGCTTCTTCTTTCAGCTTTTCTAATTTCTTGCTTGAGATTATTTTTACTTTCTTTATATTTCTCAAGAACCTCATTTACTCCATGCTGCCTATATTTATTGTAGATCTCCCTCTTTTTCTGAACCAAGTTTCCAATATTCCTTGAAAACCATGGTGCTCTTAAACTTTTAACCTTTCCTTTCAACCTAACAGGAACATAAAGATTCTGTACCCTCAAAATTTCACCTTTAAATGACCTCCATTCCTCTATTACATCCTTCCCATAAAACAAATTGTCCCAATCCACTCCTTCTAAATATAAATATAAGGTGTTGTTCATCCAACCTGAGTGTGGCTTCATCTTGACAGTAGAGGAGGCCATGGATAGAGATATCAGAATGGGAATGGGACATGGAATTAAAATGTGTGGCCACTGGGAGATCCTGCCTTCTCTGGCAGACAGAGCGTAGGTGTTCAGTGAAATGGTCTTGCAGTCTGTGTCGGGTCTCACCAATATATAAAAGGCCACACCGGGAGCACCAGACGCAGTATACCACACCAGCCAACTCACAGGTGAACTGTCGCCTCACCTGGAAGGACTGTCTGGGGCCCTGAATGGTGGTAAGTGTAGGGGCATGTGTAGCACTTGTTCTGTTTACAAGGATAAGTGCCAGGAGGGAGATCGGTGGGAAGAGATGGGGGGGACGAGTGGACAAGGGAGTCACGTAGGGAGCGATCCTTGCGGAAAGCAGAAAGTGGGGGAGGGAAAGATGGGCTTGGTAATGGGATCCCGTTGGAGGGTGCGGTAGTTATGAAGAATTATATGTTGGACCTGGAGGCTGGTGGGGTGGTAGGTGAGGACGAGGGGAACCTTATCCCGAGCGGAGTGGCGGGCGGATGCGTTGAGAGCAGATGTGCGTGAAATGGGAGAGATGCATTTGAGAGCAGAGTTGATGGTGGAGGAAGGGAAGCCCCTTTCTTTAAAAAAGGAAGACATCTCCTTCGTCCTGGAATGAAAAGCCTCATCCTGAGAGCAGATGCGGCAGAGACGGAGGAATTGTGAGAAGGGGATAGCATTTTTGCAAGAGACAGGGTGGGAAGAGGAATAGTCCAGGTAGCTGTGAGAGTCTGTAGGCTTATAGTAGATATCAGTAGTTATCTACTATATCAGAGATAGAGACAGAAAGATCAAGAAAAGGGAGGGAGGTGTCAGAAATAGACCAGGTAAATTTGAGGGCAGGGTGAAAGTTGGAGGCAAAGTTAATGAAGTCAACGAGCTCAGCATGCATGCAGGAGACAGCGCCAATGCAGTCGTCGATGTAGTGAAGGAAAAGAGGGGGACGGATACCTGTATAGACTTGGAACATGGACTGTTCCACAAAGCCAACAAAAAGGCAAGCATAGCTGGGACCCATACAGGTGCCCATGGCTACACCTTTGGTTTGGAGGAAGTGGGAGGAGCCAAAGGAGAAATTATTGAGAGTAAGGACTAATTCCGCTAGACGGAGGAGAGTGGTGGTAGAGGGGAACTGGTTAGGTCTGGAATCCAAAAAGAAGTGGAGAGCTTTGAGACCCTCCAGGTGAGGGATGGAGGTACTTGTTTTGCCAAACTGATTTTTTTCTAAATTATTTCTAGAGATTATTAACTACAAGAAGATTAATCATATATTAACTATAACCTGGCATAATGAAAAGATAAATAATTAACAGAATTATGAAAACTGACAGGATAGAGGGAATTTTTTTTTTCACCTGTTGGGTCCACGATAACTCCTTGGAAGAGCAGATATGATACAGTTGACATTTGGTACTGTGCAATCTTAGTAAATTAGTTATCCTCATTAACATTTCTAATCTAACCACAATTACCACTTTTCTTCTTCACCTGGTTAGATCTCCTGCTCATGAAGAACAAGTATTTTGCTTAAAGAGTATCTCTCCGAGGTGGATTTCTGTTACCAGACTTCATAAATTTGAGCCTGCTCAAGCACATCTCCCTTAACTATCAAGGAAGCAGATATCAGGTGCAGAGTTTTGACAATCAACCATGGACCAGAGTCACAGATGAGTTAAGTGTGTCTTAGCTCATATATATATTTATGTTCCTCCATGTATAACTTATCAAACTTTTTTTATTGAATCCCCTTTTTACTGGGCATCTTTAGAAACAGCTTGTTGGGCCCTCACTAAGAGCCACCAGACTCAGTGCCGAGAAAGCCCACCTTTCTCTGGCTTCATACGTCTAGGGTGTATTTTCCCACTGGATGGAATCCTGTGACTGGTTCTGTCCAGTGTCTTCTCTCTTCATTTCCCGTTGAACAAAGACAAAGACCCACACCAGTGTCAGTCACCAAAATGCACCCCCAGCTTTCTCTAGAACCTTCTCCCCATTCCACTCTCCTGATTGGATGGCCCACATTCCTAAGCATTCCTTATCTCTAACAGTATCCCAAACACTGTTTCTACAGAAATACCATTACGTGAAATACCTTACAACATTAGCATGAAAACCTTGCACTCACCCCCACCAAACTAGTCATGTCCTCGTGACTTTAAAATAAGTTATCATCCCCTTATTAATACCATGTTGTCAAAGCAATTTTGTGATTTCAGAACCTCCAATCCATTTGTAAATAGTAGTGACATATCTCACTCGGAGAACAGGTGCAGCACTCTGTTCTCCCAGTGTGACATAGGCCAGCCTACCTGGAGGTTTCCTGACTCTCTGAGAACTTCTTACCCCATCATTCACTCTTCAGTTTCAGACACTCCCTGGGATCTTTCCTGTCTATGTGGAGAGGCTTCACCCGTCCATTACTCATGCCTTCCGGCAACTCAAGTCCCCCATCACATGACTGAGCTCAGCTTCATTCCCAGTCACTTTAGTGCCCAGTCTCCCTTTTTTGTCCAGCTACAAGCCTGCCTGTCCACTACTAGTCCCCTCCATTTCATCTATGATGAGGTTCATGAATCTCTTTGTCAATTATTGGGGAGTTTGCATAGGGTAGCATATACCATACCCCCATTTCCTCATCCTCATTTCCCCATTACCACATTCAATGGTTAAGTCTCTTCTAGGCCTTTTACTGCTTGACCTTCTGTTCTCCCATGTTGCTGCAGAGTCCTCTTACTAGTTGTAAGGTCCCTGTCAGGCACTAGGTCAACATGCAGCTCTTGCACCAGAGCTAGAAGGTGGTTCCCATGGAGAATCTTGACAGGTCCATTCCCATCCTTTGATTTCACCCAGGAAACTGGTACATTTGGCATCTTACCCTCCACGGCATAAGGCGTAGCCACCCAGTGGTCAGCCAGCTTTATGCTTCCCTGGTAGTCCCAAATTCTTTATGAGAACTCTATCTCCAGGCACCAGTTGTGAAAACCCAATCTTTTGATCATTTCTCCTCTTATTTCCTTGATTCTGCTTGATAGCAAAGACCTCTGCTAGTTCATAAGCAATTCCCTCCTCATGTCAGACACATTCTTCAGATAGGTGTTCTGTGGCAAATCTTCCCCACCAGTCCCAAAATAGTGGTCAACAGGCAACTCTGCTTCACGCCCAAGCATCAAGTAATATGGCCGAGTGTCCAGTAGCTTCATTCTGTGTACAGTTGTAGCAGTGGACCAGATGCCCAATATCCTGACTCCATTTGTTCTTCTTGCTGATCTCCAAGGTTCTGAGCAGGTCTAACAACATCCAGTTGAACCTCTCGGGCTGGGAATCACCCTGAGGGTGATAAGGCATAGTCCTCGACTTCTGAACTCCAAGCATGCTCAGTAACTCATGTATGAGCCTACTGTCAAAATCCTTTCTCTGATCGCTATGTATCAGAAACAGGTTTATCATCATCGGCATGTGTCGTAAAATTTGTTAGTTTAGCAGTAGCAGTTCAATACATAATATATACAATACATAATATAGAAGAAAAAAAACACTAATAAAAATAAATAAATAAATAAATAAATTACAGTATTCATATATTGAATAGATTAAATTTTGTGCAAAAACATGATTTGGGTAGTCCATAATGAGCAAAATACTTCTCCCATGATACTTTGGCCATGATGGATGCCCTCTGATCCTTTGTAGGGAAGGCTTGAGCATTTCTGGTGTAGCAATCAGTAATTCAGGTCCAGTAGAACCAATCTCTGACCAATCCATAGGTGTTGTCCAACCCCAAATGACCAGAATCATCATGAAGTGATTTCAATACATTCCTCCAATACTTCTTAGATAGAACCATTTGGAAACGCCGAGGCCTGTTTGAAGGAGATCTGACCCGATATAGAATCTGGTTCCTCAACTCCAGTTTGTTCCATTCTCTCAGCAGTAGAGATATGGCAGGGTGTTTCATCTTTTCAGCTTGGGTCATATCCTCTTCCGTAATAGTGGACCTAACAGTACCTATACAAGGGTCATTTCACTGAGTGGTGACCATTTCCCCTGGACTCAACTCAGGCAACTGCTTTGTACTCAGAGCGGTTAGGTTGCAGTAAGCTTTTGGAATGGCACAACCAGAAGCTCCCAAATGACGCACCGTTCGATCTTGTCCTTGCCTTGCCTCTGACTTCCCTGTGATAGAGAACTGGCACATTGCTCTATCTACAGAGCAGGAATGTTCTCCCACTCTCCATCCATTTCCAGCCTTTCATGCACACATCAGAACAATGCATCCGCATTCATGTTCTGGCTCCTCAGCTGGTACTTCAGGCTGAAATCCCAACCAACGATGGCCTGCGGCATCCACTTCTGCTGAGGTCAGGATATAAATCAATAGGTTGTTGTCCTTCCTCACTTTGAACTTGGCACCCTATAGATATTCACTTAACTTATGCACCAAAGCCCATTCCAATGGCAGAAACTCCAATGTGTGCATGGGGTAGTTTCACTTGGAGGGTGACAGACTGGCTGAAAAAAAGGATAGGTCACAACCCTGTGCCCAGATCCAAATACAGAGTGTCCCCAAACCTTCTCTGCTGGTGTCTATATGCAATATATACAGAAATTGGGGGTTTGCAAAAGCCAACACAGGTGCTAACATCAGCAGCTCCTTCAGCAACTGAAAGGCCTCGTCACATATTGCATCCCATTTTTCTCCAGAAGACTCCGAAGAGCTAAGAAACTCTTACCATCTTCTCTTTCGTCCTTCTCCCATTCTTCCCCAAGGGAGGATAACCGCACAGAAGCTGATTCAAAGGGTGACTCACTTTAGAGAAGTCCTTCACAATAGTACTCACAGAATCCAGGGAATGGGTGTTGGGCACTCACATTCGAGGGCATTGGCCATGTGGTTACCACTTCCATTTTTGATGGATCTGTAGCTCCTCCATTGTATGAGACTATGTGCCCAATGTAGCTGACAGACTTCTTACAGAACTGGCATTTGTCCAGAGATGGTTTTAACCCTTCAGCTTTCAGGCAGCCTAACACCTTCAGTAGCCTCACCTCATGTTATCCCAAGTTAGACCAAAACACTATGAGATCATCCAGGTACATCAGCACCTCAGGCAAGTTCATATCCCGAACTTCATATTCATATTCATATGCCGTTTTCTCCATGGCATGCTGAAAAATAGCCGGATCTCCTTATATGCCCTGGGGCATCCTTTCAAACTGAAAGAATCCAAGTGGGCATATGAATGCCAGCTTCTTTGTCAGCCCCACTCATGGGTATCTGATATTACCTACCCCATAGGTCCAGCAGACTGAATCACTTCACTTCACTCAGGCAGGCCAATGCATCCTCAATTTTCGGGACCGTATACTGGTTGAGGACTGTACTCCTGTTCAGAGTCTGATAATCCACACTCATCTGTACCTTCCCAATCCTCTTCCTCACCACTACTATGGGGGACACATAGAGATTTGTGGATTCAGTGATAATCCCATCTTCCTTCAGCTTCCACAGATGCTACCAAATATCCTCCACCTCGGCTGGTGCCAGCCTCTGAGGCATTTCTCTGAAAGGGATATTCTCCGTCACTCAGATGGTGTGGCAAGTACTCATGGAACAACCCACATCAAACTCGTCAGTAGATAAGATATCTTTGAACTTCAACATCTTCTCTGTCATTCAGCTCTTCCAACCTCCAGGTACCAGGGAATCACCAAAGTTGAATGGCTTAGCTGTCAACTTTCCCTTTCCATGAGATGGTTTCTCTCCTGCTTGTCACACAAAAAAACTAGACATTACAATTGTCAGAAAAAGGTGTGCCATTGGCATTCCCTGCCTGAGGGTGACTTCCCATTCCGAGGTGTTCCTGACAATCACTGTCATCCTGCTTACCTGTACAACTGATGGCTTCTGCAGTTCGGGCCTCACCAGTACCAGCAGGTAAGCTACCTACTCTACCTACTTCCCCAGGCCATAACACGATGGGTTTAGAACGGGTGTACCCCAAAGTTCCTTGTTAAAGTGAATTGGGTTTTTCACTTTATTGTTTTCCTTGATATATTGATTGGAATGTTTCCCCAGGCCATTCCCTCACTGGGTCTCCCTGGTTTCCTGACTTTCCTTTCTGCTTAAGTAACTATGGGCTCACTTTCCCAAGGTTTTCCCATCCTTCACATTTCCTCCTGAGCTGTTGCTCCTCACCGCAGTTGTAACAGACTATACCGGCTGCTCCCTTTTATGAGGGACCCTGTTCAGTAGCAGCCCTCTGCTCAGTACGTCCCATCAGTGGGTCCAGCTCCCTCTCGGCTTTGTCATGCCCGGTGGCAGCACCCGCCGATAACAACCGAGATACCTCGGCTCTGAAATCTGCCACGAACTCCTGTAACACCCCAGTTTGTGGGACATCAGGGGTGACTTCAGCAACAGAAGCTACTACTGAGGACTGTACCCTGCTGACAGAGGCCTACTGCTCCTCCATTGCATTTTCCTCCTCTCTTACTTCTCTGATCAACTCAACAAGTGAGGGTGCATCTTAGGAGACATTGGGAGGCCGAAAGCGATCATGTCCTGTGACCGTGCATCTTTCGCCATTTGGTCCATTCTTCACTGATTCACCTCAGCCATTTCGAAGGCCCCTCTGTGCCGCAAGCAACGCAGCTGTCTCTCTAGCCAAAAAATGTGGGCAGAAAGTTTCTCCCTCTTCTGCTGAAACACGCTCCTAAACCCCGTCATAAGCTCAAGTGGGCTTCCTGTCATGCCAAAAATGTTTTCTACTGCTTGCATGTAGCCCACGGAAGTAGCTAAGGGGCTAACTGCCTTTAACAACCTCACTACTTCAGCAGCCGGACCTCTTTTCACATTATCAGAGCACTGCCACTTATCCTGCATCTGAGAGGACTGCTCCACCCAAGTCTCTTGTTCTTCCTCCTCCTCGGGGGTGGGATTCACTGCTGAGAACTTCCTTGGCCTATGATAACTTTGACTCTCCGCCAGTGCACTTTGCTATTTATCTGCCTGGGATGTACGGGCTGATACCAACACACAATTTTCACCCCTCGCTGGAGGACTTAATTGACCTTCCACACCAGCCCACTCCTTCTCCTCGCTAGACAGAAATGAGAGCAATTTGTCTATAAAGTCCTCATCCTCAGATATGGGAAACTCATCTTCCAATTCAGTACCCTTGCCCACTCTCCCCTCTTCTCAGAAAGTATGGACAGCCCATGGACCCATGTGTCCCAGGACCCCAATGGTAACAAGCAGATCTGCTGCTGTTACGTCAGCACTAGTCTGAATGAACACTACATTTTCTTCTACGGCTTGGTCAAACTGTCACTCAATGATTGTAACTTTTCCTAATGCTTTACCAGTGCTTAAAACCCTAATCAACAATTCATCTGGGTTGCGGATATCCACTTCGCTCAGAACACAAGCATTAGCTACGGATAATCTCTTTAAATCGCACCACCGCTTAATCCCTGCAGCGTCCATAAACACGTATTTGATCACTTTCCAGGGCAATAGTTTAACACAGGTTTAAACACAAACATACTTAATCAATGCTTAGGGCATCAAGTGAACACAATCCTAGGACTAAGCCCCCAAAATGAAACCCTTTTTTATTTGGACGTCTCTAGAAACGGCTCATTAGACCCTTGCCAACAGCTACTGGTCTCAGTGCTGAGAAAACCCACCTTTCTCTGGCTTTGTACATCTAGGGTGAATACAACTTTGGTCCCACCAAATCCGTGAGATTGAGATTTCTCACCCACCCGTACCCCGTTTGTGTGCATCCTCTGTGATTTACTGCCCTGCCATAGCCCATCGGCAAGAAATAACAGATCACACACTGCATAAGATTATAAAGAAGTATATTTGTGAAATGTTGATTTAACCAAAGAGTGAGTAAAGAAAAGAAAGAAAAATAAACAAAAAAGGTCCATTATAACTAAACAGTCAAATATACACAGGTTGGAGCTCAAATCTTCCAAAAGCCATATTCATCGATGCTTGGTAGACCTCCGTGCCTTGGGTCCATTGAATCGCGTTTTCCCACCGGATCGAATCCTGTGACTGGTTCACTCCAGTGTCTTCTCTCTTCATCTCCTGCTGAACAAAGACAAGGACCCACACCAGTGTCAGTCACAAAACTGCACCCCCAGCCATCTCTAGAACCTTCTCCCTGTTCCACCCTCCTGATTGGATGGCCTAGATTTCTAAGCATTCCTTGTCTCTAACAGTAACCCACACACTGTTTCTACAGAAAGAGTGTTACAGGAAATACCCTATAACATTAGCAGTAAAACTTTTACCAGGGTGTTACATTATTATTTAGAGATACAGCGAGGAACAGGCCCTTCTGGGCCAATGAGCTGCGCTGCACTGCACCGCCCAGCAACCCACCTATTTAACTCTACCTAATTACAGGACAATTTATCATGACCAATTAACCCACTGATGTCTTTGGGCACATTTACAGGAAGGATGCACAAACTTCTTAGAGAGGATGCTGGAATTGAAACCTAAACTCCAATTCTCTGAGCTGCGATAGTGTTACTGTGGTGCCCCTGTTACTCAATAGGAGTTCTGATGGTTGCATCATAATTGATTTTTCAGGTTGAAATCAAATGTTGTAGTGAAGAAATTATGAGGCTATGCAATCCAGTTTCTAATTGCCGACCCAAAGGCAATAGTTTCTTTACTCGTATTAAAAGAGACATTGTCAATTTCAAATTCCTTGAAAAAGAGCTATAGTTAACAGCTGATTTCCAATCGTTTTAATTTATAGCAAGAGCTTGATTCAATGAAGACTTGCAGAACATAAACTGAATAACAAGTGACAGGGAGATCAGTGAGGAGTGGAAGGCCAAGAGGTGTGTGCGAATTCCGATTCAATGGAAATCCAGCCATGGATTAGACCACATCATATATTTTGTTTACTGGAATTAAAACTTGAGAGAAAAGAGCCTGGCGATGGTAAGAGCTATTTTGGTATAAAGTACATAATGCATTTATTTTTTAAGCAGGATGATTAGAAGAGATGAAGTAATTAAGCATGGGAATTAAAAAAAATGTTTGTAGTCTTCTGTTGCTGTAGCCCATCCACTTCAAGGTTCAATGTGCTGTGTTCAGAGATGCTCTGCTGCACACCATTGTTGTGACGCATGGTTGTGAGTTACTGTCGCCTTCACGTCAACTTGAACCAGTCTGGCTATTTTTCTCTGACTTCTCTCTTATTAACAAAGCACTTTCACTCACAGATCTGCTGATCGGTGGATATTTCTTGTATCAGTCTCTGTAAACTCTAGAAACTATCGTGTGTGAAAATGCCAAATGATCAGCAATTTCTGAGATACTCAAACCAACAATCATTCCACATATTACTGGCATCATATCACTTCTCTATTCTGATGTTTGGTCTGAACCTCTTGACCATGTGTGCATGCTTTTATGCATTAACTTGTTTCCACAAAATTGGCTGATTAGATATTTGCTTTTTTGAGCAGGTTTACAGATGTATTTAATAAAGTGGTCACTGAGTGTATATCTGCTTTCTGTTGTTCTTTTTAATTAGCTTGTTGTAAATATGTTGGAGTGATCTGTCCAGATGGCCTGCAGATAAAATATTTACAACGTGCATAGGTGTGGGACAATAATAAACCAATTCCAGTCTCAACTCTTGTTAATACATTATTCCCAATTCTATGTGCCCTCATCTCTTTGATCAACCTTATCTGCATTACTTAATATTCCAAGAAAATCCAAATGCAACACATTTACTGGTTTCACACCTCCTGCCTCATCACATTCACGTCATATTCTCAAAGGACACCAGGAGATACTCAAACCTATTGTGATGATACTGTGTTTGTTGCCCATGAGGTTCTAGACTCAGAAAGAGATTTTAACCCCTGTCCAATATAGTCCCCTCGCTGTAGGGAGATTAGAATGTATCAACCTATACATCAAAGAGTAGCTTACCTCCCTGTTTAGTCTCTCTGGGAGGTCCAGCTGCCAATACCCACTATTTAAGTGATGCATCCTCCCCCACCACCTACTAAGGAGAGGATACTTCCAGCTAACATAGTTCAAACATCGTTGATTTCAGTTTTCATGATAGACATTTAAATTTAGGCAAAGAGATTTCCAAACGCAGGTTCAGTTCTTGCAGATCAAAAGGACGTACCAATGAGTTGCAGGCAAACAAGTCATCTGTCATGAAACCTAAGGCTGTGGAATGAGTTCAAGATTTTTTTTTTATCACCCTGTGCTTCTGCCATTCTTCTTGTTGTTCCTAACCACTTTATAATATTTATACTGTTTTGCCTCTAATTGACATCACCTGCATGTGATGTTTTCGTTTCATTCGTCAGGCCAGATGAATGTAATGTTTAATTAGGCCATTGGTTAAATCATGGGCCAACAAGAAACTCATTGTTCCTTTGCTTATGACTAGAGGCTGAGTAAGGAATATTGGCTCCAGTTTTAACTTTGTCAAAAACAACTCTGACCCCTAGAAATGTCATGCTGCTAGAAGCTGAGGTTAGCAATAAGCCCCTTGGGGCCTTTGTAAGTGAACACCCATTACACTATTAACCATTTCAATCAGTCCTATTATTACATCCTTCGTTTTAGATCCTGGCATTTCCTCTATCACCAACATTAGGCTTACAGGTTGGTAAATTTGCATTTTGTCCATCCTTCCTTTCCTAAATTGTGGAGTCACATTTGCACCTTCTAATCCAAAGGAATAATTCCAGACTCTGTGGAATGATAGGACTTAATAACTAAATTACCCAATATCTCTAAAGCCATCTCTTTCAGAACTCTGGGATACTTCAGTTATCAGGAAAGATGGAACAGACTGGGTTTGCTTTTCTTAGAGCAAAAAAGGCTGAGAGGGCACTTGCTGGGCCTGTAATAATCAGAAGAGGCATACATAGGGTGGACAATAACAGATAATTACACTTAGCAGAAGCTTCATAACCAGAGAAATAGGTTGAAGCTAAGGCAGAGAGGAGAAGGAGGAAGATTTTCTTTTATCCGGCGAATAGTTGGAGTTTGGCGTATACTGCCTGGGAGGATGGTAGAGGCAGTGAATCTCACAACATTTGCAAAGTATCAAGATGAGTGCTCGAATCACAGAGGCATAGAAGGATACCAACTAAGGTACACTCACGGGAGTGAACAAACTCTCCCAGTGTAGTAGAAAATTGGAAGGAAATTTTCATTCTAAAGAAGGAATTTTTACGCGCTGTGACACAGCTGCTGGCATGCTGCTTTGCTGTTGTTGTAAACGTTGCAAAAGGTGGATTGTGTAGGTTAGAAGTGAATTGCATTGTGAAGCTTTCGTATGTTTTGTGGTTTTCTCATTTAGTTGTTTAATATGCTATTCTTATTCTGCAAGAATTGACACAAAACAGTCAATATTTACAATGAAAGCTGCTTATCACCGGGTTTTGCATGGACTGGTGATCAAGTTGTCCTGTTCCATTGTGTCAAACTATTTACAAATGCAGCAATGGCTCCAGCAAAATGGAAAAGACACTGAACTACAAATCACAGCCATACGACACATAAAAGTGCTGATTATTGTAAACAGCTATTGGAATCTCAAAACAAACAGAGTAAAGCTTTTGTTAATAAAGTCACAGTAAAAAAACATCAGGATGTAAGTTATTGAGTAGTAGAAGTTATTACCTTGAAAAGGAAAAGTCACACAGTTGGTGAGAACCTAATAATGCCAGCATGTAAAATTATGGGACAAGGTGCTGTATGGGAAATTGAAAATGTTTCACTCTCAAAGAGC
Source organism: Hemitrygon akajei (assembly GCF_048418815.1). NCBI lineage: Eukaryota > Metazoa > Chordata > Chondrichthyes > Myliobatiformes > Dasyatidae > Hemitrygon > Hemitrygon akajei. The sequence goes on along the minus strand of NC_133128.1, from coordinate 147,553,419 downwards.
ATGAGAAGTCGACGTACTGATGACATGTCACATGGTGCTGGAGAAGTTTTGTGTGATAAACTGAAAAACAACAGCTTCTCTATCCAGGCTGATGAGTCAACAGATTTCACCAATAAATGTCATGTTATAGCATTTGTAAGATTTGTAAATTACGGTGAAATTCAATAAAACTTTTTCTGTTGCAAAGAGCTTCCCAAAACAAGCCAAGATATATTTAATGTTTTGCTTTCAGATCTGGAAACAAAATTTCTGTCTTGGAAGAACTGTGTTGGCATCTGTACTGGTTGGCTCCGTGAGGGGTTTCATCTCTCTTGTAAGAAAAAAAGAAAATACGGACATTGTTACAATGTACTGCTTCAACATTGCAAATATATTTTCATATTGTAAATAATTTTAATTAAAATAAATATATAACCTTTATTTAAATTAAATCTACCGAGCATACCTTTAGAAAATTTAAATTCCATTTTGGCCAGTTATTTAATAGAAATTTATTATGAATTTTTAGAATTTATGAAAGGGAAAGAAATAGATTAATTTCAAGAAAGGTAAGCTAAGCTTAACTACCCACTTTTTCAAGAAGGGTTAGCTAAAAATTCATTCTCTGTCAATTATTTCTGGATTATTGTATCTACAACTTACTGCTCATGCTAATGTACTGTGAACTGTAGATATAATAATTTTTATGCAAGGGTTCCCTGAGACCTGAAAATTATCTCAAGCGTTCCACCAGGGCAAAAAGCTTGAGAAAGGCTGCTCTAAACCCTTTCTATCTATATCACCGTCCAATTATTTTTTAAAACATTTAAATTGTTACCTGCCTCTATCTCCTCCTCTGGTAGCTCATTTCAAATACCCATCATACTTTGTGTGAAAAATCTGCCACTCAGGTCTCCTTTAAATCTTCCTCCTCTCACCTAGCTCTCTAGATTTAGACACCCCTACTCTGCGAAACTGATCTTGGCCATCTACCCTATCTATGCCCCAGATTTTATGAACTGTCACCCCTCAGCTTCTTTTGCTCTAGGGAAAACAGCCTGGCTGGCCTATTCCGCTCGTTACTCAGGCCATATTGGTGCTGGTCCATGCAACATGGTTACAGGCACTTTTGGCCCAGTGAGATCACCCTGCTCAATTACTCCCATGTGACCAATCAACCGCCTCAGACATGTTTGGAATGTGGGAGGAAACTGGAGAACCCAGAGGAAACCCATGCGTTCACCAAAAAAGAACACACCAACTCCTTACAGTCAGCAGCAGGAATCGAACTCAGATCACTGGCACTGTAAAGCAATTACACTAATTTCCATACTACCGTGCCACTCACAATGTTCCTGTGAATACTTTTTGTACCTTCTTTAGCTTAATGATAATTATCAATGTGCAAGCTCCTCAACTTCTCCTGTACTACTTTTTTGATCCAAACTTAGTTCTTCCAGCTATTCACTATTCACTAGATGCTACATCCTCTAACGTGTCTGGCAGGTTTTGAGCGGCTTGTTCAGTGAAGCATTACTTTATGGTCTGATCCTATCCCAGGATAAGCAAGGTAATCACTCAGCAGCTGCAAGATTTTAAGCAGTTCCTGATGGGAACAGGGCAAGTCCAGTTTTAATGTGTGATTCTATGTGCAAACTGCCACAGATCTGCTTTTAAATGACTTCTGGCCAGTTTCACATATTTTTGCATGAGATTTGACTGGGCATTAGTGAAAATACAAAGCTCAAGCTAAGTGTGCCAAAAGAACGTGATATCCAACTTCTTGGCCCAGGAGGCTTATCTGAAATCAACAGTGGGACAATATATGTAAGGAGGAATGCGAGAGAAACAGATGTGAAAGAACAATAAAAATACTGTGAAAATGGCTATGGAATATTAAATGCTTGTACAAATTAACTGGGGACAAAAAATTAATGTTCTTTATAAAAAAGAGTTTAAGTTGAATGATAGATATGTGAATTCACAAACTATTCAGAGATATAAAGAAGATATAGTATCATTAATAACTTGGGTTGGATTATACCGATGATAATGCAGATGTTGCTCAAGTTCCAAGCTGAAATTCATAAATTTTAGGTGAATTAAACAATCACATATGTGGTGGGTGCCTGTGTTAATAAAATATTAAGGGAACAGCTTTGTTTGTCACGTGTACATCGAAACATTAAAACATCGAAACACAGCAAAATCTGTCATTCGTCTCAGGGATGTGTCAGCTGCAGCCCACAAGTGTTGTCATGTTACTGGTGCCAATGTAGCATGCCCACAACTCACTAACCCTAACCTGTAAGTCTTTGGAATATGGAAGGAAACCAGAGCACCAGGAGGAAACCCACGTGGTCATGGGGAGAACATACAAACTCATTACAGACAGTAGTGTGAATTGAATCCTGATCTTACAGCTGGCAATGTAAAGTGTTGTGCTAACCAATACACTAATATACCACTCTAAAATTGAGGATTGTTAAGAAAAAACATATGGATTAAGTTGAGAAATAGGAAGTGGAGCTAGCAGCTCTTGATATGTGCACAAAACACTGAGCAAACTGTTTATGGAAATATATAAAGAAACAGCAATTATATTTGGAAACTTTGATCAGCTCAAGATTAACTGAAATTAAGTTAATGTCTGCAGTCATTTAAGGAACATATTTCTTTTTTTAATGCTCTAATGTCTTCATAGAAAACCGACAGCACAATACAGGCTCTTCGGCCCACAAAGTTGTGCTGAACATGTCCCTACCTTAGAAATTACTAGGCTTACCCATAGCCCTCTATGAAAATGTTAATATGTAGTAAGCATTTATTTAAACACAAACGGAGGTTTATTACTAAGACCAGTCCCAGCCAGTGCACTGTTTCAAGGTTAGGACCCTTCAAGTGTTCCTCCAGCTACCTTTTTAAATATTTTTAGGATTTCTGTCTTCACCTGCCTTTTAGGTAGGAAGTTCCAGAAAGTCCTGAAGTGAAAATTAATTCCTGTAATCCTTCTATCAACTACCTACAATCAAAGCCCTATAGTTATTGACCTCTTGTTGAAGGAAAGAGATCTTGACTATTTGCTGCATTTCAGTCTACTTGGTGTGAAAGAAAACATACACTATAACTCCTGAAAACAAAAGCACTTCTGTGCTGAAAAATATTTTGTAAGTTGCCTCTAGGCCTTCCTTTATATTACACAGCTTTAGCATTATGTATTTTAACAAATTGCAGCCAATTGTGAACTTCGCAGAGGGTGTGAAATATTAAGTGTGACTACTGTATACCAAAGATGAATTATTTACTTATGAGGAGATTCTTCAATGATTAAAGATATTTGAAGAAACAAAAGTCTAGCAATTAGATTTTAGATTCAATGCACATTATTAAAAGGGAAATAGACTAATTCCTGCATGAAATGGATATTTACATTTGCAGAGTGGAATTTGCTAAGGTCATGATCTTAAAGAGTTAATTTCCCAGATTTCATGAGTTGTGCATAGCAGGAGATTATTTGCAGTGGGTTGGGTGGTGGGGAAAGGTTTCAAGTATGGTTAGTGGGAAAAGGATCAATTCTGTGTATGATGGCACTATTTTTGAATGGCATGTAATCAGTGAATCAACTAATTTTGTCCCTATTTGTGATTTTGCATTTATATAAATTAAGCAAGTACCAGTTGAAGAAACTTGTGTTGTAAGCAGTGAAGGAACAGCATGGCCCTGGTTTATTATTAGCTGTTAGTATAGACCCCAGCAATTTCCTGCTCAGGAATTTCTGCAGTTCACAATGCCCACATGGTCTCTGAAAAACAAGAATGCTATATTATCTAGGAATGGGACAAATTATTTTCATCATTAAAAAGTATTCACAACGTAAATATTAAACTATCTGTCACAGAGAATTAGATAGCATAATTTAATTAAAACTTGTTTAACCTTTTGACAAATGGCTAAAATCTTCACCAGCTAAACAAAGTAACTAGTCCTTTCTTAAAAACTAGAACAGCTTTTAATACTTATCCCAGAACACCCTAGCCACATAGTTTGCTGCAGTATGTAATGATATAATTGTTCCGACACACTGCAGCCTCACTACAGATAGTTTCCCAAAGCAGATTATGAGCTAGAAGAATTAGTTGCAATATCAGAGATACAAGAAATGGTAAAATGATTTAAAATGGGCTATGACTGATCAATCAGTACAGAGTAAGATGACAGTAGCATTAATCCCAGCCATTTGAACATATCAGGATTGGACGTCAGTATTAAAAGCTACTGTTTCACAGCTCCAGCATTCAATCCTGACCTCTGATGCTGGCTGTATGGAGATCACACATTTTCCCTGCAACTGTGTAGGTATCCTATGGGAGCTCCAATTGCTTTCCACATACCAGAGACGCGGTGGGTAGGTTGATTCATGATTCCAAATCACTCTTAATATAAGTGATGTTAAAAATTTGGAGCGGAATTGATGGAAATTGACAGCAAGGGTGGCTGGGAAATAAATAGGGGAGTGGGCTCAATGGGATTATTCTGAGAGCCAGCATAAACACAATGGATCAGAAGGTCTCTGTATATTGTAAGATAATGTGTATGAGATCTAATAGTTTCAGCACAGTTTTTCCCCATAGAGCTTGTTGCTTATATGAGTGGAAAAACTAAAAACTGTACTGTTGCCACAAAAGAACAAATTTCATGACATATGTTAGTGATAATAAAACTGAATCTTCCCCTCTACCACGTGATGGACAAAGAACCCATGTATACTATCTCATCATTTGTTTTTCTTTTTTTACTCTATTTTTGCAGCACTTTTAAAATTAACTATAAATAAATAAACAAAAAATATTTAAAAATACTTATTTGTTTATTTATTAATTTATTGCAATTTATAGTGTTTTAAATTATGTGTTGCAATGTACTGTTGCTGCAAAACAACATATTTCACAAAACATGCCAGTGATGTTAAACCTGATTCTGACTGATTCTGAAATAAAAAGCTGCTCATATGTATATCTCAGTTTTCAAGCATTTGTTAATTTAATCAGTGGACTCTTGAAAGATAATTGATGAAGTATCATAGCACAGACATTAGCAATCCATGATCCCCAAAGGATTATAAGGACAGTGGAAAACAATGGTTAAGGGATAGATTACAAAGAGTAGTGGTGAATAGTTGATTTCTTTGTCTGAAGGGAAATTATGCAGAGCTGCTCCCCAAAGAGTAGTTCTGTACTTTCCAATACATGTTAGTGATCTGGGAGCTTACAATTTTTTCAATTGACACATTACATGAAAATCTCATGAATAGCAATGAGGACAGGATCATAAAGGTACACTGACTTCCAAACTAATAGATCAGAAGAAAAATCAATTTTAGTAATGGAGTGAGAAGTGATGCATCCTGCAAGGAACTGATGAAAATAAACTACATCTTACAGTTTTAAAAATGGAACAGATAAAGGGAATTCTGAAAAAAAAAGAATGAAGAAAGCCTTGTACGTGGCAGGGCAAGTAGACAAAGCAGTTAAGAGAAAATATATCCTTATATGTATAAATGTAGATGTGAAATACAAAAATAAGGAAATTACCGAAAAGTAAATAAATCAATTGTCACATCTCAAATGGAATAGAAAATAAAAATAGACGATGATGGTGTTCTGATGAAAGATTGTGAAACTGAAATATTTGCTCTGTTTACCTTTGTGTAAATACTCCTGACTGCAGACTTTATTCAGCATTTTCTGTTTTTATTTATTTTTGGAATATATCGCATTTGTCCTCTGAACAACATTGTGCCTTTTTGTAAGCACCACGTTGGTGGAAGCATATGAATTCCATGGAGATAGTGTGAGAAAAATTCATTAGAATGATTTCAGGAATATGCACTGGTTCTGTGGAAACCAGGAAACCAGGCATGGTTCTTTTTGAAGGTCAAAGGGGAATTAAAACAGTTGCTTTAAATTTTGAGGAATTTAAATGGAAAATATTGTTTTCCAAGTGCACATCCAATAACAAGAGGGTTTGGCTGAAGAAAGAATCTTATGGAGAGAGAAAAAAAATTGTTTTATTGGACCAAATTATTCAAGCTCAAATCTTTTAACTCACACTTTTGACAAACAATGTCCTGAAACTTGCAATGGAAAGTTCTTTGGAATATAATGCAGATTCAATGACATAATTCACTTTACCTAATTCTGGATGATAAATTTTCTACTAGATTATAAAACAAAATGGGTAAAACAGCTAATTGTTCCATTAATCAAAAATGGTGTAGATATATTGAAACATGTCCCTGTGATGCTGTTATCAGTTCAGCAGAAATAAACATCCCTTTAGAACAGAAATGAGGAGGAATTTCTTTAACCAAAGTGCAGTGAATCTGTGGAATTCATTGCCACAGATGGCAGTGGAGGGCAGTTCATCTGATATGTCTAAAGCAGAGGTTGATATGTTCTTGATTATTAAGGGCATCACAAGTTACAGGGAGAAGGCAAGAGAATGGGGTTGAGATAATAAATTAGTCCTGATGGAATGTCAGAACAGGCTCAGTGGGCTGACTGACCTAACTTTGCTCCCATGTCTTATGACCTTATAAGAAACAGCTTATTGAAACCACTTCTCGGTACTTGGGGAAAAAGCAGTTTATGCAATTTATCCAAAGGAAGACAATATACATTTTGCTTTACTGTTTGCTGCTGGTTGCTGTTAAAGAAGGTGAATGTCTCCTAAAATATTTAAAGCTGATCTTGCCGAATCGAGTGAGGCCAACTCTCTGGAGTTGGAAGCAGCCAGAGAGGAACTGCAAAAGTCCTGGCTACGCTTCAGCTAAGATTTCTGAATGAGTCATTAGATTCCTGTTTTCTGTAATCTTTTCAGTTAAAAAGCCCATTAATTATACTAATGTCCAAGTAAAACTTTCTTGTCCTTGGAGACTGTGCCACAGTTTTTCGTCAAATGCCCTTACCTTCAATATCAACTCCAGATTGATTAATGTTGTCTTCCTCTAACTCTGCCGAAGGGTGATAATGTAATCAACGTGGAATAAAATTTGTTTCAGACATCTGATGATTCTACACTCCCTCAAATAGTCAAAGCATCTGAAATTCATTAGCAAGGAGCCAAAGGTCCTCTCAATCACACGTAGCAGAGTAGAATAGTACGGCTGTGCTCTGTTGGAAGATGGAGATCTAGAAATGAGGTCATTCACTGAGGTTTTAAACCATTCCCAAAAGCTGTGAGAAGGAAAGGAAAACAACATAGACATTTCGTTCTGCACAAGTACCAATTACGTTTAGCCAAAGGGCATTTACATATTCAGGATGTATTATTTTCTGCTTACTGACCATTTCACTAAAATTAATGAGGGGATAATCCGCAAGCTAGACACCGAATTTTCCAAAATCATTTAATTTACAGCATTAGGATTAAAAGGAGAAATTTCACAATGAAGGAGGAAAAAAGCAAAATATCTCTGTTTCACATTATCCCTGGGTAAATGCTCCCTAACCCTTTATTGTCAGGAACTATAGAGGAGGCTTGACCTAAATAAGAGCAGTAGAGACAATTTAGCAGGCAGTGATCACTTTGATAATAAAATGTAAATAACAAGCTGTGATTGGCCACAAAACAAGAGAGAATGGATTCTTAACGACAAGGTAGCTGAAGGCTTGGAGCCACCAACTGAGGCCAGCTGGTTTGATGGGAAAACAAGGAGTGTGGATGAGAGCAGGGTTTAAATAGGCTGCAGGTAATGAGTTGGAAATGAGTGCAGATGACTCCTGTTAGCTGTGTGGAGATTGAGAGATGCCTGCATGTACAACTCTAACAGGTCACCACCCCCCCCCCCACAAGATGGATGCAAGATGAGACCTCTCTTCCAGACTGACCCCTTCACAGTTGATGAGGTACTGCACACACCATCCAAGACTAGGCGAATCCATCAATCTGTGAACCTTTTACACTGGACTACCTTCCACCATTCTAGATTCCAGAGTGTTGACTGGTCCATGGACATGGGCTTGAGACAGGACATGTGGAAGGTAGGTGCGATCTTGAGGAACGGTGGCAGCTGGAGATAGTAAGTGACTGGATTGATGCAAAGGGGGATCTTGAAGGGACTGATGAACCAGGGCAAGAGTTTGCAGGAGTTGATCTGCAGGTGAAGATCTCTGTGGACAGCCAGATATAGTCCCCATGCCAGAGTAGTCTGGTTAGGTGCTGATGACAATTGGCCTGGCAGCAGCTAGCACCACATTCCAGCAGCAGTGAACCAGGGCCTAGGCGGGTGGCACCGCCATCATTGGCTTCTCTGCAGGGAACAATGCGGGTTGGTAGCCACAATGCACTACAAAGGGTGACATACCCATGGCAAAGGAGGTGTGGGACAGCTCGACCCAGAGCAGATGCTCTTCCTTGTGGAAAGCTTAGAGGCTGTGAAGCAGTGCAGAAACTTCTCCACTTGATGATTGGCTCTTCCTGAATGAGCATTGCTCTGTAGACGATAGCCAGAGGACAAACTCATTGAGGTGCAGAGGAGGGAGCAGAAGGCATCCCAGAAGCGGGGAGATGAGTTGTGAGCCCTGGTCCAATACAATACCCTAAAAAAACCATGGAGGTGAACTACATCTAGGAGAACCAGCTTTGTTATCTCAGTGGCTGATGGAGAGTAATGAAGTGCGCCACCTTGACGAACCAGTCCATCACTGACATGATCACCATGCCCCTTCGGAAGGTTCAAGTTCATGTTTATTGTCATCTAACTACAATGCAAACGAAACAATATTCCTCTGGGCCACGGTGAACCCACACAACGTATATCACACTTAGCACATAAACTAAATATATTATTCTACAAATAATTTAGTAAAATATAATTCAAAACACATGTAGTAAAGCAAAGCACAGGTAAACTGTAAACAGCTCACTGTCTAGTGACGAGACATTGGTGGTGGCAGGCTATTCATTAGTCTCACAGCCTGAGGGAAGAAGGAGTTACCCTGGCTGGAGACCTAGTCTTGATGTTTCTGTACCTCCTTCCTGATGGCAGTGGGTCAAAGAGATTGTGATAGGGAATCCTCAACAATGTTTTGGGCCCTTTGTCTGCAATGTTCCTGGTAAATGTCACAAATATGGGTGAGCGTCTTTTTACTGTCCTCTGCATGGGCTTGTGGTCTGTTGCCTTGAAGCTTCTGTACAACACAATGATACAGCCAGAAAGGACACTCTTGATGGTGCTCCTGTATAAAGAACGGGGGCTGGAGCTTTACCTGCCTCAACTCAGCAAAAGGCATAGTCGCTGCTGTGCCATCTTGACTGGTGAGGAAGTGTTGTGGGTCTAGATCATCCATTATGTGCACACCCAAGGAACTTCAGTCTTTCCACGGAAGAGAATTAATGTGCAATATAGAGTGGTCAACCTGTGCCTTCCTAGTCCACAATCATCTCTTTTCTCTTGTCCACGTTGAGAATCAGGTTGTTGTTCTCGCACCCTTTGACAAGCCTCTCTATCTCCTCTCAGTATGCCGACTCATCATTGTTGCAGGCGAGGCCAACCACTGTGGTAACATCAGCAAATCTGGCAGCGCAGTCATGAGTCAGCAGCGGACTGAGCACTCACTCCTAGGGGTGGGGAGCACCAGTGCTTAGCGTCAAGGAGCCAGAGATGTTGCTGCCAACTCAGACTGATTGGGATCTTTCCGTCAAGAAGTCTGAGATCCAGTTGCAGAGAAGAGTGTTGAGTCTCAGCAGGAACAGTTTACTCACCAACCTCTGAAGAATTATTGTGTTAAATGCCGAGCCGAAGCCGATGAACAACATTCTGGAGCATGCGGCATCGTTTTCTGCATGGGACAGGACGGAAAGGAGGGCTGAAGCTACGGCATCATCAGTGGTCTGGTCTGATTGGTAGGCGAACTGGAAAGGGTCCAATGTAGCTGGAAGGTGGGATTTTAAATGATCCATTACAAGCTACTCACAGCCTGTCATGATTCTTGAAGTCAGTGCCACTGGGCAGTAATCAGAAATGCCAGTTGCTGTTGCTCTCTTGGGCACCAGAATGATGGTGATTGCCTTGATGCCTGCAGGGACAGTGGATATTTCAGAGAGATAAGCCACGTCAGCATAGCAGTTTGTGCAAAGCTATTACAGGTCATGGCATTCCAGAGTTTGGAATTCAGTACTGGCACCATTCGGTAAGGAGTCTCTCTATGTTCTCCCCATCGGTTTATTCCAGGTGTTCCGGTTTCCTCCCACAGTCCAAAGACATATCAGATAGGTCATTGGTCGTAAGTTGTCCTATGATTAGGTCAAAGTTAATCAGGATTATGGGGTTGCTGGAGCGGTGTGGCCTGAAGGGTCAAAATCGCTGACTCTGTGCTGTATCACTAAGTTAAAATAAATTAATAAATACAAGATGTCCTTTAAGACCTCTGTTCGTGGGGCTACCCAATCCATAGGTTGTAGGAACAATTCAGTGATGTGGCAAGTGAAGTTGAGTGAAGATAACCTCATTGATTCAAGAGCCTGATGGTTGTGGGGAGGGAGGGGGAGGCAATAATTGTTCCTGAACCTGGTGATGAAAGTTCTGAGGCTCCTGTACATTTTTTCCTGACAGCCACAGCAAGAAGAGAGCATGACCCAGAATATTATTAGGTTGGGGTCCCTAATAATATGTTTCTTTCCTGTAGCAGCACTCCATATAGACATGGTCAATGGTGGGGAGAATTTTACCTGTGATCAACTGGACCATATCCACTACTTTTTGTATGATTTTCTGTTCAAGGGCATTGGTGTTTCCATACCAGGCTATGATGCAACCAGTCAATGTACAGTGGCATGCAAAAGTTTGGGCACCCCTGGTCAAAATTTCTGTTACTGTGAACAGTTAAGTGAGTAGAAGTTGAACGGATCTCCAAAAGTCATAAAGTTAAAGATGAAACATTCTTTTCAACACTTTAAGCAAGATTAGTGTCTTATTTTTGTTCTATACAATTTTAGAGTGAAGAAAAGGAAAGGAGCACCGTGCAAAAGTTTGGGCACCCCAAGAGATTTGAGCTCTCAGATAACTTTTACCAAGGTCTCAAACCTTAATTAGTTTGTTAGGGCTATGGCTTGTATTCAAAATCATCGTTAGGAAAGGCCAGGTGATGCAAATTTGAAAGCTTTATAAATACCCTGACTCCTCAAACCTTGTCCCAACAATCAGCAGCCATGGGCTCCTCTAAGCAGCTGCCTAGCACTCTGAAAATAAAAATAAATGATGCCCACAAAGCAGGAGAAGGCTATAAGAAGATAGCAAAGTGTTTTCAAGTCGCTGTTTCCTCAGTTTTTAATGTAATTAAGAAATGGCAGTTAACAGGAATGGTGGAGGACAAGTTGAGGTCTGGAAGACCAAGAAAGCTTTCTGAGAGAACTGCTCATAGGATTGCTAGAAAGGCAAATCAAAGCCCCCTTTTTGACTGCAAAAGACCTTCAGGAAGATTTAGCAGACTCTGGAGTGGTAGTGCACTGTTCTACTGTGCAGCGGCACCTGTACAAATATGACCTTCGTGGAAGAGTCATCAGAAGAAAACCTTTTCTGCGTCCTTATCACAAAATTCAGTGTCAGAGGTTTTCAAAGGAACATCTGAAAAAGCCTGGTGCATTTTGGAAACAAGTCCTGTGGACTGATGAAGTTAAAATAGAACTTGTTGGCCGTAATGAGCAAAGGTATATTTGGAGAAAAAAGTGTGCAGAATTTCATGAAAAGAACACCTCTCCAACTGTTATGTATGGGGGTGGATCAATCATGCTTGGGGCTTGTGTTGCAGCCAAAGGAAAGAATGAATTCAATTAAATACCAGCAAATTCTGGAAGCAAACACCACACGGTCTATAAAAAAGCTGAAGATGAAAAGAGGATGGCTTCTACAATAGGATGATGATCCTAAACACACCTCAAAACCCACAATAGACTATCTCAAGAGGCACAAGCTGAACGTTTTGCCAAGGCCCTCACAGTCTGTTGACCTAAACATCATCAAAACTCTGTGGATAGAACTCAAAAGAGCACTGCATGCAAGATGGCCCAAGAATCTCACAGAACTAGAAGCCTTTTGCAAGGAAGAATGGGTGAAAATCCTCCAAACCAGAATTGAAAGACTTAGCAGGCTACATAAAGCGTTTACAAGCTATGATACTTGCCAAAGAGGGTGTTACTAATTACTGACCACACAGGATGCCCAAACTTTTGCTTCAGGCCCTTTTCCTTTCCTTGAAACTGTAAAAGATGGAAACAAAATAAAAAAGTAATCTTGCTTAAAATATTAAAGAAATGCGTCATCTTTAACTTTATGCCTTTTGGAAATCAGGTCATCTTTTACTTGCTTAGCTATTCATAGTAGCGTTAATTTTGGCCAGGGGTGTCCAATCCTTTGCATGCCACTATACTCTCCACTACACATCTATAGATGACTGTCAAAATTTTAGATGTCATGCCAAATCTTTGCAAATTTCTAGGAAAGTAGAGGTGCTGCAGGGTTATCTTCAGAATTGTACTTGCGTGCTGGGCCCAGGGCAGGTCTTCTGAAATTATACCACAGTGGAATTTTAAATTACTGAGCCTCTGATTCTCCCAGTGAGGATTGGCTGATGGGCCTCCAGTTTCTTCCTCCAAACATCAATAATCAGCTCCTTGGTCTCACTGACATTGAGTGAGAGGTTGCTTTGGCACATCTCAGCCAGAGATTTTCAATCTCCCTGCTATATACTGATTCATCACCACCTTTGATTCAGCCACTGACAGTGGTGTCATCAGCAAAGTTAAATATGGCATTGGAGCTGTGCTTAGTTTCATAGTCACAAGTGCAAAGGAAGTAAAGCAGGGGGCTAAGCACACAGCCTTGTAGGGTGCTTGTGCTGGTTGATATTGTGAAGGAGATGTTGTTGCCAATCCAAACTGACTGGGGTCTGCAAGTGAGGATATTGAGGATCCAATTGCACAAGGAGGTATAGAGGCCAAGGTCTTGGAGCTCCTTAATTAATTTTGAGGGGATGGTAGCATTGAATACTGAGCTGTAGTCAATAAAGAACATCTTGATGTATGCATCTTTTCTGTCCAGATGTTCCAGGTTTGAGTGAAGAACCAATGAAATGGCATCTGCTATGGACCCGTTGTGCTGTTACGCAAATTGGAATGTTTCCAAGTCATTTCATGAGACGGAAGTTAATATGTTTCATCACCAAGCTCTCAAAACACTTTGTCACCGTGGACGTAAGTGCTACTGGATGCTAGGCATTTTCGCAGGTTACCATGTTCTTCTTGGGTAATGGTATACTCGAAGCCTGCTTGAAGCACATAGGTACTCAGATTGCTGAAGTAAGGGGTTAGGCATATTGGTGAACACCTCAACATAGGTCTTCAGTACTCAGCTGGATCCAGTACAGTGAAGATCTGGGCCCTGTGGAGCATTTTGAATGAGTTATCTATCAAGGGGAAATGGTAGCAGTTGTTTAAAAAAAATTTTTTTATTGAGTTTTCAAATGATTACAGAAAGAAGAAAAAAATTTATCTACCCTTCCCCCCTCCCCCCTAACATCCCTATAGAAGAAAAGAAAAGGAAAAAGAAGAAAAAAGAAAGAAAGAAAGAATGCCTGGATATCGGAAGATCCCCACATGCTCCACAGAGTTCATAATAACTTTAGTATATATATTTACTTCTTTCCCCAAATAACCAATTATTTTATCTTCGGAGTACCTATATATTTAATCCTGTCTTTTGTAAATAAGGGCACCAAATTTTCAAAAATGTTTCATATTTATCTCTTAAATTATAAGCAATTTTTTCAAGTGGAATACAGGTGGAAATTTCATTCTTCCAACGATCTATACTTAAGTATGAATCCGATTTCCAAGTAATTGCAATAGCCTTTTTGGCTACCGCCAGTGCAATTTTTATGAATTCTTTCTGATATTTATTCAATTTGGGTTTCGGTTTTATACCTTCAATATCGCCTAATGAAAATAATATTGGGTTATGTGGAAGTTGTGTTCCAATAATTTGTTCCAGTAAAACTCTTAAATTTGTCCAAAAAGGTTGAATTTTAGAACAAGACCAAGTAGAATGTAAAAAAGTACCAATTTCTTGGTTACATTGGAAACACTGATCAGATAAATTTGGGTTTAATTTATTTATCTTTCGTGGTGAAATATATAATTGATGTAAAAAATTGCTGTCTGTGTGGCAGCAAGGTACTGGCTTGCATTTACTGAAGGCTTTGACAAGGTTATAGTGTTCATGTGGGAGTTTGATGAGTTTGAGGGTTTCCTCTGTCTCCACAGATTTATGGGGTGAAATCAACTGAGGTTGCAGTCAGGCGGGTCCCAACTCAACAATGAACCGGATGACCAGCTGAGGTAAAGGTTGTGAGAAGAGAGCCAGGGGTAACCCGAGATGAGTGTTGGGTGCATTGATAAGGAGGAATAGATTCACAATGCTCTCTGATGCTTATGTGCCCAGGCCGTGTGCAAGCTCTAACTATTTCAGAGCTCAAGGTTCATCTTCCCATGACTACAATGTAGAACAGGCGAGAGAAAGGCTCAACGTGGAGATCAAGCTGCACACACAGATCCGGTCCAGAACTCTGTACTGGAATCCAGCAGAGACTCAGTGTAGATACGTTGGGTTGTGCAGGAGTACAGAGAGAGTGAGTCAGGCTATGGTACTGGAACAAGGGGCCAGAGGGAGCTAACTAGACAGAAGGCCCTGTTGTCTTGGTGATGCTGTTTTTCCAGGCACTGTGGGTATTTGATGCGTGGCTGATCAGCTGCTCTGCAGTAGGCACCCAAATTGACATTCATGCTCTTGGAGGGTTAATGGAGCTCTCCTTAACTGCATGGCTTCTGGAGGCTTTACTGTTGAGGGTCCTGCAGCCTGAAATGGCTCTGGGGTTCTAGCTGGTGATCTGGAGGGTCATTCTGTAAGACCCTTGTCGTCTTGGAGGGAAAAAGTGATGAGGCTTTCAAGGTCAGTGAGTGTCTCCCAAGTAGAGAGCTCATCCTTCAAGCACTCTGAGAGGCCATTATGGTAATAGACCAGCAATACTTCTGCATTCCAGTTGCACTCTGCTGTGAGGGTCCTGGAGTCCATGGTGTAATCCAGCACCGACTGTGAACACTGACATAATCAAATATCCAATCCATTGATTCCCTTCCACTTCCCAGATGGTTGAAAACCTGGTGCACATCAGCAGTGAATTCCTGATATTTATTGCAGACAGTGGTTTCATTGTCCCAGTTAGAAATTGCTCAGTCAAGAGAGAGATGAAGAAGGCAACCTTAGCTTGGTCCCCAGAATGCAGAGATAGCTGCAGCTGGAAATGCAAAATGCACTGGGACAGGAAGTTTCAGCAACAGATTGGGATCTGTTGAGGCATTTGGGCACCAAATTCCAGGGCTTTGAGTGAGGAGGTTGACTGGAGCAGGGTTGCTGTAACTAGACGGAGAGGGGCGAGCAGAAGGTCAATGGTTTCCTGCTGCTTCTGGATTCTGTACTCATGTCAGCAGCCGACTTCCTTTAGGTGAGCAGACTCTGCTGGGTGAGGTGCTGGTTCACACATTTGTCAGGAAATGTAGAGGAGTTTTGGCCCAAATACAGAGCAACGGAGACGATTTGGCAGTGAGCAACCACTTTAATAATAATCTTCAAAAGAACAAACCACGAGGGGTCATGAAACAAGAGAGAATGGATACTTAGCACAACAAGGCAACAAAGTAACTTGACAACTTAACAACTGGTTAAGTCTGGCTGGTTCGATGGGTGAATGAAGACTGTGGATGAGAGTTGGGTTTAAGTAAGCTGCAGGTGATGAATTGGGAATTGGCAGGTGACTCATGTTAGTTGAATGGAGACTGGGGAGGTGCCTGATGTGCAGGCCTGACATTTATAAAATTAATCTAATTGAATCAATAATTCCACTGGATTTTAAATCCATGTTCTGTTGTTATTACTTTAACAGTTTCTTCAAACCTAGATTTGTACTTAATGTCTTGTATTAAATTATATCATATTGTGTGAGAGGCATGTTCACAGTAAGACATTCCTTATACTTGTGAAGTTCTGTATTCATAATGATCCTCATTACCTTAATGTTCTGCTTCCCCGTATCAATAGAAAGATGTTAGTCAGCCTTCGACCTTTTGCTATCTCTACTGACCATAGCTTTTAGATATACTGTACCTCAGAAAGCATTGAACAAAATGGTCATAAGATTTTCTAATGACTTGAATAGTTTTAAGATCATAAACTCTAGGAGCAGAATTAGCATCCTTCAAACCATAGAGTCTGCTTTGGCATTTGATCATCGCTGATATATTTTCCCTCAATCCCATTTTCCTTCTTTCTATCTGTAATGTCTGGTGCACTTACTAATCAAAAAGTTATCAATCTTCTTTAGTCTTCTTTGAGCAGCTGGCACTTTCTACCACTCGGACAGCCTCCTATATATTATTCCTCAATTTAGTGCTGGAATAAATGATTGAAATGAAGTAAGTGAGAATTGTGAAAGATGTGAAACACAAGTTAATTCCACAGGAGTGTGATAATTACAGCCTGTGTACAATTTCCCTAAGAAGTTTGAAGAGCAGAAAAGCAACAGGTGATGGAAACCTGGGATCAAAACAGAAAATGCTGAAGACGTTCAATGGTTCCAGCAGCATCAATGGCTCTGGGCCTATCCTCACTGGAGTTTAGAAGAATGAAGGGGTATTTCATTGAAACTTACTGAATATTGAAAGGCCTTGATAGAGTGGACGTGGAGAGGATGTTTCCAGTAGTGTGAAATTCTAGGATCCAAGACACAGCCGCTGAATAGAATGACATCCCTTTAAAATAGAGGTGAGGAGGAAGTTCTTTAACTGGACGGTGGTGAATCCATCGAATTCACTGGCACAGATGGTTGTTGAGGCCGACTCATTGGGTATACTTAAAACAAAGGTTGATAGGTTCTTAATTAGTAAGGGCATCAAAGATCACAGGGAGAAGGCATGAGAATGGGGTTGAGAATGAAATGGTAGAACAGAATCGAGGGACTGAATCGCCTAATTCTGCTCCTATGTCTTATGGTCATGGACTTTTCATCAGAACTGGGAAAGTTTAGAAGTCAAACGTATTTTAATTTATATATAGAGAGAAAGATGGAGCGAACAAAGCAAATGTTGACAATAATGTAGAGAGCAAAAGAGTCTGAATGACATAGGTAGTGGTGGTTCTGGAGGAGATTGTAAAGCAGAGGAGATGAATGAAAGCAGAGGTGGAAGGTGAAAGACATTGCTGGAGCTGTGAAATATAAACACTATAATTGCTGGAAATACTCAGCAGATAAGAGGGGTTCTGCAGAGAGAGGAGAAAACAGAATACATGTTTGGTAAATTTTCATCAGAACTGGACACCTGTTATTGAATGGAAAAGCTAAGTTACCTGAAATTATTGAACTCAATGTTGATTCCAAGGGCTGATAAATGGTTGGTCAGAAGATGAGATGCTATTCCTTGTCTGGGACTTCAATCAGGTTAACCTGAAGAAATCTCTGCCCAAGTACAATCAGCACATCACCTACAGACCCAACACATTTGACCACTGCTGCACTACATCAAGGATACATTGTGTTCCACCCTAGACCACATTTTGGAAATCTGATCATCTGGCTGTCCTCCTTCTACCTGCATCTAGGAAGATACTGAAGAGCAAGGCACCAGAGATAAGGTCAACAAGGAGGTAGTCATGGGAGTCAGAGGAGCAGCTCAGGGATTGTTTCAAGTCAGTGGACTAGGCCATATTCAAGGATTCATTAGAGGACCCGAATGAAAATATTATGGTTGTCACAGACTGTATAAAGAAACTTGTGGCCGAGTGTGTCCCCACAATATCATTCAGTGTCTTTCCCAAGCATAAGCCCTCAATAATTCTGGACTAAACATGAAACACCAAAGGAGGCTTGACAGCTGTGGCATGGCTTAAATGTCATCACCCCCTACAAAACAAAACTAAACAACATAAATGTCAATAAGATTTCACTCCCAGTTGAGCTCAATGCCTTTTATGTTCCTTTTGACTGACAGAATATGGAGGCACCTTCATGAATTCACACAGCCTCTGATGACCCTGTGATTTCAATCTCTAAGGCAGACATAAGAATGTTTACGGGCATCTTCGACCTTTTGCTTCAGCAGTATAAGGTACCCATCTGCTTTAAGGAGACTTCAATTATACTATTACCCAAGAAGGTAACCTGCTTCAATGACCGTCATCCAGTCATTCCTACATCCACTGTGATGAGGCGATTTGAGAGTTGGTCATGGGGCAAATCAACTCCAGTCTGTGGCCTGGATCTGCTACAATTTGCCTGCTATGACAAGTCAACAGTAGGTGCAAATTCATTGGCTCTGGATCATGTGGACAATGAAGATGCATACATCTTCATTCAGGATGTTCTTCATTCACTACAGCTCAGCATTCAACAATATAATTCCCTCAAAAATAATCAGTAAACTCCAAGACCTAGGCCATGATACCTCCCTGTGCAAATGAATCCTCAATTCCTTTACTTGCAGACCTCAATCAGTACAGACTGGCAACAACATCTCCTCCACAATCGCTAACAGCACAGGTGCATCACGATGTTGTGTAGTTAGCCCCCTACTCTGCTTGATTTGTACTGATGATTATGTGGCTAAGTACAACTCCAATACCATATTTAAGTTTGCTGTTAGCACAACTGTTGTTGTTGGCTGAATAAAAGGTAATAATGAATCAGTGTAGAGGAGGAAGATTGAAAGTCTGGCTGAATGGCGCCACAACAACAACCTCTCACTCAACGTCAACAAAACTGAAAATCTGATTATTGACTACAAGAGGAAAAATTCTGAGGTCCATGAGCCAGTCCTCATTAGCAGACCAGAGGTGGAGAGGATTGATAACTTTAAATTCCTTGGCATTATCATATCAGAGGATCTATCCTGGGATCAGCATATAAGTACCGTCATAAAGAAGGTATGACAGCACCTCTACTTTCTTAGAGGTTTGTGTAGATTTAGCATGTTATCTACAATTTTGACAAACTTCTATAGATGCACAGTGGAGAGCAACCTGACTGGTTGCATCATGGCCCGGTAGGGAAACACTGGTGCCCAGGAACAAAAAAGTCCAGAGAATGTAATGAAAATAGACCTGTCCATCACAGGCAAAGCTATCCCCATTACTGAGCACACTTATAAGGAGCACTGCCACAAGAAAGAAGCATCCATCATCAAGGATCTCACCATCCAGGCCATGCTCTCTTTTCGCTTCTACCATCAAGAAGGAGGTACAGGACTGTTAGGTCACACACCACAATGTTCAGGAACAGTTCTTATGTTAAGGGATTGAGTGGTTGAGGGATTATACATCCAGGGTGAAAGCGAGACTGTTGGATAGAGATGGTGTTGGAAGTATCACACAGAGTAGACTGGAGAAGATAATGAGAAATGGGGAAAAGATAGGACTAAGTCATTTAATAGGGATAAGAACAGCATGAGGTGGATGGTCACCATGATAGTGCTGCTTGTGAATCATCAGGATTGCTAACATTTCCAGGTTTTGATGAAAAGCCATCAAACTGAGATGCTTATTCTAATCTTCTCTCCGATGACACTCCCCATGAGGTTTCACTTGCTCATAATGTACCAAGAACATTTAGAGCAGAAGAATAAGGAATTCTTGCTTCCAAGATGCAGGGCTCTGATGAGATCAGAACCAGAGGACTTTGAACCTTGACTTTCGCCTTTCTAAGAAAATCTACCTGTTTAATAAAGTTTATTTCGGTGATTCCTGTGATTGATAGATTGGGTTGATTAGGTGTATTTTCTCTGGATATTTGTCAAGGCTTGAAATGTTTTCACTATGTTAAATATGCCATAAAACTACAAGCTGATGTTGTTTATTTCAATTGAAGGTGGCTGAAGAATGACATATATGTAATTGTTGTCATGAAACTAACAAAATGAGACACATAATAGAATTTTATTTTAATCTATCTCTGACTCACTGGCAAAGAGTTGGATTATCTTTTCTTTTGATCTTGTTGCAACTTGTTCACTGTTTTCATTTAATATTTAACTGAGATTTAGCAGATGTTTCTGGATTGGTCTTTTGAAATCAAACATAAGACATTATTCATAGCTTTATTTTTAAGCTTTCCAGATGTCTTGCAGAAGTAATTAAGTGGAAAAATCTGCAGGATCTTTTCCATTTGCCATGGCTACATGATCCTCAACTGACACAGAATAAAATCCTCAATACGTTATTAGAGTTGTAGATTTTACCAAGTTATCGGTCACAGGATAATGAGGAAGATGACCTTTTGGGTTAAATAGATGTATCGATCCAGGACAGCTTTCCTTTCTTGGTGGTGCTGCATCAGATTGGTGCTTACATTATTCCTAGATTTATTTTCGCTGCTCCCTTCAGAGATTTGTTTCTTAGTATCAGTTCCAGAATTATCTTCCACAGAATTTAACTAATCCTTCATTTTACTCCATTAAACTTTCTGATGCTTTCCTTCAGCATCATAAATCCTGAACCTCTTTTCTCTTGTGACTCAGACTCTAACACAAGAGATGAGAAAAATGCATCAGTGTCTTTACTTTTCAGGAGATTCATGAGGTTTGGCTTGTACTGAACCCTCTAACAAATTTCTACAGATGTACTGCTGAAAATATCCTGACAGGTTGCATCATGGACTGTGATGGCAATTTGAATGTGCAGGAATATAAAAAGCTGCAGAGACAAGTGCACTCTGCACAGTGCATCCTTCCCCATTATTGATAGTACTTACAGGGGGCACTGACTCAAGAAGGCAGCATCCATCATCTGGACCATGCCACCTTCAGGAAGGAGGTGCTGAAGCCTAAAGTCCTACATCACCAGGTCCAAGGTTTGTCATTTCCCTTCAGCCATCCAGTTCTTGAACCAACTGGTAAAATTCTAACCACTACAGAGAAGCAACACTATGACCACTTAATCAATTTGCGTTAAAAAGGACTTTTTTGTTCTAATTTTATTTCTTGTAAAAATTGTTTAATGTATACTCAATTTCATTTGGAGTTTCAGGAGATTTGGGTTGCTACCAACAGCACTCAATAACTTCTACAGCTGTACTGTGGAGAGCATTCTGACAGGCTGCATTTCTGTCTGGTATGGTTGGTGGGGGGGGGGCACTGCACAGCATTGAAAGAAGCTACAGAAAGTTATAAACTTAGTCAACTCCATCATTGGTACTAGCCTCCGTGGTATCCAAGATATCTTCAAGGAGTGGTGCCTCAGAAAGGTGGAGTTCATTGTTAAGGACCCCTGTCAACCAGGACATGACCTTTTCTCATTGCTACTGTCAGGAAAGAGGTCCAGAAACTTGAAGGCACACACTCAATGATTCAGAAATAGCTTCTTCCCCTCTGCCATTCAATTTCTAGGTGGACATTGAGCCCATGAACACTACCTCACTTTAAAAAAAATTATTTCTGTTTTTGTACTACTGTTTTTAATTTAACTATTTAATATACATATATACTTATTGTAATTCATTTTTTTCTATATTTATCATGTATTACATTGTACTGCTGCTGCTAAGTTAATAAATTTCATGACATACTCTATGCCAGTGATATTAAACCTGACTGAGATTAATTTACATTTTTCTTGCAAACGCGGTTAATATGAATTTTTATATGCCTGTGATGCTAGTGCAAGTAACTTCTCACTGCATTTGTGTTTACATGTGCATATGACAATAGAGTCAACTTTGACTTTGACTTGAACTTTGATTAAAATTTGTCTATTAACTTTTCAGATGTTTTGTTTCTGTGCTATGAAACCTTAGTCTTTTTCTCCCTAATGACCTAGACACTCAACAAGAGAATAAGGTGCATAGCTATACTCTCTGTTACTTCAAGCGATGAAATGCATCCTGTGCTTCATGTTAACCAGAACTGGACATTGTAAGGTGGAGTCTACACTTTCATGGGTAAATACTTTGATATTTTACCTGATTATATTTCAGATTGTGTTATAATGTGCGCTTAATAAAGAACTTCAGTTTTTAGTGGGCAATGTGTGGGTTTCACTCAGAACCAGAAGCTGCAACGGTTGTGTGGGCATGGCTCAGACAATCTCTTCTCCCTCCTGCCATCTGGGAAAAGGCTCCGAAGCATTCGGGCTCTCACGACCAGACTATGTTACAGTTTCTTCCCCCGAGCTATCAGACTCCTCAATACCCAATCTTGCCCTATTGTCCTGTTTATTATTTATTGTAATGCCTGCACTGTTTTTGTGCACTTTATGCAGTCCAGTGTAGGTCTGTAGTCTAGTGTAGCTTTCTCTGTGTTGTTTTTTTTTTTTTACGTAGTTCATTCTAGTTTTTGTAATGTGTTGTGTAACACCATGGTCCTGAAAAACGCTGTCTCATTTTTACTATGTACTGTACCAGCAATTATGGTCGAAATGACAATAAATGTGAATTGACTTGATTGACTTGACTTGAGTTGAACAACAGTTCAGTAATAAAATGTTCTAACATAAACCCATGCCAAGTTTGCGCTCTTAAGAACAAACATAACATGGTGTCAGAAGAAGGCGTGAGGTCTAAACAGGGAGAATAAATTAATACCGTGTGAAACTGAGAAAGAGAACGTATGAGTACGAAAGGTGCAATCGGCAATTGACAGAGAGAAGTTGGGCAGCGAGGTGAGAGAGCACGTTGTTCCTGAAGTTCAGTAGTCACTGGATTCAGGTAAGAGGCCAAGAGTTTCTGTCATGGATAGGCTAAGTCCTCCCACACCTATGCGGTTCACCGAAAATCTAACTGATAACTGGAAATGCTTCAAAAAGCGATTCAATATATATTTAGCTGCTAGCAGAGTGGGAAGAATCGATGAAATATTGAAAGTGTCTATTTTTCTGCATGTAATTGCCAAAGATGCTTTGGACATCTATAACAGCTCTCAAAGTGATGAGACAGCTTTTACGTTGGACACTCTGATGACAAAGTTTGAGGAATATTTTGTTCTAAGTAAAATAATCATGTTTGATAGAAATAAGTTTGTTTTCCTGTGACCGGAAACAAGGTGTTAACTTCGACCAAAACTTAGTTGAACTTCAAACACTGAGTAAGTCCTGTGAATTTAGAGATTTGAGAATCTCACTTGTTAGAGATAGAGTAGTTTGTGGAATTTCAGATAATGGACTCAGAGAAAGACTACAGTGTGAAAAAGACTTGACACTGGAAAAGGCTGTGAGTATGTGTCGGGCAGCAGAGACCACATGCGCACAAGTTAAGGAGCTGCACAGGTGGACATATAGTGGATGCGGTGGAAACAGAGGAGCAGCACACACGGTGCTTCCCAAAGCAACAGCAAAGCAAAGAGGAAGGCTCAAACAGCAAATGCAACAAATGAGAAGGTAGTCACATTCCAAAGATGATATCGAAAGTCCTGTGGTAATCTAGGACTGTCAGAGCCTGCAATTTACAGCTTGAAGACTGTTTGAATGATCCAGCGCTTTGCTGTCTTCTAGAAGATTCTGGGAAGTGAGCACGTACTCAAACGGCTTCGATGTGAAGAAAAATTGAGATGGGGCATGAGCTAATGTTCAACTCTATTTTGCTGTTTAAAGCATCCATTAATCACTGATTAATGTGTTGAGGAAGACTGAGACATTGAGGTGCATGCAGAAGGTGAGTGAGAGTTTCAGTACCAACTGCATTCCTTTTGATTGCTGCCAGAGAAGGAATCTGTGAGTAGCCTATCGTTGTGCGGCTGACTGTGGCAGACAGGTAGGCCTCTCAGACTCGTGTGGTGTCCCTCTCTTTCAATGAGCATCAGTGATATCAGAAGATAGTATTGTGCTTCTGCATTTCCGGATTGGTCTATTGCTTTTATAGACTTACGGTGTTTTTTTTATCACCTGTAAGGGGAGGGTGTTTGGTGGTTGATGTTCAGTTGTGTTCTGTTAGTATTTTTGTGTGGGAGAGGAGTGGCTTGCTGGGGGGTCAAAGTTCCTGTTCCATTTTGAGTAGGGAGATGTGGTTTTTGGAGGTTGATGATTGGGATGCAATTTTTTTTGCCGGGGGGGGGGGGGGAGTGGGTTTGATGTTTCCCTCTGAATGACTTTCATGTTCTTTGTTTGTTTCGTGGCTATCTGGAGAAGACAAATTTTAGAGTTGTATATAGATTCATAACCAATGAACCTTTGAACTGGGGGAATAAGAATCATTTTGCAAAGTGCTGCAAAGCTGGGACTACCAAAAGCAAGGTGCACATAGGTGATGAGGAAACGGAAGAATTATTTGTGGATTCTCTACAAACAGCTGGCCCTGGTAAAACCGAATGGGTCATTCCAATGACTGTGAATGAGACAGTAATTCCATTCAAGTTTGACACCGGAGCCCAGGTGAATCTATTATCCATGGATGATTCCAAGACTCTCACAGAAAAGAGCAAGATTTACCCAGTGAACGTAAAAGTGACAGGCTACACTGGAGCAAGCATTCCTTAGAAGGGGGCTGTATAGTGACCTTCAAGCACAAGAGACAGCACCTAAGGTCACTGCTGCTGATTGTAGAAAAGAAAATACAGCCGATATTAGGTCTGAGTGAATGTAAACATCTCAACTTGGTGAAAAGAGCTTTCGTAGTGTCTTCCCGGATGAAAGATGACCACACAACATTTATAGAAGAGTATGCAGATGTCTTTGAGGGGCTTGGATGCTTAACTGATGTACACAAAATTCATGTAGATGAGACAGTGGCTCTTGTCCATGCACACAGGAAGGTTCCTTTTGCACTTAGAGACAAAAGGTGGGCTGATAATTCTGGGTATTCTAGTGTTACGTTTTGTGTGTTGTATAGTGGGACATCCATGGGGGTTATATTAACCTATGGGTCAAATGTCATGGTATTGCATCTTTTGAGGTATGGAATTTTGCAGTAAGTGTCAACGTTACCTTTTCATTGAAAGTGTGCTTCAGTGAGAGTGGGCACGAGGGCACACTTTGGATTAATTTTTGTATCCAAGTATAACCTGATGGGTTTATTGACTACTTAACTTGACAGGCTTACTGTAAGTAAATAGTTAACTTATGTATTTGTAGTGAGTGTCTTCAGGCCCCATTCACTGAACCTGTGAACCAGATTTCACACAGCAATGGCTTCTGCCTCTAGCTGGCCTATTTCATTAATCTCTCTCACAAATTTGCCACCATATCATGGGTGTAATTGGGCAGTAAAGGCTTGTTAGGCTGGAAGGGCCTGTTACCATGCTGTACCTCTCCATATCTCAAGATCCCAGCCCCAAATGTTGACTGGTGATTACCCTCCATAGATGCTGCCTGACTTGTTGAGTTCCTCCAGCATTTAATGACTAATGCATTGAACATGTAAGTTTTGGCACAGGGACTAGTTGAGGAAAACAATCCAGAGCATGATCGGGAAGCTAGATAAATGGAAAGGAATGAAAGGAATCAATGGATATGTTTTTTGGGTGGGTAGAGGCTTGAGTGCAGAATAAATGCGAGGCTTTTGGGTCTGAGTTGTAATTGTTCTGCAATTCCATGTAAATCCTTCCACCTTATTTGTTCAATATTGCATATACCTTCTGTCTCTTCTGTTCTCTCTGACCTTTCCAAAATCAATATCATATTCTCTGGCTCAACTATAATCTTCCAGATCTTCTCACTAAAACAGATCTCCCTGTCACTATGATTGCTCTTAATCATGTTTCTAATCCTCCTATTTTTTGGCTTTTAATGTGGCTTTGTCTTTTTTTCAGCTCTCTTTGTTTCAGTACAGCAGAGCTGGGGGAGGTTGTGGAGGCTTCCTAATGTTGAACTTCAACTGTGGCACGGTGAGTACGTCTCTAGAAATTGGGACGGGGGGCTAGGACACTTCATCCATTCAAATGGGACAGTTTTCTCAGGTGTACTAAATCTTGATGCAATCACCCACTGTTCATAATCTTGTACTCAAAGAAATTTAGGAAAATCAAGTGTATTAATTCACTCATGATAGTTGGAAAATCATTTTGATAAAAATAACACATGTTATAGATTCATAGATTATAAAGGATGGAGACAACTTGTGCATGCCAAACAATGTTACTGCCTGAGCAATTCCCATCTGCCTGCATTTGGACTATATCCCTCAAAAGTCAAAATCAGACTTTTCAGAACTTGACTTTAACTTCAGATTTGATTACACTGGGAATAAGACAGTGGCCACCCACCTCATCTATGCCTCTCATGATTTTATAAATCTTTTATAAGGTCACCTCCACCTTCTTTGCTCTGAGGAAAACAGCCTATCGGTCTTTTTCTTATAACTCTAGCAATCCAGTCCCAGCAATGTTGTGAATTTTTTTTTGCATTCTCTCTAGCTTAATCACATTTTCCCTATGGGATGGTGACCAGAACTTCACACAATACTGCAATGCAATGCCACAAATGTCTTGTACAACTATAGCGCTTTCTCCCATCACTGGTATTCTGTTCCAATTAATGAAGGCAAGCATACCATATGCTTTATTCACCACTTTGCCTATCTGTGTTGTCACTTTTAAGAAACTATGTCCTTGTATCCTATAAGTCTCTCTTCCTTACAATTCTTTTCAGGATGCTGTGTATGTCCTGCTCTAGTTTAATTTCCCAAAATCCATCTCTTTGCATGCCATAGAGTCATAGAACACTACAGCACTGAAACAGGCCCTTTGGCCTATCTAGTCCTTACTGAACTGGTATTCTGCCTAGTCACATCGACCTGCATCTGGACCACAGCCCTCCATACTACACCCATCCATGTTTTAATCCCAATTTTCCTTAAATGTTGAAGTCAAACGCACACTCACCATTTCTACTGGCAGCTCATTCCACACTCCCACCACCCTTTGAGTAAGGAAGTTCCCCTTAAATATTTCTCCTTTCATCATTAATCCATGACCTCTATTTCTAGTCTCACCGAACCTAAGTGGAACAGAATGCTTGCATTTCCCTTATTTACACCTCTCATAATCTTGTATACCTTTATCAAGTCTGCCTTCACTCTCTTGTGCTCTAATCAGCCTTTCTCTATAACTCAGGTCCTCTAGTCATGGCAACATCCTTGTAAAGTTTCTGTATGTTTTCAATCTTATTGATATTTTTCTTGTAGGTAGGTGATCAGTACTGCATACAATAGTCCAAATTTGGCCTCACCAAAGTCTTATACAACTTCAATGTAACATCCAAATTCCTGTACTCAATGCATTCATTTATGAAGACCAATGTGCCAAAATCTTTCTTTATGACACTGCTTACCTGTGACACCACTTTCAAGGAATTATGGATAGGAATTCCTAGATCCCTCATTTCTATCACACTCTTCAGTGTGTAAGTCTACGATTCCTACGATCCCTACGATTCACTGTGTAAGTCCCTGGCTGGTTTGTCCTCCTAACGTGCAACACCTCACTCTTGACTGCCTTAAATACCATCTGCTTTTTTTCAGCTTATTTTTCTAGCTGGTCCAGATCCTGCTGCAGCCTTTGCTATCCTTCCTCTCTGTTCAC
The DNA here is from genome assembly GCF_048418815.1 of Hemitrygon akajei. Lineage (NCBI taxonomy): Eukaryota > Metazoa > Chordata > Chondrichthyes > Myliobatiformes > Dasyatidae > Hemitrygon > Hemitrygon akajei. The sequence continues at coordinate 147,525,837 of NC_133128.1, read as the reverse complement.
TGTGCCTCCAATCTTGTTAATTAGCTGCTATTCTTTTGCCACAACTCCAGATGATCTAAGCCCTGTTGTAATCTTAGAAAACTTCTTAACTGCCTACCATCAGTACTGGTGTCATCTGCAGACTTACTAATCATACCACTAAAATTCTCATCAAAATTGTTCATATACATGACAGACATCAGAGAACCCAGCACAGATCCCAAGGACCCACCATTGGCATAGGCCTCCCCTACCAATGACTGACTCATTTCATAAGGCCAATTTTTAAATCTAATTTTCTATCTCATCCTGGATCCCATTTGATCTACCCTTCAGGACCAGTTACCATGCTGTTAAACAAAACAGAGTGGAGAGGGTTTTATTATCCTAAAATGCGATTATTTGTTCAATCTGTGATGTCACTCATCCTGGCATCAGTATACTAGGCAGGGGAATGACGATGAGAAGGGTTGAATCCCTGGGTAAGTGCTTTGAATGAATGGCTTCTGGGTCAGTAGGAGCAGGAGTGATAAAGTCACACCAAGCCATGCTTAGAACCCTGGGACTTTCTGCTGCTCATACCTCTTAAAAATTCCCGGATGTCATAATTTTGTGGTCTCTCTTGATTTACAATGCTTTAATTAAAAAAACCTCCCACATAACATATGACCTTGGCATGATCTCTGACTATATCTGACTTCTAATGATATCTAAATCCATGTGACCTCTGACTGTTTTGTGATCCAACTATCTTCTACGCTACTATAGAGCCTTGGGTTCAATCTGTGTGGATTTCACACATTCTCCCTGTGGCTGCAACGTTTCCTCCCTCATTGCAAGATGTATGGGTTGCTAGGTTGATTAGCCATTCTAAGTCACTCCTAGTATGTACGTGAGTGGTAGAAACAGGGGGAGTTAATGGGAGCATGGGGGGAATAAAACTGGGATTAATGTAGGATTTCTGTGAATGAGTGATTGATGTTCAACACAGATTCAGTGGGTCGAATGTCCTATTTCCATGTCATAGCTCTCTAAAACTCACTCCATCCAGAGGGAACTTTTGGCTATCTGCCAATTCATGTTCAGGAAATTCAGGATTTCACATGTGTATACTGATATGCAAAAGCAGACATGTCATGAAGAGAAGAAAGGAGCCAAATTGACCTCATCCAAAACTTCAGCTTGACATCAGGAGTTGGTATGGGAATGGTGATTCATCTGAATAGGGCTACTGACCCTGTGGAGCAACATGACTGCAGGGAAGTGTTTCAGTTATCTTACTTTCTTTACATCCTTTCATATTTTATTTTAAATATTTGTTAATACCTTACAAATCTGAATTATTTTAAGCATTTCTTAAATAGTCACTTTAATTATACAAATCTTCATGATTGTTTCAATGCCTTTGACAAATGCATTTGCTACCAGTTTTCAGGGTGTTGCTCTGGCTGGGGCCTCAGCAATGCACCGCCTGAGGCCTACTCAGCACTTGAGTCCTGCTTCTTAAGAGCAGAGTGTCTGCTTGGTTGGTCTTTAACCTTCAGTGAATGTACATTTAATAGGTAGAGAATGTAAGTGGTGAGTGAGGGCAATAGCCAGCAATATTAAGTCCAAAATGTCCAATCACCTGCAGTATATTCTGATCTCCTTCCCCCCCCAAGTACCCATGGCATACAAAATTCAGATTCAGATTTAGGTTTTTGATAACTTGCTCTTGAGTTTCCTATTGCTGTTTTGGTGACTTAGTGTGCTTTTACCAGTTAAATAGAGTAACTTGCCACTTTTGTCAAGTACCTTAATCAAATACACTTTTTTTCTGGTGGACATTAGTAGGATTTGTCAGTGGTTGCTTTTATGGTTATGTGTTCTGGTGTTAGCCTTTGCAAGTTTTACTTTGAACTCACAGACTCTGGGTTGATAGCCTTAACCATGATCACACTAAGCCTATTTTTGCTGTCTTCTCCCTTCCAATCGTCGACTTCTCAGTCTGGCCTTCATTGGCATGATGTGCTGGAAGGAGCGAACTAAGTTGATGAAGTCAGCATTAACAAGATTGTGCCAAATCAGCAAATGTAGTGCTCTGCACAATGTATCTAGCTTCATTTAAAGGAACATTGCATGAAATGTGACTACCTATGGTGATGTTTGCAAAGGACAGCAGAGGATGACCGTAAAGGGTTGAAGGGAAATGTGGTTGGGAAGTAGGAGCTACTTCATTCTGAAAATGAGTACAATTCTATGAAATGATTAAAATAATTAAATAGTAACAGCTTCTACAAATTGATCGTTGTTCAGTTTAGTTTGACGATATGCTGTTCTGTGCGGTCAGTTGACACCTATTTGCTTTGGATGTAAAAGTCCTAATGATAGTGATTCAATTGATTACTTCAGGCCTGGACCAAGTACTGGCAACAGTAAATCCAACATTCATGCAGTCCTTGGAAAGAGTGATGCAAGGGGAGGGACATGGGCGAGCTCAATGAAATGGAATTTCATCTGTCATTTAACAGAAGAATTACATTTGCTTGGAGCAAAATCCTCCAATGAGTAGGCTGATACTTCAGCTCATTACTTGTCTCCTCTGTAAGCATGAACGCAAATGAATAGTACACTGTACAGAAGAAACATCGAGTGGCAACACATACTGTACATGACACGGACAATTCCATTCTGCATGTACTTACTCAGCTGTAAGTGAACATTTCATATCTTTGACTAGTCAGTAAGAAGTTAGTTCTCTGAAAACATTTCACTGCTATGCGAAATTTATTTTTAGCTTTAAATTATGCAATGAATTAGAGTGTTTCTCTGAAATCTTTTGTTGTATTCTTTTCACAAGTTGTGAGTACTTTATTGCACCCAGCTGTATTTATTAACTCCATGAAGAAATGCTGAGGAAAGCCATGGCTTGTCCGTGTTTTTCGTTTAGATCAGCCTTCATTTAAGAATAAACATGCTATCTTTAACTTTAATATGGAGATTCCATTATTGAGAAGATTTTATAATTATGATTACTCCTGAATGCTGGGATCTTTACATTTTAAGTGAAGAAAAAAAATAAAGTTTGAAGAGCATGTAGAAAACTAAAAACAAAGCTGTCCTGACAGAAACCTGGGGAAGCATACCGCCAGGCGATCAAGGATGCCTCTGTGCGCTATTTGCAGCAAATGTGTAAAAATGTTTCATTACAGCCAGCAAAATGAAAATTGTGTTCCCTCTACATTCACTGTCCTTGTGTGCCATATGGAGGGAGTGTGCGCTGAGTTGCCGAGTTTCAGCTGTAACCACATTACAGTTGGCAACAACATCATAGGGCTGGACAAGGAGAGTGAAAAGATGCCAGGCATGTTTCTGATACCTGACTTCTGTCAACCCTGGAAAACACAAATGTTGTTGCTGGCCTGAAACTGATTGTACTGAGCCGCAATGCATTCCAAAGCTGGCTATCTTAAAAATTCTCAAACGGGACAGTTCAACTTTGATCTCTTGTGCTAAATATGTGAGAGAATTTCAGCTGCTTGACGGACTACCCTCCCTTCACTGGCTCCATTGCTGTCAAACAGAAGTGAGCACAATTGGCAGCTAATATTTCCACCTGTTCTGCACTACCGACTGAAGAGGAAAATACATCCCTTCCTAGCCCCACTGTATCTACGCCCTCGTGTCAATTAGCACCATTTGGATTAGGTGCACGTGAATTACAGCTTCCTGTGGAAACACTCACTGTCAGATTCATGATACCACAGAGGATCGGAAGGAAGTTATGAAGAATGCAATCTAATCCATATTGCTTTAAATACTGTAAAATATACTGAATTGCTATTTTAAACAGAAAGAAATGAAAATAATTTATTTTTGAGGTGGAATCGTGTAGTTTTATAGACGATTGTACCAGTCAAGCTCCTGTAAATGGCCAAGAAAACCAGATGAGTGAGCTGAATTGTGCATGGTGATCTTGATAGAGGAAAGATGTTGGGTTGGTTGAAAACCTACCCAATCTCTGTGAAATACAGCCACAAGATCTTATATATTAAGCTGAAATAGGCATTTGGATTTTGAGAAGGAAAGTATCATACTTAATTTGGTCTGCCAACAGAACACACATCCTTTTGTCCTCCGGCCAACTCATTCTCTCCCACGTCGAATATTTTTAGTTTCATTGGTGGCTTCCCTTTGATTTGGTTCTCCACTGACTTCTCTGCCTAGACTGGGGTTGGTTAAGTCAGGGTAAATACTCAGTTAGACTGAGTCCAATTATTTAGGACTTCCTGATCCTGGAACCATTTTACAAGACAGTGAGCCCACAAGTGCAAAGTGGGCCTCAGATGGTGTACTACTGGGACCCTAATTACCCCCTCCAGAAACCTCAGATTTGGTGGGGCGGGGGGGACAATGCTGGGGACAGAGTTTTGCCTTCTGTCTAAGTTTTCTCGTGAGGGTAAAATTCACAAACTACTTACATTTATTTAAATACTTAAAATAAGTTATTAAAATTGAAGAAACTCATTAAAATGTGAATACATTTTTCTCACATTAAAATGCAGTAAATGAGTCTAAAATATCAAAATTTACTTTTACCTTTCTAACCTCCAGGTGAGGATTCTCATTCAAGTTAAATTATTTCCATTTTACACTGGGTGTGTCTATCACTCAGCTCATCATACATTTGCAATGGAGACCTGTAATAACTCATCCAAATCAGAAATATTGCATTTACATGTTTAAGTCCTGGAGTATTAATTATTTCTCTTCTGAAAATGGTGGGAAGATCTGTTTGCGAAAATTTTACCAATGTTTCTTAAGCACGAGCGCCATCTACACATATTGTCTTCCAGTATAGATTTTGAATCAAGTATGCAGCTTGGATTTTCAAGGGCGTAAATAAAATAAAATATATGAATGATGAAAGCTTGTAACAAGTAAAAGAAAAGAAGAAATAATATTTAAAGCAGTTGGTTACTTGTATATATTTTTCTAATTCTGCAAAGGAGTACTACTAATGTTGCTTTGAAATGCTAACATACTTGTTTCCTTCCCAGCACTGACTGAGTAGTCAATCCTTTTCCATTCTCGATTCAAATTTGCAATATTCACGTTTATTCACTTCCAGCTCTTGCAATTACTTAGAGTTTCACTCAGTTGCACCAATGCAACATGACATGATGCTGCTGCACCCCTGTGGATTTCAAATTCTGTGAGGAGAGATAGAGCTTTATTAAAATTTGGACAAAAAAAATTGATGATCTGTTGCACTCATTCTTGTTGGTGTGAAAAACCACTCATAGTTTCTTCCCCTATTTTTGACTTGTTTGGGTCTGATTAAGTAAGCTCTCAGAAAAAGTCTCATTAGTTGAAATTGATACAAGAGGCCTCTTGCTGTTAACCATTTCATCTAAAAAAAATAATATTTTCATTAGGTCAATGGATTTGAACAGTTTCTAAACTTGTATTTAGTCCTCATGTGCTTACTTTCATTGAAACATAGGAAAATCTTGCTGGGATTTTGATTTGATGACTATATCATTGAAGCAATATGTTTCTGTTATAAGTTTTCTCATTGCTAATATAGTTGTCATAGAAACTTGTGTCTGTGTTGGGCTGCACCTAGTAATCTGTGTGTGAGTGACTGCCCGTGCTAGACTCTAATTGCCTTTGGCTCTTACCATTGCACTTGGCTTACTAAGGCTGTGGTAGCTGATGTGCAAAAGAAATCTGTGCAGAAACCTCAAAATATTGTGGTAGAAGCAAATCATCACTGGATATCTAAGTGCAAGAGATTGTTCAGAACAAACTCACCAGAGAGCTGATAATCCTGTTGTTTTCACTAAATAACATAGGTAAAGAGCAACATGGTACAACTAATAGGAGATTAGTTGTAGAATCAGATCTTCAAAGTCATCGAAGACAAACACTTTCAGTGGCTGTTGGCAATTTGCGTAGATATTTATATTTTCTTGTGTGTGGAAGTTCATATGACTACATCTTTAAAATTATATTTAACAGCAGCTTTTAGTAAAATGACAGCACATTGGATCGCAGCGGCTTTTAAGAGGTCAAAAATGTGCTGTTGTCCATTTTAAGTGTATTTTTTATGATCGCAAGATCCTGCTGGACTTAATTAAACTTAAAGTACTGCAGGTCTACCCCATTGGTGAGTTACTTGTTGCAGGAGAAAATGAAGGAGCTGAGCATCGTGTTGCTGCCTGCGTCGAAGGAGACATATAGTCTAATGGCGGGTGACTGTCTGGGTCACTTTTCTTGTGATCGCAAGACCCTTGCTGATGTGGAATGCTGCAAGTGTGATTCACTGATTGATTGGTGGTGAGCTGAGGTAGATGTCCGGGGAGCTGAGTGGCCTAGGTTGTAGTGAGGACAAGGTCTCAAACCATGGTGTCACCTATTTACAGCCATTGCCAGAGAGGTGTCAGAGCCAGACAAAATAAACACAGAGTATTAGAAAAATAAAGCGAGTTATATTTTTCTTTCCTGACATAAGGCATGATAAAATAATGTAGTATTATGCTATTAAGAAGGAATCTGATAGCAGAAGAGAATGGAATATGGGAAAAAGAGAAGGAGGAGGGGCTCTGGAGGCAGATTATGGACAGGTGAAGAGAAAAGAAGGGGTAAGAGGGGAATCAGAATGGGGAATGGAGAAAGAGAGAAAGGGAGGGTGGAGAAATGAGCAGAAATGAGAAAAGTCATTGTTTATGCAGTCAGGTTGGAGGCTACCCAGATGGAATATGAGGTGTTGCTCCTCCAACCTGAAAGTACCTCCCCTTACATTTGTAAAATTTCTCAGAAGAGGCAACAGAACAGATTTTATAAAACACATTATCATCTATTTCAAGAAAAGAAATCTAATGTTTAAAGAAGTTTAATAAAATTTCCGGAGTATCACGCAGAAGCAACATTCCTGAAGGCTTCCCCCAACCATACCTTCAAAACATTGTAATGGTAGTCCAAGAAAAGAACTTATCCAGTCCTATTTTAGAGGCATTGCAATGAATTTGGCAATCTGCACCTAGAGTCAATGGCTTGTGGGCTCACATACCAATCTGAAACTAGAGCAAACATTCCAAAGTCACATTCCAATGTTGCATTTATGCTGATGGAGTGTTCCAGTGTTGCAGGACTCCCTTTTGAAAGGCATTAAGGTTCATCTACATTAAAAAGGCACTCTACGGCAATATTTTGAAAAAGTGTGGCTAAATAGTCTCCATTATCCTAGCCAAAATTAATCACTCTGCCAACATCATCAAAATGAAAACAGATGACTTGGTCATTGTCAAAAATATTTGTGTGCCCAAGATTGCAATAAATGTTCATGCTGTGAATAATCACAATGTTTGAAACCTTGATTTCTTGCACCAGAGCCAAAATTTTGCTTTTCCCTTCAGGGGCTTACCCAGCATTGGAAATGTAAGAGGGCAATATGTAATAAGCTGCACTGGGCCTATTTAATCCTGATTTTTGCCTCTCCAACACAGAACAACAAGGATAGTGGTATTTCTGAAGGTTGTAGCACCAACTATTTTCATTTTATTTCATACTTCTTAACATGGAAGTAAATCAAAACAGACTTTACAAAACACCTTAAGGTGTTCCTAGATAAAACTGCACCTAAGCTTTGGCCAGTAGAGCTACTAGGACTTGATGTTTCAATCCCAATGACACAGTCGACACTCTCGATGTTGGCAGTAGGCTTGGAGACGAGAACGGTAGCTACTTCATCGGGGTCATCAGGTGGGCACCCTCCTTCTTTGACGTTTCGTTGATAGACCCACGACGTCGCCAGAGGGCTCAACGGTGCTACCTGGCATCCCAGATACACCTCCCTCAGTTCCGTACCCTCCTGTCTTCATCTTGCAGCCCAGTTGTTGTCTTTCCTTTTAATCCAAATCCACTTGCTGCTTTCCTCTGCTGCATTTGACAAGGACTTGATTGCTTGTTGGAGGGAGACACCCCTCACCCCACCTTCTTCGATAGACTGGTCGTAGATGTAGCAACGAATCCCCTGCATCCCACTTCTACAGGGAAAATCTTTGGTCTTCCAGCCGTTCTAAGCAGCTTCAGTTGCCAGTTCAGAGCACTTGGTCTTTTTCCTCTCATAAGCTTCTTCAATGCCATCTTCCCATGGTACTGTCAATTCCACAACATATGCCAGCTTAGCTGTTGTGGACCACAGGACCATGTCTGGCCGGAGTGTTGTAGCCGCAATGTCTGGGGGAAACACAAGCTTTTTCTCCAAGTCCACGTCCATTTTCCAATCACGAGCAACCCGCAGAATGCTTATATCCTTTGATGTTACTTGGTGAGCTGGAAGCACCGCAGTTTGAGTTTTCCTGGCAGCAGGGTCTTGTTGATGTGAGCTATGTACACGATGGTATCTTTTTTGAGTTGTTTAAACTGCTCTATAAGCAATGGAGACACTATCATGGATGTGGTCAGGCAAGAGACGCAAATCATTGTTAGACTCTGCAAAGTTAAATGATTGTGTAAACGATTGATGTTCAAATATAAATTTCATTTGGAAGCTACCCTAATCTCCTGACTCATTATCCAAAGGAAAACTTATTATGGTTCATTGGCAGTGGGTTTCTGAGTTTAGTTAACACTTGTCTGAAGGAAAAACATGAATGGATGAAATGCAGTAGCATGCAACTTTAAATGCTACATGCAGTTGGTAGGTCAAGTGGAATAGAATTTCTATGAATGTAACTATATCTTACTAACATACTATTTGGAAAATTTTTATGTAGTGTTAACATTTATTTTAAGGAAGTACATTATCAAAATAATTTATCACCATATTTCATATGGATGCTAGAAATCTGGAAACATTTTGATGCACTTTTGAAATGTCCATTGTGAGAGCATGGTGGAAAATTATGAAATCAGTTATGGGATCAATTATACTTGGCTCCAGCAAACATTTTTTATGGTTTTCTCCAATAATACCATTAACACAGCCAAACAGTATCTCCCATGCCAGAGATATCTCTGTCTCCCTCTGCCAGAGGAGCAGCAGACCACTGTGTTGAGCTCAAATAGCTCAGTAGGTGATTGCTCACTAGGCTTGACAGGATGAAGGGGCTTTTGTCTTTTGTGGCAAGAAGTGTGGAGAAACGTTTCAGAATCAGCATCAGGTTTATCATTATCGGCATGTGTTGAGAAATTTGTTAACTTAGTGGCTTAGACCTCAACACCATTATGATGATGATGATGGTGTTGAGACTAGCGCTTGATTTGGATTTAAGTGAGGGAGAGTTGCGCAGCATCAGCCTTACCCTCTCTTCCCAATTCCCATCTGGATCCAGTGGCAAAACAAGAGTCGAGACGGCTGGAGATGGGACTAGGCGCTGTGGATGACCAGGACGTCTTCTGTGTCTAGTCGTGCTCTACGCATTCCATGACGCTTGCAGAGACCGTCTTCTTGACCGTTGGGCCTTCCACTGGTCTTGTCTGCTCAATCCGCCAGAATCTGTCTTCACATGCTGGGATAGACAACTCCCTATCTCACTGAGCTTTTGAGACCCGTCGGCTACCCTCTCCTGGTTTAGCCGGCTTGTCGAAACCGTTGCCCGGGGTGTGGCCGCTGTCACATGCAAACAGCTATGGGGAGCCACAGTGAGAGCTGAGAGCCAGGTGGGGACCAAAGGTGGATAAACCGCCTTGAAAAGGACGTGACATGTTCCCCCACCAGAGGTGCTACCCGTCTCTGACACCGCAAACACCCCAACTTAGTGGCACAGTTCAATGCAATACATAATAACATAGAAAGAATAAGTAAATAAATAAACAAACAAATACATTACATAAGTGTGTGTGTGTATGTGTGTGTGTATATATATATATATATATATATATATATATATATGTATTTTGAATGGATTAAAATCAGAAATAACATATATTATAAAGAAAAGAGAGGTAGTGTTCATGGGTCAATGTCCATTTAGGAATCAGAATGCAGAAAGGAAGAAGCTGTACCTGAATCACTGAGTGTGTGCCTTCAGGCTTCTGTTCCTCCGTCCTGATGGTAACAATGAGAAGAGGGCACATCCTGGGTGATGGGGGTACTTAATTATGGACGGCACCTTTCTGAGGCACTGTTCCTTGAAGATATCTGTGGAGGCTAGTACCCAAGATGGAGCTAACCAATTTATAACTTTCTGTAGCTTCTTTCCATCCTGTGCAGCAGCCCACACCCTCCCCCCAACACCAGACAGTGATGTAGCCTGTCAGACTGCTGTCCACGGTTCATCTACAGAGGTTTTCGAGTGTTTACATAGAACATAGAATAGTACAGCACATTACAGGCCCTTCGGCCCACAATGTTGTTCCGACCCTCAAACCCTGCCTCCCATATAACCCCCCACCTTAAATTCCTCCATATACCTGTCTAGAAGTCTCTTAAACTTCACTAGTGTATCTGCCTCCACCACTGACTCAGGCAGTGCATTCCACGCACCAACCACTCTGAGTAAAAAACCTTCCTCTAATATCCCCCTTGAACTTCCCTCCCCTTACCTTAAAGCCATGTTCTCTTGTACTGAGCAGTAGTGCCCTGGAGAAGCGGCACTGGCTGTCCACTCTGTCTATTCCTCTTAATATCTTGTACACCTCTATCATGTCTCCTCTCATCCTCCTTCTCTCCAAAGAGTAAAGCCCTAGCTCCCTTAATCTCTGATCATAATCTCTGATTATACATATATTTCAATATTCTTGCAAAATAGGATATTGGAGGAAATTCTTCCCTCTTTCCAAAGATCTATGACAACTTCAACAATATTTTTTGGTTACATGATCAATCTTTGATCAGGCTATTGGAATAAACCATCATTTACATAGGGAGCTTTTCCGATGACTCAGTTGCGTAATGTCCCTTGATCCCACACTCTGGTTAAGCTAGTGCTGGTAATCAACATTATGTAGACAGTGTATATAAACACAAGGGATTCCGCAGATGCTGGAAATCCGGAGCAACACACACAAAATGCTGGAGGAAATCAGCAGACCAGGCAGCATCTATGGAAACGAATAAACAGTTTTCACTTTGGGCTGAGACCCTTCTTCAGGACTTCAGCTGTGAGCATACCTGGAGTTAGGACACTTAATTTTTAGGATATTCAATATTTTTCGAGGTTGTTAACATCACAAATTTTTCAAAAATACAAAATTTGGAACTCTTCACAGTTGCTTCTGGTTTCAAATCTGTTCTGAATCACATTGTATCAAAATCCTTTGTAATTTCAATAATTACAATGAATTAAAAGTAGTTTTTTTTCTGTATATGCATTATTTTAAAAAATGAATAACATATACTCTTAAGTGTGATTCCCTTATATAGTTACTGAATTTAGAATGTATTTTAATCCCCATACAATTGCAGTACAACTAAGCCATTCATTGTGCTGTCGAAATTAGGGTCATTAATTGTAATGTAAGTCTGAAAGTAATTGTGTTTACAAACACTGAACAGATTTCAGAATTGTACAGTACAAGTACTACAGTATTTAAACATAACCTGAAGGGTAATGTATCCAGACATAATGACAGATGCATGGGAATTCAAACATATTACAGGCCTAAGCACAGTATCTTGAAGCTTTTCCAATTAGGGCTGGGGCCGGGGCTATAAACGGGTGAGCTCCAGGGGGAGTAAGGGGAGCTAGCAGACAGTGTAGGATTCTTTCAGTAACAGATCTACCCCTTTGGGTATTGTTGGGGGCTGACCTTTCAGAGACCAACACCTGTAGCTGCATTAGTTGCTCTGAGGCAAAGAAGGAAAGGATGAAGTTGGGTAGAATGACTGTGACAAGGGACCTGATAGTAAAAGGGGTAGACAAGTGTTTCTGCAGCTGCCACTGAGACTCCAGGATGGAGTGTTGCCTCCATAGCCCAAGGATCAAGGATGCAGCAGGAACAAGCCGTTCTGAGAAAATCGTGTGATCAGCGAGAGGTCGTGGTTCAATAGGCAGTAGCAGGGATGAGCTCTGTGAAGGGATATTTGGGAGGCAGCTTAAAAAGCAGGAATCCCAGGGATGTAATCTCAAGATTACTGCCAATGCTGTGTGCTACTGAGGTGAGAAATAGACAAATTTAATATGTGGCTCGGCTGCTGGTGCAGGAGGGAGGACTATAGATTTATGGATGATTAAGCTCCCTTACCCGGTATTAAGAACTATATAAACAAGTTAGCAGGTATCTGAGCTATAGGGGAAACAATATCTTTGCTGGGAGACTTGCTTGTGCTATTTGGAAGGTTTGAACAAGCACAGCAGCAGGGCAACAGATGGTAGGGTTGAGGGCAAGAAAAACGGTATGACAAATCAGACTGATAGGAAAGGCAGAAAGGGACAGGCTAATAAATAAGGTGGAATTAATGGATTGAAATGTTTACTTCAATATTAGATGTATTATGGATAAGGGGGGAGGGGGTAGAGGGGTATGAACTTGGAGCCTGGATCAGACCATAAAACATAGGAGCAGATTTAGGCCATCTGGCCCATCAAGTCTGCTCCACCTTTCAATCATGACTGATCCTTTTTTCCCAGCCTGCTCCCTGTAATCTTTGATGCCATGTTCAATCAAGAACCTATCAATCTCGGCTTTAAATACATCCAGCAACCTGACCTCCACAGCTGCATGTGGCAACAAATTCCTCAAATTCACCACCAGAGCATGGAATTACAATATTGTTACTGTTATAAATACTTGATTGTGAGGAGGACATGACAGGCAGCTCAATTCTCCTGTTTTGTTTGTTATATATAATAGAGAAGGGAGGCAAAAGAGTTGAAGGGGTTGCACTGCTGATACGGGAGAATGTCACAGCAATGCTCAGGACTACTAGAGGGCAATTTGGGTGAGGCTCGGAAATAGGATTGTTGTAAATACCCCCTTCATAGCCACTGAGAGATGGAGGAACCAACTTGCACACAGATTACAGAAAGATGAAGGGATATCAGAGTTGTCATAGTGAGGGACTTTAACTTTACCAGTTTTGATTGGAACTTCCTTAATATAAGAAACTTAGATGGGGCAGGATTTCTTCAGTGCATCTAAGAGGGGTTTCACTATGAATGTCTGGATGAAAATGAACATCACGGTAGATTTACATACTTTGATAATAAATTTACTTTGAGCATTGTACCTCTGTACCTGATAGTCTGGTGAAAAGGCGATAGCAAGGCCATAACCGGTAGTTGGTCTCAGCTGGTGCCACATCCCCCTAAAAGGAGGTGGCTTGTCACCCACTCAGAGTTCTGAGATGATTTTACGGTTTTCAAATGCTTCAGATATTTAAAAGTGTTGAAGTTAAATTTGCTAGAAACAATCCTTAAAAGTAGCTAAATGCACTGAGAAAATAAAACAGGTTAAAATAAAACTTAATATGAAGAGGTGAGTGGGTGGGTTGGGGTAAAAGCAAGCAAGGATTCATATGAAGATTGGTTGGTTGGTAGATGGAGTCATATTGGGGTGGGAGGAAGAGCACTAATGACAGAGGATGAGAAGTGAGAGGTGGAGGTGATGAGATGACTAAAAGCAATGGAATCTGATAGGAAAGGAAGATTGACACTAACTGTCCACTTTTTCCAAAGAGGAAACACAAGGTACCAAAGATGAAGGGTCTTAACCTAAAATGTTGACTGTTTCTTTCCCTTCTCACATGCAGCCTAACTGGCTGAATTCCTCCTGCAGCTGTTGTTCAGCTCCAGATTTTAGCATTTGCAGTTACTTGTGTTTCTAAATAAAAACTTATCTTTCCGTCCCTTCTTCTCTAGGCCAAGAATCAAAAGTGAAATGATAGAGTCTCTGATCCCATCCCAGGATTGATTGGCATGGGTTTTGAGAGACAGTTTCCTCTGTAAGGCAGGGAAATCCCAGAGGGAGTGCCCAGTTGTCAGATTACATTTGAAGTCCAGAGAGAGCAGAGTGGCAGGTGTGGTGGCATTAGCTGTTCAGCGAGTCCTGGAGATGTAGAGGGTCCACATAAATCCGGAGATTAATTCCATGTGTATGACTGAATGCTGGCAATTTCCTTCAGAACTTCTGGCCACAGCTTGCATTATTTGGCTCAATATGTAGAGTGCTACAGCTGGATTAATTTAACAAACCTCTGGACACAATGATTAACCTTTGTCATCTCTTATGATACTTACCTCATTTTTGGAGGGGGTATGGAGCAGAAAATAATTGGGCAAAATTAGAAATGCAATATAACTCTTGAACCTGACACAAATGTTTGGCTTGTTTCTCTTGTTTTCTGTTCAAAATTGTATTGCTATTTTTCAAATTTAATTTCTTAAAGTAGACACAATGTTGATTTACTTTTACATTTCAAAATTTTTGTTTACAGTACTATCTAAATATTGCTTTATTTTATTGTACAGTCTTTAAAATAGAACAACATACAGTGTGATTTGGAGTGTTTTCTGCAAGAACTGGGTGGGATTGAGAATCAGTTGTGATTTGCACTACACTGACATGGAAATCTTTCCCAGAAGTAGCATCACATCCTTTCCAATGAATCCAAACATTGTTGCATATACTGCTGGAATTAAGACCATAAAACATAGGAGCAGAATTAGACCACTTAGCCCATCAAGTTCACTGCGCCATTCCATAGTGGCTGATTTATTACCCCTCTCCTGTCTTCTCCCTGTAACATATGATGCCCTTAATAATCAAGAATCCTTCAATTTCTGCTTTAAACATACCAAATGACTTTGCCTCCACATCCATCTGTGGCAATGAATTTCACATATTCACCACACTCTGGCTAAAGAAATTCCTCCTCATCTCTGTACTAAAGGGATATCCTTCTATTCTAAAGAAGGTGCCCTCGGGTCCTAGACTCCACCAGTATAGGAAACATCCTCTCCATGTCCACTCTATCTATGCCTTTCAATATTTGACAGATTTCAATAGGATCCCCTCCCCCCCCACCATTCTTCTAAACTCCAGTAAGTACAGATTCAGAGCCATCAAATGCTCCTCATACATTGACCCTTTCATTCCTGGGATTATTCTCATGAACCTCTTCTGGACTCTTTCCAATGCCCGAAATGTCGACTGTGCTCTTTTGCCTGACCTGCCAAGTTCCTCTAGCATTTTGTGGGTGTTGCTCAGATTTCCAGCATCTGCAAATTTTCTCTTGTTTGTGTTTGGACATCCTTTCTCAGTAAGATGCAGATTAGCTAGCCATCCTTGAATTATTCCATCAATCATCTGAGAGATTTGAAGTTGACAAGCTGCCAGCTCCTTTTCATTGTTTTCTAACTTATGGTTACTCTCAACGTGCACACTCTGTAGCTGCGTGCAGTGTTCTGCCATGGTGTTCAGTTCAGACTTTATTTACTAATGTACAGTCGTGCCACTGTAAATTCATCATCCTGAAGGCCAATTCCTTCCGGCTTAACACCATTGTTATTTCAGGTTTCCTTCATAAACAGTGAAACTGGTTTTAAAAAAGTGTGTGCAAGACTGTTAACATAATCCACGTCCCAAAAGGTGCATTATATTGCCACTGGGGTGAGTCCAGGTGAGAGAGGTACCAGCTTTCAGTTCTATGTTGAACACTGCTGTTTAAAAATAGAGAATTCTTGAAGCATGATTCCAATGCCACCCAGACACCAACAGCACACAGTCTGGAAAGTTACAGCTGAGAGGGTCTCTAAAGTTATGCAATTCAGTGCATGTTGCTCCAGAGTTAGCTACCCTCTTGCGATTGGTTCTCCCACCTACTCCACACTTACGTTGTATGTGGGATATTCAGAGTCAAATGTAGCATTTTAAGACTGTACAAAGATGTAAATTAGGAACAGTGGTAGGTCACTCAGACTTTCAAGCCTGTTCGTTATATTCTCCAGAAACCACTTGTTTTTTGTTTCAGATTTGACAGAAGCATTTTAGTAAGGCATGAACCATTTCAAGTGAGTTTTGGAGCTGCCTTGTGAAATCCCTAATGGAAGCAGGATGTCTTTCGAAAGGGGGTGAATGACCTACATGTTATGTAGTGCTCCTTGATACTTGCGTTCAACAGTCTGGGAGCTGGATGTGGGCAGGGGCTAAAATGCTGTGCTTCGATTAATATCTTTCTGTCTGGGGAAACATATCAGCTTCATCAACATGAACCGTGACTTGAAAAGCTTTGTCCACATTTGAACTGGCTGTAATTTCACATCACTCACATGATTTACTTCAGTAAAATTGACATTGGACCATGTAGCACAGCATTATGCAATTTACTTTTTTAGGCATTCAATTACAAAACAATGTACGGCTGGCTGCTAAGAAAGTGAAGGAGACAAATATTTATCCAATTTGGGAAAAATGGATTTTATGGGAAAACATTCTTAACCCTTTTTATGGAATGCATGAATGATCTGCACGCTGGCACTGGTAGTTCAATTTGATTCTAGTTTATTGGAAACATGATAGAAGTAGTAGTTGCCATTATTTCTGCTAATGCATTCATGGTGGTGTTCAAAAAGAAAATGTTCTTTCCTTTGCAAAAGAGGGAAATGTGGGCCACATGTGGCCTCTGTGTAATACAGAACAGATCTTTCTATAGGGTTAGCATTGCATTTTTGGTGGAATACTTGGCACAATTTTCCTATTGAAAACGCTGAGTACAAAGAACTTGAAAATGTTGCTGAGCAAGAGAAGTGGTTTTCAAGCTCATTCTGGTCAAGACTTCATTGTGTGGAGCCAGCAATCTTTTCACATATGTGTTTAATACAGTTATAGTTATGATAATTAGCATCTATGTATTTATGGAAGGTGAAATTCATTCCGTGTGCCACTCTAGCTTTGTAAGAAGATAGAACTCACAGAATGTGAAGGCCATGCTTTGAGCATACTTTCACAAGCTGCACATCCGCCAAGCTGGCATTTATGTGTGAAATTAGGTTATACATATAAGTGCACACTTGGTCAAACCAAAAGGAACATGCATAAAATGGTGACCATGATACCTCCTCCCTCTCAGTTGAATTCTGTGTGAGAATTCACATTGTGTTTTGAATCCAAGTCATTGATGTGTATTGGAAAAAAAAAATAATGGATTTCAACACTGAGCTTTAGAGTACATCACCACTTCCCTTGGTACATTCAGTTTTATTCACAAAACATGAATAAGTAATTCATAAAAACAAGTGACACCTACCAATGACATTCATATCTTAGTATTTGCACCACTTCAACAACAACAAAATTCACTCAGTCAGATTCTGGATTTGACTTCTAAAGCTTAATCTCCTTGCAGGAGAGTTTCCCATGCACCAGTCTTCCAGTGGCGACAGCGTGTGTCTCTGTCTGACATATCACTCAGTGAAATAATCTCAAGCATCCAATTTGCACAAATGTAATGTACTTGGACCAAAAAAAAGTTATAGGGATCAGTGCTGGAAAGTGGATTTAAGGCTGAAGATTAGATCAGATTGACTTTGATGTTATTGAACAGCACAACAGGTGTGAGGGGTTGTATTGCTTACCCCTGCTCCTATTTTCTTATGAAAATCAGATGTGAAGATGTAGTGGGTATGGATTTCTTTCAAAGTTCAGTAGAATCGTGAACCCTGGCTTTTTATACGCACTTATCTCTTTTCTAGGAGAGAGAGAGAGTCTTACCCTCTCCTTTCAATTCAATGCTGCAAAGGCCAGACTGCTTACTATTATTTATACCTCAGCCAGATAAGAAGAATGTTTATTGAATACTAAAATTTGCATGGCATTAAAGAAATCGGAGAACATGACATGTAGCAATATTTTTAATCTCTATATACATGGCTATCCTAATGTGCATTGGTTTTACACAGAATGGAGTTCTCACTTCTGAATGCTATGGAGAAGTAGAGACAGGATTCAAGTTGTGGGTTGAGGTCTCCATTTTACCTTTTATTGGTCCTTCAGACAATATCTTAACAACACAGAAAACCACAATATTCAAGTCTACACCTGAAGGTCTGTATGCCAAATAAAAATGGTTGCAATATCCAGTCATTTCAAAATGCACAGTCTAAAGAGAGATGAGTGCTCTTCTTTTTTCTAAACCCAAATATTTGTAGATATTAATGGAAGAATAGGAAGGGTAATGTGGGGGAGGGTTGGTGAGGTAAAAGATCAGCCATGATCTATTTAATACCAGAATATATATGAATGTCAAATAAATGACAAATGCCTTCTGCTTGTCCATATGCATCACTTCTATATATTCCCTTCTAAATAGTCTGTTTGTTACACTCTCAACAGTTCTCAAATATGATTTTTCTTTCATAGATTCATATAATCGAGATTTAGTTAGATTGAGATTGAGAGCTTCCTAGATGTGAACATTACCAGTTGCCTGTCCTGGTCCAACCATGTTGAAGTCATGGCCAAGAAAGTTCACCAATTCTTCTGCTTCCTCACGAGGCCAAATAAATTCAGCATATCCCTGTCGATCCTTACCAATTTTTATCAACAATCCATAGAAAACCTGACTGGATCCATAATCTCTTGGAATGACAACTGTCCTACATGTGACCAGAAGAAACTGCTGAGGGTTGTGGACACAGCTCAGCACATCACAGGGACTCAGCTCCTCTATGGCCTCTCTAAACTTTTCACTACCTCAGAAAGGTGGCCAGCATAATCTAAGGCACTAGTTAGCCCGGATAGTCTCTCTTCTCCCCTCCCTCATTAGGCAGAAGATACAAAAGCCTTAAAGCATGTACCACCAGGCTTAAGGACAGCTTCTATCCCACTGTTACCAGACTCTAGATCAGATTTCTTGTACAATGAGATGGACTCTTGGCCTCACAATCTATATAATCTACTGGTTACAATCCAGCACTTTATTGTTTACCTGCAATGTACTTTTTGGTAGCTTTTACACTTTATTATGTATTGTTATTGATTTACCTTATTCTAGCTCAATGCACTGTGTCATGATTTTATCTGTATAATAAGTATACTTTTTGTTGTATCTCGGTGCATGTGGCAATAATAAACTTCCCTTTCCCAGTTCTAGCAAAGGATGAATTATTAACTCTCTCTCCACTTTTACAGATGATGCTTAACTAACTGAGTTGTTTCCAGCATTTTCTGGTTCATTTTGGCTTTCCAAAATCCTTTATTGTCTAATACCTATTTCTCTGACTTTCAAATACAGTTAATATTCTTGTCTATTCCAGGTGGCACAGCCAATGGTCTGACCCAACAATGAAAATGCAGCCCTCAGCCACTTTCCTAGCTACCTATGGTCTGCTTCTCTCATCCTTCGTTACTGATTCCCTTCAGCAAGGTAAGACAGGCTGACTCTATGCAGCCCTTGAGCTCACTTAATCTGAACAATGTTGTTAATGATGGAAAAGAATAACATTAATTATTTGGAATATGAATAAAATATCATTATAGGTAACCATGCATTAAGTCATACATAATTTAAGGTTAAAATTATGAAAATAACCAATTTCATATGGTGACTGAGTATTCTGAAATAGTTTCCAAAAATACTGTGTGATATATTCCATGAATTGTATGCCATCCCATGTAAAGTGATACAACAGGTTCCAGTAATAAGCAGAAGTGTTTGCTCGATGGACGAGAAGATGGATTATGGTGTGAATTCAACTGTGGACTGCTGAGTGTTTGTTCTGGCTGACAGTCATCAGTGCACCACCAATCTAAAGGACATGACACTCAGAGACTTGGGCTACATTACATACTTTTGTGTGTGGCTGTATGTTTACTGCTACCTCATATGTGCTATATGTGCCTCGTATCGTGTGTGACTACTGGCACTGAGTTTTCACCCTGACCCTGGAGGAACACTGTGTTATTTAGCTGTATTTATGGGTATTCAGGTATGTTAATTAAATTAACTTGAACTTGAAGTGTGAATTTTTATTTTGTTCTAATGCTGTGGTGGTCATATTCACAGGCATTTTGGCCAAATTCCATGCAATCCATTTCAACTTATTATCAGAGATTTTGTATCAATGAATATACCCTGGCCAAATGATGCTGTGTCTACACGTGATGCATCATTTCAATTGGAGTAAAACTAAACAGTTTGAGAATGTGCCAAGTTCAATCACCAGTGATTGCTGTTAGTTGATCTCACATGGACCATAGTTAACAAGTTTGAACTAGACTGACAAACAAATGAATTTCACTGTAAATTTAGAGGCCTATATTAGACAGTCTGTGTCTGTGTGCCAGATAAAAAGCTGGCTAAAGTTCTGGAGGTTCATATTAATTGGCAAGTGATGCAAATTAGCATTTGGTTTAAACACCAGAGATCTTCTGCTGTGAATGGAACCAAGTCTTGCCCTGGGAAAAAGATAGACTCAGAGAGCCTGTTGCTGAAATGAAAAATTGACTTATTTATATAGAATTTTCATGACTTATTCCTGAATTGTTTAACAACAAATGAAGCAACTTTACTTTGGTGCAGATACTGCTGCTAGGAACTTTGCCAGCTTGTGCCCAGCAAGTTCCCACAAATAACCATGCAATAACCATCAGCCCATCCTGTTGGATATGATAGGGATTGAAATATACAGTACTTATAAAAAGTATTCACCCCCACCGCTTGGAAGTCTTCATGTTTTATTGTTTTACAACATTGAATTTTGCTTTTTTTGACACTGATCAACAGAAAAAGACTCTTGTGTCAAAGTGAAAACAGATCTCTACAAAGTGATCTAAAATAATTACAAATATAAAACACAAAATAATTCATTGCATAGGTATTCACCCTTTTAATATGACAGACCAAATCACCAATGCAGCCAATTGGCTTTAGAAGTCACATAATTAGTTAAATGGAGATCACCGTGTGCAGTCAAGGTGTTTCAATTGATTGTGGTAAAAATACACCTGTATCTGGAAGGTCCAACTGCTGGTGAGTCAGTATCCTGGCAAAAACTACAGCATGAAAACAAAAGAACTCTCCAACCAACTTTGCAAAAAGGCTAATGAAAACACAAGTTAGGAGATTGATACAAGAAAATTTCCAAGTCACTGAATATCCTTTGAAGTACAGTTAACCAATGAACAAGAAATGGAAAGAATATGGCACAACTGTAAATCCGCCTAGAGCATGCTGTCCTCAAAAACTGAGTGACTGTGCAAGAAGGGGACTAGTGAGAGAGGTCACCAAGAGACCTATGACAGCTCTGGAAGAGTTACCAGCTTCCATGTCTGAGATGGGAGAGACTACGCATACAACAACTGTTGCCCAGGTGCTTCACCAGTCGCTGCTTTATCAGAGAGTGGCAAAGAGAAAGCCACTGTTGAAAAAAACTCACATGAAATCTCAGCTAGAGTTTTCCAGAAGGCACATGGAAGACTCTGAAGTCAGCTGGAAAAAGATTCTGTGGTCTGATGAAAACAAAATTGAGCTTTTTGGCCATCAGACTAAATGCTGTTTGGTGTAAGCCAAGCACCACACATCATCAAAAATACACCATCCCTTCAGTGAAGCATGGTGGAGGCTGCATCATGCTGTAGGGATGTTTCACTGTAGCAGGCCCTGGAAGGCCTGGTGAAGGTAGAGGGTAAAAAGAATGCAGCAAAATACGGGGAAATCCTGGAGGAAAACTTCATGCAGTCTGCAAGAGAGATGTGACTTGGGAGAAGATTTGTTTAGCAACAAGATAATGATGCCAAGCATAAAGTCAAAGCTACACAAAGTTAATTTCCTGGAGTGACAAAGTCAGAGTCCAGACCTCAATCCACTGAGAATTTGTGGCTGGACTTGAAAAAGGCTGTTCACTCATGATTCCCATACAACCTGACAGAGCTTGAGCAGTTTTGTAAAGAACAATGGGGCAAAATTGCAGTGTCCAGATGTGCAAAACTGATAGGGACCTATACCTTTCTTGATCTAAAACTGTTACTGTCTCCGGAGACAGCTTATCCACTGATGGCACCATGCCCTAGTTGAGCATCCATGAGTTCAGCCTTCGTTGGCTTTAGCTACGATTCAGCTCAGGATGTATTACCAATTCTTCTCTAAATTATTTAGGATTCCATTAATCCTGCCCAATTAATCAAACCTGACTTTAACCAGTTGTTTAATGGTAACTGTAGTTTCAGCTTCCTGAGCCTGAATCTCTGATCCCCTTCACCAAATAAACACTTCTGTTTTTTTAAGGTGCTGCCCACTCAGTTCCCCTGTAATTCCTTTCAACTTTTCTACTTTTAGTCTACAGATTTATATCACTGTTATGTTAATTTCTGTGGGAATGACATTCGTAATATTGAAATACAACAACAACACCACATTGTGCTTGTATGAGGTAAAAACAGGAGGGCCAGCAAAGTGGGACTGTGATTGGCTGAAAAACAACTACTACTTGATTAGAGATCCAGTTACTATTTGCATGCCGTATCTCCTGCAAAAAAAAGCCAACTGAAAACAAATTAAGGAAGATCCAGGATGATGAGAGTGGTGAATCTGTGGAATTCTCTGCTACAGGAAACAGTTGAGGCCAGTTCATTGGCTATACTTAAGAGGAAGTTAGATATGGCCCTTGTGGCTAAAGGGATCGGGGGTATGGAGAGAAAGCAGGTACAGGGTTCTGAGTTGGATGATCAGCCATGATCATACTGAATGGTGGTGCAGGCTCGAGGGGAAGAATGGCCTACTCCTGCACCTATTTTCTATGTTTCTATGTTTCTATGCCACAGCCTTGTTTAAAGATAACATCAGAAAAATCAAAGATATCAAGGGTAAAATAATGTTAAATGAAAATGCCACACCAAAGCCTGTCTAGTTCCTTATAGCATCCATGATAAAGTAGTCAGTGAGCTAGATCACATGGAGTATGAAGGAGTGCTTTCCAAGGTTGAGTGGAGCCCATGGGCAATGACAGTGGTCCCAGTAGCCAAGAAGGATGGGTCTGTCTGGATCTGTGGTGATCTTAAGATCACTATCAACCCAGTGATGAAAGGAGATCAATACCCTCTGCCCAGGACAGAGGATATCTTTGCAAACCCTTCTGGAGGACAACACTTCAGCAAAGTGGACCTAGCTGAGGACTACCTACAGAAGAAGATGGAAGAAGAGTCCAAGATGTTCCTCACCATAAACCCTCACAAAGGGCTTTATCACTATAATAGGTTTATTTTTAGAATAGCACGTGCACCAGCAATCTGATAGATGCAGGTGCTGCAATGCTACCTGGGCACTCAGTGATTCCTGCATGACATCATTGTTTCCAGCAAGCATGACAAGGAGCAGTTCCAAAGTCTCAAGACAGTGTTAAAAAGATTAGAAGATCCCAGTGCATGACATGACAAGTGCAAATTCTTTAAACCAAGCATCATTACTGTGGTTACACCGTTGACACACGAGGATTACATAAGTGTGCTGAGAAAATTCAAGCAGTGGTGGATGCCCCAATGTTAAAGGGCACATCACAGTTGCAGTCCTTTTTAGGAGTTGTCAGTTACTATGAAGATTCCTGGCAAAGCTGGTTACTGTGCTCCACCCATTGAATTTAATTACTACAGATCAGGAAAAAATAGCAATGAACAATACGGTGTGAGGTGACTTCCCAATAGGCGAAAGGAACAGTAACATCAGACACTGTGCTCAAATGTTATGATCCACATCGTCCAGTGAAGCTTGTCTGTGATGCCTTATGGTATAGGTGCAGTCATGTCACTTGTTATGAGCGATGGAAGTGAACGCCTCATTGCCTTTTCATCACATTCCCTTACCACTGCAGAGAAAAATTACACACCAATTGACAGAGAGGCCTTGAGTCTGATTTGGGGTGTAAAATGTTTCAACCAGTACTTTTATGGGAGAGAATTCACCCTCATTACTGATCATCAACCACTAGTGTCCATTTTCAATGCACAGAAGGACGCTGCACTAACAGCAGCAGCACGAATGCAGAGATGGGCCCTGTTCCTTGGAGGACACAATTACAAGATTGAATTCAAGAGGATGACTAATTATGGAAATGCTGATGGATTGTCCCATTTACCCTTGGAAGAGGAAGTACTGGAAAAATTTACAAAAGACGACATTCCTCTTGATGTGTTCTGCCTAATGTAAATTGAAAGTCGCCCTATAATGACAGAGGTGAAAACCAGAAAACACCCCACACTGTCTCATGTCTCTACATGGCAACTCAAAATGGCCAGAAAGAGCAGCAGAAATTCTACTTATCATTGTCCCCTCTCCTGAGCTCACTAGCTTTCAGGTCCTTCTCTGTAATAAATACAGATGATAAATATTCATTTAAAACCTTGCCCATTTTCTGCGGTTCCTCTATCACTTCTCATCTCCTTCTGATCTCCAATACAATATAATACAAATATTTGTCTTTTTGTACTATCAGAAGTTAACAGTTACTGTTAATATCAAAGGTACTGCACGAATTGAAATTATTGCTAGAGATGTGAGTCAACAATAAATATCAACTGCCAATCCTAATTCACTAACGGCAGATGGCTGCAGAGGCTTCTTTTCTCGAGATTATGAATGGAAATCATGAGCAATTATTGC
The DNA here is from genome assembly GCF_048418815.1 of Hemitrygon akajei. Taxonomy (NCBI): domain Eukaryota; kingdom Metazoa; phylum Chordata; class Chondrichthyes; order Myliobatiformes; family Dasyatidae; genus Hemitrygon; species Hemitrygon akajei. The sequence goes on along the minus strand of NC_133128.1, from coordinate 147,501,338 downwards.
TTGCTAATGCCAACCACAGGATATTCACGGGAGAATGCACTGTTGATTTACCAGAGAGATGAAATAATTAGAATATCAGTTGCCAGTGTTCAGCAGTCTGTGAACAACCTCTGGTACAATTTAATAAAATGCAGACAAAAAATTGAGGGAAAACATCCCAGCCAATTAGATGAATTCAATTGGCTCTGAAATTAAGTCACAATTGAATTTGGCATTTTTAAAATTCTTTGAGTTGGTGGGTATCAAAGTGGCTTCAGTGTTTATTTTTATTCATGTGACTCTTTAGGCAAGATGTTAAAAACTATATTTTCATTAGATTTATAAAGCCTTTTTTAATTTTATCTAGCAAAAGACAATAGGTTGCCTTGGGGCAGCTATCCAAAGTCTGTGTCTGTTGGTTGAGTCTCAGGTCAAACAATAAGTGATTATAATCTTAAATAAAAGTTGAAATTTTAAGCCTTAAATCTTTGGTGATGTGTTTGGCTTGTGGCCAAGATAAGCAATTGAATAAACTTTAGGGAAAACACTGGAGACAGTTGCTATACACAAACATACACAGAATTATTGCACCGTGAACTAAGAATGGCTAATTGAGAAAGTCATTTCAGGATACAGACATTAACAGGATAATGTTAAATATGGATACTAATGAAGAATTCCTTCAGATCAATCAAGATCATCTCAGCTGGAGAGTGGGCGAAATACTGGAAGTAGTCCAGATGTATTTAATTAGATTTCAGACAGTTTTCCTCACCCTCTTTTTTGCATTCATGTCAGATTGGAATTTTCCAAGGGGAATACATGTTCATTTGAAGCCAGAACTTGAAATGAAATCAAACAGTGAATGAGGGCAGCTTACATTAGAGTTACTAATATCTTGCTGTATTTTCCATAAGTGGGACTAGCTACCCATTGTATACACAATATAACTTCAAAACACAAAAGAAAATAATTTTTAAATCATTAAGTTTTTGTTAGAGCATGTTCCAGAGACAGAAGAATAAATAACCAGAAAATACAGAACTGAGGTGAAAATGCTTGAAAGATACTAGACATGTGTAACAGAAGACAAACTTTGCAAATAAAAATAACATGACATGAGTTGTAAAGAGTCTTTAAAAGTGAGTTTGCAGGTCATAGAATCAGTTCAGAGTAGTGGTTCAGGATGGTTGAATAGGTGGTTGAGGGGTTGAAGATTGATAACTGCTCCTGACCTTGGTGGTGTGGGACCTAAGGCTTCTGTACCTACTAACCAATAGCATAATGCAACCAGTTAGGATACACACCACTCTGTGCCTATAGAAGTTTGTCAAGGTTTTTGGTAGCATGCCCAATCTACACAAACTTCTCAGAATGTAGAAGGGATGTTGTGTCTTCTATGTATTGGCAGTTACATGCTTGTTCCAGGACAGATCATCTGAAATGTTAATGCCAAGGAACTTAAAACTATTGGATGTTTCAGATCGCATCCAAGATACCCTGCAGTGGGAGGAGGAGAACAATCAGAGGTCATGGTACATATTGGTACCAATGACATAGGTAGGAAAAGGGAAGAGGTCCTGAAAAAAGACTACAGGGAGTTAGGAAGGAAGTTGAGAAGCAGCACCACAAAGGTAGTGATCTCGGGATTACTGCCTGTGCCACGTGACAGTGAGAATAGGAATAGAATGAGGTGGAGGATAAATGCATGGCTGAAGGACTGGAGCAGGGGGGCAGGGATTCAGATTTCTGGATCATTGGTACCTCTTTTGGGGCAGGTGTGACCTGTACAAAAAGGATGGGTTGCACTTGAATCCCAGGGGTCCAATATCCTGGCAGGGAAGTTTGCTAAGGCTACTGGGGAGAGTTTGAACTAGAATTGTTGGGGGTGGGAACCGAACTGAAGAGACTGTGGAAAAGGAGATTGGCTCACAAATAGAGAAAGCTTGTAGACAGTGCGAGAGGGAGGATAGGCAGGTAATAGAGAAGGGATGCGCTCAGTTTGACAGTTTGAGATGTGTCTATTTTAACGCAAGGAGTGTTATGAACAAAGCAGATGAGATTAGAGTGTAGATTAGTACCTGGAGCTATGATGTGGTGGCCATTACAGAGACTTGGATGGCTTAAGGACAGGAATGGTTACTTCAAGTGCCGGGTTTTAGATGTTTCAGAAAGGACAGGGAAGGATGAAAAAGAGGTGGGGGCATGGCACTGTTGATCAGAGATAGAGTATTGGCTGCAGAAAAGGTGGATGCCATGGAGGGATTGTCTACTGAGTATCTGTGGGTGGAGGTTAGGAACAGGAAGAAGTCAATAATGTACTGGATGGAGCGGAGTTTGTTAGGTGTGTTCAGGAAGGTTTCTTGACACAATATGTAGATAAGCCTACGAGAGGAGAGGCTGTACTTGATTTGGTATTGGGAAATGAACCTGATCAGGTGTCAGATCTCTCAGTGGGAGAGCATTTTGAAGATAGTGATCATAATTCTATTACCTTTACAATGGCATTGGAGAGAGATAATTGGAGTAAGGCGAATTATGAGGCTATCAGGCAGGAAATTGGAAGCTTAAATTGAGAACAGATGTTCTCAGGGAAAAGTACGGAAGAAATGTGACAGATGTTCAGGGGATACTTGTGTAGAGTTCTGCATAGGTACGTTCCAATAAGAGAGGGAAGTTATGGTAGGGTACGGGAACCGTGGTGTACAAAGGCTGTAATAAATCTAGTCAAGAAGAAAAGAAAAGCTTCCAAAAGGTTTAGAGTGCTAGGTAATGTTAGAGATCCAGGAGATTATAAGGCTAACAGGAAGGAGCTTAGAAGGATGAACCACTGAAGAAGGAAATTAGGAGAGCCAGAAGGGGCCATGAAAAGGCCTTTGTGGGCAGGATTAAGGAAAACCCCAAGGCATTCTACAAATATGTGAAGAGCAAGAGGATAAGACGTGAACGAATAGGACCTATCAATTGTGACAGTGGGAAAGTGTGTATGGAACTGGAGGAAATAGCAGAGGTACTTAATGAATACTTTAATTCAGTATTCACTATGGAAAAGGATCTTGGTGATTGTAATGCTGACTTTCAGCAGACTGAAAAGCTTGAGCATGTAGATATTAAGAAAGAGGATGTGCTGGAGTTTTTGGAAAGCATCAAATTGGATAAGTCGCCGGGACTGGATGAGATGTAACCCAGGCTACTGTGGGAAGGGAGGGAGGAGATTGCTGAGCCTCTGGCGATGATCTTTGCATCATCAATGGGGATGGGAGAGGTTCCCGAGGATTGGAGGGTTCATTCCTTTATTCAAAAAAGGGAGTAGGCATAGCCCAGGAAATTATAGACCAGTGAGTCTTACTTCAGTGGTTGATAAGTTGATGTAGAAGATCCTGAGAGGCAGGATTTATGAACATTTGGAGAGGTATAATATGATTAGGAATAGTCAGCACCGCTTTGTCAAGGGCAGGTCATGCCTTACGAGCCTGATGGAATGTTTTGAGGATGTGACTAAAGACAGTGAAGGAAGAGCAGTAGTTGTATTGTATATAGATTTCAGCAAGGCATTTGATAAGGTATCTCATGCAAGGCTTATTGGAAAAATAAGGAGGCATAGGATCCAAGGGGACATTGCTTTGTGGATCCAGAACTGCTTTGCCCACAGAAGGCAAAGAGTGGTTGTAGACGGGTCATCTTCTGCATGGAGTTTGGTGACCAGTGGTGTTCCTCAGGATTCTGTTCTGCGATCCTTACTCTTCGTGATTTTTATAAATGACCTGGATGACCTTTATGAAATGACCTTTATAAGTGGAGGGATGGAGGTATGTTTGCTGGTAACACAAAGGTTGGAGGTGTTGTGGATAGTGTGGAGGGCTGTCAGAGGTTACAGCGGGATAATAATAGGATAAAAAAACTGGGCTGAGAAGAGGCAGATGGAGTTCAACCCAGATAAGTGTGAAGTGGTTCATTTTGGTAGGTCAAATATGATGACAATATATATCAATAATGGTAAGACTCCTGGCAGTGTGGAGGATCAAAGGGATCTTGGGGTTTGAATCTAAAGGACGCTCAAAGCAGCTGCACAAGTTGACTCTGTGGTTACGAAGGTGTACGGTGTATTGGCCTTCATCAATCGTGGAATTGAATTTAGGAGCTGAGAGGTAATTTTGCAGTTCTATAAGACTCTGGTCAGACCCCACTTGGAGTACTGTGCTCAGTTCTGGTCACCTCACTACAGGAAGGATGTGGAAGTCATAGAAAGGGTGCAGAGGAGATTTACAAGGATGTCACCTGGATTGGAGAGAATGCCTTATGAAAACAGGTTGAGTGAACTTGGCATTTTCTCCTTGGAGCGACAGAGGATGAAAGGTGACCTGATAGAGGTGTATAAGATGATGAGAGGTATTGAACGCATGGATAGTCAGAGGCTTTTTCCCAGGGCTGAAATAGTTGCCATAAGGGGACACAGGTTTAAGGTGCTGGGAAGTAGATACAGAGGAGATGTCAGGGGTAAGTTTTTTACTCAGAGAGTGGTGAGTGCGTGGAATGGGCTGCTGGCAATGCTGGTGGAGGCGGATACGATAGGGTCTTTTAAGAGACTTTTGGATAGGTACATGGAGCTTAGAAAAATAGAGGGCTATTGGTAAGCCTGGTAATTTCTAAGGTAGGGACATGTTCGGCACAACTTTGTGGGTCAAAGGGCCTGTATTGTGCTGTAGGTTTTCTATGTTTCTACTGACCTGTTCCACCTCCATCCTTCTAATGCAAACTGGCTCATGGATCTCTGGCTTCTTCCTCCTGTAATCGATACTCAGGTCTATGGTTTTGTCGTTGTTGTTGTGGCACCACTCAACCTGATTTCCAATCTCCCTCCTATCTGCTGATTCTTTACCACCTTTGATCTGGCCAACAACTGTGGTGTTGTCCACATTACAACTGCACATTGGAGCTGCACTCTGCCACACCGTCATAGGTACAGAGTGAGTAGAGTGTAGGGTCAACAGCACAGCCTTGCAGTGCACCTCTGCTGGATGTGAGGGTAGAGTATGAGGTGTTGTTCCCTATATGTACTACCTCCCAGTGAGAAATAGAGGGACCAGTTGCATTGGGAGGTACTGAGGCCCAAATTTTGGAGCTTAGTGATGAGTTTGAGGGAACTATAATGTTGAATGCTGAGCTGTAGTCGATGAGGAGCATTCTGACTGAAGTATCTTCATTGCCCAGGTGTTTCAGAGCTGAGCGAAGAGGCAATGAAATAGAACCTGCTGCTGACCTGTTATGTCATTAGGCAAATTGGAGCAGCTCCAAATTATTCCTCATGCAGGAGATGATACACTTCCTGATCAACGTCTCACAGCACTTCATCCTGGTAGATGTAAGTGATACTGTGATAGTCTAGTTTTACTGGACTAGTCATTGAGGCAGGAACCGCATTCTTTTTGGGCAGCAGTGTGGTTGATGCCGGTTTGAAGCAGCTGGGAAACTCAGACTTCCGAAGCAAGAGGTTAAGTATGTCAGTAAACCAGCTGGTTAGCAAGGGTCTTCAGTACTTGGCTAGGTACACTGGCTGGGCCAGATGGTTTTCAAGGATTCATCCTCCTGAAGGGTGCTCTTACTTCAGCCTCAGAGACTGAAATCAAGCAGTGTTGGGAGCTGTGGAAGTTTATGAAGGTGTCTCTATGTTCTGTCATTCAAAGTGACTTCAAATTAATAGAACGGTAGAAATGGCAGATTTTAATTAACTCAGTATTAGGGAGATATTTTTTTTTAAAAAAAATCATTTACAATGGCTTGGATTTTACAATCTACTCAACTTTTTTTTCTCTCCAGTCTTACCACAGGGTGTCGGCCCAAAACGCCGACAGTCTCTTTTCCATAGATGCTTCCTGGCCTGCTGAGATCCCCCATCATTTCGTGTGTTTTGCTTGGAATTCCAGCAACTGCAGATTTTCTCTTGTTTGTGATAGCTTTACAATGGCTTGTTCTTTAATGTTCTTAAAAGCCGTTCCAATAACTTGCTAATATCGAATCAGAATCAGGATTACTATTACTGACATATGTCATGAAATTTGTACATTGCATTACATAAAGAATCACTCATAATTGTGGTAAGTGATGAGCAGTGGATGAAGCAAGCATCCTTGAAGTGTGCTGTGTGGAATGTTAGCGAGGAGGAGATTATAAAAAAATTTAAAAATCTTTTCAAAGTTTTTTTTAGAATGTTGCCAAAAGCTGGTTAACTTAAAACTAGCTTTCAAATCCTTTCCATGGGTTACTAAAGTAAAAAAAAATAGTGGAAAAGGTCTCACAATCATTTGTAAGATTAGCTTAGAAATATATTTTTTTCCTTTTGTCTTTTTATTTAAATAAACTAGTTAAAAGGATTTCAGGCTTTCAATTTTCAAGATTTGTTTAATTCAAATGGTTTAGTAATCCTTTGAATCCGTTAAAGTGGCTGAAAAATCTCAAAGTTCAACATAAATTTATTATCAAAGTATGTATGTGTTACTATATAAACTTTGAGATTTATTTTGTTTTGGGCATACTCAATATATCCATAATAGAATAATAACCACAATAAGATCAATGAAAGTCCACACCAACATGGGTGTTCAACGAAAGTGCACAAGACAAAAATTATGCAAGTACAAAACTAAAGAAAGAAATAACAATAATAAATAAACTATTGATAAATTTCAATAAGATGAGAGGAAGTGTCCTTGAAAGTGTGTCTGTTGTTTGTGGGAACACTTCAATGATGGAGCAAGTGAAGGTGAGTGAAGTTATCCCTTTTGGTTCAAGAGCCTGATTTCTGAGGTTGAAAATGACCTTGAATCTGGTGGTGTGAGTCCTGAGGCTCCTATACATTATCCTGATGGCAACAGTGAGAAAAAGAGACCATTTCTTGGGTGGTGGGTGTCCGTGATGATGGATGCTTATTTCCTACAATAATGTTTCATATAGATGTGTTCAATGGTGGAGAGGGCTTTACCTATGACAGACTGGACCATATCCATTACTTTTTGTAGGATTTTCATTTTAAGAGCATTGGTGTTTCCATACCAGGTTGCTATGCAACCAGTCAATATACTTTCTTTTACATATCTATAGAAGCTTGTCAAAGTTTTATATGTCAGGCCAAATCTTCACAAACACCTAAGGAAGTACAGGCACAGCCATGCTTTCTTTGTAATTGTACTTACGTGCTGGGCCCAGGACAGGCCCTCCAAAATAATAACACTGAGGAATTTAAAGTTCTTGACCTTCTCCATCTCTGATTCTCTGATGAGGACCGGATCATAGACCTCTGTTTTCCTCCTCCTGATGCCGATAATCAGCCAGATTCTCCACCTCCCTCCGATATGCTGATCCAACACCACCTTTGATCAGCCTATGACAGGGGTGTCATCAATAAACTTGAATCTTATTGTTAAGTCAGCAAAGTCTGTCTTCACTAACACAGGTGGTGTTTGGAAAGACAGGTGTGTGATTAGTTTGGGATGTCTTTACACTGCAACGCATCTTTCATTTACCATTCATATTTTCTAAATATTTGCAATCAGATTATGGGTTTCTACACTGTCTGGGCATTCCAATGTGCACTTGTTTTAAAACAAACTTCTGGTATTTGTTTCTGTGCAGATATTCATTCTGATTCCATTTTATCTTTATGCAGCCAGGAAAAGGGATATTGTTTTCCTCATTGATGGCACACGTGGAATGGGAAGATCATTTTATTTCGTCCGTAACTTCATTTCAAAAATAATTTACAATCTCAACATTGAATCAGGTGAAGATCAGGTTGCTGTAGTTCAATACGGTTTCAATTCAAGACTTGAATTTGGCCTCAATGTTCATTCAACAAGAAATATGCTTTTGAATGTAATAAAAACCCTGCGATATAAAATGGGAGGACCCCTTAACACGGGTGCAGCACTGGACTTTGTCACAAGGAACCTCTTCATCCCGGCTGCGGGCAGCAGAAGAGATGCTGGAGCTGCACAAATCCTGGTGCTCATCACTGCTGGGAGATCCAATGATGATGTTGGTCCGGCAGCGGAGGCAGTGAGGCAGGCTGGTATTGAGCTCATTGTTATTGGAGCCAAGAGTGCAATCATGTCGGAGCTGCAACAGATCACTTCTGACCCAGATTCTGCTTTCAAATTGAATGAATTTCGAGAACTGCCATCTATTCAACAACAACTCCTTTCTAAGTTTCAAGCAATAGCAGTGATAGAGGAACCAATTCCTCCTACTGAAGGTAAAAATCTTTAATAGATTTACCCAAAATTACCCATGATGTACACAAAACAAAGAGGCATGTAACAAGTTCAAGTCCTAAAATGGGCTTAAATATTTGGAGATCTTTTTTTAAATGTAGTTTCTTTATGTGTTTAAATTTACTAGCTATCATGGTCTGATTTGAATCATACTAAATTCCTTAGCCTTGGTCTCTACTTAAATGAGAACAGAGCTGCTCTGCTTCTAGCCCATATATATCCCACCATTAATTTGCTTCCTTTCTTCCAAGAGGATGTGCTTTCTAAGGACAATGACCTGGATACTTACATGAATGGTTGAAATAAGTGTCTAGAGTTATTCTTCAGTGTCACTTTCCTTTACTTACTCCATATTCCTTGAAGCCATTGCAACATTGAACTGTACTATGTGATGTAAGGAATGTGAGATTAAAAGAAATTAGTTGAGATTATTGCAAAGTTACTTGAATCCAATGGCCAGGGGAGACTAATTTCACAGTAACTTTATTCTCAAGCCTTGATGAAGCTCCTTCTGTCGTGAGTATACAAATAGGTTATGATCAAGACTGCAGCAGTTCTCTTGCCTCAGAAACCTTTGTGGCCACTTTAAGCCAATCAGATTGGATATCAGTACCTTAACCCTCAATTTCCCATGTCCAAAACTCCATCTCAATTTTCAAATCTATGATTTTGTCAGACTTTCTGAAAACAGAACTATCACCAAATTCGTTAACATTCCAGAAAGCTTCAGGGAATGCAGAAAGTTCTTGCAAATATGATAACCAATGTGGGTTTAGGTTGATTGATCGTTTTAGGGCCATATTTCATTCAATTGTTGTGAATGTTTAGGGCAATATTTGATACTATCTAATATTTAATTAATCATCTATATCCGTGGTAATTCCTAGAAATACCAGTATTCATTTTCTTCGGTTTACTGAACACAATGCACAAGATTTTTTTTAACATCAGGAAAGCTTTACTAATCTCAACACATAAGAGAGGCAAAAGGTGCATCCAGCTGCAGCTCCTGACAAACCGTGTTAGGGAACTGGAGCTGGAACTGGATGAACTTCGGATCATTTGGGAGGCAGAGGCAGAAATAGACAGGAGTTTCAGGGAGATAGTCACCCCTAGGAGTCAGGAGACAAGTAGTTGGGTGACTGTCAGGAGAGGGAAGGAGAATAGACAGGAAGAGCAGAGCACCCCTGTGGCCTTTCCCATCAACAATAAGTATACCGTTTTGGATACTGTTGGTGGGGACGACCTACCAGGGACAAGTTGCAGTGGTTGCGTCTCTGGCACCAAGACTGGGCCCTCAGCTCAGAAGGGAAGGAGGGAAAAGAGGAGAGCAGTAGTGATAGGGGATTCGATAGTTAGGGAGACAGACAGGAGGTTCTGTGGAAGAGATCAAGAATCCTGGATGGTCTGTTGCCTCCCTGGAGCCAGGGTCCGCAATATCTCGGATTGAGTTCTCAGTATTCTCAAGAGGAAGGGTGAGCAGCCAGATGTCGTGGCCCATGTAGGGACCAATGATGTGGGTAGGAAGAGTGAGGAGGTCCTGAAAGGTGAGTTTAGGGAGCTAGGTGCCAAGTTAAAGGACAGGACCTCCAGGATAGCAATCTCAGGATTGCTACCAGTGCCACGTGCAGGTGGGTTTAGAAATAGTAAGATAGTGCAGATCAACATGTGGCTGAAGACATGGTGCAGGAGGGAGGGCTTCAGATTTATAGATAATTGGGCAGTTTTCCAGGGAAGGTGAGACCTGTTCCGGCGAGACAGTTTACATCTGAACTGGAGGGGGACAAATATTCTTGCAGGTAGGTTTGCTAGAGAGGCTCCAGTGGATTTAAACTAGATATGAGGGGGGAGGGGAACCAGAGTGTAGGAACAGATGTATGGGAGAAGGAAGAAAAAGAAGACAGTAAAGTTCTTTGTACTGTTAGAGATAAAAAGAGAGGAAGATGTGGAGAATTTCTTAAATGCATCTGTTTTAATGCTAGGAGCATTGTAAGAAAGGTGGATGAGCTTAGAGCATGGATTGATACCTGGAAATATGATGTTGTAGCTATTAGTGAAACATGGTTGCAGGAGGGGTGTGATTGGCAACTAAATATTCCTGGATTTCGTTACATCAGGTGTGATAGAATCGGAGGGACAAGAGGGGGAGGTGTTGCGTTGCTTGTTAGAGAAAATATTACAGCAGTGCTCTGGCAGGATAGATTAGAGGGCTTGTCTAGGGAGACTATTTGGGTGGAATTGAGGAATGGGAAAGGTGTAGTAACACATATAGGGGTGTATTATAAACCACCTAATGAGGAGCGAGTATTGGAGGAGCAAATTTGCAAGGAGATAGCAGATATTTGTAATAAGGACAGGGTGGTAATTGTGTGAGATTTTAATTTTCCACACATAGACTGGGAAGCCCATACTGTAAAAGAGATGGATTGTTTGGAGTTTGTAAAATGTGTGCAGGATAGTTTTTTGCAGCAATACATAAAGGTACCAACTAGAGAAGGGGCAGTGTTGGATCTCCTATTAGGGAATAAAATAGGTCAGGTGACGGAGGTATGTGATCATTTTGGGTTCAGTGATCACAATGCCATTAGTTTCAATATAATTATGGAGAAGGATAGGACTGGACCCAGGGTTAAGATTTTTGATTGGAGAAAGGCTAACTTTGAGGAGATGTGAAAGGATTTAGAAGGAGTGGATTGAGACAGTTTGTTTTATGGGAAGGATGTAATAGAGAAATGGAGGTCATTTAAAGGTGAAATTTTGAGGGTACAGAATCTTTATGTTCCTGTTTGATTGAAAGGTAAGGTTAAAAGTTTGAGAGAGCCATGGTTTTCAAGGGATATTGGAAACTTGGTTAGGAAAAAGAGAGATATCTACAATAAATATAGGCAGCATGGAGTAAATGAGGTGCTCGAGGAATATAAAGAATGTAAGAAGAATCTTAAGAAAGAAATTAGAAAAGCTGAAAGAAGATATGAGGTTGCTTTGGCAAGTAAGGTGAAAATAAATCCAAAGGGTTTCTACAGTTATATTAATAGTAAAATGATAGTGAGGGATAAAATTGGCCCCTTAGAGAATCAGAGTGGACAGCTATGTGGGGAGCCGAAAGAGATGGGGGAGATTTTGAACAATTTCTTTTCTCCAGTATTCACTAAGGAGAAGGATATTGAATTGGGCAAGGTAAGGGAAACAAGTAGGGAAGTTATGGAAACCATGACGATTAAAGAGGAGGAAGTACTGGTGCTTTTAAGGAATATAAAAGTGGATAAATCTCCGGATCCTGACAGGATATTCCCTAGGACCTTGAGGGAAGTTAGTGTAGAAATAACAGGGGCTCTGCCAGAAATATTTCAAATGTCATTAGAAATGAGGATGGTGCCGGAGGATTGGCGTATTGCTCATGTGGTTCCATTGTTTAAAATGGGTTCCAAGAGTAAACCTAACAATTATAGGCCTGTCAGTTTGACATCAGTGGTGGCTGGATAGACAGGGTTTGATTAGGAACAGTCAGCATGGATTTGTACGTGGAAGGTCATGTTTGACAAATCTTATTGAATTTTTTGAAGAGGTTACGTGGAAAGCTGACAAGGGTAAAGCAGTGGATGTTGTCTATATGGACTTCAGTAAGGCCTTTGACAAGGTTCCGCACAGAAGGTTAGTTAGGAAGGTTCAATCGTTCGGTATTAATATTGAAGTAGTAAAATGGATTCAACAGTGGCTGGATGGGAGATGCCAGAGAGTAATGGTGGATAACTGTTTGTCAGGTTGGAGGCTGGTGACTAGTGGTGTGCCTCAGGGATCTGTACTGGGTCCAACGTTGTTTGTCATATACATTAATGATCTGGATGATAGGGCGGTAAATTGGATTAGTAAGTATGCAGATGATACTAAGATAGGAGGCATTGTGGATAATGAAGTAGGTTTTCAAAGCTTGCAGAGAGATTTAGGCCAGTTAGAAGAGTGGGCTGAAAGATGGGAGATGGAGTTTGATGCTGATAAGTGTGAGGTGCTACAGTTTGGTAGGAATAATCCAAATAGGACATACATGGTAAATGGTAGGGCATTGATGAATGCAGTAGAACAGAGTGATCTAGGAATAATGGTGCATAGTTCCGTGAAGGTGGAATCTCATGTGGATAGTGTGGTGAAGAAAGCTTTTGGTATGCTGGCCTTTATAAATCAGAGCATTGAGTATAGGAGTTGGGATGTAATGTTAAAATTGTACAAGGCATTGGTAAGGCTGAATTTGGAGTATTGTGTACAGTTCTGGTCACTGAATTTTAGGAAAGATGTCAACAAAATAGAGAGAATACAAAGATTTACTAGAATGTTACCTGGGTTTCGGCACCTAAGTTACAGGGAAAGATTGAACAAGTTAGGTCTTTATTTTTTGGAGCGTAGAAGGTTGAGGGGGGACTTGACAGAGGTATTTAAAATTATGAGGGGGATAGATAGAGTTGACGTGGATAGGCTTTTTCCATTGAGAGTAGGGGAGATTCAAACAAGAGAACATGAGTTGAGAGTTAGGGGGCAAAAGTTTAAGGGTAACACAAGGGGGAATTTCTTTACTCAGAGAGTGGTAGCTGTGTGGAAAGAGCTTCCAGTAGAAGTGGTAGAGGCAGGTTCAGTATTGTCATTTAAAGTAAAATTGGATAGGTATATAGACAGGAAAAGAATGGAGGGTTATGGGTTGAGTGCGGGCCAGTGGGACTAGGTGAGAGCAAATGTTCGACATGGACTAGAAGGGCCGAGATGGCTTGTTTCCATGCTGTAATTGTTATATGGTTATATGATTATTTTGCATCAGAAAATGTTGGGTTCTTTAGATAATCAGCTAGAAATCTTGCATGCAAAGTTCTTTCCCATGCTGTCGTGTTTGACAGCCCTGTGTAGAGCATTTGGTCTATGGTCTTCAGCATTAAATGTACATTGCTAACAATTGAAGAGACATCAGATGGATGTGCAAAGTTAGCCTTGATACCTTGAATCCTATCATAAGATAATAAATTATGGATAACTTCTTTTTATGCATTTAATTATCTGAGTCACTAGGGTCGATTAAGATATGCTTGGTCTCACACTTTTTCAAACTTTTATGACCTCTGCTCACTTTATATAACCTGGTGTGTTTTTATATTTTTTCTAGTTACAACTGCAGCTGAAATCCAGAGAGACATTGTGCTTCTGATTGACGAATCCGATTATGTTGGAAATTCAAATCTACAATTCGTCCGTAATTTTGTTTCAGCAATAATCAATAGCTTTGAAATTGGGGGAGATAGAGTACGAGTTAGTCTGGTGCTATACAGCGATGTTGCAGAAACTGAATTTTATCTGAACACCTACTCAAAAAGAGATGAACTTCTGTCTCTACTGAGATCTCTCAGCTTTAAAGGTGGTAAGATTCTTAACACTGGGAAGGCATTGGACTTTGTCCTCAAAGCTCACTTTGTCAGATCTACAGGCAGTAGAAAAGAAGAAGGTGTTCCCCAGTTCTTGGTGCTCATCACCGGTGGAAGGTCTGGAGATGATATCAGAAGAGCTGCAGATACACTGAAGCAGAGCGCTGTAATAACCTTTGCTGTTGGAGCCGGGTCTGCAGATACTACTCAACTGCAGCAGATAGCTTTTAAACCCGACCTGGCCTTCAAAGTGAGGGATTTCTATTCTTTGCCAAGCATACAGACACAGGTGATAACATTATTACAAAGGCTGCATGTTCAAATGATGCCTATTGAAGAGACAATAGTGCCTGATGAAGTACCACTGGTCACTGCTACCAAAGGTAATTGAGCTGTAATCATTTCCTTCATTATGGCTTTGAAATAATGTTAAAATTACCTTTATTTCATTTGGGTTGATCAGGAAAATCTTTTGATACACTGTAGCTCCATCACTCTGACTCTATCTCGTTATCAATCACGTCGGTGCAAATTCTTGTGATGATCTATAGCTAGGAAGCCCTTAACAGTGTTGTTCTGTGGAGGGATCTTGAGGTCCAAATCCATAGCTCCCTAAAAGCGATGCAGAGGTTGATAGTGTGGTTAGACATGTGGTGTGCTTGCCTTTATTAGTTGGGGCATTGAGTTAAGGAATCAGGAAACAATCTCGCATTTTTATAAACTTTGGTTAGGCTGCATCTAGAGTATTGCATTCAATACTGGTATTCCGATCATGGGAAGGGTGTGGAGGCTTTGGAGAATTTGAAAGGTGCAGAAGTAGTTTCCCAGGATGCTGCATGGATTAGAAGGCTGGTACTATAAGAGGACATTGGACAAACTTGTGTTGTTTTCTCTGGAGTGGTAAAGGTTGAGAGGACCCTTACAAGAAATTTATAAGATTGTGTGAGAAATAGATAGTTGATACCTCTTTCCCAGGACTGACGTCTCTACAGCTAGAGGGTGTGTATTTAAATTGAAGGGGTAAGTTCAAAGGAGATGTGTGGGGGAAACTTTTAATTCAGAGTGGTGTGTACCTGGAATATGCTGCCTGGAATGGTATTGGAGGCGGACACGATAGAGGCATTTCAGAAGCTCTTAGGTAGGCACAAGAAAGTGCAGAGAATGGAAAGATATAGATAGTGTGTAGGCAGAAGGGATTAGCTTAGTTAGGCATTTAAGCTTTGTGTAATTTATTCAGCACAACATTGTGGGCTGAAGGGCCCAATGCTGAGCTCGTCTATGTTTTACATTCTATGTTCTTTGCATTGAATAAGTGTCCAGCAATGATAACGCTTCCAGAAGCACAAGAGACTGCAGATGCTAAATATCTGAAACAACAACGATACTGGAAGAACCTAGTCAGCCAGGCAGCATCTGTGGGATATAAATCTGTTTATTTCCCCCTATAGATAGTGCCTGACTTGGTGAATTTCTCCAGGAGCTTTATAAGAATATAAGATATAGGAGCAGAATTAGACCATTTGGCCCATCAAGTCTGTTCCCAATTTCATCACGGCTGATCCAGTTTTCTTCTCAGACCCAGTCTCCTGCCTTTCCCTGTATCCCTTCGTGCCCTGATCAATCAAAAATCTATCAACCTCTGCCTTAAATATACATAAAGACTTGGCCTCAACAGCTGCGAGTGGCAAAGAATTCCACAGATTCACCACTTTTTGGCTAAAGAAATTCCTTCTCATCTCTGTTCTATAAGGACCTCCAACTGTTCTAAGGTTGTGTTCTCTGGTCTTTGACTCTCCCATCATAGGAAACATCCTCTCCACATCTGCTCTATCAAAAACCTTTCACCATTCAATAGGTTTCAATGAGGAACCCTCATTCTTTTGATTTCTAGTGAATATTGGCTCAGAGCCATCAAACGCTTTCCATATGACAAACCATTCAATCCTGGAATCATTTTCATAAACCTTCTTTTAACTCTCTTCAGCTTCTAAGATAAGGGACTCAATACTGCTCACAATACTCCAAGTGAGGCCTCACCAATGCTTTATAAAGTCTCAACATTACATCTTTGCTTTTGTATTCTAGTCCTCTTGAAATGGATGCTAACATCACATTTGACTTCCTCACCATTGTCTCAAAGTGCAAATTAACCTTCAGGAAATCCCTGCACATGGACTCCCAAGTCCCTTTGCACCTTAGGTTTTTTTTGTATTTTCTCTCTATTTAGAAAATAGTCAACCCTTTAATTTCTTCTACCAAAGTGCATGACCATACACTTCCCAATATTGTATTCCATCTGCCATTTATTTTCCCATTCTCCAATTCTCTCTAAGTCCTCTACATCCTCAAAACAACCAGCCCATCCACCTATCATTATATCATCTGCAAACTTTGCAACAAAGCCATCATTTCCATCATCCAAATCATTGACATACAATTTATGTGTTGCTTATGGTAGTGATTTTGCCAGAGATGGAATTGCAGGAATTGTGTGGTAAGGTTAATCCAAAAGTTTGCAGTTCTATTTGTGACTACCTGGGACACCCCCTTTAGCTGTGGTCATTCTCTCATATCTCATAGTTAGTGTAAGTTAATGATAGAACTGAAGTAAAACTAATGGGCATACGACAGAATTAAATGGAAGGGAATAAAGGGAATGTGTTGAATGGGATTGTTCTGCTGGGGTTTGGCCTGGATGGCAATGATGGCGTCCTTCTGTGCTGTAATAATAAAGATGCTGTACAACTAAGGGTGCAAAGAAGCATGTGTGATGAAGGCAAGGCTAGAATTTAGACCAAAATGTTAATTTTATGGTTATCGTAGCTTGTAGAGATAAGGGGAATGAAACCGAAAAGAGATTCATAAATGGTGTTTAAGATTTTGAATTTAAGAAGAATATCATGCAGAATCTTTCAAGTCTTCAAAATGGCACAGATGAAGGCATGGACAATGAAGGGGCCTGCGGTACTTAACTACTGGATAGTGAGGAACAACATCACAACAAGGTCTCACAAACAGCAGTAAGATAAACAACAAGGTTCTTGCTTTATTGTGAAAATTGAGGGATAAACAAATACTGGAAAATTATCCTTCTTCAATAGCACCCTCTTTTTCACGAAGCATGAAGTTACTTAAGGTCTCAGTTAAAAATATGCTTCTACTCTGGCTGATACCAGTGCGCACCATTAATACCTGAGAGAAAGGCTTTGGGAATGGATGTGATCAGGACATGAGGAAGGTTGTGGGAGACCCAGTGAGAAAATAACAGGGAACTATATCATCAAATAATAAGGACCACCTGGCAATATTGCTTATAGCATCAAAGAATTGTTGCAGCTCAGAAGACCATTCAGCCTATCCCGTTGATGCTGGCTCCCAGCAAAGCAATCCTGCCATTCCCATTCCTCAGCACTATTTCTTCAAGCTTTTCATTCCCAGGTGCTTGCCCAAATTTGTTTTAAGCACCTCCACTAGAAGTGAATTGTAGATCATATCTGATCTCGGAGCAAAAAAGGTTTCCTTGACATCCCCTTATTTGTTCTGCTTTACAACATCTACCGGCTTTGTAATCTATCCAAGCTAGTTATTAATTAGTACTAGGAAGGGTGAGGCTGCAAGGAGAGCAATCCCATCTCTCCTTGCAGATAGTGTTATGAGTTCTCATACCATAGAACGTACAAAATATAACAGAGAACACCACAGCACAGAATAGATGCTTTGGCCTATAACGTTTTGCTGACCTTTCAACTTACTCTAAGATCAAACTAATCCTTCCCTCCCACATAGCCCTCCATTTTAATATCAACTATGTGCCTATCTAAGAAGTTATTAAAAAACCCCTAATGTATCTGCCTTCACCACCTAGCAGATCTATCCCTCAATCCATTCTAGTAAATCCTTTTCACACCTGTTTAGGCTGTTCACATCCTGCACTTAATCGACCAGAACTGAATGGAATGTTCCAGTTGCAGTGTAGCTACAGTTGTGTAAAGGGTCAAAATAGTTTCCCTTCTTCTGTACCTCTGCTTATGAATTCCAGGTTCCTATAATTTGGCCAACATTTTGCCTCTCAGTTAAGTGCTATGTGCAGTCTAGGAAGCCTCAAAGACAAAAGGATAGAAAAATATTTCTTGCACCAGCTAAAAGAAGTTAAACTAAATATATGGATTATGGTTGGAGGTCAGGCCTTTTTCTCCTGATGCCTTTTCCTCATTAATAGTTTCCAGTAAATCAAATAAAGAAGTGTATTGCATCTGGATAATATAATTTGCTGGTTCAGGAGAAATTCAGAGAAATGCGGGAATATCTGTGGGAAGGAATGTCGACCTGGTCGTGGACCTGTCCAGAAAATGAGTGCAGCCACATCAATTAGATATTAATCATATGTCACTGACGGTGGCTGAAGATACGTAAATATTGGTTATGACACTGGTTTAGTGTGATCCAGATATCTCTGTCAAAGCAGATTACCCACTAATCCTCTCACATGACAGGCAAAGAATAAATCCATTCTGTGTTAGACACAGAACTGATTGTCATTAAATCAACAACGCAAACACGAGGAAATCTGCAGATGCTGGAAATTCAAGCAACACACACAAAATGCTGGTTGGACCTCTGGGTCGGCTGGTGTGATGTACTCCATCTGGTGCTCCTGGTGTGACCTTTTATATATTGGTGAGACCCGACGCAGACTGGGAGACCATTTTGCTGAACACCTATGCTCTGTCCACCAGAGAAAGCAGGATCTACCAGTGGCCACACATTTTAATTCCATGTCCCATTCCCATTCTGATATGTCTATCCTCTACTGGCAAGATGAAGCCACACTCAGGTTGGAGGAACAACACCTTATATTCTGTATGGGTAGCCTCCAACCTGATGACATGAACATTGATTTCTCTAACTTCCATTAATGCCCCTCCTCCCCTTCTTACCCCATCCCTGATTAATTTATCTCCCCCTCCTTTTTTTTCTCTCTCTGCCCATCACTCTGCCTGTTCTCCATCTCCTTCTGGTTCTCCCCTCCTCCTTTCTTTCTCCCTAGGCCTCCCGTCCCATAATCCTTTCCCTTCTCCAGCTCTGTTTCCCTTTTGCCAATCATCTTTCCGGCTCTTAGCTCCATCCCTCCCCCTCCTGTCTTCTCCTATCATTTTGGATTTCCCCTCCCCCTCCCAATTTCAAATCTCTTACCATCTTTTCTTTCAGTTACTCCTGACGAAGGGTCTCGGCCCGAAACGTCGACTGTACTTCTTCCTATAGATGCAGCCTGGCCTGCTGTGTTCCACCAGCATTTTGTGTGTGTTGCTGTTATTAAATCATGTGTGTTAGAATGCTATATAATCTCAGACCATGACCAACCTTGTTCTAATTTTCCCCATCTTGCTAATCTGAATTTTAACTATTTGCCCTCAGCCAGAGCTGCTTCTTCCTTTCTGATCACAGAGACGCTCTATGTGCAGTATCCTCCTCCCCTCTTTACTTTCTACCCTCTTTCAGCGTCCCTGATTGTTGATTAGTGTGAACCACGTCTTCTTACCTCAGCCAATTAAAAAACAAGAACCTTGTTTCTGTCTGGATGGCATGAACAGCTTTATTTGATCATTTGGAAGAAATTGCAGAAGTACTTACCGAGAAAAGCATTGAGGAAAATTCATGAGAGAGGTCTGGAAAGCAGAAAGGAAGAGGTGTGGCTGTGATATGCAGAAAATCATTGTGGTTGGGATAATGTGGTCTCTGAGATGAGGAGAGGAGGAGGTGAGAGGAAGTTATGTCAGAACATGGTAGCCAGCTGTCAAACTACAAGGTAAATGAAAATCAATTAGAATGATACTAGATATATCCAGTGGATGGTAATCTTGTAGCCAAAGAAAATACCTCAGATGAATAGTTTTCTATTTATATATATGTATTTTAATTTATGTATCTGTCTATCTATCTATCAATCTATCTATCTATGTGTCAGAATCTGGACATCAGCTGCATGCCCAGTATTTATGGTATAATTCTATCTGGTGATGAGTGAGCCACCTTCATGACCTGCTGCATTCCTTCTGAAATCTGGATGATGAAGGAATAGGGATATTTTTGCCAGCCAGCATGGTGTGTGACTTGGATGAGAATCTACAGATGGTGATGTTCCATTAAGCCTGAAGCCGTTGGAATTCCCTGGTGGTAGGAGCTGACAGGTTGGGAAACGATGTCAATCGTATCGGGGGAGTAATCGCAATATGTTTTACAGGTAGTGCACACTTCAGGCATAATGGAGGGTGATGAAGGGAGTTAATATGTAGTGCAATGCATGGAGTATTAACACATACATGGTGCTGATTTTCTTGTGAGTAGGCTGAACTGATCTCATCAAGGCAAATAAAAAGTATCCTATTGAGGGCCTGACTTGTGCTTTGTCACTGGTATAAAGACTTAGCAGTATGAACAGGTGAGTCTCTCGCTCTTGGACTATCACCCTCTGGCCTGCTCTTATGGTCATAGTGTTTCTGTGGTTGGTTCAGAATGTTCATATGGAGTCTTGGCAATTGAAATGCCACTAAACGGCAATTTGGATAATTAATCTAAGTTGCAGATAAAAGAGTTTGCTTCACAGAAATTCATTAGAAAATAGATGTAAAGAAAACATTTCCAGAGAGCCAAATGGCACTATCAATGGTGGCTCAGTTGGCCTCAGAGTTAGGAAGCTGTGAGTTCAAGTCCCACTGCAGTGATTGGAGGACAGAAATCTTGGTTGATGCTTCAGTGTATGTTTGAAAATCTGTGAAAACAAGATCACAAGAAACACAAGAATGACAGAAAATAGGCGCTCAAATCTACCTTGCTTCTCATTATGTTCATGGCCGATCTATACTGACCTAAGCTCCTTTTCTGTACCAGTTACCCATAATCCCCACTCCTTGATCTTCAAATACTTATCTACCTCCACCTTAAATATATCTGATGATCAGGCCTCCATCACACACAGGAGCAGAGAATTTCAGAGAGTCACTACCTCTGAAAAGAAGAAATTTCTCTGTTCAGAGTATTAAATGACCACCCTCTTGTTTTGTAAGAAAATCTCCTTGTTTGTGAGAAGCCCATCTACTTTGTCAAGCCTCTTTAGAGATCATTGAAGATTTTGACCTTCTGATAAGTTATTAATGAATCCAAAGAAAAGTGTCATATTTAAACCTGATGACCTGCTCAATAGTTACCCTCATTCAACATTTCTAAGACAGATTTTCAATATATTACTAGATAATTATCTGCAGGTTTATTATGTGCAAATTATCTGCCTTCTTTCGTAAAATGTAATCCTGGCTTTGAAAACTTGTGATTTGCTGTAAAAAGCTATGGTGTGTACTGAAAAGAGACGTAAATGGTTCTAGGTAAATGTCAATCTTTCATTCTTTGTTATACATTGCCATTAATTACAGCTAAGGAAAGAAAGATCAAATCATGCCTTTTGGTTAGCTGGATGCTCTGTGAAAGTAGGTTGAAAATTCACCCCTAATAATGACATATAATTTGTAAGTTTCTCTGACAAATTGCAGAGAAGATTGTATTTTAATGTAGTGTTAAGAGGTATGTGGAATAGAGCATCAAATTCAGTGAAAATGCTAGGTATGTTTTAGCAAACAAAATACTGTTACGTAAAATTCTTTAACCTTATATATCTATGATCTATGTTCATAGCCATGAAGAGAGATATCGTTTTCCTAATTGATGGCTCTCCTTTTATGGGAAGATCTTTCTCTCAAGTCCGTGAATTCCTTCTGAGGATAATTCCAGAGCTTAACATTGGACCAAACGAAGATCATCTGGCTTTGGTGCTGTATGGTTCTGTCGCAAGGGCTGAATTTTATCTCAATTCTTTTTCAACTGTAGAGGAAGTTTCAAACGCAATAAGAAAGGTGATGCCAAAAATGGGAAGGCCCCTCAAAACAGGTGCAGCACTGGACTTTGTGATAAGGAATGTCTTCAATCCATCTGCAGGCAGCAGAAGAGATGCTGGAGCTGCACAAATCCTGGTGCTCATCACTGCTGGGAGATCCTGGAGTAATGTTGGGCCGGCAGCAGAGGCAATGAGACAAGCTGGTATTGTGCCAATCGTTGTTGGAGCCAAGAATGCTGTAATATCGGAGTTGCAACAGATCACTTCTGACCCAGATTCTGTGTTCAAACTAAACACCTTCCAGGAATTGTCAACTATTCAGCAACAGCTGCTGTCTAAAGTTCAACCAGTGCTTGAGATCGACGAGCCAATAATAATTGTCAGTGAAGGTATAAACCTTTGATAAAGTTAAGTAGGATAACAGAGAACAAATAATTCATTAAATTGAATAATTTCTAAATCCATCATCAGAACTTAAATGTTTCTTGATTTTGGCAATAAAAGGAAATAACATGCAAAAAGCATTTTCTATTGTTGCAGTTATTCCAGCTTCTTTATTTTTAACTTATATTGTAGCATAGTTCCATAATTTGTGAAAAATGTGCGAATTGTTTTCATGGTATAAAACTGTTGCAATTGGATATGAGCACAAAGCTCAGTGACATCATCAATTTGAGTAAGTTGTTCTCTTTTACGAACATCATGCATCTTCAGGTTTAAGTTTTCTTTTAAAGTTTAATGCTGTGGATCTAAGCACTTCCTTCTGAGTACTGTACATTTTAGACCCCCACTGAATTTGTTTCCTTTTGTCATGATCTTCTAGAAAATTGATCGATTTGTACTTGTTTTCTGCATACATCATGTCCATGGAAACACTGCTGCCTACTTTGAGGTGTTTATGCTAATTACTGTAGAAGTCCCACTCATTGAAAAATCAGTCTTGCTCCTGCAAGTGTCTTTTCATATTTTTTTTAGTATTGTTGTAGTTTTTGCAGGAAATCAACAATATGTGTGGCTTTCTGTAATTTCTTAACCACAGAAATTTGATCAAAAATTCACGATCTACAACCTTTATAAATAACTCACAACAAACTGAAAATTGCATCACACAATTGCAAGTAAACCATACACAGTTGGCTGTGACATCCCCATAGGGTGTTTATTTCAGCTGAAATCCATCCATTCCTCATAGTTATTATTCTAAAAGGTCAGTTCTAGCATTTTGCCGTGGAGCTTGAGGAGTGCATGAACTGGTCCCTTGATCTGTGAGCCCAAGTTACTGCCGAGCATGTGGGGGGGAGGTCTGAGGTTTGCTCTGGACATGTGAAACAAATCTGTGGCCTGTTCCATACTCCACAGTTCTCTGCATTTCTGCATTTACACCTCCTCCCATTATCTGAACCCTTCCTGGCCTCTTCCAATCCCTCTTCATCTCGGTTACAGCCTTGGGCTCTTATTGTGTGAATTCTTTCCTCGAGGTTAGTACACAATTCATGCCTGGCTAGAAAGAAGTTGCCGTCTGTGAAGTGCACAGGCCTGGTTGAAAATTTTCGAAGGAGAGAAAACAATTATAATGATTGCTTAAAGGAAAGATATCTCAATTTTGTCATTTTCTTTTGGGTTTGATATTACCGCTATGTGCAGGTCCTGTTCAGCACATTTACAAAACCAATGGCCTTATTGCTAGGCAGTTGCTTTTAGATTTGTCTAAACTTGAGTTACTTTGTCTTTAGCAATAATGGTCTTGATTCAGAGAAAGATGCCTCTGAGAAGCCATATGGCAAATTGTCAATGCTAGTCTCCATTTGGTATAAAATGAGAAATTATTCTACAATCTGCAGAGTAAATAGAGGTGATTTAATTTCTGGAATTTTGTACCTATTGATGTTCATTTTATTTTTCCAGTTGTGCCAAAGGAAATGAGTGAGAGAGATGTTGTGTTCCTAATTGATGGATCAGACAATGTTGGTGACATTAATTTACCTGATGTCCGAGATTTTGTCATAAGAATAATTCAGCAGCTGCCTGTCGGACATGACAAAGTGCGAGTGGGTCTGGCACAGTACAGTGATGGCACAGAGGCTGAGTTCTACCTGAACACTTACTCATCAAAAGCTGAACTACTGACTCATGTCAAAAGCCTCAGACTGAGAGGTGGGAAAATAGCTAAAACTGGCTCTGCACTTGAATTTGCCTTTAAAAACTATTTTACTAGTTCTGCCGGGAGTCGAATCCAGGAGAATGTTCCCCAGTTCTTGCTGCTCATCACTGGTGGGAGGTCCAACGATAACGTGGAGGTGGCTGCGGATGCACTGAAACGAGCTGCCGTCATGACCTTTGCGATCGGTGTTAACAATGCAGACGCAGCCCAACTGGAGGAGATGGCAATTGACCCAAGTTTGGTCTTCAGTGTAAATGACTTCCGCTCTTTGCCAGATGTCCTGAGTCAATTGATGATGCCGCTGACAACATTAAGTGTTCCGACAGTAATTATTGAAGAACCAACAGCAAAACCTGAGGAGGAACCTCTCACCACCACAGAAGGTACCTGAATTATGTTCTCTGCTTCTTGCAGTTATTAATGGTAATTGCTGGGATCAAGAATCAAGGATCATGTGTTACAAAATTGTTGTGGTGTTTTGGTGCTACATGCAACAAAACCAAAATCATTCAAGAACTATGCAGAATCAAGAAGCATATAAAAAGAAATTAAGAAGTACAGTTATGGAATAAAATGTGCATATATACCTAAATACCTATGTAGATTAACATTGTAAACAGCATTATAAAAAGTAGTTTGATGTGTTTACAGTACAGTGCAGTGACTGAGGTAATGTTTATAATAATTTATAAACATTCTTAGATTTATCAAATATTCTACTGACTGTTAAGGTAAAATACAACATGTATAATCCATGGTCATGATTTCTTCCCTTAGTCAGGTTCATTGTCTTTTTTCTCCCTACATCGCTTCTGTCAACCTGGACTTCAGAATCCGCATTCCAACGCTGTTAACTCAAGGACCTCCCCCTATGTTTTATTGCTTTTCGCTGTCAATGTCAATGAGCATTGGGATAAATATATTTGAGTATTGTGCTTTGTAGTGAGCTTCAATGTCAGGACAAGAAACTTGGCCCTCAGACCAAAACATTTTTCATTTTCTACTCTCTAATACTTTTACTAATTACTTTAACTTTATGATCCTTATTTCCCTCTGGCAAGAAAATTAAAAGTCTTTTTTTATTCCACTTAGGTACCTCGTAATTTACATACTTTAATAAAATCTTGTCTCATTTACTCTGTTCCAAAGAAAATGACTCTAGTACGAACTACTTAATTACTTAAAAAAATTTCAGTTCTGGCAAAATGCTTGTATAACCTCCACTGCAAACATATCTTCTTCTGTAATCTGGTAACCAGAACTGCATACTGAAGTCAACATATAGTCTTAACGTGTTTGTGTTTATGCTTAGTGGTCAGGAAGGAAAGAAATTCCAACATGAGGGATATTGTGTTCCTTGTTGATGGCAGCCCCGGAATGGGGAAATCATTTTCTCATGTCCGTGAATTCCTGATGAAAGTAACCCAAGAGCTTGACGTTGGACCTGACGCAGATCAAGTTGCTGTTGTTCAATACAGTTCTGACCCAAAACTTGAATTTGACCTCAATGCTCATTCAACAAAAGATGAGCTTTTGAATGCAATAAAAAGACTGAGATTTAAAAGGGGAAAGCCCCTCAACACGGGTGCAGCGCTGGACTTTGTCACAAGGAATGTCTTCACCCCGGCTGCGGGCAGCAGAAGAGATGCTGGAGCTGCACAATTTCTGGTGCTCATCACTGCTGGGAGATCCAGTGACAACGTCGGGCCGGCATCGGAGGCAGTGAGACAGGCTGGCATTCTGGTCATTGCTATTGGAGCCAAGCTTGCAGAAACATCGGAACTGCAGCAGATCACCTCCAACCCAGATTCTGCTTTCGTCCTGGAAAACTTCCAACAAATGTCAACTATCTCTCAACAGCTGCTGTCTAAAGTTCAACCAGTGCCTGTGACTGAGGAACCAACTCTTCCTACCCAGGAAGGTAATAGACTTTGACACAGTGTAATTAATGTGATTTATTCAAATTTATGTTAGAGCACATGAAAGAAAGGAATGTTATGTACATTGGAGGTGGGAACATATCAAATATAGATTGCTCACTTCCAGCTTAAAGTAATTTCTTCACTCCATAGCTAGAGATGTCAGCATGTTAGAATGCAAAGCAATTGCAACGATTCCTAGTGCTACTTCTGACCTGGAACACTGTTACTACTGTGCTGTGCTAATATTAATGAATGCATTAAATCACTGATACTGCAGTTTAGGGGTAGAAATGGACTGTAGAACTTAGCATATTTGACTCCGTTCCTATTTCATCATTGGGTTTGACCCAGTTTCAATATATACTACTATCACCTTTCCTCCAAGTTCCCATTTTTACATAGAGCATAAAATATAGAACAGTACAGCATAGTACAGGCCCTTCAGCCTATAACATGCTAATATTTTAACATATTTCCAGATCAATCAAATTTTTCCCTCCCACGTAACCCTCTGTTTTTCTTTCATCCATGTACCTATCTAACAGTCTTGTATATGTCCCTAATGTATCTGCTCTACCACATACCCACCACTGTGAAAAAAACTACCACTGTGAAAAAAGAACTACCTCTGACATCCTCCCTGTACTTTCTTCAAAACTATGCCCTCTCATATTAACCATTTCCACCCTGATAAACGGGTGCTGGCTGTCCGCTCTATCTATATCTCATCATTTTTCTGGAAAAAAAAGAAAAGCACGATTAATTAGCATGTGACATGGGAAA
Source organism: Hemitrygon akajei (assembly GCF_048418815.1). Taxonomy (NCBI): domain Eukaryota; kingdom Metazoa; phylum Chordata; class Chondrichthyes; order Myliobatiformes; family Dasyatidae; genus Hemitrygon; species Hemitrygon akajei. The sequence goes on along the minus strand of NC_133128.1, from coordinate 147,474,942 downwards.
TGCCATATAGTAGTATTCTAACTAGGACTTTTTTATACAGTATATAATGGTGCCAGAGTTGGTGTGCAATAAATTGTTGGCTTAATGTCTTGTGTTCTGGGATCAGAAAACTCGGTTTGTTGCATCTTGCGTACTTGGAGAAGAGTTTCTCATATTAAGCACACAGTTAAATTGCAAACATATAGATTGATGTAAGTGACCATACGAATAGGCTTCTTGTAAGTCTCAACCAGAAATTCAAAAAGTAAACAGAGAATAGTTGGAAATTGTTTTTATTTGTTTCAGAATTTAGAAGATTTTGTATTTAAATCTTAGAGTTTGTTTAAGATCCAATGTGCATTTCTCTTTCAGTTGTACTGAAGGAAATGAGCAAGAGAGATGTTGTGTTCCTTATCGATGGATCAGACAATATCGGAAACGTTAATTTACCTCATGTCCGTGATTTTGTCATAAGAATAATTCAGCAGCTGGCCATTGGACATGACAAAGTGCGAGTGGGTCTGGCACAGTACAGTGATGACACAGAGGCTGAGTTCTACCTGAACACTTACTCATCAAAAACTGAACTTCTGTCTCATGTCAAAAGCCTCAGTCTGAGAGGTGGGGCAACAGCCAACACTGGCTCTGCACTGGACTTTGCTATTAAATACTATTTTACTAGTTCTGCTGGGAGTCGAATCCAGGAGAATGTTCCCCAGTTTTTGCTGCTCATCACTGGTGGAAGATCCAACGATGACGTGGAGGTGGCTGCGGATGCACTGAAACGAGCTGCCGTCATGACCTTTGCTATCGGTGTTAACAATGCAGACGCAGCCCAACTGGAGGAGATGGCAATTGACCCAAGTTTGGTCTTCAGTGTAAATGACTTCCGCTCTTTGCCAGATGTCCTGAGTCAATTGATGATGCCGCTGACAACACTAAGTGTTCCAACAGTAATTATTGAAGAACCAACAATTATGGAAGAACCAACACTGACTGATGAAACAACAATTATTGAAGAACCAACACTGACTGATGAAACAACAATTATTGAAGAACCAACCATTATTGAAGAACCAACCATTATTGAAGAACCAACCATTATTGAAGAACCAATAATACAACCCGAGGAGGAACCTTCTATCACTGTAGAAGGTAACTACACTGTATTTATTTTCTTTCCTGTCCATTAGGAGAAGTGGTAGCATACTTATGAACATTAATTACACTCTTATCAATTGTTTCATTGCCTAATCAAATACAGCTTGTAATATGGGGGATTTAAGGGATGTATTTGACTAACTATCCTGCTTATATTCACTCAATATGATACAGCTTATAGGAGTTGCATTTAGTGCATCTGGGCTGCAGCACGTCCCAAAGTTCAAAGTAAATTTATTATCAAAGTGCATATCTGTCACAATATACATACAATCCTGAGTTTTGTTTTCTTGCAGGCACACTCAGTAAATCCAAGAACTAATAAATAAGCAATAAATGTCAAGAACATAAGATGAAGAGTCCTTGAACATGAGACCATAGGTTGTGGGAACATTTCAGTGATGGGGCAAGTGAAATTGAATGAAGTTATCCCCTTTGAATCAAGAACCTGATGGTTGAGGGGTAATAACTGTTTCTGAACCTGGTGGTAGGAGTCCTGTGGCTCCTGTACTTTCTTCCTGATAGCAGCAGCAAGAAGAGAGCATGAACTGGGTGTGCAACAGTGCTCTGTGTAGATGATGCACTATCAATAACTCTAGGAGACTGGAAGTGAATGATAGGCTTTTATTAAGCAGCGAAAATGGAGCACGACCATGTTGAAGACTGAGGGAGGAGCAGTGCCCCAATCACCTTTATACAGGGGTCTGTGGGAGGAGCCACAGGAGCAGTCAGCAGAGGGGCATGTCCAGACAGGTATACATGGTTTACCACAGTAGATGTGCTCAGTGAAAGGGAGGGCTTTACCTGTGATGGACTGGGCTGTATTCTTAAAGGTCCTTTATAGATCCTTTCCAAAAATTAAACACTTTTAAGGCATCAGAAGAGATTACTGATACATTCCTACCCCCAACAAAGAATTTCAGAGATTGAGCAATTTTCACAAAGGTTAATGCACCTTGTCATGAATTGGACATATCTACCTTAAATTTAACACTAATTCATGGCCTAAATTCATAATGCAATAGTTATACATGTATTTTATACCACTATTTCCAACATAAAATCTTTTTGCTCATTCAACGTAAATGTGGTTAAAACTATTGCTCAAACAGAAGTCATTCTTTAACTTTCAAAAGAGTTACATTGCTGAAAAACAGGTTGTTAAATTTGTTTTCATAGGTTGTAAGGACTGGGCTAAATGCATTGTGGGATTTTTGTTGAAATGTGTCCTTATATGTGGAACTGGCATAATATTTATGATTGTGAAAAACAGCTTTGTAAAATTTAAGTTAAATGCCCAAAGGACTCAATGGCATTTTTGTGAAGCATTATAAATCAAACATATGGATTTAATTTTTATATTAAGCTCAGAATTACCCATATTATAACAGATCCTCTCTTGACAACAACATTACTCAAAAAATCAGTTTCTTATTGTTCTTTCTAACTGTCAAAGTCCTTTCAAGCAGAAAAGTCCATATGAGATGAAGTTGAAACCTTGGCAACTGCTGTACGTTTTGTAAATGGTGCACACTGCAGCCATTAAGTCCTGACTGTGGAAAGATGATAGACAGTGTTCTAAATGAAGCAGGCTGCTTTGGCCAAATAGTAATGAGTTTTCCTGATTGTTGTAGGAGGCACTCTCCTGGGCTAGTCAAATATCCCAGACTCGACCAATATCCTGACTAGAGCTTCACTGTCTGTGAAAAGCCTTTCAGTGTTCAGGACAAGCTTATTGACTTGCTGATCTCAAGTTTTGATCTGTGTCTGTGCACCAGTGTTTGTACACCTAGTCGATTTAGCTTTCTGGTCAGGAGTCAACAACAGGGTATTCATCATGGAGTTCTCAGCAAAAATACAAGAGTGGAAAATGAAACAAATAAAGCTTTTTTGCAGATACTTATTGCCTGGCACATTTTTTTTTCCAGATAAGTTACCATTTTTCACCTCAAGCTTAAAATATTAAACAAATATTGAGGGCAGAGATTGCTTTATTAGCTGTGAAGTTGTGAAATAAACTAATCATGAATGAATATCCTAGATATGACAATATATTAGAAATAATTTTATTGATGAAACATGTTACAGGTTTATTACAGGATAAGGTCTCAAAGGAACTGTACTAATGCCCTGGGGCTGTACAAAGTGCAAAGTTCAAAGTAATTTCAAAGTAATTTTTTATTAAAGTACATATATTTCATCATATACTACCCTGAGATTCACTGACTCGAAGGCATTCACAGTAGAACAAATAAATACAATATTATCAATGAAAAACTGCATGCAAAGACTGACAACCAATTTGCAAAAGAAGGCAGACTGTGCAACTATAAAAAAAAGTAATAACTATAAATAAATAGTAAATAATAATACTAATAACATGTGTTGTAGAGACCTTGAAAATGAGCCAATAAGTTATAGAATCTGTTCAGAGTTGAGGTGAGTGAATTTATCCACAATTGTTTAGGAGCTTGATGGTTAAAGGGGTAATACCCATGCTTAAACCTGGTGGTGTGAGATCTAAGGCTTCTATACCTCTTTCTTGATGGCAGCATTGAGAAGAGAGCATGGCCTGGATGATGGGAGTCCCTGATGATGGATGCTGCTTTCTTGTGGCAGCACTGCTTGCAAATGTGCTCAGTGGCTGGGAGGGCTTTCCTGTGAGGGAGTGGACAGTATCCATTGCATTTTCTCCACGTGTTTCTTTACATTCACTCTGACTAAACTCACAGCTAGTGGAGAGGTCATTCCTTTGATTCCTATTGACTTTAATATTTAGTCAGTTTTGTTACTGTGCTGGACATCATAGCAAGATGTGAAGCTGGTTGTGGAGTAAAGTATTCAGCTTCACAATTGCAATGCTGTCTCAATTCATAGCATTCTTATGTCCAGTGCTCTCAGATATTTGCCGATACTTTTTTTTTGTTTAGAGAGTGAATAAAATTGGCTGAAGACTAGCTTCAGTGGGGCTGACAGAACTGAATATTCAGCTTGGCACTCCTGGTGAGATATGCTACAGCCTTGTATATAACATAGAACATAGAACAGTACAGCACAGGAACAGGCCCTTCATCCCATGATGTCTGTGCTATGATGCCAAAAGAAATTAAACCCATCTTCCTGCAGATGATTCATGTCTCTCCATTCCCTCCATATGCACATGTCTGTATAAATGATTCTTAAACAATATTGTATAATGTCTGTTTCCACTAACAACCCTGGCAGTATGTTCCAGGCTCCGCCACTCTTTATGGAACCCTCTGCACTTGCTTACTGTGTATTAAGGATGGAGATGTTCTTGGAATTTTCTCTTTCTTTTAACATCTTAATTGTTTGCCACCATTCAACAACACATGCAGCAGAATTGCAAACTGATCTGATCCATTGATGCTGGATTGAGCAGCTTGATCTAAAACATTTTGCTTCCTATATTTAGGATGTGTGATGTGCCATGATGCAATATGACTGGATATTGAAGACACTGGGCTACTGCTGGCTTTAGAGACCAAGGTTGTCTTTTGGCACAATAGCACTGTGAATGCAGAGCAGTACAGCAACTATACCCCGTGCACTTCCTACATCCAGCACATCCCCTAGCTGATGTTCTACATGAAGTGTGATAGGAAGCTTCATTTCTGTGAGATTTCCTGGGGTTTAGAAGGCTTATTCTTCATTACCAGTGCCACTTCCTACTGTATACATGTCCTGTGCCACTGTGTCTGGTGAGACTCATTGTGACTCACTGACAGTCATGAATCTGTGACCATGACTATATCAGCCTATCATTTGTCAATGGACTATCAATGGAGGGACAAGCAGAATTAATGTTTTAAGTCATTGGCTTGAAACACTACTTCTGCTCCTCGATGGATACCACTTGCATGGATGAGCATTTCATATTCCAGACTTCCAATTTTGTATTTTTCCTGAAGTATTTACACTTTGTGGACACTGATAAACTGTGGAACTTTGAACATTGGATACTTGGCAAAGGCACCAAAATTGAAATTATAGCAAATGTGGAAGCTTCATTCTTGTTGGTTTACATTTTTATCCAAATATTTATATTATATTTAACTCTATTAATTTTATTCTGAATTTCTTCAGCCACGAAAAGGGATATTGTGTTCCTAATCGATGGCTCTCGTGGAATGGGAAGGTCATTTCCACAAGTCCGTGAATTTCTGTTGAAGCTAATACAGGAGCTTGATGTTGGACCTGACAAAGATCAAGTTGCTGTGGTACAATATAGCTCTACTCCAAGACTAGAATTTGCCCTCAATGTTCATTCAACAAATCAAGAAGCTTTGAATGCTGTACGGAAATTAAAACTGAAAACAGGAAGACCCCTCAATACAGGTGCAGCACTGGACTTCATCATTAATGACGTCGTCATCCCGGCTGCGGGCAGCAGAAGAGACGTCGGAGCTGCACAGGTCCTGGTGCTCATCACTGCTGGGAAATCCAGTGACAACGTCGGGCCGGCAGCGGAGGCAGTGAGACAGGCTGGAATTGTACCCATTGCTATTGGAGCCAACTACGCAAACGCATTGGAACTGCAACAGGTCACTTCCGACCCAGACTCTGTTTTGATCCTGCACGATTTTAAGGAGTTGCCATCTGTTCAAGAGCAGCTTTTGTCTAAAGTTGGAGCAGTGTTTGTGATTGAAGAATCAATTCCTCCCACTGAAGGTAACACTCTTTGACAGATTTACTTTTAGTCTGAGCGCAAGGCCTAGAGCCATAGTCTAAAGTAAGTTTTGAATTAATACATTCCCATCAGCATCACCATCATAATATTGAGTTTTGATCATTTTAGTAAATCAAAAGATAAATTTTGGTCCATGTAAAAAACAGGATTCTGGTGTAGATATGTGAGATAATTTCCTACACTCCTGTTAGAGAATCTTGCACGAGAGTTAGAATGGAACATAGTTTTGTGATTCATAGAAATTTCCAACTTTCAATTTTAGTAACTAAAATCATAGACTTGTAGAGTTACACAGCATGGAATTGATACTTGGGTCAACTTGTCCATGCCTACTAAGGTACTGAGCTGAGATAGCCCCATTTGCCTGTATTTGGCTCATAGACCTCTATACCTTTCCTATTCATTAACCTGTGCAAGTGCCCGCTGTGTCAAAAACCTGCCTCTCAGGTTCTTTTTATATTTTTCCCTTCACTTAAACCTTTGCCTCTTGTTTTGGACTTCTGTACTGGGAAAAAAAGCCATCCACCTTATCTATGTCCCCCATGGTTTATAAGTATTGATAAATTTTCCCCTCAGCCCCCTTCACTCCAGGGAAAGCAGAAACCAGTTTGTCTTTATAACTTAGGCCTTCAAGCCCTAACAACATGGCTTTGATTTTTTTCCCCTGTACCCTCTATAACTTAATTAGTTTGCTCCTATAGCTGGTGACCAGAACTGCATACAATACTTCAAGTGGAGTCTCAGCAATATCTTGTACAGCTGTAACATAACATTCAAACTCTTGTGTTCAGTGCCCTGACTGATGAAGAGAAACATGCCATATAGAACATAGAACAGTACAACCCAACAAAGACAGGTTTTCCGGCCAATGCTGTCAATGCTGATGATGATGCCAATCCAAATTAATCCCATCTACCTAAACACAGTCTTGAGTGTCTATTCCCCGCCTGTTCCTCTGTTTGTCTTCGTAAGTAGTGTCTCACAAATTTAGAGTTTCTTAAGGAGATGATTAAGATGGTTGAAGAGGGCATTGCAGAAGACATTAGCCACTGAACGCCAATATGAAAAACAGCTTTATTCTACTTTTCATCTAAGTCTTGTAAACAAGTCAATTTGGTATCCACTTAGCTAGTACATCCTAGATCTCATGTGATTGAACCTTACCAACCAGCCTAGATGGTGAGACCTTGTCAAAATCCAGCCACTCACCAGTCTTCCAGTACCTCACCTGTTCTTACAAAGATACACCAATCTCTGCCAAACCCCAATAATTTATCTGCTTATTTCCCAAAAGATCTTAGGATACACATGGTCAGGCCCCATCCATGATCAAATGCATGCACATTTATACAATAATTTCTTACTCAGTTTAACTTATTAAATAATATCAATTATTTAAATGATCCAGATCCATTTGTAGTAGAGTGGAATGTGACTTCCATTAACTGAGTTTGATGCTGCAAGCTGCTTGGGAGTTTGGGTAAAGGGTTCCTATTTTTGAGCTTCACATCCTACAGCATACAGTATGATCTGTTGTGAATTACATTCCTTTCAATTTTCCAGTTGTACGACAGGATGTGGACAGGGGAGACATTGTGTTCCTTATTGATGGCTCTGCTACCACCGGAAATGTCAGGTTCACTTACATCCGTAAATTCATCACTCGGTTAATTGATCAATTGGATATTGGAAGAGACAGAGTGCAAGTAGGTGTGGCACAGTACAGCGATGGTGTAAAAACAGAATGCTACCTGAACAGTTACTCAACAAAAACTGAACTTGTGAATCACTTGAAAGGACTCAAGGTAAAAGGTGGCAAGACGGTCAACACTGGGGCAGCACTGGACTACGTCCTTGCAAATCACTTTACCAAATCTGCAGGAAGTAGAAAAGAAGAAGGTGTTCCTCAAGTATTGTTGCTAATTACTGGTGCAAGGTCTATGGATGATATCAAATCACCAGCAGATGACTTGAAGCAAGCTGCTGTAAAGATCCTTGGTGTAGGAAACAAGAATGCTGATATAGCACAACTGACAGAGATTGCAAGTGATCCAAGTTGGGTTTTCAGAGCAAATGAATTCTATTCTCTGACAACTATACAGAATAAAGTATTGACTCAATTAACAGCAACACTGATGGTGCCTTTGACAATGACGATTACTCCAACGGTTGCAAGTACTGAAGGTATTTGAATTGTTTCTGGTCTTACATAATCATTATCATATGCATTGTTTTGCAATAGAGGTATCAGAGTCATGAGAAAATGCCATTGGAGATGCATTTACCCAAGGCTTGATAAGAATTTGGGAGAACATGCTACCTCAAATAAGCTGTCCGCATGAACTTAAGGTGAGCTGATAACCAGACCAAAAATGAGTGAAATGATAAACAATGCTGGCAGGATTAGATGAACAGTGCCAAGAAGAAGCTTAGCCACAAAAGGCTCCAGTTACACTGACCGGCCTTCTTTTGTGCTAAAGAATCATTGTAAACAGAAGCTCAATTTAACAATATGTATTACCTAGGAACAAATAGGTATCATGTCAGGGAGGAATCAGCTTCACAATTTCAACCCTTTTGTGGGTGCATTCAGTCCATCAGAATTATTTCTCAATTTTCAGCTCCAATCCTCACACTTTGCTGTGCGATCCAATTTGTATTCATTTGCCAACTTGGGTTAAAAGCACTCTCGGTGTTTACCTATTATTTAATAGGTAGGGTGCAAAGTAAAGTCTGCAGGCAGATTTTAGGAAGACACTGCTGGCCAGGGCATAACAATCTGATGACATAATCAATAATCTAAATTTTCCTCCTTATCAAATCCCTGCTCATTAGAAAAAGTAATGCCTAAATCAAGGTAACCTATCATTTTCCAATCCATAAAATATTGGTGAATCAGACACCTTTTAAAAATAAACCTTTTGTAAATTTGGATATTACTTGATATGGTTGGGGGCAAGAGTAGAGAGTGGGGTTTAATACTAGATATTCACGACATTTTATTATCGCAGAGCATAATCTTTCCAACATTCCCTTGGCCAGGTTTTCACCCTCCAACTCCAAGAAATTTCTGATCATTCAAGACTTAATTTTCTGAAATATGACCCACATTAACATCTTTCATATATCACATTTTGTGTGCCCTGATCACTTTGGCATCTAATTCAACATTGGTCTAATTTAAAATTCTCATTCCTGATGCTTGTGCCTTCATGACCTTGGCTTTCTCTATCACTGTAACCATCCTACTATGCACCAGGTCCAGTTCAGACCTCTCACACAGCCCTGTTTTCCTTACATAAGAACATACATAAGAAATAGGAGCAGGAGTAGGCCATCTGGCCTGTCAAGCCTGCTCTGCCATTCAATAAGATCATGGCTGATCTGGCCATGGACTCATCTTCATCTATCTGCCTTTTTCCCATAACCTTTAATTCCTCTACTATGCAAAAAATACATCCAACTTTGTCTTTTATATATTTACTGAGGTTTTCTCCACTGCTTCGTTGAACATAGAATTCCACAGCTTCACCACTGTCTGGGAAAAGCAGTTCCTCCTCATCTCCGTCCTAAATCTACTCTGCTGAATCTTGAGGCTATGTTCCCTAGTTCTAGGCTCAGCGACCAGTGGAGACAACTTTCCTGCCTCTATCTTATCTATCCCTTTCATAATTTTATGTGTTTCTGTAAGATCTCCTCTCATTCTTCTCATTACACCCCATTGGCATCTGTGTCTTCATTTGTCCATAAACTCTGTGGTTCTGTTTATAGACTTTTCTATTCATTTCATTCAAATTTACTGTATCCTTAAAACTAACCTCCTTGAGTAGCTGTTGTTATTTTTATTATGTATCCTGTGTCACCAATGTTCCATGTGTCAAACTTTGTTGGTTAATTTTCCTCAGGTATGTTAAAGGAGCCAAAAACATACTTTTGGCTGTTGCAACAAAGTCTTCGAGGAGTAACATTCAGTAACAGAATCAAGGAGGTATTAGCATGAACAATTCAAAAGCACCATTTAGGTGGGAGGGAATGGAGTGGAGGAATGTAATGGAGGTAAAACCACACAAGGAAGCTTTCTATGTCTTCATATTTTATAAAGGAAACAGGCAAGAAGAGGAGAATGAATAGCATGTTACCGTTCTCGTGGTGCTATCTAGCAATGAGATATATTACCTCCTCTGTAAAATATCTATCAATATAACATAATCTTGCGTGAATGACAATATTTGCATTTTTTCCAGTTGCACCGCAGGACGTGGACAGGCGAGACATCATGTTCCTTATTGATGGCTCTGCCAAAAATGGGAATGTTAACTTTTTTTATATCCGTGAGTTAATCAGAAAATTAATTGATCAATTGGACATTGGAAGAGACAGAGTGCAAGTAGGTGTGGCACAGTACAGCGATGGTGTAAAAACAGAATGCTACCTGAACAGTTTCTCAACAAAAACTGAACTTATGAATCACGTGAAAGGACTCAAGTTAAAAGGTGGCAGGATGGTCAACACTGGGGCAGCGCTGGACCATGCCCGCGTAAATCATTTTACCAAATCTGCAGGAAGTAGGAAAGAAGAAGGTGTTCCTCAAATATTGGTGCTATTCACTGGTGTAAGGTCGATGGATGATGTCAAATCAGCAGCAGATGCCCTGAGGAATGCTGCCATAATTACCTTTGGAGTTGGGATCAGGAAAGCAGATGCACTTCAGCTAAAGGAGATTGCAAATGACCCCAGTATGGTACTCGAGGTAAAAGAACTTCGCTCCTTGCCAGATATACAGATGAAGGTGTTGAAACTGTTGTCAACATTGCCTACTTCACAACCAGCTACCGAGAAGCCAATTACTACCATTAAGCAAGGTATTTATCAAAGTTTTATATTTTAGCTTTTAATTGCATTGGCTGTAATTATTAACACATATAAAGTTTATTCACATGAAACTATGGATAATAACATTATAGATTGGCCACATGCAGAAAAATGTGCATGACAGACTTGTAGAACTAGTTTGCATAACCTAATTGGATTCCCCGCCATTTGTATGGATCTTCTGCAGTGCCATTTTCATCCACTGATTTTGTTGCTCCTTCTATTGTTTCTGGGCTTGATTTAAATTAACAGCTTAGCACTTCTACTATTTATGACTTCTCTATGACTATTTATGACTGCCTCTACATCAGCTGGTATGCAGATTGCCATTTAAATGGATGGGCATGCATGAGAGGAGCTCCAGACCATAAGGAGCCACTCAGCTTATGAACAGTTATGAGGCATTAAGCCTTTGTTATCCTAAGGAGTTGATTTATATAATCATAATTGAGCAATTCACTGTCATGTAAACAACTTAATGTTCCACATTATTGTATCAGAGCAGTTATGACCATGCTAAAGTATACTGAAAGAGCTGTAATTGCCTGAAAGGGACTATCCTCAGCAGTTTAAATTTTGAAAGATGTGGAGAGTTGTGAAAAGTTCACAACTACTTGCATACAGGGACAATAAGATATACAAACATGAAATGGTGTAACACCCCAGTCAATCAGTCATCAGTTAAGCAGAGAGATAGAGAGTTAATGTTTCACATTGATGATGTTGCAGCAGAATTGTAACTCTTCATTAATTTTGCTCACATTTTCACGTGCGGATGTTGTTAGATGGGCCAGCATTAATTACCTATTTCTAATATCCTGAAAAGGCGGTGGTGAGTCATCCTCTTAAACTGCAGTGTTTCGGTGAAGGCCCATCCATGATACTATTGGGGGTAGAGGTGCGGGTCCAGGAATTGAAACCAGCAACAGAGAAATACTGGCAAAATATTCTGAAACCAGTTGAGATTGACATTGAAGAGCATTGCAGCAGCTTCAGCTGGCTTTAATCTTCCGGGTGTTGGAGTTATCAGTTTAGGTATTGATGGAGTGGCCTGGGTGACAACCCAGGCCATGAATTTTATTTGTAGTACATACTGTAGCTATGGTACATCTCTGACAAAGCTCCAATGAAACAATCAACTTTGGATGCCAAACATCTTTTCAAAGTCAAAGTAAAATTTGTTATCAGAGTGTCTATAGGTCACTATATACTACTTTGAAATTCATTTTCTTGCAGGCATTTATAGGAAAATAAAGAAATACAATAGAATTTACAAAAAAAGCATACACATACAAAGACTGCAAAAGATGACAAATTGTGCAAATACAAAATAATACTGAGAATATGAGCTGTAAAGAATCCGTGAAGGTGAGCCTGTTGGTTGTAGAATCAGTTCAGAGGTCTGATGAGTGAAGTATCCACGCCAATTCAGGAGCCTAATGGCTGTAAGGTAATAACGGTGGTGTGGGACCTGATGGTAGTAGTGAGAAGAGGGCATGAAATGGATGGCGGGAGTATTTGATGATGGACGCTGCATTCAGTGGTGGGGAGGGTTTTCCCTGTGATGGACTGGGCTGTATCCAGCACTTTCTGTAGACTTTTCCATTCCTGGGCATTGGCATTTCCAAATCAGGCTGTGATGCAACCATTAGGATGCCATCTACCATGCATCTATAGAAGTTGGTCAAAGTTTATGGTGACATGCTAAATATACGCCGCAGTTATCCAAGAAAAATAGAGGCTATTCCATCATGCTTCCAACCTGTGGCTTGCAGAAGATGGAAAAGATACCAGGTGTCAAAAGGTGAGTGATATCCCTCAGGATACCTGGACTCTGACCTGCTTTTGTAGGCATGGTAAGTTCTTGGTTCAGTTGAGTTTCTTGTTAATTGATCCTGTGGATGTTGATGGTGCAAGATTCACAATATTGTTGCTGCCGAATATTGATAAGTAGTTACAGATGTGATTTCCTTCTACTTTTGTGGCATGACGGTTCCTTATCAATTATCACCTCATCCCTAAATGTTGTTTTGGCGTTGCTTCCTTGGCTGTGTAGTTACGATTTAAATTGTGCAATAATCAGCAACCTACGATGGGATGAAAATCATTAATGAAGGCATTGAAGATAGTTGGTGATTTAATACCCCCGAGGAGCTCCTGCTGTGACATATTGGGAATATTGACCTCCAGCAATCACAACCATCTTCCTTTGTGTTGGTCATGATTATTGGACCATTGGACCATTTTCCCTGTGATGCTTAAGGACTTCAAATTAACTGAAACTGTTGAGTACCCACTTGATCTGGAATTCAGTTCCATTGTCCATGTTTGGTTTAAGATTGTGAAGAAACATGGAGCCAAGTGCCCACTGGTAGTATAGTGGCATCTGCACCGGACTTTGAGGCTAGTAATCCGGGGTTCGAATCCGACTGGCTCCTTTCATGCTTTCCATCTGTGCTGGGCTGAACATCAAGCTAGCAACTTGGCCTCGTAAAAAACAGACAAAAATGCTAAAGAACCCGCAAGGTTGCTGCCTGCTGCACCACAAGGTGTGGAAAGGAACAACAACAACAAAGCAGTCAAGTGGTTTGCACAGTGGTACAGGAGGTAGAGGTGCTGCCTCTCAGCTCCGGTGATCCAGGTTCGATCCTGACCTCTGGTGTCTGCGTGGAACTTGCATGTTCTTCCAGTGGCTATTAGTGTTTGCTTTGGGTTACAGTATTCGATTTTCTCCCACATCCAAAGATGTGCGGGTTAATTTAGAAACATAGAAACATAGAAAACCTACAGCACAATATAGGCCTTTTGGCACACAAAGCTATACCAAATATGTCCTTATCTTAGAACTACCTAGGCTTACCCATAGCCCTCTATTTTTCTAAGCTCCATGTATCCATCTAGGAGTTTCTTAAAAGACCCTATTGTTTTCGCCTCCACCATTGCCGCTGGCAATTTTCATCAGACAGTAGTTTATTTCCCATTTGTCTTTCTAAAATGCCTTCTCTCTTAAATTTTTTGTGCATCGTGTGTACCACGTGAAATGGTTAGCAAAGCAATATCATTTACAGTTTAGCTTTTTTTAACTGGGTGCCAAAAGCTGAATGTCCTTTTAATATGATAATGATGTAAAATGAAAGGATTAAAAATAACTAAAAATCTTGGATAATTGAATCCAACAGATTTAGAGCAGAAAAATTCTGGTTATGTAATTGGTAGTCCTATAGAACAGCATGAGCTTTTGAGGTCTTAGGCCGCCCCAGTAAAATGAATAGGATACATCCATTCTGGAAGAAAGGTAATTGGTTCTGCTCATTTTCTTTCTTTCTTTTTTAATTGAACTTTTGGTCTCTATGTGCAATTTTTCATTTTAATTTTCTTGAATGATTTTTTTTGTTAACGTTGTCCCAAATATCACTGGATGTTGGTGAATGTCAAATTGACCTTGATAGATTTGACAGCCCATGAGTCTGGGTGCTGGGCCTCACTGGCTGTCAGAGCCTTTCTATAAGACAGCCCTCATGCTATTCTGGCCAATGCCAGCTTCATACCAGAAGATGGTGGCTGGAGTCAAGAGCATGATCTGGGGTGGGAAGCCTAATAATTTGTAACAACAGAAGTCCTATATCAATATTTAAGTTTTAGAAATAATCTCATTGGATATGAGAAACAGGATAGAGACAGAACATCACTTAACCAGATAACCAGAACATACTTGCATGGGCTGTTTACCATTTTATTTAGACTGTACCTCTAAGTTTACTTTCTATTTCCTGTTTCTATTTCCAACTGCTGATAGGGTAACAGTAACTGAATACTTGGTTTTGAACTTGTAAATCCTCATTGCCGTATGGAGGGATCAATACAGCCCAACTGTGTGGGGGTTCTGAATCAACAAATTCTGAGCTGACTAATCTCTGGGATCTATGACCGTGAAATGGCAACAATGAATTGATGACTCATCTCATCATTGACTCAAAGAGGTTCACGGTATTGAAGGAGGACACCAGTCCATCAGGTCCAGGCCACATCCAAAAAGATCTGTTTAGTATAATCTGATGTTTTAGCCCTTGATCTGCAGTTTGTAGGCCATGGCATGTGAAGTGTTCTTTGAGTTTCATTTAAGTCTATTGATGGTTTCTGGCTCCAGAGTCCTTATGAGCTCTAGATTCTCACAATCATGTGGGCAAAAATAGTTTAATTAATTCCTTCTCATCCTTATATTTAAATACTTCAAATCTATCAAGGGTCCTGATGAAGAGGCTCAGCCTAAAATGTTGATTGTTTATTTCTCTCCAGAGATGTTGCTTGACTCGCTAAGTTCCTCCAACATTTTGTGTGTGTTGCTTTACATGTATAAATACTCATTTTCATCAGCATTTTCCTTTCACTCTGTATATGACTTTTATATTATAAAAATATCAACATTATATCTGTCTTTATTCTCCTCTCTTACAAAGAAGAAAGCATGAACCCAACTAATCTCTCCTTGGAAGAAAAATTTTTGTTTACTGGTAATATTTCTGTGAATCTCCCCTGTACTATTTTGAAAATGAAACTCCTCTCATCTGAACCAAGTCATTTTGGGAACAAATAAGTTAAATCCAGAGTGGTAAAAATGGAAAAAATAATTTAACAGTGAGATAGTATTTGAATTGGTTCATGATTAAGAAGGTAGTTTAAAGTTTAGGTATACCTATAAATGATACAACAAATTACAGGTATGCTTCTCTTCGCTGGTAGAGATGTCCTTGTGTTATTTTTATAGCTATTGTATCTACTGTGAATAACAATGTGTTTTACTTTCCAGTTCTGCCAAATGTGGTGGGCAAGAAAGACATTGTGTTCCTTATGGATGCTTCAGATAATGTCAGGAACACAGATTTTCTTCACCTGCGTGATTTTCTCACATGGATGATAGAGCACCTTGACATTGGGAGTGATGGAGTTCAAATAGGCCTGGTACAATACAGCAATTATGCAGAGACTGAGTTCTATCTGAACACCTACTCATCAGAAGATGAAATTATGTCTCACGTGGAAGGACTCAGACAGAGAGGTGGGATGCCACTTAATACCGGGGCAGCTCTGGACTACGTGCTTAGAAATCACTTCACCAGATCCTCAGGAAGCAGGAAAGACAAGGGAGTTCCTCAGATACTGGTGCTCCTCATGGCTGGAAGATCCAGAGATTATGTTACACAATCTGCAGATGCACTGAAGCGAGCAGCTGTTGCGGTATTTGCTGTGGGAACCAGGGACGTCGACCCAGCACAAGTGAAAGAAATCGCAAGTGAGGCCGGATTGGGCTTCAGTATAGAGGATTTCCGGTCTCTGCCCAACTTACAGGAGCAGGTGATGATATCATTGTCAACACTGCCTGCTACACGAGAACCCACTCACCAGCCAACCGTTCCTGTCAAACCAGGTACCTCAGCTCATTTGCTGTGTTTAGCTGCTGACTTAATGCTGAAGTAATGAAACTTTATAAGAGTGTTTACACAAGAGATCAAAAGTTCTATGGTTTCTATCATGAAAAGAGAATTTTTCTTTAGAGTATTTCCAGATTTTTCTGTTCTTGTTTTAAGCTTTCCAGTATCTGCGTTTTTTCGCAAGCTAATCAGCAACATGTGGCCAATGATTCCTCGCATTATTATTATAAATTCCAAAGATATGTTTCAGTTACTGTTCTTAGATCTGAACTGAACCCTTACTGCTGTAGTCACAGTCAATCCATTAGTCCTAGACTGGCTGGTATTGCACCCACCTCCTCCTCTTCCTGGTTATCTCTATGTCTCCATGTTGTCCCCTTCCTCTTCTTAGATTACTTATCTAGAGAAAATAACAACCTATTACAATCATGTGACCTTTATGAGCAATGAACCACCTCCCAGTTTACTTGGTGTTGGAGGCTCAGAACAAAGTCTACAATACCAATTCAAGTAAGTTCCTTGTAGGACTTACTGGATGCAAATCATCCTCAAAATTGGGACTTAAGAAGAAAACATATAATTCTTCATCACCTCAAAGTAAATGCAAAATCTGAAATTGAATAGTCTGTAGTTCATTACACCACTCAGCGCACATCAATTCTAGTTGCTGCTCATGCTGCTATTTTAACACCCAACACTACTGTTATACCCACTCTGGGTGAGCCCCTTCCCCCACCACAAGCATACACCCAGTCGATCAACAACCATATAGATTTAACAGGATCATCAGCCACTCACAGGTTAATTCCTGTTTGATTCTACTACTTTGGGCTTCATTTTTACAAGTACAAGTGGCTCTAATCCCAGGGTATGGTACAACAATTGCTTTTTTAACCCTGACTCCAAGGATGGATTAATTGCTCCTAAACATGGGATGGTTTTGGCCTCAATTCTCCTTAGCATATCAGACGACTGGAAAAATAAGTGGAGGATAAGCAGGACAAGAGAATCTGTGAGGGAAAGTAATGATGTGGAGAAGGAATTCACATTCACCCAGGGGTATAGGGAGTAATTCTGCTTCTTAAAACTCAGTGAAGAGCAGCCCATGGAACATGTATATTTCAATAATGATATCTCCACTGAAATCAACAAGGAAACGCAAACCCACACTGTCAGTGGCTGTTAAGCTGAATAAAGTGATTAACCTTTACACGTTTGGCTCTCCCAATGTGGATGCTTGAAGCATGTCAAGGTGTCCTTGTTATTACTGCCTGATGGCACATAAGGGATGCCACTACTGTTATTTAAGTAATTACTGTCTAACACAGTTTGTAATACTCTTTACCATTGATAATTTTCCCTGTCGCAAGGGAACCACGAACTGCATGTTACAGTGAAGGTCATGAGGTTGTATGAAATGTAGTGCAGTGTGTTAGAATAGCACTTCTATTATCTAAACTTTACTAGAATGCTCCTCGACTACTATGCTGGTAAGATTTCAAGACTGTTGTAGTCTGCTGCCCAATGCAAAATCTGAGAGGACAGACATTACCAACGTGTGCAATGTGCAGGCAAGACGCAGAAGCAAAGACTGAAGAGAAAATGTAAGAAAGAGGTAACCAGCTCTGTTCTCTTCTGGCTAAACCACTTAAGAATTCATATAATTGGATAGAGAAATCCAATTCCCCATTCACCAGAAGTTCCTTACCTTTTCATTGATGAAATATCTGCATGGCTACTGTGCAAGAGTGAAATCAAAGTAAATGTACCAACTAATTTTATAAATTAAATCATGCCAATTTGCACACAGAAGCAAATTAATAACTTTACACATTCCCTCAGTGCCAGTCTGCCCTGTACCTTCACCCCTCCTGTCCCATGATGCCTTGCGGTCACAGCACATCTGATACAGAAGTGTTGGCTTTCAATGAGGAGCGTGAAGATGACCTGGATCGACCCTGGACTTTGAAAGGTTGCACCATCTAGGCATGTGCAGCCACTTATCTAGGCTGGCTGGATGAAGGTGACGAAGCGTGGGTGGAAAAATATTAACTTCTTGAGAGATGATGGCAGATTTATGCTCCATGTTGCCATTGCTACCTCATAGGGGTGACACATCAGCAATTGTAATCATCTCTTGGAGGCCAGATATGTGGACGACAGTGTTTATCCACTCTGAAATCTGTTTGCTAATTTCTGGGCTTGCATTACAGCAGTCTGATCCTTCACTACAGTACCCAGGCAGTCACAGTCTTCAAAAGAAGTTGCAACAGCAGCCATCTGACACAGCCTCATGATTGGCTCCGTAACTGTGCTCATTCCCCATTCTGAAAAAGACTGCAACATTAAACCAAATTCACAGTGTGCCCGTGGAGTGGGCCACCATTCCCATGCTGGAAAGGAGTGCCTCAAAGGCCTGTGCCATAGGCCTCAGACTCCTCAACAATGAATTTGTTGACAATTGGCTGACAGCTCTCCTAATACATTAGGCATTTCCTATCAGTCTTCTACCTTAGGCTACTGTATCAGCTGAATCAGGTGGAGACTAACAGATTTTTGATTTTGCCCATGGTCAAGCTGGCATGTGTGCTTCAATTTCTCTGGCTGTAGATGTCATGGGTCATTTGTGGAAAGGCAACCCTTTGCTAGGAACAGGAGGCTTGTTCTGGTGATGCTTAAAGTAGATGTGCCTGAGCAGATCCCACTTCTCAGAGAGCAGAATTCACAGCCGATTCCCTGGAGGAGCTCTGTATCCATTATCTTTATTTCACAGCACCTTTTCTTTTAAACCTCCAGTTTTGGTCCCTTGCAATCCATGCATCAAACCCTAATCCCAATATGTGTGATAATTTGCTTTAACTGTCAGTTAAGCAAACTGACCCCGATCAGAATATGGCCCAAGTGCGGAGTGAGAGACACCGAAGCAGGTCGATAGTCCAGACTTTAATGCGAACGGTGTTAAAGGGAAAAGAAAACAATAAACAGTGCCATTAACTAAAACTTTCAAATTGAAAATGAAGCCTACACTGCGACTGAAAAGAACAGCTAAGAATAAAACGAATGCCGCTAGTGTTCAGAGTCAGTTGACTCGACAGTCCAATTTCTCAGGCAAGGCAGAATGCAAGCAGGCAGCAAAGTGTTGCTGTGTCCAGCTCTTGACAAACATTACGATGGAATGAATGGAGTTAAATACTACCACTAGGAAATAATTAGCTGACACGTGCACATTCACAAGCACAATTGCTGTATCTGCTGCGCTGCAGAAACCGTGGTTGTGACAGGGCCCCCTCTTTCTAGGCGTAGCCCCTGAGGCGCCACAGACCTGTGTCCGCAGGAAGTCCCGGATGAGCGACTGGTCCACAATATCCTTCAATAATGCTGGTAGGTAAATACCATTGTGTGCACTGCCAATATCGGAGCCAAAGACTTCGATGCAGAGACAGAATCAAGAGCTTTTACAGAGGTAGCTCGATCAAGTGACACTGTGAGATGAATCACTCTCAAAATGAGGACCCTCTGATTGGAGCTAATCGGGCATCTGCTTCAACAATAAAACTAACACAGAATCCCTGAGCCCATCAAAATAAACTTAAACAGAAAGTTCCAGGAAAATGCATTACAAGAGCGAGTCACTCGAGAAAAACAGAAGGAACTCTTAAACCATTAATAACTGTTGTCAAGTAAATTTAACCAATTCAGGTGCTCTTAAAAACCTTAAAGCCCAATGCTCTCTGATGCCCTGCACAGGCCTGAAGAAATCACTACAGGACACCCCTCCCTATAGCTGGAACTTGATGGCCCAGGAAGCCCCGAAAACGTGAGATCCAGGGATGACTCGAGAGACCTAGGGAGCTTGAGAGGGAGGCATGGAGAACTCAAGAGGCAGGGGGACTTGGGGATCCAGAGAGACTGAGAGTCCTGGGAATTCCAACTGACTCAGAGACCGGGGCATCCTGAAAGACCTGGGTACTCCAACAGACTGAGATCAAGAAACCTCGGGCGAGGCTGAGAAGGAGGCTTGGGAGTGTTCGCAATGGGGACAACATTGATAAACCCTAAACACATTGAGTAAGCCTTGGAAACAATCAGAAAAGTAAAAACCTTGGGAATATAGAGAAAAGTCCTTGGGAAACCTTGAAAGCATGAAACTTGAAACCTAGAAAAAGAACCTTTTCAAATCTTGCTCAGTGTTATATCTTCCACAATTTTTCCAGATGCAATTAGGATATACTCTCAATTTTACCAATCAAGACAGCATAGACAGGTTTCTTTCATCGCTAAGAAAGCTGGTTCTCTGTAGATATGTTTAATTTGCTATATGGAAGTTCAATTTTTCCAGTCTGTACCATGACTTTCATCAAAAGGTTAAAAATACTCTTGATAAGGTTACTTTACTTGTCTATTTGCACACTCCAGCCAAGGATCAGCTTTTGTAGTAGCGCTCTTCCAGAATTTTCACTGATGACTTGAATGATGATTTATTGGATCAATTGATAAGCTTAGATAGATAGATAGATAGATAGATAGATAGATAGATAGATAGATAGATAGATAGATAGATAGATAGATACTTTATTCATCCCCATGGGGAAATTCAACATTTTTTCCAATGTCCCATACACTTGTTGTAGCAAAACTAATTACATACAATACTTAACTCAGTAAAAATATGATATGCATCTAAATCACTCTCTCAAAAAGCATTAATAATAGCTTTTAAAAAAGTTCTTAAGTAGTTTAAATACATTAAATACAATCATGCTTGAAGCGTTCATTTGTTATGCAGACCTGAGTCATGGCACGGCAAAGCTGGGAACCTGGGTACCTGTGACTTGTAAAGCTTGGAATGGATACCGGAGAAACTCAACTTAGACTAGGGAAGCTCGGTATACAGACTCGGGAATCCTGGAATGTAGAGCCAGGACATGCACTGAGAATAGAAGGCACCCTCTCGTCAAGCCACCAATGTCAAAACGTCACTGTTCAAACTTCGCTGGGTCCATTACTTGGCAAGAACCTTTTGTCACACTGGAGACAGAAACAAGAGTTTATACATAGGAATACCAATGGAACATTGTTGGCTCAACAAATCACTCTGACCAATGAATCTCATGTCCAAGGTCAGCTACTCGCTCTCTGCTGGGTCCATCTTTGTGTGGTCGAGACTTGCAGTTACTCGGTTCGGATATGGCCCAAGTACCGAGTGAGAGACACTGAAGCAGGTTGATAGTTCACAGACTTTAATGCGAACAGTGTTAAAGGGAAAAGAAAACCATAAATGCTAGGCCAAACAGGGCCATTAACTAAAACTCTCAAAGTAAAAAAGAAGTGAATACTGTGGCTGAAAGGAACAAATAAATATAAAACTAATACCGCTAGTCTTCAAAGTCAGTTAACTCGGCAGTCCAGTTTCTCAGGCAAGGCCAAATGTAAACGGGCAGCGAAGCATTGCTGTGCTGTCTTCAAATCTTGAAAAACACGTGACAGAATGAATGGAGTTAAATACTATCACAATGAAATAACAATTAGCTGACATATGCATACTCACAAGCACAATTGCTGTATCTGCTTCACTGCCGAATCCGTGGTTGTGACACAAACTGAAGGAGGGTTGTCAGGAAACCTGAATTCATTGTCAAGGAGTCGGAGGGTTAAAATGCAGAACTTTCTGCACAATTTTTCAGGTGGTCTTCCAACATGGGAATTGTGGTTTGCTCCTTGAGAACACTATGAATTTGGTTGATAGCGCTGAGGGTTAACAATTAGATCATTAACAGGAGAGGGCAGAAAATGCACCTTTAGAGCACCCAAATGTAACAACACAAATGTAATGACCTTTAGGGCAAAGGGAATCCATTATGACTGATCCCTGGCTGTGACTGAACAGGAAAAAATGGGGCCGGAGGAGGTGCCTGGAATGCCTGTGGCAAGAAATCACTATACAAGCTAACCGCACGCTAGCAAACCATTCTCATCAGGCCAGGTGGAATTCAGAAACTGGCAAGGAATCAGGCGTTCAATGGGAATTAGGTAAATGAAACATTTAGTGTGTCAGGATGCCGACACATTAGGAGAGTTTGAGAAATGACAAAGGAAAGATGTAAATTCATTGCTATGGCTGGGAATTATTGAAGGCTTAGGTCATAGAGTTAGATGACGTTGAGTGGAAAATCCTACAAAAGGTAATGGATTTGGCCCAGTACATCATGGGTAAAACCGTCCCAACCATTGAGTACATCGACATGAAGCATTGGTGTAGGAAATGAGCATCCATTAGCAACTTAACCTCTCCACCTAGATCATGCTCTTTTCTCCCAGCCGCCATCAGGTAGAAGGTACAAGAGCATCAGGACTCGCACCATCAGGTTCAAGAACATTTACTACCCCTCAACCATCAGAAGCTTGAACAAATTGAGATAACTACATTCATTTAAGGATTCTTTTATCTTGTTATTTCATGCTCGTTATTTATGCTAATTATTTATACCTGCATTTGCACAGTTTGTTGTCCATTGATCCTGTTTACATCTACTGTTGTACAGATTTGCTAGGCATGCCCACAGAAACAAATCTCAAGATTTTATGTGGTGACATGTATGTAGTATGATAATAGATTTACTTCAATTTCTATTTTGTCTTTTGACTTTGAAATACAGTTTTCAATTGATCAGAATAGCCTGATATTGTGCTATATATTTTAAGAATACATGAAACTAACTATTAACTATTTTCTACACTGTGAAGATTAATTATTGTAACCAGTTAAATAATTATAATACTGTATATATTTTCACTTCCAGGAGAAAGAATAATCAAGAAGGACATTGTATTTCTTATTGATGCATCAGATAATGTCAGGGGCACAGATTTTGGTTTTGTCCATGAATTCCTTCGACAGATAATAGAGAACGTTGATATTGGAAATGGTGATGTTCAGATTGGTCTGGTGCAATACAGCAATTATGCAGAGACTGAGTTCTATCTGAACACCTACTCGTTAGAAGATGAAATTATGTCTCACATGGAAGGACTCAGACAGAGAGGTGGGATGCCACTTAATACCGGGGCAGCTCTGGACTATGTGCTTAGAAATCACTTCACCAGATCCTCAGGAAGCAGGAAAGACAAGGGAGTTCCTCAGATACTGGTGCTTATCATGGCTGGAAGATCCAGAGATTATGTTACACAATCTGCAGATGCACTGAAGCGAGCAGCTGTTACGGTATTTGCTGTGGGAACCAGGGACGTCGACCCAGCACAAGTGAAAGAAATCGCAAGTGAGGCCGGATTGGGCTTCAGTATAGAGGATTTCCGGTCTCTGCCCAACTTACAGGAGCAGGTGATGATATCATTGTCAACACTGCCTGCTACACGAGGACCCACTCACCTGCCAACCGTTCCTGTCAAACCAGGTACCTCAGCTTATTTGCTGTGTTTAGCTGCTGACTTAATGCTGAAGTAATGAAACTTTATATGAGTGTTTACACAAGAGATCAAAAGTTCTAGGATTTCTAGTGTGGAAAAGAGAATTTTTCTTTGGAGCATTTCCAGAATTTTCCATTTCTGTTTTAACTATCCAGTATCTACAATTTTTTGTTTGATTTTCATGAGCTAATCAGCAACATATGGCCATTAATGGTCTCAGTGCAGAATTATTCCTTTGCATTATTATTATAAATTGCAAAGATATGTTCCAGTTGCTGTTTTTAGATCAGCAAGAACTGAATCCCGGCTGCTATATTCCTAATATTATTATATTATAATCAATCTGTAGTTCTAAACTGGCTGGTATTACATCCCACCTCCCCAGCTGGAAATTTTTCAGTGCTCTTCTTAGTTCTGTCTCTACCTTTACATTGTCATCATCTTCCTCTTTTATAGAATTGAAGCATTGCAGCACTGATACAGACTCTAAACCCAACTAATCCACGCATCTTGTCCCATTTGTGTTCAGAATCAGGTTTAATATCACTGGCATTTGTTGTAAAATTTGTTATTTTGCAGCAACAGTACTATATATATATATATACACACACACAATTAAATTAAGTAAGTAGTGAAAATAGAAAAAAAAATCAAAATAGTGAGATAGTATTCATGGGCTCGTTGTCCATTCAGAAATCTGATAGTGGAGAAGAAGGTGCTGTTCCTGAAACACTGACTCTGTGCTTCAGGCTCTTGTACGTCTTCCTTTATGATAGTAATGAGAAGAGTGCAAGTCTTTGGTGATGGGTCTTCATTATTATGGATGGTACCTTTTTCAGGTATCACCTTCTGAAGGTGTCCTTAATGCTGCAGAGGCTGGTGCCTTTGATGGGGTTGCTAAGTTTACAACTTTCTACAGCTTTTTCCAATCCTGTGCAGTGATCCCTTCATACCAGATGGTGACGCAACCTGTTAGAATGTTGTCTGTGCAGTACCTCTGAGATTCTTTGGTAACGTGCCAAGTCTCCTAATGAAACATTCAGAGTCACGGCTTCTTTGTATGGCATCAATTGGGCTGAGTTGTTCCCTGATCTTGGCAATCCATTTGCAAATGTTTTGCCACCATACGAGGAGACATCATCAGTGCGCTGGCTGTCCTCTGAATGCTCGGCCTTTATATACTTATCAATCAGTTGACTGGTCATCATTACAGAAACTCAATTTTGATAGAGGGAGTGGTTGGTCACATGGCGAACTCTGTGCGTTGTTTTGCCCACATTAGCTTATAAATGTGATTGAGCTCTACTTGTCTACTTATCTTAAACAATAATGAGGTGACCTACAGGGAAGAAGTCATCTCTCTGACACAGTGGTGTCAAGAAACCAACCTCTTCCTCCAAGTGGCAAAAACAAAGGAGCTGGTTGTGGATTACAGGAGGAATGGAGACAGGCTAGCCCCTATTGACATCAATGGATCTGGGGTTGAGAGGGTGAACAGCTTCAAGTTCCTTGGCATCCACATCACTGAGGACCTCACGTGATCTGTTCACACCAGCTGTGTGGTGAAAAAGGCACAATAGTGCCTCTTTCACCTCAGACAGTTGAGGAAGTTTGATATGGGCTCCAAAATCCTAAAAACTTTCTACAGGGGCACAATTGAGAGCACCTTGACTGGCTGTATCACTGCCTGGTATGGGAACTGTACTTCCCTTAATCACAAAACTCTACAAAGAGTGGTGCGGACGGCCCAGCACATTTGTAGTTGTGAACTTCCCATGAATCAGGACATTTACAAGGACAGGTGTGTAAAAAGGGCCCGTAGGATCAGTGGGGACCCAAGTCATCCCAACCACAATCTACTCCAGCTGCTACCAGCCAGGAAATGGTATAGGAGCATAAAAGCCAGGATCAACAGGCTCTGGGACAGCTTCTTCCATCAGGCCATCAGACTGATGAACTCCTGCTGATTTGAGTGTACTCTATATTACATTGATTGTTCTATTTATTATAAATTATTATAAATTACTATGACAGCACATGGCACATTTAGATGGAGACGTAACATAAAGATTTTTACTCCTCATGTATTTGAAGGATGTAAGATATAAAGTCAATTCAATTCAATTTATAGAAATGTTTGAGGAAAGCTACGCTTCTAGGTCATGCTAATTAACAGCCAGTTGATAAAATCCAGTGTAGGGACTGCAGCAAACATTACGTTGGCCAAACTGGGAGAAAACTATCCACAATGATCCATGGACATCAGTTGGCTGTTAAGTGGCACAACACCAATTCTCCCTAGTCTTTACCCATGAAGTCCGAGAGGGACACAAATTCAGCTCAGCAGCAGTGAAAGTCATGCCTTTCATACCCTGTTTCTTTCTTCCTTTGTTTCAGTATTACACCTCGTGTTCTCCCCTGCACCCGACTCCAGCTACCCCACCATCTAGTTCCACCTAACAGCTCCTGTCCCACCCTTACCTGCACTTCTATATACTCATCATCCTTCCTCCTCACCCCCAGTCCTTATGCAGGATCTTGACCCAAAATGTCAGCACAAACTATTTATCTCCGTGCATGCTGCTTAACCTCCTGAGTTCTTCCAATAGTTTGGTTTTTTTTTTGCTCCACCTTCCAGCTTCTGCAGTCTGTTCTTCCCCTCTGCAGTAGAAGTTGGCTTTGCCAGCTCCACTCACATCCCAGCATCAGTTTGACATTTTATAGAACGTTACGTATAGATTAGTAAGGCTCGGGGAAAGACAATGATGTCAAAAGAAAGTAATCCCATTATTAATATTCCTCCATTTCCTTCATGTTCAAGTGTATGTCAAAATCCCCTTTTATGCACCTCTATCATTTTCTAATTCTACCACCACCTGGCAGTGTGTTGCAGGCATCTACCAGTCTCTATATAAAATAAAACTGCCCCTCACATCTCTCTTGAATTCTCTCCACCCTTCCTGCCACAATATTTTCATATCTGTTAAAACTAATTTAGCAGGAACCAAGCAAGAAACTAACATTCTATCATGCTCATGTACAGCACCAGACGCCTGAACCAGACAGTATTCCTATTCCTTACTCTCACTTGGAAGGAGATTAAAATATCTTGAACATATGTAAGAAAGTGTGCCAAATACACAGTTTTATGAAGTCACATTTTCTAAGGTATAGAGGCATTAATAGACATGGTTTAAAGTCTTTGGTTTAAAAACAAAATTTGGTGGATCTCACAGAACTTTGCCAGCAAGTCTGATTGGAACAGCCATTACTCAAGTGTATGGACGACCTTGGATCCTAGGACATTTCCCACATGCTTTTAGGCATGGAATCCTACATTTAACCTGGTGATAGGTGGTGCTGTCATTAATTACTTAAGTATTTTAAATGATTATTTTGTTTTTCAGCTATTTCAGGCTTAGTTTTTATTCATTTGTAATTGTTTATTTCAAATACCTATTTTTTTGTCAAAGGCATATAAACATTGATGATATTATTTTCAACATTTATAGTTGGAAAATCCCTATGTGCAAAGCCTGTCTGAGGCACTTTGAAATTGAGACCTCAGAATGATACCGCCATTAAACCATTTCTGTTTGTACCATACAGTTTGACTAAGGGTGCAATGAGTATGTTTTAATGGAAAGGACAAAAATGAGTTTAAGTTCTATTACGTTGTGCAATTGTGCTAGTTCATGGAAGATTTTCTTTTTGCAATTATCTAAATAATTTCTAGAGGAAGCTTTGGAAAATGAGTGTAGTTTGTATTGTTGATTGTGACTAAAGTGACAAGTATTGCATTTTTGTGGAAGCATTTACCTAGACTTGTTTTTATTTTCTCTACTGGTTGTATGTGGACTGAAATTTTTAAAAATCATGCATTTATTCCAGCTGTATTAGGTAGTGGAAGCAAAAGAGACATAGTGTTTCTTGTCGATGGGTCAGATGAAGTTGGAAACACAAATTCGCCTATTCTCCGTGCGTTTCTGACCAGCCTAATTGAGAATCTTGATATTGGAAATAATGATGTTCAAATAGGCCTGGTGCAATACAGCAATTATGCAGAGACTGAATTCTATCTGAACACCTACTCTTCAGAAGATGAAATTATGCTTCATGTGGAAAATCTTCGGTTAAGAGGAGGAAAAATACTGAACACTGGGGCAGCATTGGATTATGTCCTTCAAAATCACTTTACCAGATCTTCAGGAAGCAGGAAGGCTGATGGTGTGCCTCAGTTGTTGGTGCTGCTCACTGCTGGAAGGTCCAGAGATAACATCAAACCATCTGCAGATGCACTGAAGCAAGCTGCCATAGGTATCTTTGCTGTAGGGACTAAGAATGCGGACCCAGCACAGCTGAAGGAGATAGCAACTAACCCCAGTTTGGTCTTCAGAGCGCAAGAATTCCAATCTTTGACACACGTACAGGAACAAATGATGATACCACTGACTACGCTGACTGTCACTCGAGTATCTACTGAAAACCCAACTCTTCCAAGTAAACAAGGTACTTCAAATTTTCTGTTGTACTCAGTGCTATTGTATTTGTTATCACACTTGTAAAATTCAATACTACATCCTGCATCAAAAGTATTAACTTTTAATTGATATCTAATCAGTAAGATAATCATTTGACTTGCTGTTTACATGCTTGATTGTATAACACTGAATGCATATAAAATTAAAATGAATTGACAAACAGGGGAAGTGTATTTGATGTGCAAAACATCCAATGCATTAAGTTTATCCTGAATGTGACTATTAATTGTTGCAAACAAAGCCGAATGTTTCATAAACAAGTGATTCGGGAGTAAGGTGGTCAGAAAGAAAATCAAGCGAGAATTATGATCAAGGGGCAGCTTTCCAGCTGTTTAAATGGCCAGTGCTTTTAGAAATTATTTTCAGCAGTTCCCAGAGAAGCAGAAAACTTGTAATGCATGGTTCCACAGGCCAGGAGCACAGTCAATAGGTGAAGGAGGACATGTTGGTTATCAAGTGTAGTAGATGGTACATTTTTAAACATTCTATATTTCTTCTGGAACATTGTTTACCAGGAGAAGAGTGCCTACATATAAAGGTACAAATTAGCAGCAGGAATACTCAATTCTTCAACATGTTCCACCATTCCATGTCATACCGGATTTGGTTAGAAATTAAACTTTGCAATCTTTTCTACCCCTGCTGACTTTTCACACACTTCACAATGAAGAATCTACCTTAAAAAATTTCAAGCTGTCTGACTCCGCCACCCTTTGAGGAACAGAATCCCTAAAATTCATAACCATCTGAGAGAAACAAAAATCATAATTGCTGTCTAAATTGGGTGACTCCTAGTTCCAGATTGTCCAATAAAGGAAGCAATCGCTCCATATCTGCCAGTCAATACTGCTCAAGAATGTATATGTCTCAATCAAATCTCCTCTCCAGAAGATGCAAACCTGGTCTGGCCACCTTTCTTTACAAGATAGCTTGCCGTTCCAGGTATCATTTGACTAATGATCTATTAACACTTACATCCTTCAGTACTGTTACCCTTAACTAAGAATATCAATACTGACCATAGTACTTTAGTTGTAGTCCATACAATGCGAAAATGATAAAGCATAACCTCTCTAGCTTTGTATTCCATCCTTCACAATAACAATAACTTTCCTAATTACTCGCCATATCTATAAACTGTTCATCTATATGAAATGTCTGCAAATTTTAAATAATATGCTATTTTGTCATTGTTCCTGCAAAAATTAACATTTAAAAAAAATTCCCACATTGTACTTCATTGACCAATTCTCTGTCCATGTATCTAATCTTTCAATATTCCCCCTTACAAATTAGTTGTCCACCTACCTTTGTGATATCATTAATTTAACCATACAAATTTAGCAATAAAAGACATTGGGTGAAGTGCATGGAAATGAAAGGTTTAGGGGAACATGGGGAAAACATGACAAGTGGGTCTAGCTTAATGGTTATCTTGGTCAACATAGGCAAGTTGGGCCGAAATACCTATTTCCATACAGTATGACTTCATGACTGGTGGTGCTTTCATCCAAGTTACATATATCAGCTGTAAAGGGCCCATCCATGATCTCAGAAGTGCACACTAGTTACATCTTATCAACTAGAAAAAGACCACTTTATGCCTACTGTGTGTTTCCTGTTTGCAAGTCAATCATAATTCCATTTTGATAGGTTACCTTCTGCAATTTAAGTCGTTTTCAGCAGTAACCTTTGTTGTGACCCCTTTCTGGAACAACCAACAGTTCCTCTTCATCCTCAGCACTTCTTCAAAAAAGTATAATCAATTCGTCAACCATAATTTGCCTTTTGCAAAACCATTTTGACTTTGCCTGATAATCTAGAATCACCTTGACTATCCTCCTACAAAAAAACCTTTCTACACTTTCTCAAAGACAGATGTTAAGCAAACTGATCTGTAGTTTCCTGCCTTCTATCTCCTTCTCTCATCCTGAATATGTCCTTTAAAAGGGGGGAATAACTTATCCTAAAATAACACCATGTCTATGTTACACAAACTCCTAGGGTGTGAGCACATAATTATTGCATGCAGTACTGGGAAAAGACTGCATAGTTATGGTACAGTTTCTTAGTACTGGTACAGTATGTGAAACCGAGTTCAACTGGGGATCAAAAATCACATGATACTTTCTCAAATGAGACGAGAACATTCTCTAGTGCCCTGTCCAATATTCCTCTTTCAATCAAATCCACTTAAAAAAAATCCAACTTGTCACTTACAAAATTTCCCGTTTTGTTGGACTCTAAACCTGTTCAGCTTGGCTGCCATGTTTATTGAAATTCTCAGCAACTGATTGTTATTCAGTAACTTGCATGTGTTGAAACATGTAGGAATGCCTGGACCGTGTTAAAAGGTGTTACTGTAGCGATGTGCTACACACAGCGCTGAAATAACGACACGCAGTCGGTAAGACGTTTGGAGACTAGTTTATTCAAACTTTGCGGTGCTGGCATTTAAATCCTTACCGCCTGCCCTCTCCGGGCGGAAATGACGTCGGAGGTGCATTACCAAAGTCTCCCCCCACGCGCTGGCTATTTGTGAGCCGGTTCGCCTATGCAGAAAGTGGGTCACCACATAACCCCCCCCCCCCCAGAACCGGCGATACACCCCCCCAATGTCCACAGTCTGGATCAGCCTCTGTTTGGGAGGTCTGCCTCTGTGCCGCGGTGCCTGAACCTCAACCGACTGTGCCAAGTCCATGTGGGCTGGTTTGAGTCGATCCACCGTGAAAACCTCCTCTCTCCCCCCAATGTCCAGAACGTACGTGGACCCGTTGTTGTTGATCACCTTGAACAGCCCCTTGTACGGCCGCTGTAGCGGCGCCCGGTGTCCGCCCCTTAGTACAAACACAAGCTTACAGTTTTGCAGGTCTTTGGGTACATGGGTCGGGGTCCGTCCATGCTGTGAAGTCGGTACGGGGGCCAGGTTGCCGAGCCTTTCACGTAGCCTGTCCAGGACCTCTGCGGGCTCTTCCTCTTGCCCCCTTGGGGCTGGTATGAAATCTCCCGGGACCAACTCGGCCGACGAGGCGTGCAGATCCTCTTTGGGCGCTGTGCGAATTCCAAGCAGGACCCAGGGAAGCTCGTCCACCCAGTTAGGTCCTCTCAGGCGGGCCATGAGAGCCGACTTCAAGTGACGGTGGAAGCGTTCCACCAGTCCATTCGACTGTGGGTGGTAGGCAGTTGTGTGGTGTAGCTGTGTTCCCAACAGGCTGGAGGTGAACTGGGCGTCTCTGTCGGAGGTAATGTGGGCCGGTACCCCGAAGCGTGCTACCCAGGTTGCGATTACTGCTCGGGCGCAGGAATCGGCAGATGTGTCAGTGAGCGGGACCGCCTCTGGCCACCTCGTGAACCGGTCTACCATAGTTAGGAGGTACCGCGCTCCTCGGGACACTGGTAGGGGGCCCACGATATCCACATAAATGTGGTCGAACCTCTGGTGGGTGGGTTCGAACTGCTGCGGCGGGGCTTTAGTGTGCCGCTGCACCTTGGCTGTTTGGCACTGCGCGCACATTCTGGCCCATTCACTGACCTGCTTGCGAAGTCCGTGCCACGTGAACTTGCTGGAGACCAGCCGGATGGTTGTCCTGATAGATGGGTGCGCCAAACCGTGTATGGAGTCAAAAACCCACCGCCTCCAGGCTGCCGGGATGATGGGGCGAGGTTGGCCGGTAGCCACGTCGCACAGGAGGGTCCTATCACCTGGGCCTACGAGAAAGTCCTGCAGCTGCAAACCCGAGACTGTGGTCCTGTAGCTGGGCATCTTGTCGTCTGCCTGCTGTGCCTCCGCCAGTGCTGCATAGTCCACCCCCAGGGATAGGGCCTGGACAGCTGGTCTGGAGAGTGCGTCCGCCACGACGTTGTCCTTTCCCGAGACATGCTGGATGTCTGTCGTGTACTCGGAGATGTAGGACAGATGTCGCTGCTGGCGAGCCGACCAGGGATCGGACACCTTCGTGAACGCGAAGGTCAACGGTTTGTGGTCCGTGAACGCGGCGAATGGCCTGCCTTCTAAGAAGTACCTGAAATGCCGGATTGCCAGATACAGTGCCAACAGCTCCCGGTCGAAAGCACTGTACTTGGGTTCGGGTGGTCGTAGGTGCTTGCTGAAGAACACCAGGGGTTGCCAGCGCCCCTCGATGAGTTGCTCCAGCACCCCACCGACTGCTGTGTCGGATGCGTCCACCGTGAGGGCGGTTGGAACGTCCGTTCTGGGGTGCACCAGCATCGCGGCATCTGCCAAGGCTTCCTTGGCTTTAACGAAAGCGGCTGCGGCCTCCTCGTCCCAAGTAATGTCCTTGCCTTTACCCGACATCAGGGTGAACAAAGGGTGCATGTTACGGGCTGCTGAGGGGAGGAAACGGTGGTAGAGGTTCACCATACCAACGAACTCCTGCAGGCCTTTGACCGTGTTGGGCCGGGATCGCGTCTACCTTGGCGGGCAGAGGTGTTGCCCCGTCTTTGGTAATCCTGTGGCCCAAGAAGTCGATGGTATCGAGACCGAACTGGCACTTGGCCAGGTTGATCGTGAGGCCAAAATCACTCAGGCGGGAGTAGAGCTCGCGGAGTTGGGACAGATGCTCCTGAAGACAACTGCTGGCTATAAGGATGTCGTCCAAATAGATGAACGCAAAGTCCAGGTCACGTCCCACCGCGTCCATTAGCCGCTGGAACGTCTGTGCGGCATTCTTCAGGCCGAACGGCATTCGGAGGAACTTGAACAGGCCGAATGGGGTGATGAGTGCTGTTTTGGGGATGTCTTCAGGGTGGGATTTGATGGTATCCCCGGACGAGGTCTACTTTGGAAAACATTCTTGCCCCGTGCAGGTTTGCTGCAAAGCCCTGTATGTGCGGCACAGGGTAGCGGTCTGGAGTGGTAGCCTCGTTCAGTCTGCGGTAGTCGCGGCATGGTCTCCAACCCCTGGCTGCTTTGGGCACCATGTGCAGGGCAGAGGCCCATGGGCTGTTGGACCTCCGTACGATCCCCAATTCCTCCAACCTCTTGAATTCCTCCTTGGCCAGGTGGAGCTTTTCCGGGGGGAGCCTTCGTGTGCGGGTGTGGAAGGGTGGTCCCTGGGTCGGAATGTGGTGCTGTACCCCGTGTCTGGGCATGGCTGCCGTGAACTGCGGTGCCAGAATCGATGGAAAGTCCGCCAGGATTCTGGTGAATTCGTTGTCCGACAGCGTGATGGAGTCCAGGTGTGGGGCCGGCAACTTGGCTTCACCCAGGGAGAATGTCTGGAAAGTCTCGGCATGTACCAGTCTTTTCCCTTGCAAGTCGACCAGCAGTCTGTGAGCTCACAAGAAGTCCACCCCCAGGAGTGGTTGGGCCACGGCGGCCAGTGTGAAGTCCCACGTGAACCGGCTGGCGCTGAAATGCAGCTGCACTGTGCGGGTGCCGTAGGTCCGTATCATGCTGCTGTTTGAGGCCCTCAGGGTGGGTCCTGGCTTCCTGTTGCAGGTGTTGTACCCCGTCGAGGGCAAGACGCTGATCTCCGCTCCGGTGTCGACCAAGAAGCGGCGTCCCGACTGTTTGTCCCAGACGTACAAGAGGCTGTCCTGGCGGCCAGCCGCCATAGTCATTAGCGGCAGCTGGCCCTGGCCCTTGCAGGGCGGGCGACAATGGCGGGCTTTTGTGTCCCACAGCTGGTGGTAGAAACACCACTGTTCACTGGCCTCCTCACTCCTGCCTCTGGGTTGTGTGCGCCCCCCTGCCGGGCCTGGTCTGGTCTGCTGTTGGGCGCGTGGTCTGGTAATCTGACCGACGGATGCCACACTCTCCCTCTTGGCTTTCCACAGCACATCTGCCCGGGCCGCCACCTTCCGGGGGTTGCTGAAATCTGTGTCGGCCAGCAGCAGATGTATGTCCTTGGGCAGTTGCTCCAGGAATGCTTGCTCGAACATAAGGCAGGGCTTGTGTCCGTCAGCCAGGGACAGCATCTCGTTCATCAATGCTGATGGCAGTCTGTCTCCCAAACCGTCCAGGTGAAGCAGGCGGGCACCCCGCTCACGCCGTGAAAGGCCAAAGGTCCCAATGAGCAGCGCCTTGAATGCTTCATATTTGCCTTCTTCCGGGGGCGACTGTATGAAATCCACAACCTGGGCGGCCGTCTCCTGGTCAAGGGCGCTCATCACGTGGTAGTAACGCGTGGAATCAGAGGATATCTGCCGAATCTGGAACTGGGCTTCTGCTTGGCTGAACCACATGCGTGGTCGCAGCGTCCAGAAAGTCGGCAGTTTTAGTGAAACTGCGTGAACAGATGAAGAGTCGGTCATCTTTGGTCCAAATCCCGTTTGGATCGTTGGGGTCACCAATGTAGCGATGTGCTACACACAGCACTGAAATAACGACACGAGGTCGGTAAGTCGTTTGGAGACTAGTTTATTCAAACTTCGTGGTGCTGGCATTTAAATCCCTAGCGCCTGCCCTCTCCGGGCGGAAATGACGACAGAGGTACATTACCAAAATCTCCCCCCGCACGCTGGCTATTTGTGAGCCGGTTCGCCTGCGCAGAAAGTGGGTCACCACATTACATTGATATTTGTACAGCTATTACATTTAATGGACACAGTTTGTATTCTGGCTTATAAAGTATCTAGTATGTTAATGATGCTCAGACATTCTTTCCTTCATTCAGTTGGTTTGATAGATTAATATACATTTTAATATTTTTATTTAAAAGTAAATTAACCTGGCATTCACCTTATTATGGGCTTGGTTTTTTTATTGTCAAACAGAAAATAAAATGTCATTATCAAAGCCAGCGTTCTCATCTCAATCTCCCAATGTGCATAAGTTTTGGCTCTTCATATTTTCTCATTCCTTCCCTTTATCCTCACCGACACATCGATATCCTCCTACCTGTTATCAAAACTTTTCACAACATGACAGCATCTGTTGTGAGCATCAAACAATCTGCTGGAGGAGCCCAGTGGGACGGGCAGTGTCTGTGTGACGAAGGGAAATAACAATGTGTTGGGTCGAAGCCCTGCATCAGGATTGAGCACAAAGAGGCGAGATGTTGAGTGGAATGAGGGTGGTGGTGAGGGAGGAGTCCGATGTGATTGGTGCATTGAGGAGTGGTGTAAAATGATGGGCAAGTTGTGCCAGGTGGGGGGCTGTGTGAGACAGTGACAAAGGAATGATAAGTGGAGGCAGACAAAGAACATAGAACATAGACACATTACACATAGACACATAGTATAGCACATTACAGACCCTTTGGCCCACAATGTTGTGCTGACCTTCAAACCCTGCCTCCCATATAACCCCCCACCTTAAATTCCTCCAAATACCTGTCTAGTAGTCTCTTAAACTTCACTAGTGTATTTGCCTCCACCACTGACTCAGGCCCTTGTTAGGTGAAGGGCCCGAGTTGCTAAAGGGAGAGGGTGAGATCTATATGGAGGGGCAGATAGTTCAGGGTTGGGAGGGAGTTGAGGGGAGTGTGAGGATCAGATTTATCTGCTGGAGAGAGATAAACAGGATTACATCGGGCTACCTGTTTTGGACTCTGATAAGTAAAGAAGGTGAGAATGGAAACCATTAGGGGAGAGAAAACTGGAGACAGCTGCTGGAGGGAAATATTTCTCCTAATTCAACAAAGGAAAGGAGCACATGTCCTATTTGTAAAGAATAAACTGACCTATGAATAAACTATGGATGGAATCAGGAGGGAAATCCTTTTTTGCATGCCATCTAACTTATAGTGGCAAACTGGTTAAATACTTCAGCTAACAATCTAGTGGTCTAGGCTATTGATCTGAAGAGTTCAAATCCTAATCCTAACAATACTGCTGGAGAATTAGAATTCAGGAATGTAAATAAATAAAAGGAAAGCTAGCTATTTTTAGTAGTGGCCATGGATGTTAACAGATTATAAAAATGATGCATCATCAATAACTCTCAGAGACATGAGGCGAGAGATAGGCTTTTATTGGCTGGAAGAAAGCACAAGCAGCAAGTGACCATCACACAACATCCTGGAGACTGAGGGAGGAGCAGTGCCTCCAATCGCCTTTATACCGGGGTCTGTGGGAGGAGCCACAGGAGCAGTCAGCAGGGGGAGGTGCGTGTCCAGACAGGTATATGTAGTTCACCACAAAAAAAAAAGCACTTACAAATCAGGCAGCATCTATGGAAAGAGAAGTGGGATTAACTTTTCAGATCAAAGTCCTGTTGGGTGTCCAAGCCTAATTTAGCCTAATTTAAAAATCACAGTTTCTGCAGTTTTT
This sequence comes from Hemitrygon akajei, assembly GCF_048418815.1. NCBI lineage: Eukaryota > Metazoa > Chordata > Chondrichthyes > Myliobatiformes > Dasyatidae > Hemitrygon > Hemitrygon akajei. The sequence goes on along the minus strand of NC_133128.1, from coordinate 147,438,589 downwards.
TTAAGACATATAAAACAATCTGGCTCATTTATGTTCTTCAGAGAAGTAACTTTGTCCTCCTTACCTGGTCTCACACCTAAATATTTCGGAATCTGGACTGGTTTCTGAGCTTCCTGCTCAGAAGCAATTTGGGATAGACAGTAAATGCTGGCCTAGTTTGCAACACACACAATCTCTAATGAAATAAATCAATACAATACCTTTTCCCCATGTTGTGATATTTCCATCACTTCTCCTTTTGATGCACCATTCAAACAGCCTCTTTTCCATCTCTTGCAAATTCTATGCCTTTCAGTCACATACTTCTGAGTTTTTTTTTCCCCTCTGAATTCTTTATACCTATTTCAAATCCTTCACCAAAATTGTCCTCTTAGATTGGAATCCAATAAATTGGCTAAATAATTCTCCTAATTCCTAGTCCTTGTTCTTCTTCAAAGTTGCTTTTGGATATTTAGTTATGTAATAACTTTGGCTATTTGACTGAAAATTGTATTTGTGCAATTGTATATAATGCACTGTGAAATATAATGCATATTGTTCCAGTTTTTCCTGATGACCAAGTCAAGAGAGACATTGTGTTCCTTATCGATGGATCTGACAAAATTGGAAAGACGGATTTTTCACTAATCCGTGATTTTCTTACACATATAATTCAAAATCTCAACATTGGAAGTGACAGAATCCAAGTAGGGTTGGTGCAGTACAGCACTCACGCAGAAACTGAATTCTATCTGAACACCTACTTATCAAAGGCTGAAATTTTGTCTCATGTAAGAGGACTGAGACTAAAAGGTGGGACTAAACTTAATACAGGTGCTGCATTGGACCACGTTTTTAGATACCATTTTATCAGCTCTGCCGGAAGTAGGAGGCGAAATGGCATTCCTCAGTTTTTGGTTGTGCTTACTGGTGGAAGGTCCAGTGATGATGTCAAACCATCTGCAGATGCACTGAAGCGAGCTGCTATAATGACTTTTGCAATTGGAGTCAAGAATGCTGACTTAATGCAACTAAGTGACATTGCAATCGATCCCAGCTTAGTCTTCAGTTCAAATACGATGTATTCTTTGCCAAACATAGAAGAAGAGGTGACAACACTATTAACGACACTGCCTGCTCCTCACCCAGTGCCTGAAGAGCCAACTGCTCCCATTGAACCAGGTATTTGATTTATTTTATTCATTGCACTCTGCCTTGTGCCGTATGCATTTTGCTGTTAACAAAACTCTTTAGTTTCAGCAAACCATCCAGCATGGCCACAGAAAGCCAGGAGAAACACACTCTCACAGCAAAAAGAGCATGGGAAAGTAAAGTAGGGTAGAAAACTATGGCAGAGACAATGTTTGCAAAAGAAAATTAAATGATTTTAGGATAGGAGCACATATCAAATGGAAAATTATAAAATACGCATGTACATGTATTGTTTCAACGTTTATCAGCCTCAAGCATCAATGCCATTCTAACCTTATTTTCAAATTTCAACTTACTTAACAGAAAGAATAGAAATAGACTCATTTCATTTCTTTTATCAATGTAGTTATAGCTGATTGCCAATCAGAATATTTGCATCTTCTAACTAGCAAAATGCACATGATAATTAAAGTATTTCTGCCAACGTCAAATTTCATTGGGGGTTAGGCTTTAGGGTTTAGAGTTTATTGACTTTGCTCAATATGGTAAATTGTTCTTAACTACCTGCTAAACACATCTGTTTTCACTGGTTTTATATAAGCCATTTTGAAAAACAAATGATTAGAAATGGTAGGGAGAGTAAAAAATTTGACTTATTGTAATACTTAAGTCATCAGGAAAGCAACATAAGCTTCAAAATCATTTTCTCAGACCCAGGAAATGGCTGATCCAGATTTCAATTAGATCATAACAATTCTGTTTTGTTACCTATTTTACTTGGTTCTCAAAACCTTAAAAAAATTATTCTCAGTTCTGATATTTTTAATTGCCCTAACATCTCAACTCACCCCAGCCTCAAAAGCTTATTTTACAAAGTGAGTCCCAGATTTCTAATGCCCTTTTGTGTGAAGGAGTGCTTCCTGAACAGTTAGTTTCAACTTTTTTTTGGATTAGGGCTCCTTGCTGTGCAGTCTCCCACCAATGGATTTCCTAACCATTGATCCTATCAATTTATGTTAAACATTTCTTATACACCTCAAAAAGATCGAAAAGATGTATTGTCATGAATTGTTTATTTGACACGAGTGAATCCGTAGATGCTGGAAATAAATAAAAACACAAAATGCTGGCAGAACTCAACAGGCCAGACAGCATCTATGGGAAGAGGTAGTGACGATGTTTCGGGCTGAAACCATTCATCAGGAGTACAGTGCCCGAAACGTCGTCACTACCTCCTCCCATAGATGCTGTCTGGCCTGCTGAGTTCTGCCAGCATTTTGTGTTTTTTTGTATATTTGACACGTTTGTTTAGCACTGTATAAATCTCCATTTTGTTAGCATTTTTTTCTGTTGTAGTGTAGAAACTTATTAAAAAATTAATTTAAAACTTAACCTTCTTTGCTCAAGTCATATAATACAACCCTTTCAACGCTGGTATCATTTCATGTTCAATCTATATCTCTTATTGTGTGTTCAGATCTGATCAAATACAGTCTAACCAAAGCCTTTTGGAATTGTAACAGAACTTTCATCTGCATTGCTATGATGTAAAATCTAGCATTAAGAACATTTTTATATATGTCTACTAGGTCACAGTAATTGCTGCATCTTGAACCAAACACTTTTCAAAAAACAGAAGACAGCAAATGCTGGAATCTGGACCACCAAATAATCTGCTGGAGGAACTCAAGCGTTCAAGAAGCATTTGTGGGAGAACAGAAATCATTGACATTTCATACTGAAACAGGATTGGTTCTGATGCAGGATTTTGACCCAAAAAACAAGCAATTCCTTTCCTCCCACAGACGCTGTTCTGTCTGCTGAGTTCTTCCAGCAAATTGGTATCTCCACCCAAATCTCTCTGCTGCCCTCATCTTCCAAAACGAATAACTTTGCATTTTCCACGCTATACTATATTAACATAACCTGGCAGTGACCCTTTGCAAAACCTTCCTCCTGTCTAATGATTTATTGTGACATTAAATTTGACCCATTCAGCAATGTGCTTCTATGCATCCTTTCATCCATTTATCTATTTCTCAAGAGGTGAAAAGCTGACATCCCAGTACAGATATCATGAATTTGTGGATATTTACCCATTTTTATCTCCTCAGTTGAGCCATTTGTTCATCATTTAATCTGGTAAGATTTTTCCCTGATTTATTTCTATCTTCCTCACATACCGAATAATCTATCAGGGGAAAAAAAACACCTTCTGCCTCCTAAATACTTATGAAAATCCTTAATGTTAATCTTGATATTATTCTCAAACTACTGAGTCAGATTTGGCCAAACGTATAAAAAATCAAGTATTTGGGACAGGTTGATACAACCAATAAAAAGAATCCTCTCCAAATTCAGGAAAGTACTGAATAGTTTTTCCTAATAATCCATGATTCCATAAACAAACCTTCATGCAATATCAGGATTTGCCACTTAAGCAAAAACTGTTATTAGAAAATAAAATGAGTTGATGAATAAAATGTCATGTTAAATTTGGACGACTTGATTTGAAGGCATACTTTGCCTTGTCAGAGCACCTTAAGCAACCTAATAAACATCTATTTTGCAGTCAGTAAGGACTCTTAAAATAGTCAATAATATCTAATAAATGTTAAATTGTAAAGCATCCAACTTGCTCACAGGACAGTTCTCCAAATGGCATGTGATAATCACTATATAATTGATTCCAGTGGTAATTGAGGTATAAACATTGGAATGGTATGTCCCTTTGAGAGAGCAGATAGGGATGTAGACCCAAGAATTCTGCAGATGCTGGAAATCCAGAGCAACGCATACAAAATGTAGAAGGAACTCAGCAGGTCAGGCAGTATTAATGGAAATTAATAAACAATGCTTTGGCCTAAAACCTTTCATCAGGACTGGAAAGGAAGAGGAAAAAGCCAGAATGGGGTTGTAGTTTAATGCTTCGGACTTCCATTGCTGTAGAACCTTCATCCTAGGAGTAAGCCAATAGCCCATTAGAGCCTCATGACTGCAGAGGTATCAGAAGAGATTCATCAGTTATTGTCTGGGTTGAAGTACTTTAGGCTGAGACTGGAGAGGCTAGGGCCTGTTTTACCTGGAGTAGAAGAGGTTAAGAGGGTCATGATTGAGGAATATAAAATCATTATTGGCATAGATAGGGGTAGAATGCAGGAATCTCTTCCCAACACAAGAGATTCTGAGATGCAAAATCCAGAGCAACACATACAAAATGCCAGGGAACTCAGCAGGTCAGGCAGCGTCTATGGAGGGAAATAAGCATTTGATATTTTGGGCTGAGACCTTTCATCAGGACGAGAAAGGAAGGGGGAAGAAGCCTGAACATGAAGATGGAGGGAGGAGAAGGAGTACAAGATGGCAGGTGATAGGAAAAACCAGGTGAGGAGGAAGATGAACTTTTCTCCCCTTGACAGAAATGCTTAAACTAGATGGCTTGGATTTAGGGTAAAGGGGATCTGAGGAGACATCTTTTACCCAGAAGGTCACGAGCCTCTGGAATACACTGCAGGAGAGGTTGATAGAATTAGAGTTGCTAACGACATTGAAGAGATGCCTAGGTAAACATTTGAACCTCCTTTTCATTGAAAGTTATGTGGGTCAGGTGCTGGAAGATGAAATTAATACAGGTGGGGTGCCCACTGGTTGCTGTGGTCAATTTGAACAAATAGCATGCTCTGATATTCTATCAGTCTATCATTTACCAAATGGATGAATGTGAAGTTCATTTCTACAGCAGTCTACCATTTAGAATATGTATTACAAAGCTGTTATATGTTATAAAATGTATAACAGTATATCTCAGTACAGACAGGCCCTTTGACTCTATGTGAATGTGACAACCATGATACCAATCTAATTAACCCCATACATGTCTACTTGGTCCATATTCCTCCATTCTCTGCCTGTTTGTATGTCTGCTTTAATGCTTCTTCAGCATTGCTATTAAACAACACAATATTTCTTCCAGTTGCTCCCCCAGATGCAAGCAAGAGAGATATTGTATTCCTTATCGATGGATCAAATAATATTGGGAACACCAATACTATGTATGTTCGTGATTTTCTCACTAGTATCATAGAAAATCTTGACATTGGAAGAAACAGAATTCAAATAGGTTTGGTGCAGTACAGTAACTTTGCAGAGACTGAGTTCTACTTGAATACGTATTCTTCAGAAGATGAACTTCTGTCTCATGTGAAAGGACTGAATCTAAGAGGTGGAACTTCTCTCAATACTGGTGCCGCAGTAGACTATGTGCTCCGATACCACTTCACCCAATCTGCAGGGAGTAGGAAAGAGGAAGGAGTTCCTCAGATCTTAGTCCTGATCACTGGTGGGAGGTCTACAGGTTATGTCAGGCAGCTGGAAGGTGCATTGAAGAGAGCAGCTGTGTTGACCTTTGCTGTAGCAGCCAAAGACACTGATCCATTACAACTCCAGGAAATGGCAATCGACCCAGGTCTGATCTTCAGGGTGCAGGAACTCAGCTCACTGCCAGATGTACAGGAACAACTAATGCTATCATTATCAACACTGACTGCTCCGAGAGTAGTTCACAAACAGCCAACTGTAATTACCGAAGGACCCATAGGCACAGTTACTGAAGGTACATAAATTTTGTGTGTTTGGTCTTCATCAATCCTGATTCCTGCTCATCAAGCTAGTCATTGGAATAGTTATTTATGTCAGTCATGTAAAAGAAGATTTAAAAATCAGTCTTGGAGACATCTACAGCTAAATGTAGATGTAGATTTAGCTACATTTACTAAATGTAGCTAAACCAATCAAATATTGAAAAACACAGATAGAATAGACATTGAGAGGATGTTTTCAAAAGTGGGATAGTCTAGCACCAGAGCGTAGAGCCTCAGAATACAAGGACATTTCTTTAGAACATAGATGAAGAGGAATTTCATCTAAACTACAGCTTAATCTCACATTTGGCAATCTATTTTTCAAATCTGTCCATTAGCTACCCCTTACAATTTCTCACTAACCTAAGAGATAATAGTGCTTTTCCAAATCTGGCCTTATTAAGTGTCTCTGAATTTGATCACAAAGCAATTGGAAATCTGAAGTATGCAAATTACTTCCAAATCCTTTTAGCTTTTCTTTCCTCAATTAAGATGCACATCAGCTCTTTGACACAAGTAGGCTTTGTGCATAGGCCACACCAGGTGTAAAGTTGAATTAATTTCCCTAACCTTTAAAATAAATTTGTGGAAGCAAACAAACAGTATTGAATGTTATTGTTTTCTCAGCCCCTGAGACACCTATACTTCTAACCCTGCAGCTAAATATTAATTGAAAGGGATGTCATCAATTAACATGGCATACTCAGGACATTTATGAAGCTAGACCATAAAACACGAGCAGAAATTGACCCATCGAGACTGCTCCACCATTTGATTGAGCTGAATGATCATCCCTCTCAATCCCATTCTCCTGCCTTTTATCTGCAGCCTTTGAGATCCAATGATTTAACCTCCACAGCTGTTCGTGCCAGTGAATTCCACAGATTCACTACCCTCTGCCTAAAGAAATTCCTCTTCATCTATGTTCTAAAGAAATGTCCTTGTATTCTGAGGCTCTACGCTCTGGTGCTAGACTATCCCACTTTTGAAAACATCCTCTCAATGTCTATTCTATCTGTGTTTTTCAATATTTGATTGGTTTCAATGAGATTCCCCCTCATTCTTCTAAACCTTAGTGAGTACAGGCCCAGAGCAACCAAAGGCTCCTCATACATTAACCCTTTCATATCCAGGATCATTCATGTGAACCTCCTCTGGACCTTCTCCAATGGCAGCTCACCCTTTGTTAGCTAAGAGGC